>NC_142608.1:41183768-41796268 GCF_041222555.1 Hakea prostrata
GCATTTTGGTCAGTTTAGGAGTTCCAGAACATCTAAATTCAAGAACTCACCTTCACAATCAAAGGTTGAAGGAGTTCAATAAGGAGTTATTCCCTAGTGGAGAAAGTACAGGCAAAGGCACAGCAACACTATGGTACAAGGAGATCCTATGTTCACCTCAGGGAAGTAAAGGATGTAGGTTCAAGTCAAAAACATTCTCCACATAATCATGATTGCACTCTGTTTTAAAGTTTCGGATGTCTTTACCATTCATTAACTGTAAGAACTCGGGGTGGAACTGCAAATGCCTAAGGCGCAGAATTTTCAAATTTTTTGACAAAGGAGACACAAACACTAAACTGATCCAGACTCAATTGTACAGTAAACAAGCCATACATAATAATGTTACTTACTCCCATGGAAACCTATCTAGTTATGCTTCAGAACATAGGATATAAATTAACACCATGTGACTCAACGTGTAACCGCTGTGTTATAGCAAGGCCAAAAAAGTGTTTTTTTGGCCTTGCAAATTATCAGGCAACATTAATTGACAAAATAATATAACTTCAATTGAGTACTCCATCATGCTTCGAGATGTAAGCATCTTAGAGCTATCACATGGATCTCAATGATGAAAATACCTTGAGTATTCTAGGTTTTCATCCAATACATGCATTTCTATCACTTAAGAGTGCATTTTTGACAAATCCCTTTAAATATTCAACACCCACAAGCTTCAGATAATAAGGAGCACATCTCATGGATCTAAGCTTTAACAGATTTTACAAGAAGCAAAAAGAATAATACCTCAAACGAACACAAAATCAACCCAAATTATCTTCCACAATGTCTTTCCAAATCCCATTATCTAATTTTATGATATATCAGGAGAATGCTTTATAAATTGTGGCCTGAATACGGCATGGAAGCCACATTTAACTTTTCAAGATCTAGCCAAGATTAGTGAAGAAAATCAAGAATAACGCACCACAGAACCAGTGAGAACAGTTGGCTTGGCAAGGAAGGGTGAAGTTGTCATGACAGATTGAACAGCAATCGTTATCCGGAGGGCCATCCATCTCGCCTCACTTCACCTAACCTCATCAATTCATCTCTCTTCGCTAGCAGTACGAGACCTTTAGGTGTTAATTCCTCCGCTTTTTTTTTCGTTCAAAAATTCCTCTGCCTAATACCTAAGAAATCCTCTGTTCTCTGCAATTCAACACAGCTAAGACAAAATGCAACGTAGCTATATATATATATATATATATATATATTGCCCTCTTTTTATCTCCGTGTGCGTCGTCGGCTGTCGAAATTGAATTTGACGCATAAGATAAGGACAAGGTGTTTTAATATTTTTCAATATTTTACTAAAGAAATATTTCTATATAAAAAAAGGGTTACGCGTCTTCATGAACATTTCGATGACCTCAACCTTACACCTTAGCGTGGCGTGCTTCTATAGTCCCCAACATATCCACGTGGCATTTTGTAATTAAATATTTAAACTTCCGCTTCTTCTTTTTTTCTCTCTCTAACCGCCCTTATCTGTAAAATCTGAGATAGCAATCATAGCATCAACTGTATTGCCGGTTTGGACCAGTTGTAATGGAACCAAACCAAACCGGAGCCGATATATTCAAATTGAACCGAATTCCAAACGTTCTCCACTTGGATGAAAAGCCCCTAATTATCGAAAAGAAAAAAAATATTATGAGCCAATAGAATGGAAGGATAGTAGAGTGGTTGAGAACTCACCTCTAAGTGGAGAGATTGTGGGTTCAATCTTTACCGGCAGCATATGTAATATCCATATCTCCAATTTTCCTATATATAAAGCGCCTTTGTACCAAAATAATGGGATAGAAGCATAATAGAAAATAATTACAACAAAACTTTCAGAAGAAAAATAGATAATGATGCGCCTAAAAATTTAAAAGTTTAATTAAAAATGATAATAGAGGGAAACGATTCAGATATCTCTCTTTTATGCAACCTTTTAGTTTGTATAGGATTTAGCTCTTGTTTTCGATTGTTGGATTCGTTTATGATCTTTCTTTGTGGCCATCTGATTATAGGATTTTTTTTTTTCCTTTCATAATGAGTCGATTGTAGTTTCCATATATAGCACAATGGTGCATCTTGAATTTGACGAGAGAACATTTCTTTCTATAACTTCGGATTTCTTCGTGTGCTATTTACTGTTCAATCCTTGAACCGGTCCGACTAGGATCCTTGACCAAATCGTGGTTGAACCTGGTCCCAATCGAGATCTTAAACTCGACTGTGATTGAACCTGGTTGGCTATTTATTTTGTCCTTTATCGGATAAGAAACAGATTAAAAAAACTATATACATAAAAGGAAACATAGAAGGAAGTGGAAAAGCAAACCACACCTCGGACAAGTTCAACGCAGATACACCAACAGCAAGATAAATGATCTTTTTTAGCCTGCCCAATCATACGAGTCAGGAAGGTGATCCAAAGCTTTGATAGCTTGCAACGTATACTCATACAATGCCACTTGATAGGAATATCGGGTGTGAATCTTCAACGGCACCGCAAGCTATTCAATGCACAATGGACAACCCTCTCTTTTTTTTGTGTGTAGAAATTGGAGTTCACAAATCACTTCTTGAGTAGGGACACGTGGTGCGTTTCATCTTCTATGGTTTTACTTTTGCCATAAACAGTTGGTGACCGTTGTAGCCATTCGGTGTATGTAAAGGCTTATTTCTCTGGATAAGAACTGCGGTAGGGGCAGAGCAACAAAGATATTTTACTTCCATGAACTGCAGAGTCCTAACTCCAAGTCTCTCAATAAATCCTTGCCATTTCTCTTCACTTTCTCGGAAACCTAGCCGTAGTCCAAATTACCATCTCAGAACTTCAGTTTTCTTCTCTCGTCCCCATTGCTTCAATGCCCCCCGAATCATCAGCAGTGTCCGGAGCGGTTCAACACCAAATGCAAGTTCTTTAGAGCTTCCACTTCTTCCCTTCAGCCTAGATGAGGTGAGCTTTCCGTTCCTCTCTTTCTCTTAGATGCAATTTGAAAATTCGTCATTCTTTTCCTGCCCCTTCACCCCTCTGCCTTCCTGAAGAGTGCATTTATTCTTGGTTGAGTTAACAAAAAGCATTCATTCTTGGTTGAGTTAACGAAGATTTTGCATTTTAGCGAGAAAATCTTGGACAAATAAAACTGAAGACAAAAATGAGAAATGACAATGACAAAAAATCCAAGAAAATTACTTTTACATCGAGAATTTCATCAGTTTTTTCATAGCTTTGTCTGAATCCTGCATCTACTTTAGATTATTAACCGTCAAAGCTCTTCAGTATGTTGTAAGTGTAATACATACACAGCCTTAACTGAAGAAACACAAGCACATGCCCCAACACGGTACAAAGTTATAAGGTTACCATCAGGCTTATATGTCTTTGGGTGGAGTTATATGGGGTAAAATGGGATCAATCGCGCTATTTGGTGGTTAAGTTGAGGTTGAGGTGCAAATAGCTTTAAACCAGATTACTGCCAACTGTTCCCTTATCTTCTTTGGCCAATCTAGAGGAATAGTTATATTGATTTTAATTCTCATCTTTTTCTGTGATTACAGGTTCTTGTTCCATCTGAGAGTAAAACATTACATCTATATGAAGCGAGATATCTGGCATTGTTAGAAGAGGTTTTCCATCTCTCCCTCTTTTCTTTTTATTTATTTATTATTTTATTATTATTATTATTTTTTGGTTTTGGGGGGAGGGTTAGTTGGGGGTGGGGTGGGGGCCAGGGGTGTGGGTGGAACCATATCTCATTTTATTTTGCTTTTATTTTTATTTTTTAACATGATAACTTTAAATGAATCTCACATTGAGGAAAACTGTTCTGTATGTTGTCTTTGTAGATTGTACATAATAGGTTTTTCTTTTTGTTTTTCCGATGAATATTGTACTTTGGTGTTTGAATGAATGCTAAATGTATATGAATTCATTACCCTCTCATAAGAGGCTTATGAAATAAATTATTCGACTGTCATACTTCTGAGTTTCTGTTCTACCAAGAGCTGCATCATAGGTATATATTGGTAATTTTTTTCTAAGTTAGAATGAAAAATAATGATGTTGTGGAGGTTTATCTTGACTTAGAAAAGGCCACCTTGTTTTTTTTCCCCCTTGCTGAAATCTTGTTCATGGAGGTGTTTGTCCTCCTCCACCCCCACCCCCCCAGCGGGCCCTCACCAAAAAAAAAAAAGGAAGAGAAAGAGTCACAGGTAGAGTTGAGGAAAATCTCATCTTTCAGTTATTGATAACTGACCTAGTGAAAGCTATTTTAGTTCCAAAATCTGAGTTCAAACATTTTTGAGGTATGTAGGGATGGAGCTTCAGTCATTTGTCCTTCGGCTGGTTTTGGTAATCTATAGTGATGGAGTATTTCCTGTGCAATTATAGAAAGCTTGACCAACAAGAAAAAAGGTTTTTCTTTTCCAAACAAATGGATAACATTCGGAGAAGTCTTACACTGTGGTATGGTTGCCTTAGATTTGTACCAAAGAACTTTTGGTATGTCACACAATTTTTTTTTTTTTTTTTTTAGGGGGGTGGGGGAGGGAGAAGGAGAAATGTCTTGGAAGAATTTAGCAGGGTTCAAGTTGATGTCAGTAAGCTGTTGGTCACATTTTCTATCTGGAGAGCAGCTAGCTTCTATTGGTTATTGGTCTTATGCTGAACTAGAAGGACTGAACAAAAGCAATATTCTAGATCATGTGCAAGAAGAGGGAGATGGAGAGGAAGAGTATGAGCGAGACCCTCTTATCTTCCCTCAGCCAAAACTTTAATCAGCCTATGATGTAAGGGTTGCTGGGATGTTGGATATTGGGAGGTGTAAATTCTGAAGGAAGTCAGAATGGTTCACTTTTTGGGCTGTTGTGGGAGCTAGAGTTTATGGGATTAGGTTCTGTTTCTTGTGGGTTATCCTTTTGGTTTTTCTGACTATCTTGTTATCTTTCATAACTTTATTTTTTTTAGAAAAATATATCCTAAATGAAAATCTTTACTATTAAAAAAAGAAAGAAAAAATCTTCCATCCATGTTCATTCAAATATTTGTTCAACATATCTGGAATCTTAAGGCCTATGTTTTCCTAGAAGGGCATATCTGAAAATGTTCTCCAGGGAAGCTTCTAGTTCTGTTATGTAGAGGGTGAGTGGCAATTCCAACTATTGGGTGCACAATAAATTGTAGCTGGTGTGAACCAATTTTCAGAATCAACTTTAAATTTTTATTTGTTTGCATCTGTCCTTTTAGCTTCAGCTTTTCATCTATTGGCGTGCCCCCTCTATGGTCTCAAATTTTTCAGTAGCTTGTTTAGCTACTTGGTTTACTCTGGTGAATTGGAAACTTTACACATGAACATGGGACCCCTGGGTCTACCAGTCCACAAAATTCCAACTACCTTTGGCCTTTCATGTGCAGAAATAAGTTCACCAGCTAGAACCCCACTCCAATTGTCAATCTCTTTCATCCAGATTCCAAAAGCTACCAAGTAAGCCAAGTTTAACTCAAAGACATATTCATAACATTATTTCAATGGAAATTCAATGGAAATCTTCCCATTGGAATTTAACTTTTCAGAACTAAAGGTAACTAGTTCCAAGGCCAATAAAGGGATAGAAACTCTGATCTGGGTTATTAGTAGAAATCACATGATATCTGATCTGATTTTGTAATCATAGGTTTTTGGGAATTTTTAAGTTTAAAAGTTTTGAGAAAATGATAGGATGTGGAAAATCATATGAAAAACATAGATGTAATGTGAATAACAGTTCTAAGATAGGTTTATAAGGATAGCACTTATTGACTTAAAGCAACCATATGATCAGTTTAGAGGAAGCTTACCTTCTAGTAGAAAAAGCTTTGCCCTTACACCATACTTGATAGGGTACAGAGTGTTGAACTGAAATAAAGAATTTCTTGTACTATTTGGAAAACGGACACTGAATAAGTAATCCATTCCAAAACTCCAAGATCTAACTACAGAGAAAGAAACCAAACACTCCCCCATTCACACGCACACAAACTCTACCAACATACTAGAGTGTCAAAGAAGGACCTAATTCACAAACTCAAACACTCCAAGGTATCCAGTGTTTGCAAAATAAAATAACCGCAAGCGCACAGTATCGTGTAGCTAACGGGTCAATCTCAGGGAGATATGCCACCTAGAATTCAACTTCTTAATAGTAATGCGAGAGTGGAATGATTCAATTTTTGTTAACTAATTACTTAAACTAAACCAACGATCCTAATCTATACATCTAATGCAATCGAATTGAAACGAAAAATAAAGCAAACATAACCAATGCATAAATAAAAGACAGGAAAAATAATGCGAACAATAAAAATAAAAGGGAAGTGATCCGAGTGTCAGCTCTGGATCGAGGGAAGGGGAGTATAATAATAATGACTTTGACCATGGACCCTTTGCCGTAGCTTACAGTCCACCGATCGGGGGAAAGGATATTAGAGAAAAAGGAAATTGCAGAAAGGAAATAACAGAAAGTAAATAACAAAGCAATAATAACAAAATGGAAACCTTAACCAAATAGAGGCACGACTGTAGGCATCTTTGATCGAGGACCCAGGGGAAGGGAGAACAATAAGTAAGTGCTGAAATTAAATCCTAAATTAAGAATATGGAGGGGTAGATAGAAGCGGGAATGGAGGGGGGAGAGAAGATTATTGAAGAATCTTACTTACTTGCATTTTCCAAATAAAACTTGAATAAACGATTCAAATCTCAACCAACCCTAACAACCAGATCTAGAATAAACTAGATCTGCAATTGCTAGACCCAAAGAGAAAGCGAATCCTCAAACTTGAAACTTGAATTTGAACTTGAACTTGAAATTGCATTGATAAAACTAAAGGAATTACACTTGCATAAAAGAAAAATTACACAACTTCAATATTCCTAAACATTCAATCTAAAAAACTAGAACCCACAAATTAATCAAAGAACTAGAGAAAACTAGAGCAAACTAAAGAGAATAGAAAGTGCAAGACTAAAGTAAACTGAAAAGAAAATAAAGTGTAAAACTAAAGTAAACTAAAGAGAAAATCAAGTGTAAACTAGACCTAAGAGGGATGTAATATTTATAGAAGAAGGAGAATAATTTACAAACAAGGAAAAATAATAATAATAATAATAATAATAATAATAATAATAATAATAATAATAATAATAATAATAATAATAATAATAATAATAATAATAATAATAATAATAATAATAATTATAATTATAATAATAATAATAATAATAATAATAAGAATAATAATAAGAGTAAAATAGAAAAAGAAAAAACAAATAAAAAAGGAGCAAAAATTCGTTAGAAATAAAGAGAGAGAGAGAGAGAGAGAGAGAGAGAGAGAGAGAGAGAGAGAATAGGTGGAGAAATTAAATAAAGAAGAAAAACTTGCTTTTGAAGTTCACGTGGAGACAAAGTGGAAGAAAGAAAGAAAAGTGGAAGAAGGAAAGAGAAAGAAAATAAAATAAAATAAAAATATATATATTTTGTTAACAAAAATATAAGTGGGTTGGTTATTAAGGAAATAAGAAAGTAAATAAAATAGAAAGTGGGGAGAGAGAAAAAAAACTAATTAGAGAAATAAATAAAATCTAGAAAAATGAAATCTTCTAAAATAGAAAATCCTAGTCTTTGACTACTTGTGAGCCCCATACAATTCTAAATTACAATAAAGAAAAATAAAATAAAAATCCTAATCTAATTTTACAAGACATTTTGGAGTTGGCCCATAATTGCATCTCTAGCCCATCATGCTCCAAATTATGCCCACTTTCGCATTTGAGAATTTGAACGGACGTCTTGACATGTAAAAATCGCATATTTAATACCCAAAACTCCAGATATTCGCTTAAGTCCTAAAAATTCATAAAATCTGCAAAAACAACATAAAACCCAAGGTAACTCCACTCAAAGTGTGTAAAATGCATGCTTTACCCTAAGATTTCACACATAAATGTGCTCATCATCCAGCATCAACAGGAATTCTACAACAGAAATACAAGATAAAAGAAGCACCTCACAGACAGAGATCTAGAACTGCTTCTTCTTTTTATTTTTTTTGAGGCCGCAGTCCCAAGGATATTTGAACTCTTGACCTTTTAATTATGAGGGAAATCAGATCTACTTCAGTCATTAGCATCTATATCAACAATTAATAGAACAACCTGACTTCTTTTAGATAACTGCTTCACTAAGTCCTGGATGTCCTGCTGCTGCTTAAGAGAAACCAACATATATCCTGAAAAGATAACTCTTTTGATGAGCAGCACAAGATAATAAACCTGAAGATGATATCTTCTTGGATTGGATTATAGGCCCATGTCTTTCGCTAATGCTGTGGATTCAATTACAGCATACTTGCGCCATCTTATGAAGCATATATTTGACATCAATATTGAGTTTATCATTTAGCTTGGTGCTATAATTTCGATGGGAACCAATTTAGATTGCTCTGGAGCATCATCTTATTTTGGAAGACTGCTTCCTTTTGAAGTTCATATTTTTAGTGAGGTTTCCTTTCAATTCCTTTGCTTTTTATTGGATGAGACCTTATCACCTTTGCTTCTATAAGAAAATCATTCCCATTTGTCAGATAATCCACTGTTTGTGTTGTTTTGTAACAAAAAAAAAAAAAAAGAAGAAGAAGATAATTGCCATGTTTTTAATATCTTATCTTATTTATTATTTTTAATGTTAATTGACTTCAATTTTTATAAGTTCAATTATTTTTCCTTATTCTTAACTTGTTATATAGAACTACAAAGGAGGGTGTAGCGTTTGGCACATCCTTTTTATTTTACAGGGTTTAACTTCTTAAGAACTGTTAAGCAAATAGTTTCCCTCAAAAGTAGAAAAATATTATATAATCATTTTCTATGAATGCAAATATCTATCTCAAAAGCTTGAACTATCAAGTGGAAGGACTCATAGGTATATGTGGGTATTGAAAGCCTTAAGGTAATCGATGTGGAACTGTTTTTGCGAAAATTAACAGACCAAGAAAAAAGCCATGGGGATATATGAACTTGCATATGCATAGTTGTATACCAGTTTTATTGATTGGACCAGCACTAAAGGTTGTAAAACACTTTCCCAAGGTTTAAAGTATCTGTATTATCAAGGTGATTTTAAGAAACATTATGTATTTTATCAGGAAGAAGCAAGATATGTCCAGGGAATGGCCAAGAAAAATATAGAAAATGATCAGGGTATATGAAAAATGTATTTCGAAGAATGAAACAATAAAAATAAGGAATTTGTAAAAATATGTTATACAAGAAATGCAAAGCAAGTCATGGCTAGATAAGTGCATTTAATTGATTATCTGTAAAGGATGAGGTTTCTCACATGTGGTAATGCCTAATTTTCTTAGGCATCGTATCAGTTAGTATTGGGTACAACAGAAAGGTACATAAAGCCTTTCATCAATAAACATTGACTCATCTAAATATCCAGGGAAAGAGGGAAAACATGAGATTGTTGAGGTAGATCCCATTAGTCTTGTTCCTTTATGTGCAGGGAGTGAAACAAGGAGTCTGTAAGATTCTCTGATTATTCAGTAGGTTCTTCCCCTCCTTGTTGATGGTTTGGCAGCAAAATTTTTTAGATGCTCCTCGTGAATATTTTTCCAACCTTGTTTGATCTGTACTTTATACTCCTCTGTGAATAAATTTATGTAGTTAGTCATAAAAAAGCTTTTTTCTTGAATACAAATTTGAGTACTAATGAATTCCTGACAAATTTGTTAGTATGGAAATTAACTTTTCATAGTATTAACCACAATGTCACAAAATTAATCAAAGCAGTAGTTTTGTTCATATGAATAATTAATCGTTTAAACTTCTATTTGGCTGGCAGTCGTGGGTTAGAAAGAAGCTTTTTGTGCACTTCGTGTTGGATCCAATTCTTTCTGGTGAATCATCTTCTGTGGTATCATTCGCGGCTCGATATGGTTGTTTGGTACATATAGAAAATGTAATTACCTATACTTTGGCAAGCATTGTTATTTAATATCTTTCATATTACATGACATTATTTTCCTTTATTAATTATACAGGTTAAGAGGTTAGATGTTGGAGCTTTAGTTTCTATAAGGGGAATTGGTCGAGTCAGAATTGTAAATTTTGTACAAGTGAGTAATAAATATGATGACATTATTTTCTTTTGTTGTTTCCATGATGTCATTATTTTAGTTGTGAATTAGTTACCTTCCTGACAATAACTTCTGCATTGAATAAACCAGAATAGATAAGCAAACAAACAAGTGCAGCTACCAAACCTTAGGTTTCTCTTTTGGTTTTATCATTATGACAGTCTCATCTGGAAAGACATGCTCTAGAGATCTGGTTTTTGGGAAAGGATGGCTGACAGATGTTCTGCTACATTTGAAGAATCCTTAACTGAAAGAACATATCCATGTTTTCCTGCATCAACAATTTTTACTGAACCACAATAATTCTCTCTAGTTTCTTTGTTTTTTTTCTCCTGCAAGGAGGCAGATTGCTGAAGAACTTGGCCTCTGCCCTTGATCTGGAGAAAAAAGTTTGTTTCTTGCTTTTCCAGGTGATTAAGTTACTTCCAACAAAAGTACTGTAACCACAAGTGGAATAATGATCATCATCAGCACCAGCTTAGTCAGCATCTGAAAACCCAACCAAGTTACCATTTTGATTAGGTCAATAAATAGGATCATTGCTAGGATCACCCTTGTGATACCATAACAAATGATGAGCGGCTTCCCAGTGATTTTTCTTTGGTATCGGCGCAGTCTGACTCATAATACTGACAGCAAAGGAAATATCTTGTCGAGTAACAATAAAATAAATAAGTTTCCCTACTGACCTTTTGTACAAACAGACGTCTGTAGAAGCCTATCTTTGACTAGAATCCAATTTGCTTGAGGATCCTTAAGAGCATCTGCCAGTCTGGAAGCAAGTGTTCGAGTTTTAGATAAGAGATCGAGGTCATATTTCCTTTGTGATAAGGACAACAAGGTAGTAGATAGACAACATCACAGAAATTAGAGGGTTTGGTGGTGGTAAGTTTGGTGACAAATATAGGGATACTGTTAGTTTTTTCACTGTCATGGCCTCATGGGTAAGGAGGAAAACAGAAGGGGAGAAAAATGAGGAGTGTTTTTGAAACCAATGTTCTGGACAATGGGACATCAGTAATGATTTTGGAAACTGGATCTAACACTTATGCCCTTTCTAGGTGTGAGAATGACCAAGAAAAGTACGCTTAACAAACCAGGGAGACAATTTATTCATAACAAGGTGAAGTTTATAGACAAAACACACATAATGAAAACCATGTGGAGCAGATGGAAACAATGAGCAATCTTGTAAAGCGCCAAATAAACGGATTGATTATTTATAGCCGAAGATGGCATGTGGTTAATAAGATAACGAGTGGTAAGGATTGCATACACTAGAAATGATAGGGTACATCCATTTGGAGCATGATAGATTTAGCAACTTCCAGTAAGTGCCTATTATTTGGTTCAGCCACCCCATTCTGTTGTGCAGTGTATGAACAACTAATTTGATGAATTATACCATTAGTGAAAGGAAAAAAAAAAAAAAAAAAAAAGTTAGAATTTTCTGTGAGTATATAATGGGGATTTTCAGAAGACTCAAATTGATTGACTTCAATAGGCATACCAAAAGGAGTTTTAATTTCTTGATAAAAATTCTAAACTGTGATAATTGAAGCCAATATTTCAATTTTCAACAAATAAACTTAAGTAGAATTTGAACATCAACAAAAGCTAATAACATAATAAAACCGTAATCTATTATGAACACAACTTGGACCCCAATAGTAAAACATACCAAAGAGAGCAGTGTCCTTTAATGGCTGCAAAAGTGGTTGGTTGCAGTTTTACCAGTTCACAGGCTTCACACCCAGGACGAGATGTATAACTGTAACTGGGAACCATTAACTAAAACTTGGGTAGAGATGGGTGACCAAGTTAGGGATTCCACTGCATGGGAGATGGGCTGTAGTAGATGTAGCTAAATTTACAAGTCCAGTGCCATCTTGATACTACAAACCCTCCACCGGTCATTTTCGTTATCTGAAGGTTTTGAAATGTACAGTGAAAAGGATATAATGCCATAGAACAAATGAGAGACTTATAGTTTGACTAACAACCTACAAGGTAAAAGATTTATTGGGAATTTAGGAACACGAAAAAGAAGAGAAAAGGTCATGAACCATCAGCAATGATAGTCTTCAAAGTGCTGAACTTGATTGATGGAAGAAAACAAACTGCGCTTAAAGTCGTATGACAAAAGCACCAACATAGAACTGGAAAGGAGTGGTGATAGATAGAGGTTATGTGTTTCAATTTGGAAAAAATGGAAAAAGATGAGTAAAGAGGGTATTTCTTCACCTTTCTCTATGAGGTTAGGAATAAAAGTGGAGGGGTATGCCTTCACCCACCTTCATGAGGTTAGGGATGAGGACATTTGGGGTCTGGATGAAAATACTGTGGTGTCATCATTTAACATGTTTAACAGAATGGATTAAGTTGGCAGAAAATTTCAAAATTAGGGGAGTCTACAGTCATATGCATATTAAGAGTGAAGAGTGGTTTTGGTGTCATTCTGCCTATTAAGGAGGAAGGTACTTGTCAATTACCCTTCTTTTTATTATCATCAGCAAAATGAGTTCAGTAATTGCTTTACAAAACACGATGGAAAGCACATACTAACAAGCAGATGAATAATATGGAAAAAAACAGCATTATGAGTGGCCTTGCCAAGATGAAGGCTTTTTTTTATGAATAAATAATATATTAAAAGATCAGACACACATACATCAAGCCCGAAAATTTGCAAAGCTAAAGAGCACGGACAAAGCAAATTGGGACATGACCCAAAGAAAAAGGGCCGAATAGAGGCCAAAAGAAACTATTTTGCAGAAATTTTCTTTTTCTTCTTTCTCTTGGAGGACTTGAACTCAACTAGGAAGTCTTCACCAAACAGGTTGTGCCCTTTAATAGGACAATTACTCCTTCTACACTTGACGTGATCAAGATCATGCGTA
Organism: Hakea prostrata; assembly: GCF_041222555.1. NCBI lineage: Eukaryota > Viridiplantae > Streptophyta > Magnoliopsida > Proteales > Proteaceae > Hakea > Hakea prostrata. The sequence continues at coordinate 41,196,891 of NC_142608.1, forward strand.
GGAGAGAAGGCATGTTGGAATTGTGCAAGGGACCTATCTGTTTCCAATACATTATAACTCTTCTTTCTTCCAACAGAAACCATGTTGTGGGTGACTAGGACAAGTCCTCTGATATTGTAATCTGTGCAGTCATAAGATCTGAGATTTGTACTAAAATTACCCCTTCCCTCCTAGTCCTTACGTACAGGAAGTTTTAACTCGCAGGATGTTGATGAACTTTCACCCATGGATTATATGATTATGCCTAGGAGAAGACTTTCACAAGTTGTATATCTTCGTTACACAGGTGAATTATAAATGAAAAATGTTAAATTTGGAGCAAATAAGGAACTCCAGAGCTAGCGCGAATCCGTTGCCCTAACGCACGCGCAACTCCTTCTTGCTTGGTCGAGAGTAAGTCAGATTCAGATTGGCCCCTGTTGAGTTTTGGTTTTCTTGCTGGCTTTGAAAAACCACATTACCACATTCCATAGATTTGGGGTCTTAAAAGGCTCTTCTTCTAGGTATTTAGCTGGGCCTGTACACTTTGATATTATGATGGTATACAGCTTTGATGTTATGATTATTTCTTTGTCCTGGTGAGGTGGATCCCCACAAAAAAAATGTAAATAAATACTGTGTGGAGGAAAATATCAACTTAATTACATATACTAATATATTTACTCCTTTTTTTGGGTTTAATATCATTTTTTTGAATAGTTTATATATACTTTCTTAAATTCAGACAGAAACATATTTGATAGGTGATGTTTATATATATGTTTTTTTAATTTCAGGCAGAACCCTACTTCACAGGTGTTGTTGTGCCAAGGCATGATAGTTTTGTGGACTATGATAGTGACATAAACTCTGAAGTTTTACAGCTTAAGGAATCTCTTTACAGTTTGAATAACTTGCAAATTAAATTGAAGGTAAAAATAGTGTTCCTCAATTTGTTGCTTAATACCATTTTTGTGTTTGTCTCTGCTACATCGGGGGGATAGTTTTGCACCTAAATATATGCCAGCTAAGTAAGAGAAAGAAAATGTGTGGTCCAGGCAGGTTTCCCCCCAAATCCTGGACACATGTTTGAAGTTTTATTTGACCGTCCATAATGAGAACATTGACGAGGACCTCTGCCTCCCAGATCCACTTCCATGTCTTCTACCAATACTTGCTTTACCAGAGCCATTAATTGCAGTACTAAATTAAACCCATGTTATCTTTTACCCAAAAAAAGCTGTGCTATATAGCTGGCATAGATAATTCACTACAGTAGTAATTAGTCAACAAGAAAATTGTTGCCAGAGCTTAAACTAGTTAAAGGTCTAGCAATTTTGATTCTTCATATTGTTTGTGCTGTTGCTCTAGATCATGGGATACAGGGGAAGATTAATTTAGTTCATCACTTATGTCCGTTATAGTGCTAGGATAAGTTAGTAAGAAGTCATCCACATATGAAAGATTACAATTTTCAGAATGCATATCATGAAGTGCGTAGATGCTATATCCAAAGCAGTTGCATTAATCCTGTTATATGGCTCCATGCTATTCAGAACCTAGGACTTGATCAAATAAAATTTCTCTATCGACTCATCGTATTTTTGATGACATTTTAGCAAGACCTCTAACAAAGACTATAAAGTCCCATTCATATTGATAAAGTAATATGCATTCAAGCTTCTTCTTGCAACTAGTAGTGTTGGTCCTCTTTTTCTTTTTCTTTTTAAATTTATTTTTTTGTGATAGAAAGTAGATTTCTTGGACCACAAGAATTTGACATGATAGTTTTCTAGCAACCCAAAGAAGTTTTCCAGAGTTGCTTGCTGCATAAATATGGTGACAGTCGTATAGGTTCGATTCTTGAGAGCTAAAATTGTACTATTGTGTCAAGCACTAGGCTAAATGCACAATGGGACATCCTTTCTCCATCCACAGCGAGAACTTGAGCCTAGTAATTTAATTTTGGAACTGACTAGTCAAATCTATAAAAACCTGATCACCTTGAAGATACAAAGAACCACATCTCATTAGTTGATTGTCAGTTGGTACAAAGCCTCGTTAAAATATCACTTTCTATTTTGGTTACTTTCTCTTTTAATTACTTTCTATTTTTCTTATTGCTTGGTTGATAAGTAATTTACCTAGTATATTTTCTTTTCTAGTAGATTTGGGAGATTTTGTGCAAGCAATCTTCTTCTATTTTTCTTCTTCTTTCTAAATTTCCTTTTAGTCTCTAGGCTGATTACAAGCACTGAAATTCTTACATACTGTCAAAACAGATTTAATCAGCCTAAGGACTGCTTCCTCTCTCTCAATTTTGATCAATTATCTTTGTTTTTCCTTTCTACCTGGTGTGCAACCACCCCTTGCTACATTAATGATATATTAGATCCTGCTACTTGCCAATTGCCATTTACCAATACTGCAGAATCTAGAGATCGGTAAACTACCCAAGTAGTTCCTCGGTACGACGTTGAGATATTGGTAATTTGTCTACGTGTAATGTTACATGTGAGGGGGAGATTGGAGCCTTAGTCTATATCTACTCAAGTCTTTTGAACAATATTATTTGTGAAGATCTTTTATCCTCCTAAGATGGTAATCTAAGCAACACCTATCTACTTGGTTACCTTTAACTACCTACTTAGTCTATAGTAACCCATATTGCCTTTTACCTACTTATTTGGTTCGTGGTAATCCATACTGCCTTTGTCTGCCTACTTGGTTTGTACTAACCCATACTATCTTTTGTCTACCTACGTGGTATGCAGTAACACATACTGCCGTTTACCTACTCATACTCTTACCTACTATTTTACTTCTTGCAAAGAGCTTATTTATGACTTTGGGTTGCACATTATATCTTCTTGTGTGGAGATTCCTCCTTACTACTGGCATTATTTGGATAATGCCCCTATGTTACTGTTACTGCTATACTTGTGGATATGGTTCATCTTGACCACAACCAATTATTCTCATTGTTAGATGGTTCACTAGACATGAATGTTTACTTAAGCTGTTGTTAATTATCTTCTGAGAGAAGCTACTATATTAGCCTGGATCAATCTTACTGTAAGTCTGTCAATGTCATTGTGCATTGCGTTTTGATTGGTTGGCATATGAATACCTCATCATAGACTCCAAGAACCAAATATAGTTTGGCACCACTAAGATGCATATTGCATCATCATCAACATAATTGAAGGTAATTCATCCTAGGATCTGAGTGACCAAATTGTGATATATTAGCACCAGTGCCGACTAATCCACAATCATATGGTGCCTCTGGGAGCATCTATGGGTATAGTAGTAGGTGTGTGAGTTAGGAGAAAATTTCATTGACAAAAGAGGATCCAATGCAATTATATGCCTATGACTGAAAGGGAGCTATTGTTAGCACTAGAATATGATAAAGCAGACATACACTTCCTTATCACAATCAACTGAGGCTATGGATCCGCTCAAGGACCTACCGGTTTAGGTAAATATCTAATGTGTTTCCCAACCAGGGAGGTCGTTTTTTAAGGAGAAACTATGCGCTTTTGGGATCTCCCGTGCTCCTTGGTTGGCACCTCTCAGAGGTCCAAATGGTTTGGATTTGAGTAGGCTCATCTTCGTAAGGTTGATCATTATGAATGTTATGATGAATTTGATTGGGAAATTCGATGGCAAAAAGAAGGAGATTCTTTAGCTTGCTATATTTAGTACGAATTAATGAAATGAAGGAATCCATAAAAATTATTCAACAAGCTCTGGAAGGAATCCCAGGCCTTACTCCTATTTTGGCTCGTATATACGCAGCTATTTTGGTAGCAGCGGGAATTTTTCTTGTAGCTTGGCTTCTTCCTCTTTTTACAGCCTTACCTTTCTGAGGAGAAAAAAAGAAAAGGAAAAAAGGGGGGACTTCAAGGAGAAAAAAGAAGGAAATGAGAGAATAGTAGAAGTCTGGGATAATCTGCTATTTGCTCAACCAATAAGGGGTTGCATATTAATAATCCATTCGATTCTTAGGAACTATCTTCTATTGCCTTCGTTGATAATAGCTAAAAATGTCGTTTGTTTGTTTGTGTGTGTGTGTGTGTGTGTGTTTTCCAATTCATTTCAATTTCCTGAGTGGTACAGAGACTTTAAAGCATGGAATAGGAAAATTCACGTTAAATGCACTTATAACAGTGTGCAATTATCAAAAAAAGAATTTATGAAAAGCTGGTTAACAGAAGGTCTTCAGGTAAAGGTTATGTTTTGTTAGAAAACAAGCATTAAATAATCAAAACAGCAGCTGAACTTGAACAAAGAAAAGAGAGAAGAAGAAGAAGAGAAGAGAGATGAAGAACTAGTAGAAGAGGCTTGTGATTCTTGCTTAAGAGTCTAGAATCACAGAGCCCTTTTATTTATACCTTCTAATGAATCTAATACAACTTGAGAGACAAGTAATTGTCCTCTAGAAAAAGGAAACAAAAAATTGCAACTTTAGTAACTTCCTAGCTCTAAGAATAGAAAGTTCTGAAAATAGAAACTACCACCAAAATAGATACTATGCTTTCTAAAAACTCCCAAAACTTATGTAGCAAGACTCCAACATTAGAAATAGAAAGTAGAATAACATCAATAGCATAATACTGTTCACGTAAACGGTACAAACAAAGTTATTGTTCACGTGAATAGTGTCGTGAACAGTAAATATCCCAAGTCTATATACTTCAACACTCCCCCTCAAGTTGGAGTGTACACAAAGAAAACTTCAGCTTGCACAATAAGAATAAACTTGAAAAGTAGCACCAATCTTGAATCGTGTAGCAATGGCAGACGTCAATAAACACTGAGAAAACTTCACCCAGGAGATAATCAACACCAACTTAAAAAAAACTTTAATTCTTCATGTCAATAGAACCATCCAATAATAAGAACAATCGACGATGTTGAAGACGAACAAAGTCCATAAGTATAACTGGATCAAAGACACTATCCATATAATGCCGGTAGTAGGAAGAAATATCCACACTAAATCTTTAGAATTGTAACTCCAAAGTCCAAATAAATGCTTTGCAAGAAGCCAAGTTGTAGGTAGGCAAAAGGCACTATCCACATAATGCCCGTTGTAAGGAGACATGTCCATGCTAAATCTTCAAAATTGCAACTCCAATGTCCATATAAATGCTTCCCAAGAAGGCAAGTAATAGGTAAAGTATGGGTAGGTAAAAGGCAATATTGATTACTGTGGACCAAGTAGGTAGGTAAAAGACAGTATAGGTTACTATGGACCAAGTAGGTAGGTAAAAGACAGTATAGGTTACTATGGACCAAGTAGGTAAGGTAGTATGGGTTACTACGGACCAAGTAAATAGGTAAAAGACAGTATGGGTTACTGCGGACCAAGTAGGTAGGGTAAAAGACAATATGGGTTATTGCGGACCAAGTAGGTAAGGTAAAAGACAGTATAGGTTACTGTGGATCAAGTAGGTAAGGTAGTATGGGTTACTACGGACCAAGTAAATAGGTAAAAGACAGTATGGGTTACTGCGGACCAAGTAGGTAGGGTAAAAGAGCAATATAGGTAAAGATAGGTAATGATGGTGTTGTAGAATGCCATAAGTTGAGGGCAAAGATCTTCACAAATAATATCCATCAGCACATCTTGAGTAGATATAGAATAAGGTACCATTCTCCCCCTCACGTGTAGCATTACACGTGGACAATTAATGATGACCAGTGACAAGAATCTTAAAGTATGAGCACAAAAGAAACCCAAAAAGGAAAAGTAGCAGCCATAGAGTAGTGTATTATTCACTAATAAAGTTGATCAAGCAGCAGAAAATCGTCTCACAGGACAAAGTCTTGTGCACCAAGGGGGAAAAAAATTCTGGACCACCGCTAACCTTTAGGCAGGAGCAAATTAGATCAGGAAAAAAAATATATTGAACCAGCTTGGAATCTCAAAATTGCAATAGTCGCTGCAGCAATCCACTCAGAAGAAGTGCAATAATAGTAGTTGCAGTAGCAAATAATATCAGATCTCGAACCATAGCAACAAAATTCTGGTAGATTTGAAACTCTAACAGATCTTGATATGAAGGAAAAGTAGTCCTCTAGGTCTTTGTAGAAGTTTAAGATAAAAAGAAGGCTAAACTTGATTATGAAATAAACAACGGAAGCAGTAGTAAGGCAAGACGATAGGAGCAGAATTTTTCAGAACAGAGAAATTCATTGAAACAGGGTACTAGTATACAACTTGCAGCAGAACTTATAGCACAAACAATGGAAGACAATACTTAGGTCTTGCAATCCGAATTATGGGCATATCTTCGCAAGAATCAAGAGGAATCCCAGGACATTATAGTGCAGATCGAACTTCAAATTTGCAAAAAAAAAACAGGGTAGTAGCAGCCTCAGTTGAATCAAATAGGTAGACATATCCCCAGAAAGCTTGGGGCCTTTTTGTAGTATTAATACATAGATGCTTGATGCTTCAAAAGTCAAAGAAGAAGGACAGTCATTCACAATTACTGCAGCGAAGGTTGGGGCTACCCTAGATAAGAAAAAGGAAAAAAAACTGGGCAGCCAAGAGAGAGAAAACAGTCCCTAGACTGATTAAACTTGCTCTGATGCCATGTTAGAAAACAAGCATTAAATAATCAAAACAGCAGCTGAACTTGAACAAAGAAAAGAGAGAAGAAGAAGAAGAGAAGAGAGATGAAGAACTAGTAGAAGAGGCTTGTGATTCTTGCTTAAGAGTCTAGAATCACAGAGCCCTTTTATTTATACCTTCTAATGAATCTAATACAACTTGAGAGACAAGTAATTGTCCTCTAGAAAAAGGAAACAAAAAATTGCAACTTTAGTAACTTCCTAGCTCTAAAAATAGAAAGTTCTGAAAATAGAAACTACCACCAAAATAGATACTATGCTTTCTAAAAACTCCCAAAACTTATGTAGCAAGACTCCAACATTAGAAATAGAAAGTAGAATAACATCAATAGCATAATACTGTTCACGTAAACAGTACAAACAAAGTTACTGTTATCGTGAACAGTAAAAAAACAGATTTTACTGTTCACATGAACAGTACCCGTGAACATAAAAAAATATTTTTACTATTCACATGAATAGTGTCGTGAATAGTAAATATCCCAAGTCTATATACTTCAACATGTTTCCTTTGCGTTTGAACATACCGTAGAGATGAAAAAGAAAGGAAAATAAGCTAATTTTAGTTTTTTAACAGTCTGGGGAATGGAAACAGAATTTCCTTTTGGTTCTCCACAAAGGCAACCATTTTTTTAAAACCCATTTTAAAAGAACTCGAAATAAAAATTCAAAAAGTGAAAAATAAATTTTCTTTAGTTATAAATTTCAAAGAAAAAAATAAAGATGGATTACCAAAAAAGTTCTATTTATAAAAAGAATAATGAAAGGCCTTGCACAAGTAAATTCAATTCAATTATTTCGATTAAAGGAAACAAATAAATCAAGTGACACAGAAATTATAAAAATTTCAGAAAATTCTATAATTGGAAATCAAATTATTCATGAATCATCCATTCGAATCAGATCTACGGATTGGACAAATTTTTCACTGCCAAACAAAAAGGCCGAAGAATCTAGCTAATTGACAAACACAATTAGAAACTATTAATTTGAGAAAGAATAAGGTGAAGAATGAGGGAGAAGAGAAGATGGAAGCCACGATTTAGTTGTGGAGGCTCAGATTGAACTTGTGAGCACTCCTCAAAATAACTTCACTATTTATAGGCTAATTTACAAGTCTATTCTATATAGGAAGGCATCAACCAATTTCGATTGGTATAAAACTCTTGATTACCGCCTCTTTTTTTCGAAGATGGATCTGTCATTTCCTAAATTGCCCTTTCCTAACACTCCCCCTCAAGCTGGAGCATATATATTACTCATGCCCAGCTTGTTACAAATATAGGTAACTCTTGTATTCCCTAGAGCTTTGGTGAACAAATCTGCGAATTGTTCTCCAGTCCTCACATGCTTAGGGGATATTATGCCTTGTAGTAACTTCTCATGAACAAAGTGACAATCAACTTCAATATATTTGGTACGTTCATGAAAAACTGGATTTGATGCTATATGAATCGTAGCTTGATTATCACACCATAATTTTATTGGTGTGTCATCAATAATTCCTAATTCCTAGAGTAATTGTTTTATCCATACCATCTCGCATGTTACCTGTGCCATAGCACGATACTCAGATTCTGCGCTTGATCTTGCTACCACAGTTTGTTTCTTACTTTTCCATGATACAAGATTTCCTCCAACGAATGTGCAGTAGCCTGTAGTCGATCTTCTATCAATAGGTGATCCAGCCCAATCAAGATCGGGAGAATCCTTCAACATTTCTATGCCCATGATTAATGTAAAGAAGTCCACGTCCCGGTGCTTTCTTAAGATACCTCGGAAATTCGTATAACTCGCATCCCAATATGATGTTCGTAAGGCATAAAAATTGACTCACAACACCGATCGGAAAGGCAATGTCGTGTCTAGTCACAATGATAATTCAGCTTTCCAACAAGCCTTCCAGTACTTCTTTGGATCATCAAGAATGGTTCCATCTTCTGGCATTAACTTTAAGTTACATTCCATGGGAGCGTCTATGGGTTTTGATCCCAACATTCCTGTTTCAAAAAGCAAATCTAGTACATACTTCCGTTGAGATAAGAAGATGCCCTTTGTTGATTAGGCAACTTCAACTCCTAGAAAATACTTTAACTTGCCCAAGTCTTTGGTCTGAAATTTCTCTTGCAAATAGGTCTTTAACCTATCAATTCCTGAAGTGTCATTTCCTGTAATGACAATATCATCAACATAAACTACAAGAAAGATTTTGCCTGCATCAGAGTTTTTAAAGAATACAGAGTGATCACTTTCACAACGAGTCATCCCAAATTCTATTACAACAGTAGTGAATCATCCAAACCATGCTTGAGGTGACTGCTTGAGACCATATAATGATTTGCGGAGGCGAAAACCTTATTCTTCTCCCCCTGAGCAACAAACCCAAGTGGTTGCTCTATATACACTTCCTCATGCAGATCTCCATGAAGGAAGGCATTTCTCACATCCAACTGAAACAAGGGCCATTGATAGGTAGCGGCAAGAGAGATTAAAATGCGGATGGAAGTAAGCTTGACAACAGGCGAAAAAGTATCAACATAATCTACGCCATAAACTTAAGCATAGCCCTTGGCAACAAGACGAGCTTTCAGGCGAGTTAAAGAACCATCAGGATTAACTTTCACAGTGAATATCCACCTACAACCAATAGCTTTCTTTCCTGAGGGTAAAGGCACAAGATCCCAAGTCTGATTGTCCTCTAAGGCTTGTAATTCTTCGTTCATTGCATTGACCCACCCAGGATTAGACAAGGTTTCAAGAACATTCTTAGGAATAGGATAAGTCTCTATAATAGATAGAGCAGTAGAGAATCCAGGTGATAAAGTAGAATATGAAATAAAGTTAAAGATGGGATACTGAAAACAAGAACGAGTACCCTTCCGAAGAGCCATTGGAATATCAAGGTCAGATTTGGCAGGAACGTCCGCAGGATCAACAGACGAAGTCGGCACAGAGGTAGAGACCGTAGGTGCAGAGGGGGGAGCCGGTGGTTTTGGACGGCGCATGTATACTTTGGTGATGTCTGGCAGAGGTGGAGGTGAAGGAACTGTACCCTGTGGAAACACACTTTGAAAAATACATAGATCATCATTTAGGTCAGTTAAACTATGAGATTCAGTAGAAAAAGGAGGACTCAAAAAATGACACATCTGCGGTAACGAAATATCTTCGTAAGTCAGAAGAATAACAACGATATCCCTTTTGAGTGCGAGAGTACCCCAAAAAAATACACTTAAGTGCACGAGGATCAAGTTTAGAGATCCCTGGGCGATGATTACGAATGTAACATACACACCCAAATACGCAAGGAGGCAAAGTAAATAAGGGAGATGAAGGAAATAAGAGAGAATGAGGAATGCCACCTTTTACGACAGATGAAGGCATCCGGTTAATAAGATAACAAGCAGTTGAAACTGCATCAGCCCAAAAGGATTTAGGAACCTTCATCTCAAATAAGAGAGAACGGGTGACCTCCAATAAGTGTCTATTTTTTCCTTTCGCAGCCCCATTTTGTTGAGGAGTATCAACACAGGAGGATTGGTGAAGAATCCCATTAGAAGCCATAAATTTACAAAAAGGATCAGAGAAATATTCTTTGGCATTATCACTACGAAAAGTACGAATAGGAACACCAAATTGAGTACGAATTTCAATAACAAAATTGCAAAATATGTCAAATAATTATGAACGATTTTTCATTAAATAAAGCCAAGTCACTCTTAAAAAGTCATCCACAAATGTAATGAAGTATCTGTAACCTGCAGTAGAACTAACAGGACAGGGTCCCCACACATCAGAATGAACTAGAGAGAAAGGGTGATCTGATCTGTTATTTATACGAGGAGGAAAACTCACACGATGAAGTTTTCCAAATTGACAAGACTCACAGTCCAACTTAGAAAGAGAATGAAAACTTTATCTACCAATTTTAGGTTTTCCAAAAAGGGATGCCCCAACCGACAATGTATTTTATGGGGGATGGAAATACTAGAGCAAGCAATAGAGGATATCTCCTCGAATAGATACAACCCCCCAGACATACGGCCTCTACCAAGCATCTTCTTCGTCGTAAGATCCTGAAATAAACAATATCCAGGAAAGAATTTCACCAAACAGTTATTAGTGGAGGTAAATTTATGAACAGATAATAAGTTAAATGGAAAATTCGGTACGTAAAGAACTGAGGGTAGGATAATGGATGGAGTGAGTTGAACTGTACCCACTCCTTTAACATTGATATGAGAGCCATCAGCAAGTGTAACCAAAGAGGATAATGGAAGAAAAGAGGAAAATATACCTGTAGCCCCGGTCATATGATCAGAAGCTCCTGAATCAATGATCCATGGGCGAGATGTGGTTGAAAGGCAAGCAGTAGCATTACCTGTCTGAACAAGGGTGGCAGCGGCTGAATGTGGTTGAGTGGCCTGAAACTGAGTGAAACGAATATAATCTGCATCAGTCATGTTTACAGTCTTACCCTCAGGATGAACGGTAGTAGTTGGCGATGCTGATTTAGAGGTGATGACTGCATTCGCCATGTGTGGGGGCTTCCCATGAAGCTTCCAACAATATCGTTGAATATGTCCTGGACGACCACAATGATGACAAGTCTTAACTTGTCCTATACTGTCAGTAGAGTTGTGTGAACCTGGATATTTTCCAGTATTATTTCCTCGAGTTCGTCTTATATTCTGTCCACCAAGGGCATGTCCTCCAGAAGTGCCTCGAGAAACTGTTGCCAAAGCTAAATTTTCTGTAGAGTTATTGGTACTCTCCCTTGCAACACGAAGAACTCTTGAAAATGTGTCAGCTAACGTAGGTACTTGATCACTACCAAGAATCTGTGCTCTAACTGCCTCAAACTCCTTTCCAAGACCTCCCAAGAAACCCATAACAGCTAATTGCTCTCTTTGATTTTGCATATTTTTTATATCAGAGGAGATATGTAGAATAGAGTTTAGTTCTTCATACATTCTTTTAAAATCTGCAAAATATTGGGTAATATCTCTACCTTTCCTATCTACTCGATAAAATTCCTGAGATAATTCGTAGATTCTAGCCAATTATTCTTGACCATAATACAACACATTCAAATATTCCCATAATTCCTTCATAGTTTGTAAGTGAGTAACCAAATCTATAATATTATCGGCCAAGGAATTAAACATCTGCCCAAGTATTCATGCATCGACAATTGCCCAAGTATCATCATCTTTAGGTACAGTCTTAGTCAAATGCTCTATTTGTCCCCGTCCAGTAAGAACAATTTTAACTATAGCCCTCCATTGGTGGAAATTTGATACACCCTCCAATTTCTTCTTAGTTAACCGATGAGAGGATGAAGAAATAATTTCAGTCATGGTATTTTGGTATTTTTACTTGAAGTTTCTCCCATATCCAACACAATTAAAATCAAATCCCAGAAATCAGAAATCATAAGTAGAATCAGAATAAATTCCAGAATCAGAATTATTCCCAGATTAATCCCAGAACCAGATTAATCTCATAACTATAAATAAACCAATACCAATCGAACTTGGACCACCTGGACCACTTGAACCAACCGAACCAAAAAATACCAATACCAATACCAATCGAACTTGAGAACTTGAGAACTTGCTCACGGCAGGTTACTCTTCTCTTTCTCTCTCACTCTCTCTCTCTGATCTAAAACAGCGTCAGAAGCGAAAAATCAAAGCACCAGCGACTACTCTGGTGGCTGCTTCTTCTCCAAAGAATGGTTATTCTCTCAACTCTAAACAGATCGAGAGTGAGGAGGACTACAGACACTCTTCCTCAGCCCCAAATCACAAAACGAAAAATATCTCAGATCAAGCGCAGTTTATTCATACCTGAAAAAAATGCAGATCTGACACCAAAGTTGGGCATTCTCTTGCACCGATCTTAAATAGCAATCACCAAAGTAATGGTCAGCATAAGAAGCTGCATCAATCTTCAGATAAAAATCTCCAACAAGTGCAGCGTACGGTGTTGCATCCCTTTAATTTATGGAAACGACTCTCACACCAGGTACAATTTCTTTCCCTTCTATAGAATCAACTGTTAGCTCTGATACCATGTTAATTTGAGAAAGAATAAGGTGAAGAATGAGGGAGAAGAGAAGATGGAAGCCACGATTTAGTTGTGGAGGCTCAGATTGAACTTGTGAGCACTCCTCAAAATAACTTCACTATTTATAGGCTAATTTACAAGTCTATTCTATATAGGAAAGCATCAACCAACTTCGATTGGTATAAAACTCTTGATTACCGCCTCTTTTTCCTATCGAGAGTTCGATGGATTTGTCATTTCCCAAATTGCCCTTTCCTAACAAAAACCAAATAGAAAAAATCACAAAAACAAGAAAAAAAATATTTCTAACCCCAGAGATAAATATTAATTCTGAAGAAACAAGTTGTGATATTCAAAATTCAGAATCAACAAAAAAAAAATGGCAGATATTAAAAAGAAGAAATACCCCATTAAACGTAAATGGCTTTTCTTTTCTTTTTTCATTGAAAAGACACACATAGATACTCTTTTATATATCATTAGTATTCCCAGAATCAGTGAGCAACTTAATGAAAAGGTAATCTTATTCAAATCATCTACCTCTGCACCCAGCATTTATTACCTTGTTCAAATGAATGTGTTGGTCATGCACTTCTTTAATTGACAAAAAGTTTTGATACTATTGTGGAACAGTAGTTGCTTTGTAATAATTTGGAGTAAGAAAAAAAATATTCTTTGTAATGTCAATGCATAATTTAAAGCCTGGTTTCATTACTTTTAATAAAAAGGTACTTATTTCTTCCATCGTCAGGCTTCGAAGGATGAACTGTTGCAGACTCATATTATTAACTCTTTAAGATGGGCTGAGAAACAACCTTCTATAGATTGTGATGAGGCTTTTTTTCCACTTTTACCTGAGCGTATGTCTTTTGTGGCATTCCAACCTGTTTCAGGTAGATCAGTCAATGTTCCTTTTCTCTTTTGCACTGTAACATGAATAGTACATCATTATCATGTTTTGTTTGTACGTTGTTATCAGGTTGGTTGCTCTTGCACAAGAAAATCCCCTTTCAATTCTCTTTTTTATATATAAATATGCTTATATAGGTGATTTATGTTTCTTTTCTGGTGTTCTTGCATTGAAATTATTGGCAATTCTTTATTTTCTGCCTAATTTGTTGAGGAATTGCATCATCAAGATTTCCAATTCTACGGCGACCAACACCACATGTACAGGTTTTGACCATTAACCAGTAAAGCTTAATTTGGATCCAATTTGCCCAAACAGCTACAGATTAGTTGGTTTTATGTCCACGGTAAGACTAGGTAGTAAAGCTGGCCAGAGTAGATATCCTCAAGAGTAACTCATTCCTGAATCATAAAATAGAGTAGCTCATTCCTGAATCTTAAAATAGATCTAAATCCTCAACTTTAGTTGGAAACCTCAATTCTTATTGGTCATAGGAATTGGTGCCCAGTTATCCTAACCTAACATAAATAGGGAAATTCCCCAAAAATTCTTTGCACATCAGGACATTCCTGGCTGGATTAGACTCTTGTTTTGATCTCCGGAAGAGTTAGTGGCTGCAGTATCCGCAGGGTGAGCTGCATCAGAACCATCACCAGGTACCACATGATTGGATAACTGCTATAGTATGATGTTTGGCCCAACAAATGTCCAGCAAATGTCCAGTTTTACCTACAGAAAGTACACCGACAGGAAGCACGATCCATATGCTGACTACCACGGCCACCAGATGTACTGTCTCCCCCTGAACCATGACCACGACTGTGGCCACAGAAGTAGTAAGGGCTGAACTACTGCCTCTAGATGGAACTGTATGGAGTGGATTCACTAGAAGAAACAATGCGCTGGAGTCGAGAGAAGACTTCACTCAGAGTACACACTTTCTCCTGCCAATAAATGTTTTTTAATTTGCCTAAGGCTAGGGTCCAGTCCAAGAAGAAACTTGGAGACAGAATACTCATTAGGCTGGGTTTTTAAGTCTCTCAATGTCTGTACTAAGAGGCTGAAACATGTTCAATTCTTCCATCATTCCTTTAAAGGAACTATAGTAGTAATCTTGCAAGGGCTTCCCTGATTTGCTGGAACTGAAAGAGTTTTTTATAGATGTCATAGATACGGCTCATATTTTCTCCTAGGGATATCGCTTCCTTCAAGTCATTCCATATTCTCTTAGTAGTAGAATGAAACATGACATTGGCCGCAATACAAGGTTTCATACTGTTCCACAACCAAATCATAATAATTGTGTTATCCTTGACCAACTATCATAATTTTTATCTTTTGAGTAGGGGCTGGATTCTCAATAAAAGATCATTTCCCTACGGCAAAAACATACACATGGACAGCTTGTGCCCACAAGTGGTAATTAGAACTACCCTGAAGCTTACTGGACATTATCTGAATATTCAGATGCTTAGAGGAAAGAGTGGGTTCTCTGAGATGGCTAGTGGTCTCAGTGGCCATGATAAGTATAAAATCAGCACTGAAAAATTTATTATCACACCATAGTAAGCAATCCAAACCAGGGCAGCATTCAATAAAGGATCTATCCTACTTATCAGAAGAAAAAACAAATTGAGGCTGCGGTTGATTCAGATAAGTAGGACAGCCATATCATCATAAGAAAAATTATCTAAGCTATTGTATCCCCCAAAACAATCAGTGGTAGTAGTAGCGAAGGAAACCAACACTAGCAGAATTTCTTTTAGAGCACAAATCCTTGACAAGACAGAGGCAGCAGCCAGCACTAGTATTGACATCCAGCAGAGGCTTAGATCACCAAGGTAGGACGTCACAACTCTTCAAACAGAATAATATCCCAGAGATTCAGTTCAGGGTAGATCAACAGGAAGACAAAGAAATCTGTGCAGAAAAATAGGCAGCTGCATATCACAGGAGGAGCATTGATCTGAAAACAGGCAGCAGCATATTGGCTTGATCCCTGGGCTGATTGTTGCATCAATTAATAAACTTTGAGTCCATCATAAGTTGAAAAGAAGGGGAATATCCACATATTTTGAGGAGCAGCAGGTGGCTGCTCACTAGGTGAGATTTCCAGGTATCATGATCAGTAGAGAATTTTGTGAACAATCCTACAGCCAGTTACAGAAAGCTCTGATAGCATGTCAGACTCCCGGATATCTATAACTGGCCAAGCAACTGAGAATGCTGAAGAAGAACCAGAGAGAGAGAAGAGAGGAGATAACAAGCTTGAAGAAGAGAACTACCATTAGAGTTGTGGAAACTCCTAATCACAGGTCATACTTACAGTCTTCTGCTCACCAACTAATGGCAGGTTTAATAAATAGAAAGAAGCAAATATAGAAAGATAGATACCCCAAAAGAACCCTATAAACTAACTCCCTTTACCAGTTGGTGATAGCTAGAAGCCCAGCTATCACTGCTGGATTTTAACAATAATAAATAATGAACTATCAGAAATGCGAGAGCCACCACTAGTGAATGAGTGGGACTTGGAAATTCCCTGGTTGTTTTGCATGGATCTTCTGCATATGTAGAAGCATCCTCATGTACTTACTGAAGTACTGTTAAACGCTTGCTATAACTATTATGATACTCTGGAGGGTTTTGCCACTGGGTAATTCCAAGAAATGCCTTAATCCAACTACAATGGAAAGATGGTTCTGCCCTGCAGTTACCATTTCCTTATAGATTGTTTTTTGAAGAATGCTCTGGGTATAGTCTCCAATACAGCATTCCTTGATCCTCTATCCTCATTATTGTTGACGAGTGCATTTCTTTTGATGTTATAACAAGAATTTTGTTGGTAATGTATCTAGTCTGCCGTATTATGATAAAGCTGTTTTGTCTTTGAAAGGATCAAGTGAATCAGAATCAGTGACATTGCAGAGAGAGAAACTAAAGGCAATGGAAATCAAAGTGACATCAGAGAGGTTGGAGAAATCAGTCAAATTGGTTAAACAGAACATTTCTGTGGTTGCTGCCAAGCTGGCTATTCAATCTTTAGAAATTCAATAAGCTATGTGATAATGGGAAGGGCGATAATGGGAAGGGCAGCCATTCTATGAACTTTTCTTCTTCTTCATGTCAAGCTAGATGTTAAAGCATGGATACAGCAGGGTAAATATGTCTTTATGCATGCATTTCTTACTTTTCATCTGGGTACTTGACAGATAATATGAAGTGCAATAATATATGTTTAAGATCAAATTTACTGTCTGTTATGCCAGGTTTATTAGAATGGGCACCTCATTTGATCCACTTGGATTGTCTACGTGTCAAATCTGGTGCATTTGTGTACTTGGCATTCCATTCAATCTATGCCCAACTCATCCCAATCCTCAGGAGTGATCTATTTGGTTCCAGATGGTCTCCAACTACTTGCCCATCCCCCCAACCTTACACAGGCCCTCGCCAGGTGGGGGGGGGGGGGACCCTGGGCAGGCCTTTCAGGCAGGGGCAGGGCAGTCACTTCACCTCTACCAACTACTTGCCCATCCCAACCTCGCACAAGCAGGGGGCCCACCCTGGGCAGGCCCTTCAGGCAGGGGCAGGGCAGTCACTTCCTGCACGAGGTTGGTGGGAGTGGGGATAGGTGGAGCGTTGGAGAGGATCCTCATCCGTCCTTTTGATCCCTCGGTGTTGCAATTGTTACAACCATAGGGATCAATTAGGAACATAATTTTTCTAAAGCTTTCTACATTTGAATTATTTCTTTCAAGACCTGAATGCTATAGTTTTCCTATAGAAAAATGTCCAAGAAACAGAAAGGTGAAACTTCCTAAACTTAGAACCATAAACCATAAACATAATCGAAGCTAGTACTTGGAGTTGTAAGTGTGACAGCTTATTAACTGATTTTATATGTCTTCGATTTTGTATTTTTTTCATGTGATGACACGAATTGGATTATTTTTAAGGTCCCTGATGGTAGCAGAGGCCTATCTCCAGCAGTACAGCAAGACCTCACTTGATGGATCGACCTGCTTCAATGAGTATTTATATATTTTACCCATCTTGTTGTGTAAGCAACTACAAAGAAGTAAGAATTGAGGACTTTCGAGCTAGGGTTTCTGACTGAGAGAGTTCATGTGTTGTTTTGGGTGTTCTTGAAAGCTCTTCATCTATATATTCTTTCATTTATGGTGTAAAACATCTTCAGTTTCACTGTGGATGTAGCACATCATATTGGTGCATGAACCCTATTAAAATCTTTGTCATCTTTGTTCTATTTTGTTCAGTTTGTGTTTCTTTTGTGTCTGTTTTAACCAGTGTCTTTCTAATATTTTTTTCTTGTGAACTCCTTACATAAATCTCTCATATTTACATATTAAAAAAAATGTTAGGGAACCAGTCCTGCATGTCAAAGTTAAAGGCCAAAAACTGCCTTTGAGAAGGATTATGGAGGGTCTAAATTTTGTGGATGGATGTCAAATTTCAGCCTGATCCAGTTTTCCAACTGGGAAAACATAGTTTTGGAAATCAGAACCATGGGAGAATGCAAAACAGTGGGAGTTCCATAGACCGGCATTGACATATGGAATGCAAACCAATATGTGGAAAAGTATTTGATTGAATTGGATTCTGAAGCTGACACATGGATGATGCTATGGCCACTCTGGCCAACTGCAGAGTTTGCAACATCAACACTCCACGTGGGAGAATATATAAACGAAGTCCCACATTTTCCGGAGCTTTTTCTGATAAAGACTGAAGTTGCTACATGGATGGGCAGAATTCCATTGCCATTTGGTCCATTGTATCTTGTTGGGAGAAGACGGGTTAGGGTTTCAAAAAGCTGATGTAAGTGAAGCTCTCTGGTTTGAGGACTCATAAGATAGAACCCTTAAAAAGAAACGTTCTAGAAAAACAGAATTGTTGGTCTATTTGAAGACTTAGGAGTTGATTCAGCAGTAGGAAGTGATATTCTAAGTTTAGTAGTTGAAGCGAAGTTTAGCCATAGGACTAAGAGGTATTGTGCACTTAGAAAGGACTTGGAACATCCTTCTTTGTCCAATTTTTTTTTTTTGGGGGGGGGGGGGGGGGGGGGGATAAGAAAAGAGAAAGCTTATATTAAGGTTCAAAAGTGCAATTACATCCAACATGAGGCAAATCCTTTAAACAAGTCCTACATGTTCGGTTGTTAGACTGAGTAGCTAGTTTTTGGTAATATCAGGTCTTAAGCATGGAAGGTAATTTCGACGAAATATCGCCGAAATTCGCTGATGTCGGTACTCAGCGAACTGAAAGTGTGGGGCGAAACGAGATTGACCGGATATCGCCGAGAAATCGGCGATATCTCGGCTTTTCTCGCCGAACTGGCGAGATCCGGCCGATTTCTCGAACATTCGGTCCCCTCTGTTTCTCCCTGGTTGCTCTGTCGCCAAGACAAGGCTTCACAAGAGAATCGTGTTCGTCATTTTCTAATGGAAAACCAGAGAATCCAGTCCCATTAACAGAAGAAATAAACCCTAAAAATTCCCAAAATCTCAAACCCTAGCCTTAAAAACCCAATCTTGAATGAAATCCCTACATTTGAAGGGAAGAAATGCAAAAAAAAACAAGAGAATCGAACAAGGAATTGACAGTGTTGGCGATGGTTTGTGATTTTTCTCCTCGCTTTCGAACTCGTTACTCGTTTGTTCTTATTTCTTCTTGTAAGCTCCAGGTGTAGTCGTCGTCGGAGAAGGAACATAGAATTTCAGGGAAGAAGAGAAGCCTAAAAACGATCTACCTCCATCAGCAACTAATCGTCTGAAACCTCCATCTGCAACGAACACCGCTCCACTCCATTGCTTCACCTCCATGACTGCATCTGCAAAGATGAAGGTTCACGGTTCACGAAACCTAAAGTGATTTGGGCAGTTTTGAGTTTTATAATTTATTATCCCAATTTCCAAATTCCCACTCAGTTTTGATTTTTATATTATCCCACGATTCCCACTTTCCCATTCTCCCAAGCAATGTGATGTCACTATGTCAGGTCACATGTGATTGTTTTTTTTTTTTTTTTTTCAATTGTGCAGCACCCATCTCCGCGCCAACGAAAATTATAATTTCTAGCCGAAGTTTCGGCGAAACTTCGCTGGTTCGCTAGGTTCGCCGGCTGGCGAACCGGCGAATTTTTCCGAAACTTCGTTCCATGGTCTTAAGTACAAAATTCTAACTTGGAGGTGATAATTAGAATATCTGTCAAAATAGGGAATAAAGAAGGAGATAACTACTAACTAGTTCATTTCTTTGCCCTTAAGTATATATGTTGCAATTGTTTCATCACACCAGATGTATTTAGTTGTACTTGCTTTAGTTGGGCTGTTCTTATACCTTCCCAAGTGGACTTTAGTAAGTCCTTGAAGAGATGTTCTGCTAATGCTATTCCTGTTCTAATGTCTTGAATGGCTCCATCCCTAAAAAGTCCTACGCTCCATTTGTTGCCATCTAGTTCATTAGATAAGCCTGCACACATTAACATGGGTAATTCCCCCAATTGATTAGATGAGCAAAATCACTTAAAAGAGGTAGGAGATTGTCTCATTTCTGCATGGATTGTTTCAGATCTATTTGTAGGTAATAATTCCAAGTCTCCAACCCATCTATTGACATTGTTAAGTATTTTTAGTAGGTTGGGGTCTTTCTTATTATAGACCTTTGTATTTCTTTCTATCCAAATATAATAATATGTTTTTATAATAATTGAGAAGAACTATAGTTTAGTATCCTTATCAAAACCAAAATCAAGCAGAAAGGAGTTGTACAAATTAATAAGGGAGTTATTGTTAATCAATTCCGTCTTGAGTCAAATTGCATGAAAGGAAAATATGCCAAATTGATTCGTCACTATTATTGCACAGTTCACAAATTGGGTTTGTCCCTGCACACTGAGAGAAGATCATCTTGGTTGGCAATCCTACATTCAAGAGACAAGGCTGTTGAAAGTGTGATGTTGATGATTCATGGTTATTCAATTTTGACAAGGCTTTTCCTGCTAATTTAGTGGAGAAGTTGCCTGTTGTCAATAATAAAGATAGCCATGAGTCCTGTGTTGGGGATAAATAGAGTAAAAGAATTGGTTGAGATAAAGAAGAATGAATGGTTATAGCATCAGTTTGATTGTGTAACTCCATGTTTCTTTTGTGGTATGAATGATAAACTTCTTGTATTGTAGATAGCCTTTGCCAGTAAGGAAAGTTGTGTTCACCTACTGTATGATCCATTGATTTGTGAACCTAAGGATCAAACCAGAAGTAAGTATTCTTCCCATCACCGATTTTTCTAAGGATCATTGTTTGAAGTAGAGGAAGAATACTAGAAGTGCTAATCCATATTCTTGATCCTTGTTTCTTTTTTTTACCTTTGGATCAAAGATTGAAGAATTAGAAAAATATCTTGCTTTAAGAGTTTTTCCCTAGAGTGAGTTTGGATTGTTGAGAAGTCGTCAGCATTGTTTAAGTAATAGATCACATTTAATATGCTCCATTCTTTTAAACCCTAGCCTTCCTTGCTGTTTAGATTTGCAACATCGATCCCAAGAGATGAGGGTTAATTGTTTTGCCTTGTTGGTTTCCCTAGTCAAAATCTCTAGCATACAACATCCAGTTTTCTGCAACAGTTTTAGAAAAGCGAAAGCACTGCATTAGGTAAAGGGATTGAAATTGGAGAACGGATTTCCTGAGAACTTATCATGCTGCATAGGAAAGAGATGAGGCTCTCCAAGTGACCATTTTGTTTTCCATCTTTGATAGAAGGAAATCGAAGTGTTTCCTTCCTTGAAAAAACTGAGTTCCTAAACATGCTTCATCTTTCTATGTGCATATTCTGAAATTGATGATGATGACTGGTTGTTTCACTTACAGAGGAGTCATCATTTATAAATATACTCAAATCAGGAGCATGTCTCATCGATTTCAAAAGTGCCTTAATTGCTTGTGATTGAACTTTATTCTTAAACCATGCTTCCAGCATTGTAGCAGATTGTGTTTAGGACAATCTAGTCACTAGTGTAATACCCAGATAAAGAAAGGAATAGAAGCACTGACAAAGGAAGAGAACTTGAATTAGAAGTAACTTTTTTATGCTAACCATTACATAAGTACATGATCAGATGAGTCATTGAAAAAAGGATCAAAATATATAAACTTTTATCTTCTGCTTTCATCTGAAGGAGATCTGCTTCGGTATTATGCTCAGCCAATTGCAGTAGGTATGTGGAAGATCCACAGATACATCATTGGAGTTAGCAGAGATAGTTGAGATCTTTTTATAATATGCTAGAGAAAGTGAGATCAGTGTTATTGCAGAAGATTGAGCTCCTACTTTTTTTCTGACTTCTATTTACTTATTCAACTCTGCATATCCTGACCAGCTGGAGATGATGAACTTGGGTAGAAAGTCATTAAAGATTATTTTCTTTTGTCAATGTTATAAGAACAAAGTCAACGAACCACAAAGAAAATATGTGCAGAAACAAAAACTAGAGAGAGACAACCCTTAGATTTAAATGGTTTGCATCATCAATGTAATGTGTTATGTCAGCCCCCCTCCCCCTCTGTAGGTTATTATAAAAGCATAAATTCAAGGGACATAGTTATATTTTCATTTCCTTAAATACTTTTATCAGTTTAAACAATTAGATATAATAAATGACGTTCAAAATAGTAATTTTTATTGTTAGATATAGTACTAATTGTTTACATTTCCAAAACTAAAATTTCATTAATGACTCTTTAATTAGAAAGATGCAATAAACGATGCCTGAAATTCCCTATTGTTCATTCTCAATTGTATTTGATAATTCCTTATTCTTTGGACTTGTACGGATCTTTTTTATTTGAAAATTTTATTAATAAAGAAAGGTAAATATAGTTTTGGTATATTAATAATAATAATTGTTTCTATTTCCAAAACAGAAATCTCATTATTAACTATTTTATTAGAAAGATGCAATACACGATGTCTGAACCTTTGAATAACATATTATTCAATAAATTCACCACAAAAAAGTATTCCTTTGAAAAAATAAAAAATAATTACATCTATAAAAAAAATCTTTCAATTTCCTTGTTTATTTGTTCCCTTTTTATTAAAGAATCTTTAATATTTAAATTCCTTATCAGATATTTCTTAAATCACAATTTGCAGGTAAGGTATTCAATTCTTAAATTTTTTTCTCACAGTTATCTTGGAGAACTTTTCAATTTTGATTAATTGTTTCAAATTAGTGGGAATTTGATTCAAATATAGTCATAGAAATTTCAACAATTCTTCAATAACGAGTGAGATTTTAATTAGCTTAAGATAGTTCTTCCTCTTTTGCACTTCTATTTCGGGTGTCTAATATTACTCGGTTTTTTGTTCCTTGAATCAGAGGGAAATGACTGAAGCCAGAGCAATAGTGTGACTTAACATTTTATCCATAAGAACCGCTTGCAAGAATTCACCCAAAAAGTAGCCATTGCATTCTCGGTATATCAAACAAAAAAATGCGGGAACCCCATGCTCCAAGGTTTAGAGCTACTATCATTTGAGGCATTTTTGCATGTTAAAGAAACAAGATAAGCTGTTGAACAATATGCCCTTGAACAGATATTAGGAAAGATAAAGAATGATGAATTGCATCTACTCAACAAAGATACTCTTTGGCGAATAGATCTATTAATTTTCATCACAATCAACAACCAATAACAACAAAAAGTCAGAATGCCTGCGATGATGGTAAAAAAATGTTCTCAGGTTTAGTTTACTCCCTCCATCCAAAAAAATCGAAATTCTTACATCATAGAAAAGGTTTGTTCCACTTGATTAAAATTAGTCGATCTGGATGACATTACCAATTTTCATAATAGATGTGACTTTGTTAGATTCCATGTATATTGTTTGAAATATTTGATTTTTAACTTTTATGTATGATTTTTAATATTGGATTAATTTTTTTGTTTGTTTTAATATATTGGATTAATTTATAGTTTGGAAAGAAGATTACCTGGGAAAAATAAAGAAGAAATAGAAAAAAAAATATATATATATATATATATATATATATAATTTCAAATCAATATAATTAATTTTAAAGCAACGAAAAATACCTCGTGCATATACACTTGAATTTTTATTTATTTTTTGGTTGCCAACCCCGGTTCCAAGGCTTTGCCCTGACTAATCCGGTGCTCCACTCGGGTAGCATACTTGGCTGTGGTGGGTGAGTCTCCCAGCGGGGATTTTTACTAGTTTTTGATAAAAGTAGTCATATCGTTCTGTGGTTAGGTCGGCTGGGATTAGGGCCATGGCAAAAGCCAAGGTTAAAGTGTTTGGTCCAACCTAGACCAATCATATATGGTCAAGATTTGGGTCAAGGCAAGGCTGGGTACGTATTAGGGTCAGGATCATGTTTTGAAAAAATTTGACCCAACCAAATCTTATTATGTCCCTAGAAAAAAATAGTGTGAAAGGAAAACATAATACATGTGAATGTTCTTATAGCACAATAGTGACAACCTCCTATGTAGAAGCACACAATAAGTCTACAGAGTTCATGGGTTCGAACCTCCATCTTTACCCCACCTTCCACACTCTCTCTAGGCCTGGGGGCTCCCAATAGCTGTGACTGGTTTGATAATGTTGTTGCGAAATCTTGCTCGAGCTATCATTCAATAATAACTGCAAGAACACGACAGATTAGGGTGGTCGGATAACACTTCCGAAGCTCAAGTTAGCTAAATAATACTTGATAGAGAGTAGATCGCCATAAAACAAAAGAGTTATGGAGTTATCCTTATAATCTGATGTAACATATCCAATGGATTTTGAGCCTCTGTTTGCTGTCATGCTAATGTGTTTTTCTTATTTTTATTTTTTTAAATTCTCACATTATGAAGTACTGTGTTTTATAAATCGAGTCCCCTGTCCCACACTCATGCGAGTATGGGCGGCAAGCTGGATGGAGGGAATCCAAATTCATGTTTAAGAAATCGTTTCACGTGACAATTAATTATTCAAGAGTCAAAATTAGAATCTAATTAGAAACTGAATGTGATAAATCTCTATAATTAAACTTTATTTAAAAGAAAAAAAGACAAATTTAATAGACATTTTAAGAATTTTTTATATTCAATTCTTAGTTGGATTTTAATTTTAACGATTGGATAATTAACTGCAACGTGTCACAATTAATTACAAAAAGATTGTAGGGGGTGGAAATTATGGAGAACGTGAACCTCAGTTTTTTTTTCACTTTCCAATCTATCAGGAAATACGTACGTTTCAGCACTCGAACCGAGTCTGTCGCTTTCCTATTTCTTAGGAAATTTGTGAGGCAATTGAAGTCACATGTCCATTTCCTTCGTAAGCCTATAAATGCTCACTTGGCGCTTCGTGTGTTTCTCCAGCTAGTTAATAGCAGAAGCGTGTTCATCTTCTTTTATTTAAGAGGTGAGCAGGGGAGAACTTTTTGTCCTCGAACAAGTTAAATGTTTACCATCAGAGACACTGGACAATTAGAAGCTCAAGGTACTTGTTTTTCTTCCATTCTGTTGAACAGAATCTAGGTTTTGTAACTTCTACTATATATGGATATAGATATAGAAACTTTGAAGCATTTATAGTGTTGCAGAATTATAATGAACACTTAAGCCATCCGGTTTTTTCATTATTACTATCTTTCTAGAACTATTACTATTATTTACAAATTTTTCTTCCTTTTTATGTTGACTTTTTGCCCAATTCCTCTTGGATTTTAAGGACATTTCTCCTCCAGGGTAGTTATTGCGGAATATTTTTCCATCCTTGACCCTTTAAAGAATGAAAGTAGAGAATCCAAGGATCCAAGGTCCAGGGACATGATGGTGTTTAAATCCTCAATGGGTACCAAGCATTTCAACTTTCATAGGAACCAATTTCGTAGAAGATTTATTTTGGTAGTTTCTTCTTGTTGTTTCTATTGGACCGATATCAATTGTGCTGTTCGTCATTTTTTTTCCTTTTTCTTTCGAATACCCATTCAATCCAGGAATCTGGGAGCTATCCTAAAAGTGTTTGCCATCAAGGGGCTCATCAAAGAGTGTTTTGAGTTGGAGGCTCAATTGGTGGAGAATTAATCCTTTAAGGTGATCATCAGATAATCTGTGTTGCAAAATTAGTTTTCTTGTTGTACTATTGACCACATTTGGAAAGAGGGTTCTTAGAATGTTCGGGCCTTATTGTACAAGTACACAATCTGGACTCATGTAATTTAAAATGAGAGTAAAATGTTGATACCAAAGTCATGCCAACTACAAAAATGCTCACCATAGTAAATCACCATTTATCTAGGCAACAAGGCTGCTGGTTTACTAATCATCCATTTTCTTTGATAGTTTATGAGGGGACCTTTTTTTTACATGAGTTGACTGGTTTAGTTCCTCCGAGAATTCATTTGCTTTGTGGTATTATGGATTTTCTTATTTTGCTCATAATTGACAATTGACTTTCAGCATTATTGAATATGCCATGTTATTTTCTTACAAATATATGAATTGGCTGTTAAAAATTGTTTAGACAATTTGGGGCCTACAACTTTCAAATTTTAGGTGCTTGCACATAGCTCTCTGCCATTTATAAAAATAAAAGAAATGAAAAGGGAATTCTTTAGGGTAGATTTGAACTCTTGATACCTGGTTTCTTTGCAAGTGTGGTAACTAGCGTCTCAAGAATGTGATTAAAGATGGATTTGTATTAATAATGTCTAAATGGATTGAATGCCTCAATTAGCTTTTTGTTTGGATGAATAAAGAATTCATTACCAAAGAACCCCCAAAAGGGGAGAGAGGATGTACTAGGAGGAGAAAAAATGGGGGAAGAGGGGAATGGGAGGAACAATCAACATGGTCCTAGGAACAACTAACCCCGACCATGGGGCAAACAAAGGAGGGGGGGGGGACTGCATTTGACTAGATGGCAAAATAAAAAAAGAGAGCAAAAACCTCAACTAACAACAATCAATTTGTTCCTTGGTGTATCTAGGACTAGGGGGTGGGAAAGCATCGAAAGTCTATCAGAAACATCAAAACAAATGGTTTTCCAAATCGAGTCGAGAGATTTGGAGTTGGATGTCCATCTCCTGAGGTTCCGTTTCCACCATATGAGAGATCATAACACCAAAGACTAACTCACCTACCAAATCACAAATAAAAGTACCAGGGAAGGATCTAAAAAACCAAGACCAATCTCTCTAAAACCCAAAATACCACCTATAGCGGGGCCAAATAGAGGCAACGGCTTTCCGATAGATGGAATGGCAGAAGGGGCAAGGAAAGAAGAGGCGGTTAACATCTTCAAGGCCATTCCCACAAAGAATGCGATTGGGGTTAATTGATAGGTGACGATGGATGAGGAAAGATTGGTGGGAAGGCAGAGGGTGAAGGATCTCTATACTATAAAGGAGTGGCGGGGATGTGACCCTTGAATTAGACCAAAGGGTGCTAGGTGACTTAGGGACTAGGTGAACGGGTGAGGTTCTAAGCACTGAAGGTAAAGAAGGACCCAGTGGGGGACGAAAGTTAGATGGGCAAGTCTCAAGAGAGAGGGTGGAAGGGGGGGTGGGGAGGTTAGACCGGACTTGAGTGAGACTCAAGAGAGGGGGAGTTAGGGGGACCCAAGAATTCCCAAAGATGAAGTCTAAAAGCATATAAACTTTTGGGATGCGGGATGCATAAACTTGGCGAGGACCTAGGAGGTTGTACAAGATATCCAAGGGGTGCTAAGGGTCAAGCCAAAAGGCAGTGGAGGTGCCATCACAACTCAAGTGGAGATGGAGGAAAGGTAAGAGGCATAAGGAGAAGGAGTTTCCTTTAAACTCAGGATGGGTTGGAGGGAGGGAAGACAATTCAAACAGAGTTGGATCTCAAAAGGTAAGAGTACACCCAATAGACCCAGATGGAGTTGCTCTTGGTGAAGATTTTCCATATGAATTTTAGCAAGCTAGCAATGTTATAATCATTGATCCTGCAAAACCTAAGCCACCTTCATATTCGAGGCGTCAAACAGAGGCCCAACTAATAGGATGGAGGAGGTAGGAGGATTCTTGACCTTTCCAGAAGAAGGCACAAAAGATGGATTCCATTTCTTAGATTGTGGCTTCACACCAATGAGATTGGAAGACTTAAAAACATACTTGATTAGTACAACCCTACCTGCAAAAGGAAGGAGCTTGCCTTTCCAGAGTTGAAGCTTCTTTTAGATCTAGTGAAGCATCGGGGAGCAGTTGATGAGCCTGCCAAGGATCTGGGGGACCCCAAGATAGGAGATGGGGAGGAAGCCAAGAGAGGAATCTAGTGAGGAGGCAGGCTTTGGTGGTTTGGGAGACCCTCATTAGAAACAAGAGAGATTTCTCTAGGTTAACCTGGGGACTAGAGAGAGACTCAAACAGAGAGAGAGAGGAGAGGATTGGGGAGATTGAGGAGTGGGAGGCCTTCAGAGAAGATCATGGGATCATCTATAAAGGCAAGGTGGGTGGGGTTAAAACTTTTGCACTTAAGAATGGGGGAGACAAGATGTTGATGAGACAAGATGTTGATTTGTCTTGGACTAGATGATTCTAGAGAGGACCTCAATGGCTAGGGTGGACAACCTTGGCAAATACCAACATGGGAGGGTAACAAGCTGGCAAGAGAGTCATCAGCGATTATAGCGAACAAGGGGTTGGAGATGCAGATTTCGATCCAGTGGACAAAAGGGGGGGGGCATTTGAGACAGGACTTCAAGGATGAGGGAGACAATAGCTTTGTGGAGGTCAATCTTTAAGAGTGCCGTAGGGGAGTTCAATGAGCAATCAAAGCCCCAAACAATTTTGGCATAGAAGAGGATGTTGTCAGCAATGCTTCTACTTGAGATGAAGGTAGATTGGTCTCACTAACAGAGGGAGTGATAAGATGGATGCGGTTGGCAAGGATTTTGGCAGTAAATTCATAAAGAAGTTTGTAAAGAGAGATGGGGCAGAAGTCCCTAAGAGAGGAGGTGTCAAGCTTTGTAAGGATGAGGCAGAAAAAGGTTTGGTTTACGGTGGAGAGCTTGGAAGGGTTGAGGAAAAAGCTGCGAACAGAATTGATGAGATCCTCCTTGATGAAACTCCAAGAGGCTCTGAAAAAGCCCAAACTGAAGCCATCTGGCCTGAGAGCACGGTTGACCTTGTGAGAGTTGATGGAAGAGAGGATCTCAGTATTGGAGGGAATGGCAAGGAGAGAATGAGGAACATATTTATTGATGAGATTTTTTTTTTGAGGGGGGGGAGGGGGAGAAGGAGGGGAGATGCCTCAATTAACTTGCCGCATGACTCCAACTTAATTGTTGATTTGTGCTTAAAATATAGCTGAAGTATGGCTGGTTACGTTGTTATGTTACTATTTTCTCTGGATAGAATATTCCACCTCACATTGGATGATCTTCAAGTTGCCATCACTAAGCTTTTCTATATTAACATTGAAAGTTATATTCATGGTAAGGTATGCAGTTAATGCTATTGCTATGGTCACATTCTCTCTCTCTCTCTCTCTCCCCCTCTCCCTCAAATATATATATATATATATATATATATATATATATATATATATATATATATATATATATATATATATATATATATCAAGAGAAAAAAGGGAATACAAGGATTACAAAGATTCTTTCTTGGTAGATTAACAGACTGCTTAGATTATTATCTAGGACTTTTCCTTTGAGTATATATAGAAAAGAGGGGAACACAAGGATTACAAAGATTGTTTCTTGGTGGAAGGATTACAAAGTTTCAATTGGTTTTTTCTTTGTCCTGCTGTATTATCTATTATCACAGAGAACCTTTTTTGGCAAAAGGAAAAATATTCAATTGGTCATTTTAGCTCCAATGTTACGTAGTATATGAAGGAATTCTAAAAACCTCTTATGGAACTGAAAAAGTCTAGAGGAGGGTATTGGAAATTTGGATAAAAGTAGAGAAACATAATTAAATAGAAGTAAAGATAGAGAGGATTTTAAGAAAGAGTACAATAGTCAACTGAAAACATAGCCACAAAGAGGAGAACATACACTTCTAGGTATTTCAGAATGTCAGTTTCATTTTCTGTTTTTATTTTGGAATGCAAATCAACTGCTGTCAATACATGGAGTTATTAAGATATAACGTTTTTGGTCTCAATGTGTTAGTTTTAAGGCATTGGTTGGTTCTGAATCTCATATTAATAAGTTCCTATTCTTTTTAGTGATGTTCCTGATAGTACATGGATTCCCTCCAACCCCCCTTTTTGGCTCAAAATCAGTCAAAGAATATACTAAAAGAGGGAGAGGTTCTGCTACACTTATTGTGTGTAGTTTCACTCCTAGACACATTTCTTTGAGTGGAAATATGAAATTAGGGACAGTATATTGCTGGAGTAAGACTACATAGAAAAATTAAACCCCGGACTCTACTTGTGCAGAAGCTCTCAGCATCAGGTTTGCCTTTTTATTTATTAACAAATTTTACCAGGAGTGGTGCTACAGTGATCTGAGTCATGATGGAAGGATGTCACGATGCAATTATGCCAAAAAGCTGGCATTGTGGTTATCTTTTGCCAATTGTAAAATATGGATATACATGTTTGGTGTTCAAAAATTCCTTGACGGAAGAAACAAACAAAGACTTGATGCTTCACTTGCACCACTGGCATCAGTAGAGCACTAGTCCTCTTAACTAAATCATATAAATTATGGGTTCATCCATTCTTTTCTTTTTTTTTCTATTAAAATTTTGCCGACTATTTTCTCGTTATATACTTTCAAACAGTTTTTGTTCTTTCTATTCATTTACAGGTCCAACTACAATGGTGGTCATATTAAAACTTCAAAATTGGCTTTCTACAACACATAAGGTGCAACCAATTGGTATTTGATGGAATAGTTTCCACATCCTTTTTGCAAAGGGGCCTAGATGAATTCACAATGAGGTGAAGTCAATGGGATTTATTATGGACCTGGCAAAACTATGCCATTGAATTATTACAAAGAAAAGAAAGGAAATTGGCAAACATGAATGCTTTTGAAGATTCAAAGAATGATATGTCTATGTGGTTATTATTTTCGCGTTCTTCTACAATCATTTTTCTACATGGGTTTTCTGCTTCTTCACACCTAATCTTATTATTAGTTTTGTTGTCTTGGGCTTACAAGAGACGCATGATGCCTATCATTGAAAGTTCAAAACCGATACTCAAGAACACATATTTCCTATACTATTGGTCAAGTCTTATATCTTGCATGGTTATATCATTGTATTATCTTCTCGAGTCTGTAATAAACTACCTCTCTGGGTGTAGACATGGTTGGCCAAATCTGAAGATATTTGCCCAGTTGGATTTCTCATCAAGAACATTCACTTGGTTAGTGATATCTGCTTACTTGCACATCGGGTTCTCTCACTTAAGCAAGTGTAGGTTCCCCATTCTACTAAGGATATGGTGGGCCTTCTATTTCCTAATGTCTTGTGTTTATCTTGGTATACATCTTGGTTTGTCTAGGAAAAATTTGACTTTGCCATCCTCGGATATGGGTATCCGATGCTATATCCATTATTGTTGGTTTGTTGCTTTGTTATATGGGGTTGTTTGAGAAGGGGCAAGAAAATGAAGATCTCCATCTTGTGGAGCCACTTTTAAAAACTAGATCATATCGGAGTAATGATGACAATGAACGGGAATCAAGTGTCAAGGAAGAGAGTGTAACTCCTTATGCAAATGCTAATATTCTTAGTATTCTTACATTTGCTTGGATGGGCCCTTTTCTTGCACTTGGGCATACAAAAACATTGGATCTTCAAGAAATTCCTCAAGTTCCCAAGTATGATAGTGCCAATGTGATATTTGCTTGTTTTAGAAGTATACTTGGATTTGATGGTAATGGTGGTCAAGTAAGCACACTCAAATTGGTGAAGGCATTGTTTTTCTCGACGAGGAAAGAAATTTTTTGGACAACTTTATTCTCCATTATATGCACATTAACTTCTTATATTGGACCGTGCCTTATTGAGGACTTCGTTCAGCATCTCAATGACCCTAGTCAACTAAAATATAAAAGTTATACTCTAGTGCTTACTTTTTGTCTTTCAAAGCTCATAAGATGCCTCTCAGAGAGACACTTATTCTTTCAATTACGAAAGATGTCAATCAGAATTCGTGCTGCTTTATTTGCTGTAATATATAAGAAGGGTCTCAGGCTTTCCAGTCAATCAAAACAGGGGCATACTAGTGGGGAGACTATTAATTTGATGAATGTCGATGTTGAGAGGATTGGATTTTTCAGTTGGTATTTGCATAATATATGGAAGGTGCCTGTTCAGATTGTTCTAGCATTGTTCATCTTGTACAAGAACCTTGGTCTTGCTTCAGTTGTAGCTTTGATTGCCACTATAGTATTAATGTTAGCAAATGTTCCACTGGGGAAGTTACAAGAAAAATTTCAGGAGGAATTGATGAATTCAAAAGATCAACGGATGAAGGTTACATCAGAGACTTTGAGGAATATGAGGATTATTAAGTTGCAAGGCTGGGAGATGAAGTTTTTAGCTAAGATAATCGAGTTGAGGAACTTTGAAACAAGATGGTTAAAAAAATTACTTTACTCATCAGTTATGATTTCCTTTGTCTTTTTGTCTCGCACCCATGTTTGTATCCATGGTTACTTTTGGATTTTGTATGCTTATGGGAATTCCATTGGGGTCGGGAAAGATTCTATCTCGCACTTGCAACATTTGAAATATTACAAGGACCCATATATGTTCTTCCCGACACAATCTCTATGGTAGTACAAACTAAAGTTTCCCTCAACCAGAATAGTTTCATTCCTCCATCTTGATGATCTTCAACAAAATGTAATACAAAAGCTTCCAAGAGATGGTGACAAGGTTGTAGTTGAGATTGTCAATGGGAATTTTTCTTGGGATCTTAATTCCCCACATCTCACATTGAAGGATCTTAATTTCCGGGTATGCCATGGTATGAAAGTGGCTATTTGTGGTTCCATGGGTTCGGGCAAATCAAGTTTACTTTAATGCTTGTTAGGGGAAGTTCCAAAGGTTTCTGGAGTCATTAGGTTAATTGGAACAATGGCATATGTTGCACAATCACCTTGGATACAAACTGGTAGTATAGTGGATAATATATTGTTTGGTAAAGAGATGAAGAAAACAAAATATGAGACGATACTTGATGCATGTTCATTAAAGGACCTAGAATTGTGGCCTTTTGGAGACCAAGACTATAGTAGGGGAGCGTGGGATCAATTTAAGTGGTGGGCAGAAGCAAAGAATCCAAATTGCACGTGCTTTATACCATGATGCTGATATTTATTTGCTTGATGATCCTTTTAGTGCTGTGGATGCTCATACAGGAACTCATCTATTTAAGGTAGTTGTTCTTTAACCTTCTCATTTTTTCACGACCATTTTATAACCAGAAATTCTCTGTGTGTCTAAATTTGAATATATAAATCTCTTTGACAGGAGTGTTTGTTGGGGATTCTGGGTTCAAAAACAGTAATTTATATTACTCAACAAGTAGAGTTTTTACATTCTGCAGATCTTATCCTGGTGAGTATATACCAATTATATTACTTTCTTGAAGTCAAGTGCCTTAGCCAAGTTCAGTTTTGATTTTTACCTTCTCTTATTTGACAGGGTGATGAGAGATGGAATAATTACTCAAGCAGGAAAATATGAGGAAATTCTTGGTTCGGGAACTGATTTTATGGAATTAGTAGGTCCACATAAGAAAGCTTTGGCAGATCTTAGTTCTATTGAACATGGGGTAGCTTTAGATAATCTAGGTAATTGTGACAAAGATGCCAATGTGTTGTGTAGAGAAAAATCTATTCAAAATGACAAAGAAAAAGAATCCAAAAGCTATGAACCAGAAAAAGTGGTTGGTCCAGAAGAACAACTTATCCAAGAAGAAAAGAGAGAAAAAGGGGGAGTTACTTTTTCATTCTACTGGAAATATGTTACAACAGCTTATAAAGGAGCTTTTGTGCCGTTGATAATATTGGTACAAATTCTTTTTCAGTTTATCCAAATAGTCAGTAGTTACTGGATAGTTTTAGCTACCCCCATCTCAGAAGATTTGAGACCTCAAATTAGAAGATTCACCATCATCATTGTTTACGTTGGTTTGTTCTTTGGAAGCTCTCTTTGTGTATTTATAAGGTCTATGTTCATCATAACTGCTGGATACAAAACTGCTACTATTCTCTTCAACAAAATGCATTTGTGCATTTTTCGTGCTCCTTTATCATTTTTTGATGCCACTCCAAGTGGAAGGATTCTAAATCGGGTAAGTAAGTATGCTTATTTTCTTTTGAAGTTTAGATGATGTTGTTTGATTAGTATAAACTTTAATATAATTTTCAATTGTTTATAAATTCAATTTTTGCATACAGGTATCTATGGATCAAAGTGCACTTAATACCTCTATTCCGATTCAAATTGAAGAATTTCTAATATCAGTCATTGAGTTCATAGGAACTGTTGTTGTTATGTCACAAGTCTCGTGGCAAATGTTAATAGTTTTTATTCCAATGACAATTGCATGCATATGGTATCAGGTAAATTTTTTAGCTATTCTATTTCACATGGTTTATATTTAAATTGTATTCTTTTGATAAGTAACAAGTAATAATGAAAGCTCATTTAAACTTCGTTTATCAATGAAATATGAATTTGGTTTGCACATACCAATTTAATGGTGCATGCATCACCTTAACATTCTTCTCATTTATGATTAATATACACAAGAAAATGAATTTTCCCATTACATGTCTTTGTGTATATCAATAAATGTTGTAGTCTTCCACATACTAATATTGATTTATTAGTTAGTCTTAAATCACAAATTGAACCAAACGGTTACATTATTTTGAAATGCATAAAATAAGTCACCTATGTATCGAAGCTGATAATAAAAGTAAGCTAATAAGTTGAAATAAACAACTAATAAAGGGAGAGGGCTTTAGGTTCAGTGGTCATGTATAACTCATAGTTTGCCTACTTTTATTACATGACAATATTAGAAGGCCTTAGTATCGCTTATGTCTTAAGTTTCAGCTTTAACAAAGTTGGCCATGTAGATATGAGGATTTAACTTAGGTGTGTGATGACATTGGATTAATGATATATCTAGAAGAGTATGATATTACATGGGGATACATGGTAGAATTTAAGTGTAAGAACTCAACATTTGGTCTATCCTAACCATCCTTTTGACCTGGTTTATCATAATGACTCGGTCCGAAGTGTGGTTGACAAGTGTGTACTGGTTTTGGTTACAATTTGATATCAGTTTTCCATGTAAATATATTTATAGCTGGTAAGTGTTTTTCATATTGGATGGGTTATTTGGGTTAGGTCCCACCTTCTTTTCTTTTCAATTCTTTCAATTAGATGACTTCGCTTTCCAGTTGTGTAGTCTAGTTTCAGTGCCCCCAGATATTAGCTCAAGACATGATCAAATAGACTCATACCAATTAAATTTCTTATTGGTTCGATGGAGTAAGCTTAATATGATTGGTATTTGGTACAGGTTAGACTTTGACACCCTTAATCTTGCATGACATAAAGATTTATGATTTGATTCTTCCCATGATAAGGAATTTGATGTCTTAGACAAGAAATCTTAAAGTTAACTAGGGAACCTTTGATCAAAATAAATTAATGATTAGTTTCGATTTCACATGAGTTAAATAGTAAGTAATTTACAAAATAAATTAGTAGATATAAATATTGATAAACAATTTAAATTACTATCTTGATGCGTCCAAAATCTGCTCAGCCCTTAGATCTCCTTGTGATGACCTGCAAAACGAAAGTGTCAGACGTGGCCTAACCGCGGGGGTCGGGAGTCCACCTCCGAAGGCTAAGTCAGTTGATGAACTTAATCACAAACGGCTCTGCTAGAAGTACAGAGCTAAGGAAAAATCGGGAAAAGTGATCTAGATCGTAAGCCTCTGATAGTTTACGTCTACCAGTGTGTATGTGGATCTGAGTCCCCCCTCACCTCGTAGGCAAGTAAGGTTTATATAGAGTGTACCTTCGAATCTCCTTCGTTGGATGCACTTGAGCCTTCTTCGGGTAGTCGTTGGATGTTATCAGTTAGATCCGTTGACGATAGACTTCTACTAGTTTGAACTAGTAGAGGACTCTGAGATAACCTCCAGGTTATCCGATGATTATCCCTTCGATAATGATAAGTGACAGCCGTCAATTTGTGCTGCCGTCATTAGGGTAATTAACCTAATCCATAAGTCGGATTAGGGTGTGCTTGTAGCTGATTTAGTTTTCTTCCTCGGCAAGCTATCTTACGGATCCGGTTCGCTCGGAAGCAAGTTGATTCCCTCCGTCTCGACCGGGGTCGAGGGTTAAACCCAGTATGAACCCGGTTCGATCATATTTCCTCCGTATCACGAGCCCCCCCGACCAAGCGTTCGGTCGATCCCGAGGGCTTGGTTTTTAACTGGGTTCTTCGTCAGGCAATAGTCTCTGCGTATCCCATTAAATGTCATATCACATTTAATGCGGTGGTCACTTTTCCTCGAGCGTTGTGAGGGCAATGCCACACGTCTCTTTGCAGTCGATCTATCGTGGCTCACGTAACCCAAGCGACGGTTTCCGAACGCCTGTTTTGGATTCGTGAGTTCAAACTTTCAAAACGTCTTCTAATCTCGATCGTTGATGCTGAATCAATCTCGATCGTTCAGATCCCCGAACACTCGTGCGGGTGTTTTAAAAGCGGTTCGTTGTCTTCGTAGGTTTCATTCTTCTTGTCTGGAATTTGAACCTTCGTCGTCTGCTTCGCGCCTTCTCGCTCTCGAGCCTTTGCTTCACTGAATCAGTAAGTTTACTGATCTTTTTGCAAAGTTTAAACTTCCTATCTCCGGCTCTTTTTTTTTTGTACCTTCTTGAAACTAGTAATGGCGGATAATAGGGTTTCTCCCGGTACCCAGTGTCAGTAATAGTAGTGGTAACGAAGCTTTTGCTTCTCTTCCTTCCGAGCAATCGGATAGTGATAACAAAACCCTAACTGTCCTCTGGCGCGAATTTGCTGAAGTTTCCCAAAAAAGTTTAGAAAGAAAAGCCGAAACTTCTTCCGCCCTCCTGAGTCTGGATCTTCCAAGACTCCTAGGGTGACTGTCGAGTCTTCTAGGCAGTCAAAACAAACCTCCAGGTCTAATGGCGGACCTGGCTCTGTCCCCTCCGCTTTCAAGGAGGAAACCCTTCTTTCAGCAATCCAGGATTTTGATTTTCCTTCTTCTTATCATATTAGGGCTCCCCATTCTGATGAGAGGGTTGATTCGACCCTTCCGGGAGAGTTTTCCTTGTACATAGATGCACTGGAAAGCGGGGTTCGCTTTCCTTTTTTCAATCCTTTGTTTTCAGCCATTCTGAATCACTGGGACATTTGCCCTGGAATGCTCCTTCCCAATAGCTGGCGTCTCATCGTCGGCTTCTTGGGTTTGTGTTTTGAACTTGGCGTTACGCCATCTCTTTCTCTTTTTGTGCACTTTCATCTTCTTTCTATCTCCCATCCTCCCGGATGGGTTTTTCTTTCCAAACGCAATAAGGCTGAACTTGATTGGAGGGGCAGCATTCTTGCCAAAGGAACTTGCCCTTCCAACCACAAAAGATGGCGCGAATGATACTTTTTCTATCGAACGCCTCAATCAGATCTCAACTTCCCGACCGTCTGGAAACAGTGTACTTCCTATTCTGAAAGTAACCGGGGCCTTCCCTTATCCAAAGAAGACGAGGCGGCCATCGGGAAGATCAAATCAATTCCATGGTATCGGGAGATACATGGACTTGAGGTGGAGTATAACCCCATCCTTCGATCTTGGGGGCTTGGCTCATTGTGAGCTTCTAACCATCATCCTTTCAAATTTACTAAAGTGATATATCTTTTACATAATCCTGACTCTTGTTCTTCTTTGCGGTGCCTCCAAGAATGAACCCTGAGAACTCACGGGTGAAGGCCGCTAGGGCCGTTGTGACAGTGAGCAACGGTCGCCCGAGCCTTAACCAGCTGATCAAGAAGCTTTTGTTCCCTCTCCCGACCCTTCTTACAAGGGTATCGGGAACATCGGGCACGTGGTTGATGCTTCGGGTAAAGGGAAGAAACCGATGGTGGAGAGGTCAAATGTCTCCTCCTCCGCTCGAACCAAAAGGAAGCACGATATAGTTGATGCTTCCTCCCATAAAAAATCCAAAAATTCCGAGGATTGTGAGGAGGTCTTCACCCCTCAGTGGACCCTGAAGCTGACCGATAGGGTGACACAAGACCCCGGGAAAGGCTGCGGGAATGGAGCTCCCTCGGTCTTATACCTTCGAATCATCGGGAATTTGAAGCCCTGGACGATGATGCCCTTGTTAGTCGGTCCACAAGGTACCGGTCTTCCGATTGTTCATTTTTTCATAATCTCTTATGACTTCTTCTGATAATCTCCTCTTCCCCAGGAATGCTGTGTTGAGCTTTTATCAGCACATGGAAGCATTGAGCCGGGTTGGCCGCAACGGCTCCTTGCTGCAGACCTGTGAAGAGAATTTGGCCAAGGCCAATTCTGAGATAGACCGGCTGACGGCAGCTGCCAAGGAGCTGCAGAGAAAACATGACGAGGAAATGAACTCCCTAAAGGAGGCCCTCGACTCTTCAACGGCTCGCGTTGTTGCTGCCGAGCGAAGGGCTAAGAAGCGAGCAAAGCAGCTGCCACATTGTTTGGTGACAGACTTGAGTTTAAGTGTGCAGAGAACGAAGAATACTTGAAGTTGGCGATTCCTAGCAAGCCCGAGCATATCAAGCGAGAGCTTCGAAAGGATTGTGTTCGGAAGTACCTGAACAGCGTACCTTTCTCCAAACTGCTGGGTGCCTTCAACATCCAAGCTTACCGTTTGGGGCAAAATGACGTTTGGGAAAAATTCTTGAATCCATCCCCTCCTTCGATACCACTCCCTTTCGTGAGGTGTGTCACAGAGAGGTCTTGGGGAAGTTAAACATGGATCTCCCTGACTGGGCTCGGGAAGAGGATGATCCTTTTCCAGCTGACCCAGAATATGAGGAATATCTTGCTGATGAACCGCCACTCCAAGAGGAAAAGTCACAGGCCGAGTCACAGAATGCTGCTGAAGAGGACTCTAACAACGACAATCCTGAGGAAGGCTCTTCTCAGGATCCTGAGAAAAGCTCTCCTGTACAGGACTCCTCGGGCAACAATGAGGAAGAGGCTTAGGGAGTTATCTCTTTTTTTTTTTTTCCGTTCCTAAAGATTGACCCTCCTTGTTAATGAATAGATACTTCTTCCATGTTTGCCGTAATATTTCCTCGTCTCCTATCGAAAGCTTGTCTTGAATATCAAAATATAAATGATAAAACTTATCACTTAACTTCACATTCCTCGACAAATAATAATCTTGTAAAGATACCATGAAGAGATGTTTTGGAAAAATGCCTTAGCCTTTATTCTTCCTTACTCCTTCATTTATTGCAAAGTCTACACGTTTCCCTTCTGCTACTTGCGAAGTCCAAACGTTTTCTTGCTTTGGTATACCATTCACTGGTTCCAATGAATTGGTAATACATCCATTATCCCAATGGCGGTGCGACGGTTGGAGGTATTCTCGTATCAGGTGCTCATTTCCACGTGGCCTCCTTTTGACCGTTGATCTTGCTTGTTGAAGATTTCGAAGCGTTTTTTCGATCTGGGCCATTGGTTGCCTTTGGCTCTCAACCGTCGTCTTAATACCTGAGGCTATTTAAAGCCTTCAAGGGTACTCTCCTTCTATCCTGCTATCTGCAAGTTAGATTTGCAAAAGCGACATTCCGTCCTCCTGCTTACTTCCATATTCCTCGTACTTCCAACAATAACTCTATCAGCTTCTGAACAAGTGAGCTTTTTGCTATCACCAATCTCTTCTCCTACCCCCTGAGTAAACTTCACAGTAGTAATACTTGGGGTTTATTTAATGGGTATTCTGAGTAATTCATATCTGACAGAGAACTAGGGTTTTCCTTCATTTCTTGTGTTGTTGGTTTTTTGTACTGATATGGCTCTTTCCGTGTACACGGTGGCTCCCGAATCGATCCGAACTTTATCGAAAGCGAAATCTTGTAAGAAAATCGTTCCATCGGCGGCGGTTGGGGCCAATGAGGTGGTTTCATCTGGTGAATCCTCTAAACGTAAGGCGACTGTTGTTGGTGAATCTTCAAGTCAGATTCCCATAGCTTCTACTGATGTCACCCCTACGTCTCTTCTGCCTGAAGTGATCGCTCGTTCTTCCCAGGAAGATCTTGATCACTCCGTTGTTGATGGCGCGCTGATGGCGCTGCTGATGCCCCTGCTGCAGAGACCGTTCGTGCATCCCCGAAGGAGACCCTTCGGGCATCTGAGGCAACTATGTTGGCATCTGATGAAGGTGTGGTCCCAACAGGTGCTGCTTCTATTTCCAACTCTAGAGCTTGTTTGGCATCCTCTGCCTCTCCTTCTTTGGAGTCGGAGGATTTTGCCACTAGGAAGCGTCGTCGGTTGGCAAGTGATGCAGCTCATCCTTCTCTTGATGTAGCTCATCCTTCTCATCCTTCGCCTGAATTAGTGTCAAACGAGTTTGACAAAGCGTTGGAATGGTGCACTGCTGCTCGAATGACTTCTAGAGCGCAGTTCTTTCCAAACTTCCAGACGAGGTCTTTATGAAGTCAATGGTGATGTAAGTCTTTCTTCATTATCTTTTGATTCTGAAGGTTACTCTTCTGCTCCTGTTTAACTCGGAAGTTGTTTGCAGGAGTCTTACTGGTAACTTCCACAACCAAGTGGAAGCAGCCTCTAGGCTCAGTAGGCTGAGCAATGAAGTTTCCAGGCTTTGGAAAATCTCTGAAGCTAAAGACGCTAAGATTGCTCGCCTTAGGAAATTAGCTTGGGAGGTTGCAAGAGAAAAGAATTCGGTGATCGAGCGTCTTCGGTCAGACTTGGATGATGCTAGGGAGAAGACCCAGCAACTGGAGCAAGGGGTTGGAAAGTCGGGAGCCAAAGGATCTGAAGCGTTACCTCAAAGGCATTACCTCATTCCTTCCCCCTCCGGCGGCCTTGCCTTGTTGGCCGGGGAAGGAAAGATCCTCATTTTGATACGACTCCCTACAGTGCTGTTTGTCATCCTAAAGTGTTTACCAACCTGGGTCTTCCTTCTCCTGACTGGACCAAAAATAAGACTGATCCTCCGCCTGCTGATCAGGATATTATGCATTACCTAGAAGATTCTCCTGTTTATTCTCCCCTGGAAGGATTCAATTATGAAGAGCTCGCCTTGAATGCAAGTTTGGTCGAGGACCATACTTCTTCTGGACAAGCTGGACAAAGAGTATGAAATTGCAGAGGATTTTATACATACTGAAATGCTTTTTGTAATCCTCATTTCTCCTCTTCTTTTTCTTGAATCCATACCGATGCTTGACTCATGTGTTTGTTCTAGCAAAGTTGTGCTGATCTTGTATGACTTCTTAATTATCACCGATGATGACTTTCTTTTCTGACCGAAGATTGTATCCAACTCTTGTAATCTCATGTTTGATGTAAAGATTGGCCTCTTTCGGTCTTTTGAAGAAATAAGAAATTAACTTCATCCTGAACTTTGCTAGTCACTTGAATCGTTGTTGCACTAGGTCTTAGTTGTTTAGAACAATGCCTTTACTTAAAGATTTCTGGAGAAATTCAATAAGTCATTGAAGGAACTCACTCGGGTTTTAAACCAATGCCTTTACTTAAGGATTTCTGGAGAAATACAATAAGTCTTGAAGGAGCTCACTCGGGTTTTAAACCGATGCCTTTATGGCCTTAGGATTTTCGGAGAAATACAATAAGTCTTGAAGGAACTCACTCGGGTTTTAAACCGATGCCTTTACTTAAGGATTTTCGGAGAAATACAATAAGTCTTGAAGGAACTCACTCGGGGGGGTTTGAAAGAACACCGATGCCTTATAGTCGGATCTTGTTCTTGAATGTGGTGTATGATGCCCCCCAATCAAAAGATAATTTGTTGAAAGCCAATAATTGCATTGATTGAGTTGAAAATGGTTACATCACGAACAAAATTGAAATCATCATCAAGGATAAAAAAATTTGAGATGCCTGGCATTCCACAAACAATCCAACTCTTTCTGGGTGTTGATGTTCTTCAGCCTGTAAGCTCCTGAACCGACTGGTTTTACAACCATATAAGGTCCTTCCTAGGAAGGGTCCAATTTTCTTTGGTGGCGTGGGTCTGAAGTTAAGGTGTTTCTCAACACCAAATCTCCTGCTAAGTAACGACGATTCTTTACTCGGGTATTGTAATGTGACGCTATCCTTCTTTGATAATGTTGAGTTCGTGCTATTGCCTTTGCCCGAACTTCGTCCAACAAATCAAGACTATCAAGCAGTCCTTGCTCGTTTGCTTTTTCCTCGAACTCTCGATCCCGTAATGTCCCCACCATTATCTCCACAGGTGCCAACGCTTCGGACCCATATGCTAACCTGAATGGAGTTTCTCCTGTGGGTGTTCGAACTGTAGTTCTATAAGCCCACAGTACATTATGAAGTTCTTCGACCCATAAAGCCTTGTCAGCTTCAAGTCTTCTCTTTATCCCTTCCAGCAGCGTTCGGTTAGTAACTTCTACCTGTCCATTGCTCTGGGGGTATGCCACTGAGGACATAGGATGCTCGATCATATAAGTTCCACAAAATTGCTCAAATTGTGGACAGTCGAACTGAGTACCATGGTCAGTAACGAAAATCTTTGGAATCCCAAAGCGATATATGATTGACTCAAGCACGAATTTCTCCACCTTTTTCTCAGTGATTGTTGCCAGGGCACTGACTTCAACCCATTTTGTGAAGTAATCAATTGCTACTATCAGATATTCCCGTCCGCCCGATGCCTTGGTGAATTTGCCCATGATATCAATTCCCCACATCGCAAAGGGGATGGGATCTAGAATTGAAGTCATGATTTCCGCTGGGCATTTCGATACCGTAGCATGAATTTGACAATTGCTACATCGACGAACATACTCCATAGCAACCTCTTGGATCTTAGGCCAATATAAACCAAGTCTTAGAATTTTGTGTGCCAGGGCTCGTCCACCCATGTGAGCCCCACAAATTCCTTCATGAACTTCAGCCAAAGCTGATTTTGCTCCTTCAGGACCTATACATCTCATAAGGGGTCCAGAATAAGATCTTTTATACAGTCTTCCATTCTGAATGACAAATCTTGCTGATTGTATCTTGATCAATCTTGCCTCTTTCGGATCCTCGGGTAGTTTGTCATCTCTCAGATATTCGACTATCGGATCCATCCAGCAACGCTCTGCTTCAATATAGGAAATTTCTTTCTCATGATAACTCGGAAATGTTATCTCTTCAATGTAGACCGAAGGGTCTAGATTTTTTTTCTTTGGCATTGGCTAATCGGGATAGCTCATCTGCCACTGTATTTTCAGTTCTCGGAATCTGAGATATTTTCAAATTCCGAAATTGCTTTTGAAATGCCTGCACAATCTCTTGATATTCCTGCAAGCGAGGCTCTTTAATACCATACTCCCCCTGGACTTGGTTGACTATAAGTTGAGAGTCACTGTAAATAGTAACATCTGCAATGGACAATGCTTTTGACAACCGAAGTCCAGTTATCAGGGCATCATATTCTACTTCGTTATTACTAGCTTCAAATGCAAATCTCAAAGCATATCGAATGATAAATCCTGCTGGACTTTTCAATAGAATTCAAGCTCCTGCTCCATCCTTATTACTTGAGCCATCCACATATACCTCCCAAATGGTTGGTATAATGGGATCTTCAATAGTGGTCTCCACCGGTGCAGTAGTTTCTACTACAAAATCAGCTAACGCCTGGGCTTTGATTGTCGTTCTGGGCTTAAAGCTCACTTGGAACTCACTGAGTTCGACCGACCAGGCCACCATCCTTCCAGACAAATCAGGTTTATTAAGAACTTTACTAAGAGGGAAAGTTGTAAATACCTCTATTGGATGAGCCTAAAAGTATGGCCGTAGCTTCCTGGCGGCTATCATGAGAGCCAAAGC
Organism: Hakea prostrata; assembly: GCF_041222555.1. Taxonomy (NCBI): domain Eukaryota; kingdom Viridiplantae; phylum Streptophyta; class Magnoliopsida; order Proteales; family Proteaceae; genus Hakea; species Hakea prostrata. Next base: position 41,240,638 of record NC_142608.1, read on the forward strand.
TTGCTTCTCAATCTGCGAATATCGTGTCTCTGCATCAAGTAATACGTGACTCACATAGTAAATTGGCCACTGTTTCTTATCTTTCTCACGAACAAGTACTGCACTGACCGCTGAAAGGGACGCCGCTAGATATAGCTGTAAGATTTCCCTCTTCTCTGGTCAGGACAAAAGTGGTGGTTGTCCCAGTGCCTCCTTTAACTCCTCGAAAGCTTTCTGGCATTCTTCAGTCCACTTTGCTTCCTTGCTGCTCCTTAAATCTTTGAGTGCTTTGAAGAATGGTAAACACTTCTCTCCAGACTTGGAGATGAAACAATTCAAAGCGGTAATTCTCCCTGTTAAACACTGCACATCACGAACAGTTTTGGGACCCTCCATGTCAATCAGAGCTTGTATTTTGGCAGGATTAGCCTCAATACCCCTCTGTGACACCATGAAGCCCAAAAATTTGCCTGAAGAAACTCTAAAGGCGCACTTTTCTGGATTCAGCTTCATTTGATACTTTCGCAGTACTGAGAATACCTCAGTTAAATCTGCAATATGATTTGCTTTTGTAAAGCTCTTTACTAGCATGTCATCAACATAAGCTTCAACACTCTTCCCAATTAAGTCCTAGAAAATCTTGTTGACGGCCCTCTGATATGTAGCTCCTGCATTTTTCAAGCCAAATGACATGACTTTGTAATAGTAGCTTTCACGATCAGTCATGAAAGCCGTGAACTTCTCATCTTCCTTATTCATAAGGATCTGATTATACCCTGAGTAGGCATCCATGAAACTTAGAGTTTCATATCCTGCAGTCGCATCTATCAAGAGGTCAATCCGAGGCAACGAATAGCAATCTTTGGGGCAAGCCTTGTTGAGGTCTGTATAGTCTGTACACATCCTCCACTTCCCATTTGCCTTCTTGACCATTGGCTAACCAAGTTGGGCATTCAATTGGTTCTATGAAACCAGAATTCTTCAGTTTTTCAACTTTGCCCCGAACGGCCTCGTATTTTTCAATGGAGAAATTTCTCCTTTTCTGGATAACTTGTTTCACCTTCGAATCTATCCAGAGTTTGTGCTCTGCGACAGCCCGATCAATTCCAGGCATGTCTTCGGCAGACCATGCGAATACGTCACTATTCTGTTGAAGAAAAAACTTCAGCTCATCCTTGAATTCCTCCAGCTGCTCAGACCCGATATAAGTAATCTTTTTCTCATCCTCGGTACACAGTTGGATTTGCTCCAGTTTTTCCACTGGCTCGGGCCTTTACATTTCTGCTTCTTCCCGATCATCTCGAATTTCTATAGGTATGGCAGTCACCTTCCTCGGGCCTTCCTTGTCTTTTAAATAGGCAACATAACATTGCCAAGAGATCCTCTGGTCAGAGGAAACTTGACCAATTCCCATGTCGATCGGGAATTTTATCTTCAGTGTTTCGTCGAAACAATAGCACCTATCTTGGACAAAGATGGTCGCCCAAGGATAACATTAAAAGTTGGCAGTTCCCGAACCACCAAAAAATTGATTCGGACGGTCGTCTCCTTGGGAAACTTCCAATAGATAAGTCCAACTGGACAGATCCTTCCGCTACTGCAGATGATCATGCAAAGCCATGTAAATGCGTGGATGATGGCTCCATCAAGTCCTCATCCACCCTCAGCTTTTGATATACTTCATAAGAAATTAGGTCAGCTGCGGACCCTGTATCAACCAAAACTCTATGCACTTCTCGGCGCGCAATATCTACCTTGATGGCTATGGCATCATCGTGAGGTAGACAAACTCCTCTTTCATCCTCCTCGCCAAAGGTGATAGAATCTTCACCGTTTGGCCTCTTCCGCTTCTGTGTCTCTCCGGTTCTGAAAAATTTAGATTTTGTCTTTAAACTCCGGAGTGATTCGGGTTCTAGACCTCCGAAAATTGTAAGGATTGGTGATCGAGTAGCATCAATCAGCTCCTTGCCTTTCTTAGACTTCGGAGCCTCCTTTGATTGTTCTGAACTAACCGAACGATCCCTTTTAGGAGCAGCCTCGCGTGGCTCATGTGGCTCCTCCCTTCTTCTGCTAACAAAATTGGACAAATGTCCCTGAGATATTAATCTCTCAATATTTGCTTTTAGATGACGACAGTCATTTGTATAATGACCATAGTCCTTGTGGAATCGGCAATATTTTTCTCGATCCTGCTGCTCTCCAGGCTTCAAAGGAATTTTAGGTGGCCACTTCAAAATATTTCGCCTTTTGATGATATTCAGAATATCAGCCCGAGGAGCATTCAATGGAATATACTCACTTTTACCGGGAGATCTCTGCTGCCAAGCCTGAGGTTTTCCAACCCGATCGCGAACATTCTTCTTTGGCTTCTGCTTTTGCTCAGGAGCCTTCTGTTCCTTAGTGGAGGCTTTGTTGTCTCCCTGGCGCGCATCTAAGATCTCCATAACTTCAGCCTGCTTCTGGCATCTCTGTACCAACTCAGCATAAGTTGCTGGCATGTCCTATAGTAATAGCTCCAGGAGTCTTCTTTTAGTGAGTCCAGTGAATAGAGCAGTTTTAGCTACTTGCTCATCCAAATTCTCTATCTCCATCGTTACTCTGTTGAATCTTTTTAGATACTCTTTGATCGATTCGCTCTTTCCTTGTCTGATGGTAAACAAGGTTTCTTCCGTTTTCTTGACCTGGATTCCACTCTTGAAACGCCCTATGAATTTGCGCCCCAACTCATCAAAGTTTACGATCCTTCCAGATGGGAGGTTTGAAAACCACTTTTGTGCTGCTCCGGTTAAAGATGAACCAAAAACCCTGCAGAGAATTTCATCGAATTACCCGCAAATTGCCATGGTCTATTGATAATAGCCAATATGGGCCGTAGGATCTCCGGAGCCATCGAATGTAGAAAAGGTAGGCAAACGGAAGTTGTGGGGAAACTGATATCCCGCAATTGGCTCGGCAAAGGGGGTCTTCCGAATAACTGAGTAAATATCCTCGGTTATCCTTCGCCTAGCCAACTGCCCTAGTTTTTGATTGATGTTGGCCAATTCCTGACCAATATGCGTCGAGTGATCTTCAGCATTATGAAGACGACCTCGAATAACACGATCATCATGAGTTATCCGATCATCACGAACAGCTCGTCCGTCACGAACATTCCGCTCATCGCAAACTGCTCGATCATCACGAACGATTCGTCTAACAGTCGGTGAGTGAGTTCTCACCCCTGTATCCAACCTTGTATTTGAATCAGTTGTACTTTCCTGTGGTCTGTCGAACCGATCGTCCCGCCTAGGTTGATCATCAATCCTCCTAGGCCCTCGGTCACCCTCACGAAAGTTATGACCGAAATTCCGATCTTCAGTGAATCTTTGATCACGTGGCAATGCACGCCTCCCTGAATCGCGATGATTAGGTTCTTGTGGTAATACCACTCGTCTGGTGAGCACGTGGAGTGCTTGACTCACCTCCAAGAATTGAATCTTCACCTGATTCAATTGATCTTGGAATGTCTCTGGAGGATTATGTCCTCCCTGACCACCATCTACCTCAAGAGTTGGTAGACTTCCCTGGAGAATATCTGGATTACTCCTTCCAGGAATTTGAACACCGGTATCGCATTGTGCAGCGGCTACTGCCGATCTAGTCACCATGGCTTTACAAGTCTTTCCCACAGACGGCGCCAAATGATGCGTCCAAAATCGGCTCAGCCCTTAGACCTCCTTATGATGACCTGCAAAACAAAAGCGTCAGACGTGGCCCGACCGTGGGGGTCTGGATTCCACCTCCGAAGGTTAAGTCAGTTGATGAACTTAATCACAAACGGCTTTGCTAGAAGTACAGAGCTAAGGAAAAACGGGAAAAGTGATCTAGATCGTAAGCCTCTGATAGTTTACGTCTACCAGTGTGTATGTGGATTTGAGTCCCCCTCACCTCGTAGGCAAGTACGGTTTATATAGAGTGTACCTTCGAATCTCCTTCGTTGGATGCACTCGAGCCTTCTTCGGCAGGTCATTGGATCTTAACAGTTAGATCCGTTGAGCGATAGACTTCTACTAGTTTGAACTAGTAGAGGACTCCTGAGATAACCTCCAGATTATCTGATGATTATCCCTTTGATAATGATAAGTGACAGCCGCCAATTTGTGCCTGCCATCATTAGGGTAATTAACCTAATCCATAAGTCGGATTAGGGCGTGCTTATAGCTGATTTAGTTTTCTTCCTCAGCAAGCTATCTTCTGGATCCGGTTCGCTCGGAAGCGAGTCGATTCCCTCCGTCCCGACCGGGGTCGAGGGTCAAACCGAGTATGAACCCGGTTCGATCATATTTCCTCCGTATCAGTATTGAACTAATTATTTAAGTAATAGATATTCTTTGTTTCTTTCTTTCTCAATTTGTCTCTCTCTTGTTATTTTTTTAGAAAACAAAGACCTAATTGAAATTTTTTTCAATTTAATTATTATTATTATTATTTTGACATTGTATATTTGCATAGTTGTATTGAACTAATTAATGAAGTAATTGTTCTATTAAAAAAAAAAGAATTATTGAAGTAATTGAAATAATTGAAAGAATCTCACTCTTATTCTTTTTAGAAAACTTATCTTTTCAACTTAATTTATGAAAATTGATTGTGTTTCCGTGTATTTAGTTAAAGACTTCAAACCTATCTTTTCTCATACACACAATTTTAGCCCTTATGCTTTATTTTAATATATTTTTAATAATTTGCTTATAATTGTGTTACCTATATTTTAATCTTCCTTTAATTTATTTATATTGTTATTGTAGACCCCACATTCAAATATGATAAGTAATTGAGTAGTGAGTCTCACATGAATCTGCACAATATGTGTAGTGAAAATGCGATAATATTTCCTCGAAATGAGGTGATGCAGATTTAGTATTCAGCCCCCCAATGTTTAATCCTGACTCCGCCCTTGTGCTTATAAATGAGTATTATTATTATTATTATTATTATTATTATTATTATTATTATTATTATTATTATTATTATTATTATTATTATTATTATTATTATTATTATTATTATTATTATTATTATTATTATTAATTTTTTTTTGTTTGATAATACATGACTACGGATGTAATTTTATAAAATGGACACACTTTGCTCAAAACAACGTATAACGGCAATTGAATTAATAACCAGTTGAATAAATAAACCAAGAGTTTAAGCCACAAAATAATGCCACACCAAAGCTAATTGGATTATATGGATATTGAAATCCAAACAACTAATCCATGTGCTAAGTTAGGGACCAATTAATCAAAGAGCTTGAGATTGGATCATTTAATCTATGGACAAATTATTATCATACCTGTCAATTGTCCCACAACATTTTACTCTCTTTTCATCTGTCAGGCATTTGCAACTAGTGCTTCTATAGACTGGATTATTGTTTTACATGATTTTGAACTATTTTGTCTTTCAACGTACTCTTGGTCCTTTTTTATTTTTTTATTTTTTTAAGTTTAAGTTTAATACAGAAACTATTAAACACACGTTAAGAAATTATAAATAAAAATAAAATGAATGAGCACAAAAATTTAACATGGTTCACTAATTAACACGGTGTACTAGGTTTAATAGCAAAGAAGAAAAACATTTACTATATAGGAAAAAGCAACTCAAATTACTTAAATAGCGTTGTAAAACTCTCACTCAAAACCTTAAGACTAAAATTCCAAATAATACAGTGACTTAATAGAAAGAAAAAATATGATACATATTTATGGACGGGTCATATGGTATCACATGAGCTATACCCCTACTTCCCCACCTATCAACCTTCATCTTTTCACTTATGAAAATATATCAATGCAGATTTTCATTGTAATCAGGTAGAAAAATTCCGATCACAACACAGGAGCCTCATACATGGCTAGGAGTGTTCAAATAAAAATTAGAAAATCCAAGAAGTATTCTTTTACTTTTTGGTGTATGAAAATCCAAGAGATATTTTGCATATAGATAGAAGAGATAAGATACTGCCACATCATCAGAGAGTCAGAAATTTTGTTTTTAATCATGCAATCCAATAATTGCCGCCAGAATTTTGCTATTTTAAAGACGTTTCGATAAGGTCAAATGTGAAAGCACACTAACTACCCTTGATTTTTTGAAAGCTTGCGACTTGAGGCCATGGGCTATCAAATCGATTACAGCTTTCGTTTGAGAAACAAACGGATATTCTCCAAAAAGAAAAAATCTGGGTTCTGCAGTAGAGTGTGAGGGATCTTATGGTGTATGTGGTGTGTACCAGCATGGCCTTAGTTGGCGTCAACAGTGTTACCCTACCCACTACTTATTCTTCCCTATCATCCCATTTTCGCCTGAATTTGAAGTTCGTCTTCTGTAATAGAGCTTTGAAGAAGTCTCAGCGATTCTCCCCTTCTCTTCGAGCAATGGGTTCTTTCCAATCTTCTCCTAGAGTTGATGATATTCAAGGTTCCTTTCTGTTTCCTTGTACGATGTTCTTTCTTTTCTCTGTTTGTACTGACAAAAATATATTTGAAGTGGTGGGTTTATTTTGACCATATACAGAGACCCAGACACAGAAATAGCCTTTCCCTTCACCGGAGCGAGCAGTCTATGCATCTGTGAGATGGGCCCTTACCAGAGAAGATTATCTGCTAAATCCGGTGGAGGAAAGAATATTTCTAGATTAGTAGATTTGAAGGTAGAATTTATCCAATGAAGAAGAGAAGTTGACAGTTGTGCTGATGAGAACAAACAAAGAAGGATTTTCTCCATCTCTTTGATTTTTGCTTTTTCATTTTCTTTGTTTTTAACTGATCTTCCTAAGCTGTGATCCGTCCTCCTGCTTCTTTTACATTTTTACTGGAATAGAAGTGCCGGGTATTTCGTTTCTGGGTAGTCCTTTATTTTCATCCTCCTTTCACGGTCATGTAATTGTTTGAGGTTGCACCTTACAAATTTAATGTTAATGCATTTCCTAACTTTTGATTTTTCCTCTCTGAAAATCAAGCTTGGTCGTTTGCTTTATGTTTCTGTGCAATACATGAATATGTTAGGTAATTGCTAAGTCCTGTTTTGTATTTAATTTCAATATATCTTTTCCCTGACATTTGCACCTTTTCTTTGTTTGTTGTAGTTACTGGTATTCTATTTGCTTTTACAGATTTTCCACAGTTGAGACTAGCCCATCTCATGTTATTGCTATTGTTTTCAATATCGGTTTTGCAATTTGCAAGTGGAAACTTTGATATTTATCTCCACAAAGTGAAGGCTTATCAAGTTGACGACTAAATTTGGAAAACCTTAACATTAGAAATTTATCTGCTTTGCTTTTTTGCATCAATGGGTATTCAGTATAGTCCAAATGTTGCAACCTCTAAGAATAATGGAAGGAAACTTTAAGTTTGAGGCATTAATGCGTCATCCCTCCCTCCCTCCCCCCACCCAAAAGGAAAAAAATTCTCATCTCTCCCTCTCTCCATTTGGTTTCTTTTGCCTACTATCAGTAAATCTTAAGTTTTTTCTGTTTATCAAAGATCACTGTCCTGAATCAGACCTTATTGCTCAGATATATGTCATATTCAGTGGATGGAAGGTGTCTTTGAAATCTTATCTAGCTCTTTGAAGTACTGACCAACAGAATTTTCTGTGAAAATTGATACGTGTTTTAAGGAATTGGACATCTCAATTACCTATATTTCAATCTCAGTAAAGAGATGTTTATATGGTCTGGGATTGTGTTTTCTGGAGGCACACTTTGCCACTATTTTTAGAGATTTTAGTGTCCTTCCTTCTGGGGGTAGGGGTAAGATTTTCCTGGGATCATACTGCTTCACTGTTGTCAACAACAAAAGCAAAAGGCTGGGAAATTTTTACAATGTATTGGTTCCTGGGATGACATGGGAGTGTATAAACTAGTTGCTATTGTGAGTTAGTTGCCTCTGCCATTATTCTATTGGTTTCACTAGTCTCCTCTCCTAAGTGCATTGTGTGGAGAAAATTTCATTGCTTATCCTAATAATAAGGGATGAACCTCCTCAGTTACAGTTGTATTTCATTCAGGTAAACAAAGCAAGCTGAGATGGGTAATGTTGATTGGAGTTGACTGATAAAGATCCCACCCCTCCCCTCCCAGTTATAATTAGAATTTCCTGTCGCATTGTGGCATGTATAATGAATTCAATCATGTTAGGATTCAAGATTCGATTGACTACACTGGTTGAGTGGAATTATGAGCAGCTTGCGCCCCCCCCCCCCCCACCCCAATATCAGAAGGAAACAAAAAGGCAAAACGAAATGATTGTAGAAGATATTGAGGCCCTTGTAGACTCCAAAATCCGACTAATTTGACTTAGGATCAGATTGAGATTAGCATTCCTCAGTGTCTGTCCTCAGTCCATGATCTGAAATATGTAGGTCACAATGCACACTTAGTTTCAGTGCAGGATCTCATTAACTACAAGCTCTTAATCCTAGGTACTCCAAACCAGTTTTGATATCCTTAATGCAGATATTACATTTATTTAGTTATTGATGGTATCTCCAGAGAATTTGCTCTTTCTAACAAGGAAAGAGTCCAATTTATCTTGGTGAATACCAATTCCATCCCATAGACATTTTCTTCATTAAATCCAATTATTCCAAATCCTACTCAGTTCTGAAATTCCTTACAAGAGAGTGTGGGCCTTCAATGAGAGAATCACTGACAGAGGCTGCCACCAAACACTATCCTCTGGAATTTGTCTACATTTTGATGGTCCTCCTTGTAGAGCTGTGGCAGGAGTCAAGTTGGATGTTCCTGATTCATATGCGGATAATGTTTTTTGAACTGTTGCTTTACTCACGTGTAGGTTGGAGATATATTTATGATAGTATAGTCAGGGAGATGGCAGGAGAATATTTTTGGTTGAAGTGAAATTGAAGGGAATGGCTCAGAGTTGGGGATAAAATATTAGCAGCAGAATTGAACTTGAGGCATTGTTTGTTTAACAACATGGGCTGAGATGAAAGAGGATGTGAACATAATATTTTAACCTATGGGATACAAGCAGAAAAGAAATGTCAGTCTACACAACCGAAGCAAGGCAGCATGTCTGTGGAAGAATGTTTGGCTAATTTTATTACTTAGCCACATGGTCTAAACATGAGTGAGGTGCAGTTGTGTAGTAGCTTAGTTTTTGGAATGTTTGCACCTTAGAATTAGTGTAGGATTGGCTAATAGTAGGTGTCCTATGATGGATGGCTCAGTATAGGTGCCTTGTCATCTGGAAGAGAGTTTGGAGAGTTCAAAACCCAGAGGAACTTCACAAACACTTTCTCTAAGGCCTGATTTAGTATGATTCGATTTAATTTCATACAGTAGTTTCTATTTCTGAAACTTTTTGGTTTGATTTTTGGACCATATTTTTAGTGAAACAGAATTCAATGGAATTGAAATTCTGAAAGAGCGAAGTGTTGTTTCAATTTACTGTTGCTCTTCAATTAGCCAGTGACTAATTTTATTGCAAACCTGTAGTTTCATGTTAAAAATTAAAACAACCACCCCTTTCTTCACCTCATTGCCACCCTGCCCCACCTCCATTGCCTCTGCTAGCACCGCCGCCACCATTGCCATCATCCCTGCCATGCCAGCACCAACTTTTCCCAGCGTATTGCTCCTGCCTCTGCCGGTATGCCTGCCACCGCCATTATCACCGACTTTCCTTTCTGTTATGTTTGGTAGTTTTCTAGAATTATTTTATTTTATTATTATTTTTTTATGGTATTAGGGTAAGATGTGGAACCACTTAATGATAGATGAGATAATTTATTAAGGTGGCTTATAGTATTAGGTAAGATGTGGTTGCATGTGTTCATATCTTAGATGACATGCTCTGAAGCCCACTTAGTATTCCGGTTCTGACAAGTGACTTGTTCTCCTTATTACGCAGAAGGAGATAAAATGGATTATGCATTGATAAGTGACGAGGAGTGGAAGAAGCGTCTTACAGAAGAACAATATTACGTCACTCGACAGAAGGGAACTGAGCGAGCCTTCACTGGGTATAATTTGTATTACCTGAAGCTGCCTAACTTTTGCCATCTCTATCATTAAATTTTGTTTTAACGTTACATGAAATATTTAGCTTTTCTACCTAGTTTCCCAGTTTACAACAAAAGAATAAAAAAGAAATCATATTAATTGGCACTGCTTTAAATATCAGGCTGCAGGTACATTTTTAATCTAGAGGGCTGAATGTAGGGTACTTGAGCAATGTAAATCATTATAGGGAGTGACTTGAATACTCATCATAATGTGAAAAGATATGGTCAGTTTTGATTGATGCTGGTACAAGGCTTCTTCTTGTTTTTGTTGATGGTCAGTTCAGTTGATAAACCCAATTATTTCACATAGATCTAGGTTGTGCCTTCAGGTTTCTGCAGGCCAATCTCCCATGCTATTTATTTGCACACAAATCCATGGATGAATGTAATAGGCTAACCCTATTAGCTTTTTCTTTGTAATGATCCAGCTGATTCATTATCTTCTTTCCATTTATTTTTACAGGGATTATTGGAAGACTAAAAAACGAGGAACTTACCACTGCATTTGTTGTGACACACCTCTGTTTGAGTAAGTACTTTTGTGATTCAATTACAGCCATTGCTTTATTTGGTTGTATATTTTTGGATAAAGGATCATGTATGTTAAAGTAATAAAAGAAAATTTGTATGAGGGAGTGTACCCTGTGAAAAAGAAAAGCCAAGGTAGCACCTCTTGCCTTTGGCAATGACTTTTAACAGGAGTAACCTGATCTACATCAAAGCCAAACAAGTAAAAACTAACTAGCGTGAAAGTGTCTTCTGACTTGTGCCTCCATTCGAAGGACTTGAAGAACCGAAAGGGTGTAGAACACCTCAGATTTGGCAGCAGATTTAGCCATAATGCATTACCAGATTTGCTTCCCATTTCCCAATAGCAGCGAGTAATTTCCCAGTCAAGAGAAGAGGAAAATTTGCAGGGATATCCATTCTTGCGTAGAAGCTAGGAAACTAGATCTCTGGGCAGAATTAAGAAAACCAAGTTTGAATTATGTTTCCCTCAAAGGTTAGAGATCTTTATCTCCCTAGCCAATACCAGTCCTTGAATCATCCTGAGAACTATGCCTCAAAGTTGAATTTATTCTTTTGAAATTTCTCAACGTAAAGATCACTTTGGCTGAATCATCTCACATAGCACCGCCTACCTCTGATTTTCTGATTTTCAAGGGTTTTCAAGTGAACAGCCATGAGGATTGAACTAACCCAAAAGGGAACACCACCAAACTCCCAAAAGCTCGGTGGGCTTCTTATGAACAATTAGATTCTCTTATTCTAGCACACAACAGGTTATACACAATTGAAGAGTCATAAAAATTTCAAAGATAAAGTTCTGATATCCAAAACCATTCCGAAACATTAAATTTTTATTTTTCTTCTTCTTATTATTTTTTATTAAAAAGAAAAATGCATTTTATGGAAGTTATGGTGGATTGGTGGTAAACCAAAATGGGATTTTTAACGGAGGAATTTGTAAAAGAATATAATGCTTTTTTGGCTGTCAAAAAAAGAAATATTTTGCATGGGCGTGTAGGCTAAAGGAATGGAACACAATTATACATCACATTTTCTATTCCAACCACGCTGCTGGGTGTCCAACCACCCTGCGGAGGCGGAGGTTCTCCATTTAATGGGTTGGTTGATTGGGAAACCCATTCAGTGAAGGTCCAATACCTACATGACCCAACCCCTAGGCTTATTCCTAGGAAAAATAGCCTAATTGGGGGCTGCATCTGCATTAAGACTTGTTTCACATCTGTCACTCAATTTGGATAAGTTTTGAGAGTGGAATATTTTATAGAAGTCCTGATATTACGAACTCATATCAATGTTTTCTGTTATGTAGATCATCAACAAAATTTGACAGTGGAACCGGTTGGCCATCTTACTATCAACCCATAGGAAACAATGTGAAGTCAAAATTAGACATGTCCATAATTTTCATGCCACGACAGGAAGTTCTTTGTGCTGTTTGTGAGGCTCATCTTGGCCATGTCTTTGATGATGGTCCTCGTCCCACAGGGAAGCGTTATTGTATTAACAGGTAATATTTTATTTCCAGCTCTAGACTTGTGATATGTTTTCTTTTGGATTTGAGCCTCGTATTAAATCGTCTTCTGTGGCCATGTATGCAGTGTTTCCTTGAAACTGAAACCAAAAGAGGAATCAGTATGACAGGGTAAGAGAAGGTACTGGGAATGCAGTATTCCAGTTCATGTGCTGCTATTATCAAAAGTCTGTGTCTAAGGTTCATGGTTAGATATGTAACAGTACGTGTATATCTCGTTTCTTTTCCATAGAATTGTGTAATTGCTGCAGCTAGTCAGGCATTAATTGCTTAAGATTAGTTTCTTGTGTATGCAAACAGCCTCTCCTCCAAACGCACGCGGGGGGTGGTTGCCGGATTCCACCACAGGATCCTTAGACGAATATAGTTGTCACATCCACCAAGTTGGCATCAGGCCGATCCATAGTCAAGATTGGGTTTATCGTACAATTACAACTATTCCACATAATAACATAACCATGAGGAATAAATAGGAAGTCCAATGTATGAAATGGAAAACTATCACAAATGAATCTTTAAAAATGTATCAAAACTAGAAAAGAATGTCAAAACTGGGAATGCGTAAATCTAAACGTCTTTAATCAAATGATAAATAATAGTCTTGAATGTTTTAATTTCTCTAAATATTTTCGTCTTCCTAAGCAGTGGGTTGAGTGTCGTATGAACAATTTAGACATGCACACGTCATCGATGTAATCCGGTATCTCATCGGCATCAGCTGGCATTTTGTAAACTTAAAGCTTCGAAGCATAGTAATTTGCGACAAAATCTAAAAACAAAGATTTTCACAAAAGATAAGTTCCATTGAATTTAATGATCATCAACAACATATGCCACATATCATACTATTGGTGCAGATTTTGCCGAGGTCTGTGAACTGAGAATCTTGCACCAAACACTCAGATCTTGATTGATCTGGTTTGAATTCATACTTCCTGCAAAATGAATGAAACTGTTAGATATAGAGCCGATCAGCTGGATCGGCGTTCTGTCTCCAACAATTAAGTCAATAGCTGATTTGAAGAAATACTTCAGAGCTCATTGAGAGCTTCTGAGGAGCTTTAATGGAAAATGAGTGGAAAGAGTGTGAGTCTTTTATGATAATTTGAATGTGTTACCTTCTGTCAATATCTTGTCCCTATTTATAAGTTTTTCACGTGACTCTTCATTGCTAATAACCATCGGATGGAAAGTTCAGATCGGATGGTCATGATTTGACCTTTGTTTAGCTTTCGGGCGGACCCACAAAATGGCTTGTATCATTAGTTAAATCCAGTGAGAACTGGAGTTAGGGTAATTTATTCACAACACGAGCCTGCAAGCTTGCTAATCAGGTTGAAATTGAATTGAGACTCTGGTCAGGAGGTTTTGATCTTTCCTCTAACCAATAAATTATTTTTGCTTTGATCATCCTTGATTCGCTTTTGTCAAGTATAGGCTGTGAGAATTCTTCAGTACTTGAGCTCATCTCCGATAATGAGGGATTACTTGGACGCTGGGTTCATCCTTCAGTTGAGAGAATTCATCAAAAATTCTAAGATCAATCTATGGCTTCGTAGAGCTCATCAGAAACTTCTGAGCTCATCCTTTGATCAAACGAGTTCATTAGAGATTCTCTCACATCCACCCAGCCGGTACCCTACCTAGCATACCCGAGTGTGTGATCCACAGCCTCGAAGATCAGTATCGAGGAAATCAACCTCCCACATTCACAATAATATAATCAAGAACAAGACTAAATCAAGGTTATCAATAATAATTAGTAGATCAAAGAAAAGTAATGAAATAACATCAGAGTGCGAAAATGATACCAATATGTATATAATCAAAATGTAGAGTGAGGCAGAATCTCACTCCACGAATATAGCAGAATGTAGTTCGTAAGTCAAAGAATATTACAACCGGTTCCAAAAGAAAGAAGAAATGAAACTAAGCTAGAGTATATTCTACTTTATAAAGAACGTCTTCATAAACATAGACTTCAGAAATTAAGCTCGGACGCTCCCACTCCACGGTAGGGCTAATCATGGTATGAAGCATGATCACACGAAGGATCATCACCAAGATCTTCATAACTGCCAACACCTTGCGTGTAGTACGCTTCTTCAACTTGCACTTTCTCGTATTGGCCATCATAGTCATCTATACCTGTAGGATAATCTAACAAAAGATATTTGTACAAAAGGAGTGAGTTCAAGAGAACTCAGCAAGGCAAGTTATTCCATAACAACATGAATAACATGATAGCAGAAACATAGCATGATGCAGTATGATATGAGACAGACAATGCATGTATGAATCTAACTTTATATATGCTAATCTCTATAGGTAGACATGCTTTAAGTTATAGCACCATACTTCTCTGGGAAGGTCATTCACTCTCCCTCAGCCGTCTACGCATCTTGGGCTCTGCCGGTGGTGGTTGGGTCTTGAATCCCTCTTGGACATTCCATGGTTGGGGTTTAGGTCACCTCTCTCTCACATCACCATTTGGTCTAAGTATTGGCGCATGTCAAGGTAAAGCCTAGCCAAATCCAAGTCATCTACTTGGTTATATCAACTCAGATCCATATACGTCCATTCCTCGCCCCGGGCGATCCTTTCCGGTATCCTTCACACTAGAGTTATCATAGTCCTGGACTACGGACTCATCAACCTTATTGGTCATCCATGAATAATAGTTGAAATCCAGCCCTATCCTAACCCTGACTTTGACCTAGAAACCCGGTTGTTTTTAGGTCTGAAGACCCGGAGTAAAGGAAGAAGCCAACTATGGGCCATCTCAGTGGAAGACATGGTGTTTGACCCAGAACCCATGGAAATTGATGATGGAGTTCCAAACTTGGAAGTCTGTGTTGATCTGGAAAGGAAGCTACAGTTTGATGAAGATGATTCAAGTTGATGGACTTAAAGTATAGTTGGACATGATTCGAAGGCATTTCTTTATAGTAGGTAAGTCATATGTTGTGTTGGGAGAAGCCCATGAGGTTTGGACTTCAATTGGGCCTCCAATTCCCTGTCTGGGCCTTGCTGACCAGCTTGGTTGACTGGTTGGTCGATTGGGTCAATCGATCAACAGGTCCAGTAATCCGAGAAAGTCCTCTATTTAGGGTTTTTTCAATTTCTATGTAAGCTTCATGTTTCTTAGTATCCTCTACCTCCAAAACTCTCAGAGAACGTGGGAAGACTCTTTCAAAACTCTCTTTGGTGATTTCGAAGGATCTTTGCGAGATCTAAAGCTTCTCATCTCCGATCTGTCAATCCAAGGTTAGTGATCTCTTCTTTGTTGTGATTTATCCTTCCATGATCTTATTCTTGATTGAGACTATGAAGAAGATGCTGCATCCTTGCAACCATCTCTTCCATAATCTCCTTCTATTCTTTAGGGTTTATGATCATCATAGTGACCTTAACCCTAACCTTGGTAAATTCTTCTTGAAACCCTAATTCTTCTTTTGGATCTAATTTCTTAACATGATTGGATCTAATTTCCATGATGGAATTGTGAATGACTTCTGATTATTTTCCTACTAGGATGAGATCTGATCATCTCTAGTCTTTCCCATGGATTCATAGTATATTTTTCATCAAGAACTAGGGTTTTCACCAAATTGGGGAATCATGATTTCGAATTGGAAGGTAGTGTTTTAATCATTGTTAATGCCTAATCTATACTCCTTTTGTCACATCCACCCAGAGGATACCCTATCTGGAATAACCGGTGGAGTCATCCACAACCCAAAAGGTCAAGTTTAGGAATGATCATAACCACTTAGCACAATAACTTAATCAAAAGCAAGAACAATTCATAGTTTTCAAGTAATTTAATAATAAAAGTCAAGGAAAGAATATCAGAAGAATTACAAAGAACATCAGAGTGCGGAAAAGATACCAATAAAATAAATAATTGAAATGTGAAAGGAGGCGGAAACCCACTCTACAACAATAACGGAAGGAAAATCGAATAAGAGTAAAGGTTACAACCGGTTCTCAAAAGAAGGGAAAGAAAAGGTAAGCAACTAAATTACAGTTTCTTCTATCTTATACAATATTTCCTAAATAACAAAATCATAAGAAACTAAGCTAGGCCGAATTTGCTCCTGACAAATATCAGTCTCGGATTGCTAGTCTTTATCAATGTGTTCACCGCAACCAATGTGGTACGAGTCACCAACTTAGTCTTCAGAGAGTTGACCATCATAGTCAACAATAGTAGTACCTGCAGAAAAGTCTAACAAAATATGTTGCAAAAAGAAGTGAGTTCAAAAGAACGCAACAAGGCAGTCATTCCATAAAACATAAGACATATGATACAAGCCATAACATGATGCAATATGATATGAAACACATGATGCAAGTATGGTTCTAATTCTATGAATGCTGGTCTCTAAGGTAGACATGATTTAAGTCATAGAGCACCATACTTCTTTGGGTAGGTCTCAATCACTCAAGCCGGTGGGAATTGGGTCCTGAAACCTTTCGGACAACCTTGGCTAGGGTTTCAGTCACTGCTTTCTCACATCACCATTTGGTCTAAGTATTGGTGCATGTCAAGGTAAAGCCTAGCCCAATGCAAGTCATCTACTCAGTCATATCATGTCAGATCCAGATTCGTCCATTCCTTGCCCCTGGCGATCTTTTCCAGTATCCTTCACACTAGAGTCAACATAGTCCCAGACTATGGATTCATCAACCCTATTGGTCATTCACAAATAATAGACAAGAATCTCTCACGTCCTCTCACAGGTTGATTACCGGTCTTGAGCGCCCGTGAGCCCAAGTCTAGCTATTTGCAACCCTACCAATAAATGTCCCCTTTCGGGTATCCGTAGTATGGTTTATGTCCTCTCACAAGTTGGTTACCGGTTTTGAGTGCCCATCAAACATACCCTACCACGGGTCGTTCGGTCTCAATGCCCTTCCGATTCGGGTCTGATACGACAGGGACATCCTAGCCACACAACTAGACAATCCTATGTATGTCATCCAATAACCTGGGAAAGTGTCGATGGGCACCTTTGGAGAACATCCCATACTATTCCCTCCGATGCCCAAGGACAGAAGCGTCAATAGAACACTCTCCAATCCCAAGTTATACCTAAGCAACCACATACTCAAGTCCAACATCTCACATACATTTGATACATCATCATAATGGAAGTTCAGTCATAATATTGAAATGATTCATCATAAATATAAGTGACAATAATAATTAATCATTATAACAAGAATATATGAAATCATAATACTACTGTTCTAAAGCATGTATAACAGTCCTATGATGTTCAAAAGTAATAAAGAGACCATGTTCACCAAGTTATGAAAATCAAGGCATAAGCACATAGCCTATGTATTTATGGCGATAACCATCCTTACCTTAATCGAGTCGGAAATAATACCAATAATCACCAAGAATAGCCCAAAAGTCAGTGTTTGTACCCTAGACAACACATAAGCAACATTAGAGAAGAAAACAATCGAAACGGAGGTCAAACGGAGCAATTCGGGTTAGTACAGAGTGGCTGTCATATCTTGGTCGACTGGCTAGTTGACTGTCAGTGGACCAAGCAGTCGACCAGAGCAAACAGTAACGGGCAGAAATGGAGATTTGGCTTGAAACTGATCTTCTGGTGCTCCGATCGATCCGAAACTTGGAGGGAATGATTATGGCAATATAAGAACACTATACACTAAGTTTCATCAAGATCCAACGGTCCAATTAGGAATATCCAAATTGAAACCCTATGTTCTATCTGCTAAACATCAAGTATTAAATCGGAATTGATTGCAATTGCAAGAAATGATGGGGAATCAATTAAGGATATGATAAGAACTAATTTAGAATCATGAATCCATAGTAAATTAGACCTAACATACATCTACACATCAGTTTTGAATCAAAGAATAGATTGGTAATGAAAGGAATCATGGAATTGCAATGTAAGCAATCATAAATGAAGTATATCATAGCAAGAATGAAGTGAGATTGATGGAAATGAAAGGGGAAGCTCATGGCCAAGTGTTTGCAAGGTTGCAGCACTTCAGCCATGGTCTCAAGAGGAGAATTTAATAGGGGATTGAGTAGATTAGAAGGAGAACAAGAGAAACCATACCTTGAAGTGATGATTGAGATGGAAAGCCAATGATTGGAGCCAATAATCTTCACAAACACCAAGAGATGGCATAGGGAATGTCACTCCTCGTTCTCTGGAGTGCCAATGATTAGGGTAGACCTTCATTCACGAGTTCCAAAAAGGTAGGGTCAACATGGTAAGGATTTTTGTGATTTTTTGAATTTCATAACTGCTGGTCGACTGGCTGGTTGACTGGCCAGTCGACCAGGCAGTCGACCAAACAAGAACAACAACTTCGGACAGGGATTCAGAGGGCTATACGGGGTCAAATTGAGTGGGGTTTTCTCCTACAAGTCAATCAAGAAGTCTAGTTTCAGGAAATACCTTCGGATCAAGCACGAGAGTTCATTAGGTCCACCAACTAAGCTCATCTTCTTCAGGCTGCAGATTCAAAACAATCACTGACAATGCATCCAAGTATGGAGCACCATCAACCATATCCATGGGTTTCGGGTCAAACACCATGTCTTCCATAAAGAGGGCCCACAAGGACAACTTCCATCATTTCAGGACATGAATCTACACTAAGGGAAAGATCGGACATGACGTCCTAAGGCTTTCAAGGTAATAACACTGAAATCTAGGTCCAACTTCAGGGTCTAACATCAAACAAGTCTTTCTTCACCCAAAACAAATAGGGTGTCCTAGCTAGGTTTGGGCTGGATTTCACACCATCAGTGTTAGAATATTGTTCTAAAGGTTTCTTCCAAGTTTCGTAGAGTTTCAAATCTTGTAGATTGAGTTTCGGATCAAAATCCATGTTTTTGCTTCGTACTGACTCAGTTGGTCGACTAGGTCAATAGACCAACCAATCGACCAACCAAGTCAGTAGCTCTGTTTTTCGCTCGATTTGATTCATTTACTCTCCAATCTTTTAGACTTTTTTTTCCTAATGTTGTATCTATGATTGTTTAGGGTTTATTTGCTAGGTTTGGAACCTCTCTCTTTGATCTTTGGATAATCATCAACGTTATTTATGGTAAGGACAGTTATCTCCATATTGATAGATTGTGTGTATGTTAGTTTCTGATTTCGAAAACTCTTAGATTCGCCATTGATATTGTACTTTCTATTTATGATGTACTGCTGTAAGTACAGTAGCACCTTACTTACGTTTTCTTTTTCATTATTCAAGTATATATGCATGCTTATTCATGTATGTTGTTTAATGAATTGATCATGCTTCTACATATTCCTTTATATGATGAGATGTCGATTATGTATGATGTGACTGATCTGAGAATGTGTTTGAATAGGTAATTTGGGTTTGGGAAGTGTCTTTTTGACATTTTTGTCCTTGGACATCAGTGGAAATAGTATGGGATGTTTCCAATGATGCCCTCTGACGCTTTCCTGGGTTATTGGTTGTCATACCTAGGGCTGTCTAGCAGTGTTTGGCTAGGATGTCCCTGTTATATCAGATTCGATTCGGAAGGGTATTGAGACCGAACGACCAGTGGTAGCAATGGGGATTCATGGGCGCTCAAGACCGGTAACCAATCTGTGAGAGGACATGAATCACATTGTGGATAGTTGTGAGAGGCCATTTATTGGTAGGGTTGCAAATAGTAGACTTGGGCTCATGGGCGCTCAAGACCGGTAACCAACCCGTGAGAGGACATGAGAGCTTCCCGTCTATTATTTGTGGATGACCAACAAGGCTGATGAGTTCGTAGTCAGGGACTTTGCTGACTCTAGTGTGAAGGATACTTGAAAGGATCGCCAGGGTGAGGAATGGACGTATCTGGATTTGAGTTGATATGATTAAGTAGATGACATGCATTGGGCTAGGTTTAACCTTGACACGCGTCAGTACTTAGACCAATGGTGATGTCACATCCACCCAGCCAATACCCCATTGGGCATACTCGGGTATGTGATCCGCAGTCCCGAAGATCAAGTATCGAGCAACCATGCCTCCCACATACGCTATAACACAATCATGAGCTATAATAATCATGGTTTAAGCATATAATAAAGAATCATGAATAAGATAAAATAGATGATCAGAGTGCGGAATAAAGGTGATACCAAGATATATATATATATATATATCCAAAAAGGAAAGAGGGAGAGTGATCAAAAGTCACTTTCTCACATAGCAGCGGAAAGTAGCAAATTTAAGTTAAGTTTACAAAACCAAAATCTAAGGAATATATCAAAGAAAGTTAAATTACAAATCCGGTTTTAAAGGAGAATCCAAAATGTAACAATAAACAAATGTTTCTTCGGTCACATAAAACACATCCTCATAAATGTAGATATCCGAAGTCCAGTACAGCTGCTCCAACACCAGTGTCGGGCTAATCCTGGTGTGCAACATAGTCCTCTTCGGTACCCTCACAATAATCTTCATAGTAGCCACTACCCTGAGGGTAGTGTGGCTCATCAAAGGGTGCTTCAAAGGACGCGCCATTGGACTCTTCAAAACCTGTAGAATAGTCTAACAAAGCAAATGCATAAAAAGGAATGAGTTCAAAGGAACTCAGCAAGGCAGTTAATCCATAGTACATAAACCATATAATACAAATCATAACATGATGCAAATGATATGAGACAAATGATGCAATTATGATTCTAACTCTACATATGCTAGTTTCTATGGTAGACATGCTTTAAGTCATAGCACCATACTTCTTTGGGTAGGTCCCAAATCACTCTTCCCTCAACCATCCAGGTATCTTGGGTTCTTCGGTGTGAATTGGGTCCTGCATCCATCTCGGACAATTCCATTGCTAGGATTAAGTCACCACTCTCTCACATCACCATTGGTATAAGTATTGGTGCATGTCACGGTAAAGCCTAGACCAATGCAAGTCATCTACTCAGTCATACCATGTCAGATCTAGATACGTCCATTCCTCACCCCGGGCAATCCTTTCTAGTATCCTTCACTCTAGAGTCACGGATATTACTCACCGGACTCATCAACCCCATTGGTCATTCACAAATAGTAGACGGGAAGCTCTCACATCCCCTCAGGGATATGACTCACCAATCTTCGAGCGCCCGTGAGCCCAAGTCTAACTATTTACAACCCTACCAACAATGGCCCCTTTCGGGTATTCGTAATATGATCTATGTCTTCTCACGAGTTGGTTACCGGTCTTGAGCGCCCATCAAACCATACTACTACCACGGGTCATTCGGTCTCAATACCCTTTCGATTCGGGTCTGATATGACAAGGACATTCTAGCCATACACCTAGACAAGTCCTATATATGTCATCCAATAATCCGGGAAAGCGTCGATGGACACCTTCGGAGAACATCCCATACTATTCCCTCTGATGTCCAAGGACAGAAATGTAGTAGGACATTCCTCAATCCCAAATTATACTTATCCAATCACATTCTCAATTCATCATATCACACATACATGATACATCATCATATTGAAAGTCATATCATAACATCGCATAATTCAAGTGTAATGTAAATAACAATATTTAAATAGACATGATATATAAGAGTGATTAAACATGTTACTACTGTTAAAAGACAACTACAATAGTCATATGATGTCTAAATAGAATTGATAAGTAAAGCATATCAAGTTGCCAATCATCATTGAATAAACACATAGTCCATGTCATATGGGTATAACTGTCCTTACCTTAATTGAATCGAGCATAATAGCAAATACCACTTAGAATAGTCCCCAACTTAGTGCTTGAACCCTAGATAACATATAAGTAACATTAGAGAAGGAAACAATCAAATCGGAGATCAAACGAAGCGAAACGAGCAAGAGTTGAGTTGCTTTTTTCCTTTGGTCGATTGATTGGTCAACTGACCAGTCGACCAAGCAGTTGACCAAGAGGAATATAGGGACACTATACAATGAAAATTATCATGATCCAATGGTCCAATTAGGAATACCCAAATTGAAACCCTATGTTCTATATGCTAACATCAAGAATTGAAATGGGGTTTGTTGCAATGGCAAGGAATGATGGGGAATCAGCTAAGGAAGTGATAAGAACTATACTAGGATCATAAATCAATAATAAATCAGACCTAGCATGCATCTACACATCAGTTTAGGTTGATAAGACAAGTTGGAATGACAAGAATCATAGAAATGCAATGCTATTGATTGTATTGAATGCATAGCATGGCAAGAATGAAAGGAAATTAATGGAGATGAAAGGGAAACATATGGCTAAGTGTTTGCAAGGTTGCAGCACTTTAGCCATAGTCTCAATAGAGAAGAAGAGTGGAGAAAAGAGTAGATTAGAGAATAAGAGAGAGAAGTCATACCTTGAGGAAGTGAATGAAGAAGGAATGCAATGATTGAGGCCAAGAATTTTCACTAACTTCAAGAGAGGGCTTTGGCAAGCTCACTCTTCGTGCTCTGGAGTGCCAATGATTAGGTTAGGCTCCTATTCACGAGTTCCCAAAAAGTAGGGTTAAAATAATAGAGAATTTTGTAATTTTTGAATTTACTATTTTGTTGGTTGACAGGCCAGTCGACCAAGCCTTAACAGCAACTTCAATCAGGGAAATGGAAGGCCAGACTGATCCAAATTGAGTTGGGTTTTCTCCTACGACTCAATCAACAAGTCTAGAATAGATAAATACCTTCGGAATGAGATCGGAAGTGTATCACGCACTTCAACAACGCTCTCCCCCTTCTAAGTGCAGTTTCTGAGTGAACACTGACAGTGTATCCAAGTAAGGGGCATCACTGTCAATATCCATGGCTCTGAGTCATGCACCTAATCTTCGACTATGAGGGCTCACAAGTCTCTTCTTCCACTACTCCGGGTCTTCGGACCTACAAACACCAAAGGATCTGGGTCAGGGTCAGGGTTAGAAAAGGGCTGGATTTCACAGGTGACGTGAGAGAGCAGTGACCTATACCCCCAGCCATGGATTGTCCCGAGGGATGAAGGACCCACTACCAACCGACATTATGTGATGAGACCCTCCTAAAGAAGTACGGTGCTATGACTTAAAGCATGTCTGTCTATAGAGACCAGCATAAATAGAGTTAGATTCACACATTCATTGTCACACCCCACCCGCCGATCTCGGTTATTTGCCCGACAAACCGTGGGAGTGAACCGTCACATGATTCACGGTCTTACCCATCAATAATAATAAACACAAGTATAGATAATACTCCAATAAATATCCAAGAAGAATCAAAGGAAAGAATCAAGAATCAAATGTAATATCAAGTTCAGCGGAAGCAAAATAAATAAACTAAATAATCTTCTTGGTTTTCTTTTATAAATCTAAAAACTGGTTTTCTAAATCAGCAAGCAGAGGGGTCCTCCAATCTTTCTCCATACAATCATCAAAATCCTAGCAATCTGCCTCCGTCGGCCATCAATGGGTGCTAAAAGCGCACACCAAGTGTCTTTAGGAGGCTTCTCGCTCTGCAAGTTCATGTACCACTATCTGTGCCACATCAGCTTTATACGAGAAGGTTCTTTCATACAAATCATCTCCAACTTCTGACGTTGTGCCACCATCTGTACAACTCATATAATATATACAATGAAAGGAATGAGTTCTGACGAACTCAATAAGGAACAGGCAATTCTCATATATATGTCAATACAATCCACGAATGCACATATGAAATGATATGGATGGTATGCAGAAATAAGAATGCTACTAAGATCTAACTATGCAAGTCTCTAACAGTTGACATGCTTTAAGATATACACCAGCCCTCCTCTAGGTAGGTCTAGTCACTCTGATCCGGGAAGGACTGGTTACCTCTGTAGGGATCCTGGGCAAAGGGGTAAGTCCACACCTGGCTCTCAAACAATGGCTCGGGTTAAGTCAACACTCTCTCACCACGACCATTGGCAATGAGTAGACGCATGTCGAGGTTCTAATCCAATGCAAGTCATAATGGTAATATACTATATGAAGTCCAGATACTTCCCCTATGGCACCAACCAACTCGGTTCAGTATCCTTCGCAACCAAGGAGTGAGAACTGATGAGCACATTTATGTGTGAAATCTTAGGGTATAAATCATACATTTTTTAACACTTTGAGTGGAGCTACTTTGGGTTTTATGTTGTTTTTGCATATTTTATGAATTTCTAGGACTTTAGCGAATATCTGGAGTTTTGGGTATTAAACATGCGGTTTTACACATCAAGAAGTCTGTTCAAATTCTCAAGTGCGAAAGTGGGCCTGATTTGGAGCATGATGGGCTAGAGATGTAATTATGGGCCAACTCCAGAATATCTTGTAAAATTAGATTAGGATTTTTATTTTATTTTTGTTTATTGTAATTGAGAATTGTATGGGCCCACAAGTAGTCAAAGACTAGGATTTTCTATTTTTTTAGAATATTTTATTTTGTTAGATTTTATTTATTTCTCTAATTAGTTTTTTCTCTTTCTTCCCACTTTCTATTTTGTTTACATTCTTATTTCCTTAATAACCAACCCACCTATATTTTTGTTAACAAAATATATTTATTTCTTGTTTTATTTTATTTTCTTTCTCTTTCCTTCTTCCACTTTTCTTTCTTTCTTCCACCTTGTCTCCACGTGAACTTCAAAAGCAAGTTTTTATTTTATTTTATTTCTCCACTTATTCTCTCTCTCTCTCTCTCTCTCTCTTTCTTTCTCTCTTTCTTTCTAACGAATTTTTTTTGCTCCTTCTTTATTTGTTTTTTCTCTTTCTATTTTTCTCTTATTATTATTATTATCATTATTTTTCCTTGTTTGTAAATTATTCTCATTCTTCTATAAATATTACCTCCCTCTTAGGTCTAACACACTTGATTTTCTCTTTAGTTTTACACACTTTACTTTCTCTTTAGTTTTACTTTAGTCTTGCACTTTCTATTCTCTTTAGTTTGCTCTAGTTTTCTCTAGTTCTTTTTGATTAATTTTTGGGCTCTAGTTCTAGTTTTTAGATTGAATGTTTAGGAAGATTGAAGTTGTGTAATTTTTCTTTTATGCAAGTGTAATTCCTTTAGTTTATCAATGCAAGTTCAAGTTCAAGTTCAAGTTTCAAGAGGATTCGCTTTCTCTCTGGGTCTAGCAATTGCAGATCTAGTTTATTCTAGATCTGGTTGTTAGGGTTGGTTGAGATTCGAATCGTTTATTCAAGTTTTGTTTGGAAGATGCAAGTAAGTAAGATTCTTCAATAATCTTCTCTCCCCCCTCCATTCCCGCTTCTATCTACCCCTCAATATTCTTAATTTAGGATTTACTTTCAACATTATTTACTGTTCTCCCTTCCCTTGGATCCTTGATCAGAGATGCCTACATTCGTGCCTCTCTTTGGTTAAGGCTTCCTTTTCCTTTTATTGCTTTGTTATTTACTTTCTGTTATTTACTTTCTGCCTATTCATTCATTATCTCGGACCACATAACCGGAGCAAGCCTACAGTCGTGCCTCTGCTTCTAGTGACGGGTGGTGTTGCATCTGCATTTCCTTTCTATTTTTATTGTTCGCATTTTTTTTCCTGTCTTTTATTTATGCATTAGTTATGTTTGCTTTATTTTTTTTTCGTTTCAATTCGATTGCATTAGATGTATGGATTAGGATCGTTGGTTTAGTTTAAGTAATTAGTTAACAAAAATTGAATCATTCCACTCTCGCATTACTATTAAGAAGTTGAATTCTAGGTGGCATATCTCCTTGAGATCGACCCGTTAGCTACACGATACTGTGCGCTTGCGGTTATTTTATTTTGCAAACAAGAACCCTTACGAACTGGCTACCATTGTTGGACTCCACTCCTTAACCCTATGGTCATCCACATATTATTGGGGCGGATGCTCTCATGACTCCTCACGACACCCGGTCCGCTCTCATGATAAGAATGCATAAAGTAGTCATGTATGATAAAGAAAATACACATAGGAATATAACCATTGAGTTCTCAAAGTATAAACATGTTTACATAATTAACATACTTGAGTTAACGACATTCCTTACCTTAATCGAGTCGTAAATAAAATCAATGATCTCCAAGAAGAGTCCTAGAAATCAGGTACCCTAGACAACATACAAGTAACATTAGAGAAGAAAACAGTCGAATCGGAGGTCAAACGAATCAATTCGGCCAAGTACAGGGGTGTTCTCATATCTTGGTGGACTGGTCGACCAAGCAGTCAACCAAGACTTGTTAACCACTGGGCATAATTGAAAACTTGGTCAGAAACTGACCTTCCGGTGCTCCGATTGACACGAAATTTGGAGGGCATGTTTATAGTATGAGGATACTACACACTAAATTTCATGACGATCCAACGGTCCAATTAAAAATACCCAAATCAAAGTCTTATGTTTTATATGATAAATATCAAAAATCGAATTGGAATTGATTGAAATTGTAAGGAATGAAGGGAATCAATTAAGTGAATAGTAAGAATCAAATTAGAATCAAGAATTCATAGTAGTCTAGACCTAACATGCATTTACATATAAGTTTTGAATCAAGACAAGGTTGAAATGGAAGAAATCAAAGTAATGAAATGTAGGCAATCCTAATTGAATCATAGCATAGCAAGAATGGGGTGATAATCATGGGATTGATTGGGGAAGACTCATGGTTAAGTGTTTGCAAGGTTGCAGCACTTCAACCATGGTCTAAAGATCATAATTTGGTATAAAATGAATAGATTAGAAGAAGAATAGAAGGAATCATACCTTGAGTTGATGATTGATGTGCAATACAAATGATTGGAGTCAAAGATCTTCCCAAACACCAAGAAAAGCCCAAGAGAGTGTCCAACTTCATGATCTGGAGTGCAAATGATTAGCCTAGGTCCTCATTCACGAGTTCCAAAAAGGTAGGGGCAAGATGGGAAGTGATTTTGTAAAATTTTGAATTCCATTACTGCTGGTCGACTGGCTGGTCGACTAATTGTCAGTCGACCAAGCAGTCGACCAAGGCATGGCAGCAACTTCAGGAGTGGATTTAGAAGGCCAAACAGATTCGAATTGAGTTGGGTTTTCTCCTACAAGTCAATCAACAAGTCTAGTTTCAAGAAATACCTTCGGATTGATCACGGGGGTCCAATAAGTGCTTCAACTAATTCAATCTTCATCGATGTGCAGATTTTCACTCAACACTGACAATGTGCTCAAGTAAGGGGCATCATTGTCAATGTCCATAGGTTCTGGATCAAGCATCGAATCTTCAACTAAGAGGGCCTACAAGTCTCTTCTACCTCCACTTCGGGTCTTCGGACCTGCAACAGTATAAAATCCGGGCTGGGTCAGGGTTAGGATAAGGCCGGATTTTACATTCTCCCCCCCTAAAAGAAATTTCATCCTCGAAATTGAAAGCGTACCTATGCTTCCAAAAAGGTAAGGAAATTTCTCTCTCATGTCATCTTCTTTCTCCCATGAAGCTTCTTCTAGGGTATGGTTCTTCCACCGGATCTTCACCAAAGGAATGGTGCGATTCCGCAGCTGCTTGTCCTTTTTATCTAGGATTTCGGCTGGTCCCTCATCATAAGAAAGATCGGCACTAAGTCCTTCAGGTGCTTGCTGAAGTATGTGTTCCGGATTCTCTATGTACTTTCGGAGCATCAAAACATGGAACACATTATGAACTCCAGCAAGGGATGGGGGCAAGGCCAAGCGGTATGCAACGGGTCCAACCTTCTCCAAGATCTCATAGGGTCCAATGAAGCGGGGGCTAAGCTTTCCTTTCACATTAAATCTCGTCATCCCTTTCATAGGTGACACTTTAAGGAAGCGGTATGCGGAATCGCACCATTCCTTTGGTGAAGATTCGATGGAAGAACCACCCCCCAGAAGAAGCTTCTTGGGAGAAGGAAGAAGACATGAAGGAGAAGTTTCCTCATCTTTTTGGAAGCACAGGTACGCTTTCAATTTCGAGGACAAATTTTTTTTTAAGGGGGGGGGGGAGAATGTAAAATTCAGCCCTATCCTAACCCTGACCCTAACCCGGATCCACTGTTGTTTTTAGGTCTGAAGATCCAAAGCGGTGGTAGAAGAGACTTATGGAGCCTTTTGATTGATAATTACGAGTCGGAGACCGAGCCCATGGACATTGATGATGATACCCCTTACTTAAGTACATTGTCGGTATTTAATGAAAGTCTGCCCATCGGAGAAGAATGATTTAGTTGAAGTACCTAATGGACTCCCGTGCACAATCCGAAGGTATTCCCCGAAACTAGACTTCTCAATTGAATTGTAGAAGAAAACCCCATTCAATTTGACCTTGTATAGCCCTCCAAAACCCTGTCTGAAGTTGCTGAACTAAACCTGATTTTTCTGTTGAATCATATTTTGGTCGATCCTCTTTGGTCGATGCCATCGACCAAAGTTTCCTAGACAGAAAAGTTGATGATTCTTTGGAATATTCTCTATTCTATTTATACTAGAGCCCTATTCCAATCATTATCACTACCGAGAACGTGGGGAGAGCTTCCCAAAGAAACTCCTAGGCATTTGTGAAGAAGATCCCACCAAAACTCATTGTTAATCATTGTTCCTTGTCTCCATCTACAACTACAAGGTATGATTCATCACTTCCACTCTCTATTCTATTCTTTTCTATCCCTCTCTTGCTGTTGAGACCTTGGAGATGGTGCTGCAACCTTGCAACCATCACTCCAAGTGTCCACTCTTGCTTAACCTATGATCCTCTCACTTGTCTATTGATGCTATGCCCCCATTTCAAGCCTTGCATATACATTCCTTGATTTTCTTCTTAACATCATGCCTTCTTATACAAAATTGAGGTATATAGTGTGCTATGTACATGTTTATCCCTAGCATATGATCCTAATCGAATTACTATAAGTTCCCTTAGCTAATGCATGCCTTTTCAATGTCAATGCAATCAATTTCAATCCATGCTATGATGCTTGTCTCTTGAACTTAGTAGCTCAATTTGGGGCTTTCTATTTAGACCATTAGATTATGTTAATTCCTTGATTTGTAGTGTCCTCATACTGTTCTTAAGCATTCCTCCAAGTTCCAGATTGATCCGAACCCCGGAAGACCAATTTCAGACCAAAACCCCCAAAACCCACTATTTAGTCCCGAAGACATTTTGGTCGATGCCATCGACCAAGGACCATCGACCAAACTTGTTGCTGACAGCAACCTCAGCCAGTTGTTGACTGGTTCGATATCCGATCTTCCCGATTTCTTCTCTAACTTCTTATTTATCTTTGTTTAGGGTCTTAACACTACTTTTGGACCATTCCTTGGTAATTCTCGATTCATCATCAACTCAACCTAAAGGTAAGAATGGTTATCTCCATAAACACATAGGCTATGAACTTATGTTTTGGTACTTAGTGAGCATAATCTTTTATTTGTTCTTGATTATTATAGGACTGCTATACATGTTTTAGAACAGTAGTATTGCGATTCATATACTCTTGTCATAATGATTTATTATTCTTGTTACTTGTGTTTATGGTGAATCATTTCAATATTATGACTTAACTTTTATCATGAAGATGTATTGAATGTATGAGAAATGATGGACTTGAATATGTGATTGCCTAAGTATAACTTGGGATTGGGGAGTGTCCTATTGATGCTTCTGTCCTTGGGCATCAGAGGGAGGACATAAACCATGCTACGGATACCCGAAAGGGGCCATTTATTGGTAGGGTTGCAAATAGCTAGACTTGGGCTCAAGGGCGCTCAAGACCGGTAACCAACCCGTGAGAGGATGTGAGAGCTTCTCGTTTACTATTTGTGGATGACCAATAGGGTTGATGAGTCCGTAATCCGGGATTACGCTGACTCTAGTGTGAAGGATACCGGAAAGGATCGCCTGGGGCGAGGAATGGACGTATCTGGATCTGAGTTGATACGACTGAGTAGATGACTTGCATTGGGCTAGGCTTTACCATGACATGCGCCAATACTTATACCAAATGGTGATGTGAGAGAGCGGTTGTGAAACCCAGCCCTAACCTAACCCTGACCTTGACCCGGTAACCCGGTTGTTTTTTGGTCCGAAGACCCGGAGTAAAGGAAGAAGCCAACTATGGGCCATCTCAGTAGAAGACATGGATGTTGATGATGGAGTTCCATACTTGGAGGTCTGTGCTGATCTGGAAAGGAAGCTGCACCTGTCTGAAGATGAGATTAGTTGAAGGACGTGGAGTATTATCTGACCTGATTTGAAGGTATTTCTATACCCTAGGTATGTCACTTGATATGTGTGCAAAAGCCCCTAAGGTTTAGAGCCCATTTGATCCTTCAATTCCCTGATTGTTCCTTGCTGTCTGCCTTGGTCGACCAAGCACTCGACCAAAGGATTGTTAAATCCGAGAAAATGCAATTTTAGGGTTTTTCACTTTTATTTAAACCCTACTTCGTGTTTCTTAGTTACGGCAGCCTCCTAAACACCTTTTGAACATGAGAAGACCTCTCCAAAACTCTCTCTGGTGATTCGAACGATTCCTTTGCAGATCTGAAGCCTCTCATCTCTGATCTACCAATTCAAGGTTAGTAATCACTTCGACATTACGAATTTCTTTTCTTCGATCTTGTTCTTGATTGAGATCAGGAATAAGATGCTGCATCTTGCAACCATCTATTCAATGATCTCATTCTATTCTTTGAGATCTATGATCATCGTCATGATCTTAACCCTAGCCTAATTATTTTCTTGAAACCCTGACCTTGTTTGATCTTTCTGAAAACCCTTGGTAACCTCCCATGCGAGGGAAACCTCATGGGCAATATTTATGATAATCTAAACTTGATTTTCTATGTTATTTTCTTGATTGCAATCATTCCCTCTCATCCTGTGATCATAGCCTTTTCATGGGAACCATAAAGGTTGAAACCCTAGTTTCCTGGGTCAAATCAAGAACCCATATTTTGACCATGACTTGATGATTTTACCTTCCCATATAGTAGGAAGTTCCCCCTTCGAATTTCGAACCAATCCAACTTCAAACGAAGAAGTTATGACCAAATCAGTTTTTACATTTCTGTACTGACTCGATTGGTCGACTGCTTGGTCGACTGGGTCGGTAGACCAAGCACTGGACCAAAGGAGGCAGTAGCTTCGTTTTTCGCCCGATTTGATTCGTTTGCTCTCTGATCTTTTAGGTATCTTTCCTAATGTTGTATCTATGATTGTTAGGGGTCTATTTGTCAAGTTTGGTGTCTCTGATCTTTGGATTATCTTCGGCGATAATCAAGGTAAGGACAATTATTTCATAATAACATAGATCGCATACTCTTTGGTTTCTACTTTATGAAACTATGAGTTTGTTTATTGTTCTTGTACTTTATACTTCTGATATACTACTATAAGTACTTGTTTATGTATTCTTTTTCATTATTCAAGCTTATATGAAATGTTTATTACTGCTTGATCGGATTATGCTTTTACATTCTCTTTTATATGATGAATTGTTGGTTGTGTATGTCATGACTGATCTGAGAATGTGTTTGATTAGGTTTGGTTTGGGATTGGGAAGTGTCCTTTTGATGCTTCTGTCCTTGGACATCGGAGGGAATAGTATGGGATGTTCTCCAAAGATGCACATCGACGCTTTCCCGAATCATTGGTTGTCATACCTAGGGCTGTCTAGTAGTGTTTGGCTAGGATGTCCCCATTATATCTAACCCGAATCGGAAGGGTATTGAGACCGAACGACCCGTGGTAGCAATGTGATTCACGGGTGCTCAAGACCGGTAACCAACCCGTGAGAGGACGGGAATCATATTGTGGGGGCCATTTATTGGAGGGTTGCATATGGCTAGACTTGGGCTCATGGGCGCTCAAGACCAGTAACCAACCCGTGAGAGGACATGACAGCTTCTCGTTTACCATATGTGGATAACCAATAGGGTTGATGAGTTTGTAGTCAGGGACTATTAGGACTCTAGTGCAAAGGTACCGGAAAGGATCCTCAGGGACGAGGAATGGACGTATCTGGAACTGAGTTGATGTAACTGAGTATCTTGCATTGGGCTAGGCTTACCCTGACATGCGCCAGTACTTAGACCAATGGTGATGTGAGAGAGCGGTGACTTAACCCCCAGCCATGGAATGTCCCGAGGGATTAAGGACCCACTACCAACCGGCGTTGTCTAACTGACCTACCCAAAGAAGTACGGTGGTATAATTTAAAGCATGTCTACCAATAGAGACCAGCATACATAGAGTTTAGATGCATACATACATTATTTGTTTCATACTGCATTGCATCTTGTTATGTTATGATATATGTATTTATGCTGTTATGAGTTAACTTGCCTTACTGAGTTTCTTTCAAACCCGTGAGAGGATGTGAGAGCTTCCCGTTTACTATTTGTGGATGATCAATAGGGTTGGTGAGTCCGTAGTCCGGGACTATGCTGACTCTAGTGTGAAGGATACTGGAAAGGATCGCTCGGGGCGAGGAATGGATGTATCTGTATCTGACATGATATGACTAAGTAGAAGACTTGCATTGGGCTAGGTTTCACCTTGACATGTGCCACTACTTAGACCAATGGTGATGTGAGAGAGTGGTGACTTAAACCCCAACCATGGATTGTCCGGAAGGTTTCAGCACCCATTTACCCGGCTTGAGTGATTGAGACGCACTTAAAGGAGTATGGTGCTATGACTTAAAGCATGTCTACCATAGAGACTAGCATGTGTAGAGTTAGTATCATGTTTGCATCATGTGTCTCATATCATCTTGCATCATGTTTTGACTTGTATCATATGGTTTATGTATTATGGATTAACTGCCTTGATGAGTTCTTTTGAACTCACTCCTTTCTGTGCAATTGTTTTTTTAGACTTCTCTGCAGGTACTGAAGAAGCCGATGGCTCATACTTTGAGACGAACCAAGATCCCGCATACTACACTGAAAGTCTTGGCCATTATGAAAGTTACGATGAAGGTGCCAAGGGTGATTACCCTCCGTACCAAGATTAGCCCGACTTTGGTGTGGGAGAGGCCTTGCTTAGTTTCCTTCGTGTACACTTATGAAGACACATTGTATAAGACCGAGGAGACCCTAGCTTAAGCTTTATGTTGTTCTTTTGGAACTTGGATCTATAACTTAATACTCACTGATATACTCTTTACATTTTGGGGTATGTAACTTAACATGATTTGACTACTTTCCGCTTCCATTGAGGGAGTGACTTCTAATCGCTCTCTCTCTTTTGAGATAATATTTATACTTTTGGTATAGTCTTTATTCCGCACTTTGATTATTTGCTCTTATCTTATTCATGATTTCTTTTATTATATGCTTTTACCTTGATTAATATTGTTCATGATTGTATTATCGCATATGTGGGAGGCATGGTTGCTCGATACTTGATCTTCGGGACTGTGGATCACATACCCGGGTATGCCTGGTAGGGTACCGGCTGGGTGGATGTGACACAGTTGTGTGCCGACACACATGTATATCCCAGATATACATATATTGATCTCTCTTTGCTATGTATCCCAAATACATAAACCACTTGTGTCCCAGACATAAACATCCACAAGTCATACTGGCAAAATGGGTTGTGCGACCGGTGATATACTTGCACACGTGAGCCCCAAACTAGAAACCTTCCCATAGGGCCGGAATGGCACATCACTCAAAGAAACACATCAAATAAGCATTAGTATACCATAGTGTCCTAGGTTTATTCAAACTCACTAGACTAAAGGTATCTTGATCCCTCTGAGAGATCACCTTCTTGTCCTTAAAATGCTCACTACTGTAATACATACAGTTGGCACCAACAAACACTTTTAGGGTGCAGTTGAATCAAACATTTCCTTTCGCCCCAGACCATCACTACACCCTAAAGTAGCCACATCAACCCTTCGTTTCATGATGTCATCGAAAGTCACTAAGAACACTAATGGACTGTAAGGTCCAGGACTCACACAATGAAAGGAGCAGGGATCCATTCTCTCATTTCCAATGATCGCGAAGCACACATAGTATGATATACGTGCTATGGTAAAGCATTCTATACACAATAGAATGTATGTCCCTCTCAACACCATACAGGTCTTAGTCTAGTCGCAACCTCTTGCGCCTAACCCGAGTTTCTTTATTGTCGCCACCATAGCGCCACATAAAGTAATCACACTTGGCTCCTATAGGCAACATGAATAGTGGGAACATTCATGTCGATTCTCTTCACAATAGAGAAACTCATCTTGATTCCAAATCAAGGCGACATCATGATTATGAACTGACCTACACAAAGTCATTCACAATCCGTCTCATCTTTGCTCGCCTCCAAGGCGCCAGAGGCGAATGCTCGTGTGAGTGAGCCATTCTCTTGCCTATTGACATATCTTGTTTTATGCTAGAAGAAACACAATCACACAAAAAGTGAATAAAAATAAATGTTGGAAATATACTAAATAATAAGAAAGTTTCAGTAGAAAAGTAAGTCACAATCTACGCAAGCCCAAGGATTTTACATGAGAAATAAAAACATCCTTGGCTATAGGTTTGGTAAGGGGGTCAACTACCATCTGACTAGTAGATATGTGCTTGAGTACAACTTTCTTCCTTGATATAATGTCTTTAACAAAGTGATATTTCAACTGTATATGTTTGGTCTTCCCATTATACTTAGGGTCATTGACATAGCTAAGAGTTGCTGTACTATCACAATAGACAAGGGCAGCCTCTTTGGATGTCATAACAAATCTAGTATGTCGAAGGAATCTACTCAACCAAACAGCCTCTTAAACCGTAGCTACGCATGCCACATACTCTGCTTCCATGGTCGAGAGGGATATACAAGTCTGCTTCTTGCTGCACTATGAAATGGCCCTGCCATTTAGCAAGAAAGCATATTCAGAGATTGATTTATGCTCATCAATATCTCTAGCCCAGTCAGCATCGCTATAGCCAACTAACCGCAAATCCGATCCTTGGTAACACAAAATGTAGTTACTCGTTCCTCTGAGATATCTCAATATCCTCTTGACGGATTTTGTGAAACCCAACCCTAACCTTGACTCGGAAACTCTGTTGTTTGTAGGTCCGAAGACCCGAAGTAAAGGAAGAAGCCAACTATGGGCCATCTCAGTGGAAGACATGGTGTTTTACCCAAAACGCATGGGAGTTGATGATGGTGTTCCATACTTGGAAGCTTGTTCATAATTGGAAAAAAAACTGCACCTTGATGAAGATGAGACTAGTTGATGGACTTGAAGTATAGTTGTAAAATCCCACCTAATCCTAACCTTGCTACTGTGCCAAATGCATACCTACTATATACATTGTTTGATTTATTTTCTGTCGTATGAGTTGCCTAGTTTTAGTTGGTAGAAGTTTACCTTGAAGCTGATCTTTTCTCCTTCTATTTCTTCTTGTCACTTCTATTCCCTTTGATAGGAGGGTGATCTTAAGTCATTCTCATGACTGATCCTCCTATCCCTGCTATTCTAGAGTGGACCTCCATACACTCTATAACCTTGTTTTTTCCCACATTATGATTTTGAAGAGAAATCAAATGTGATCTTCATGATTTGTTATTCCTTCTAATTGTTTCAAGACTTCAAGCTTTTTATCTCCTGTTCTTCAATCAAAGGTTAGTAATCTCTCATGTGTTGTATTGATCTACTCTTACTATGTTTTATTCTTTGTGATTGAGACTATGAAGAAGATGCTGCATCCTTGCAACCATCTCTTCTACAATCTCCTTTCATTCTTAAGGTTTTATGATCTTCATATTGATCTTCGTCATAATCCTTGTAAAATCTTCATGAAGCCATGATCATACTCTCGATTTGATTTCAAAGCATGTTAGATTTACTCTTTTTTTTTTTGTTACAAAAGACTTACTTTTACTTGCTTTTCGAAGATTTTGGGAGAAGAAAAGTCAAGATAAAAGCAATGTTCTACATTTCTTTGGAAGCCAAGTACTCTCCCAATTTCGAGGACGAAATTATTTTAAGGAGGGGAGAATGTGAAATCCATCCCAAACCTAACTAGGACACCCTATTTGTTTTGAGATAAATAAAGACTTGTTTGATGTTAGACCTTAATGTTAAACCTTGATTTCAGTGTTATTATCTTTGAAAGCCTTAGGAGGTCATGTCCGACTTTTTTCCTTATGGTGTATCTAATGTCTTGAGGTGAAGGAAGAAGTCCTTGTGGGCCCTCTTTATGGAAGATAGGGTGTTTGACCCGAAACCCATGGACATTGATGATGATGCCCCTTACTTGAGTACATTGTCAGTGTTTAGTGAAATTTTGCGCATCGAAGAGGGTTGAATTACTTGAAGTACCAAATGAACTCCCGAGCCCGATCCGAAGGTAGTTCTTGAAACTAGACTTCTTGATTGACTTGGAGGAGAAAACCCCACTCAATTTGACCCCGTATAGCCCTCCCAATCCCTATCTGAAGTTGCTGAACTATTGCTAAGTTTTCTGCTGAACTGTCTTTGGTCGATCCCATCGACCAAGGAGCATCGACCAAGGCTGCCCAGATTCGAGTAAAAGATGCTTTTTGGAATATTCTCTCATCTATATATATGCTAGCTTCATGTTTTGAACCCTATTACACTCATCTAAGCCACTGAGAACGAGAGTGGAGCTTCCCAAGGCACTCTCTTGGTATTTGTGAAGGATTCTTGCCCCCAATCATTGCAATCATTGCAGATGTTTTTGCTTGGTCAGCACAGGATATGCCAGGTTTAAGCAGAGAGGTGGCAGAACATTGTCTTTGGATTGATTTTTCTATCAAACCAGTAAAACAAAGGCGGAGGAATTTCTCATCAAGAAAACATGATGCGATTAAGATTGAAGTGCAAAAGCTTAGGGAATCTCAGTTTATCGAGCAAATTGAATGTCCTAAATGGCTGGCGAACGTGGTAATGGTGAAGAAACATAATGGCAAGTGGTGAATGTGTGTAGACTATACTGATTTGAACAAGGCATGTCCTAAGGATTGCTATCCTCTGCCGCGGATTGATCAGTTAATTGATGCCACATCAGGTCAACAGATGTTGAGTTTTATGGATGCTTATTCTGGTTATAATCAAAGTCTTATGAAAAAGGAGGATCAACCCTACACAGCATTCATGACGAATCGGGAAAGCTATTGTTATAAGGTTATGCCTTTCAGGTTAAAAAATGCTGGTGCAACATATCAAAGGGCAATGAATAAGCTATTTGCTGATCAGATTGGAAGAAATATGGAGGTTTATGTAGATGATCTTCTTGTAAAAAGTCAATTCAGATCTGATCATCTTGCTGATCTAGGGGAGTGCTTTGATGTACTGAGGAGAAATGGAATGAGACTCAATCCTGAGAAATGTGCGTTCGGGGTTTCATCTGGTAAATTTCTTGGTTATATGGTTACGCAGAGGGGTATTGAGGCGAATCTAGAAAAAATCAGGGCTATCTTGAATATGATTGCGCCCAGCAGTATGAAGGAGATCCAAAGTCTAACAGGAAGAGTAGCGGCATTAAGCAGGTTCATATCGAGATCAGGAGATGAATGTGCACCATTCTTCAAGGCTTTGAAAAATCTAAATGCACTCAATGAATTCAACTGAACAGAGGATTGTCAAAAGTCATTTGAAGAATTAAAGAGGAGACTGACCAGTCCACCAGTTCTATCTAGACCAAAGCCAGGAGAGATCTTGCAGATATATTTATCTTCTTCGAAGGCAGCAGTAAGCATAGTGTTAATTCGAGAAGAAGGTACTGTCCAAAATCCTATCTACTTTGTAAGCCATACATTGTTAGATGCAGAATCTAGATATCCGGAATTTGAAAAACAGGCTTTAGCTTTGATAATGGCAGCTAGGAAGCTTAGACCTTATTTTCAGGCTCATCCAATTATTGTTCTTACTAACTGGCCTTTAAAGAAAATATTGCATAAGCCTGATCTGGCAGGGAGAATGGTATCATGGGCAGTAGAATTAACAGAACATGATATAGATTATAAACCCAGAACTGCGATAAAAGCACAGGTGTTGGCTGATTTTATTGCTGAAAGTATTTCGCTACCGGAGGAGGAAAAAGATTCCAGTGAGATGTCTTCTGGTTGGACTCTGCATGTTGATGGGTCAAGTCATTCTCAGGGATCAGGAGCAGGGGTGATTTTACAAAGTCCGTTCGAATTTGTAATTCATAATGCACTTCGATTTAATTTTCATGCTTCAAACAATGAAGCGGAATATGAAGCTCTTATTGCAGGTTTGCGATTGGCCAAATCTCTCTGTGTACAGAACATTGAAGTAAAAAGTGATTCCGAGCTGGTGGTCAGCCAAGTTACAGGAGCATATGATGCGAAGGATGATCGGATGGTCAATTATCTTAAGAAGGTATGGGAGTGTAAAGAATGGTTTTCACAATTCTCAATTATGAGAATATCCCGAAATCAAAACAGTGAGGCAGATTCTCTGGCAAAATTAGCATCTGCAAAATCTACTTCTATACCACAAGCTGTATATTTTGAGGAGCTGGATATTCCAGCATATTCAGAGCCAGAGATAATGGAAATCAATGCAGAAATATCTTGGATGGATCCTATTATACAATATCTTAAAGATGGCGTTCTTCCTGAGGATAGAGAAAAGGCCAGAACTGTGAAAAGAAGAGCTGCTAGGTTTATCCTAAAGAATGAACTATTATATAAAAGAACAGTTTCTGGGCCACTTTTGAAATGTTTAGGACCATCTGATGCACGATATGCTTTGTCAGAGGTCCATGAAGGAATCTGTGGAAGTCACTTAGGTGGGAAGGCTTTGGCTTATAAGATTCTAAGACAAGGATTTTATTGGCCCCTTATGCAATATGAAGCAATTGAGTATGTTAGGAGATGTCATCAATGTCAGATTCATGCACCAATTCAAAGCCAGCCAACAGAACAATTGACATCGATACTTAATCCCCTTCCATTTGCTATGTGGGGTATGGATTTATTAGGT
Organism: Hakea prostrata; assembly: GCF_041222555.1. Taxonomy (NCBI): domain Eukaryota; kingdom Viridiplantae; phylum Streptophyta; class Magnoliopsida; order Proteales; family Proteaceae; genus Hakea; species Hakea prostrata. The sequence continues at coordinate 41,279,763 of NC_142608.1, forward strand.
CCATTTCTTGTTACAACTAGAGGGAAAAAGTTCGTGGTAGCTGCAGTTGATTATTTCACAAAGTGGGTAGAAGCAGAAGCCTTAGCCACGACTACCACAAATCAAATTGAGAAGTTCTTTAGAAATCATGTCATATTCAGATATGGTCTGCCAAAGATCTTACTGACTGATCATGGACCACAATTTGACAATGAAAGATTCAAAGAGTTTTATGCAGATTATCATATTGAATGCAAGCACTCATCTGTGGTGTATCCTCAATGCAATGGTCAAATCAAGGTAACCAACAGAACACTTCTGCAGGGAATAAAAAGGAGACTGGATGAGGTAAATAGCTTGTTGATTGATGAACTACATCATGTATTGTGGGCCTATAGGACCTCAGTCAGGACACCAACAGGAGAAACACCTTTTAGACTAGCATATGGGTCTGAGGCATTGGCTCCAGTGGAGGTTATGGTGGGATCAAACAGATCAGAGAGATTTGATCCAGTAACTAATGAAGAAGGGCTGAGGGCATTTTAGATGAAGTTAGAGAAAAAGCTTTATACCACAACATAGAATATCAGAGGAGAACAGCGGCGTATTACAATGCTCGAGTTAGACCTAAATCTTTTAGAGTGGGAGATTTGGTTTTGAGGAAAAAGTCAGCATCAGATCCAAGAAACTGTGGAAAGCTTTCTGCAAACTAGGAGGGGCCATATGTGGTGACAAAAACTGTGAGCAGAAACACATATTGGCTGAAAGATGCTCAGGGGAGTTGTTTGAAACGACCATGGAATGTAATTCACCTCAAGAAATATTATCAATAGAAAGGAGGCAGGATTTTCTGGTATTCTTGAAGATATCATCTTATTAATCGCTGTCATCAAAAGTTTCTTCTTCATTTTATCCAAAAGATATTTTTGCGATCCAGTTATCTGATCATGCCTTTCAACGCTGATCCAGGGTCATTCCTTCCGAGGGTGATCCCGACTTTCCGAAGTCAGGCTCAAGTGGCCAGCCTTTCGAGGTCCGATCATGCCTTTCAACGCTGATCCAGGGTCATTCCTTCCGAGGGTGATCCCGACTTTCCGAAGTCAGGCTCAAGTGGCCAGCCTTTCGAGGTCCGATCATGCCTTTCAACGCTGATCCAGGGTCATTCCTTCTGAGGGTGATCCCGACTTTCCGAAGTCAGGCTCAAGTGGCCAGCCTTTCGAGGTCTAATCATGCCTTTCAACGCTGATCCAGGGTCATTCCTTCCTAGGGTGATCCCGACTTTCCGAAGTCAGGCTCAAGTAGCCGGCCATCCGAGGCTTGATTATGCTAGCTGATCTGGATCATTCCTTCCGAGGATGCTCCCGACTTTTCGTAAGTCAGGCTCAAGTAGCCAGCCTTCCGAGGCCTGGTCATGCTTTCCGAAGTTGATCACGGATCATTCCTTCAGAGGGTGGTCCCGAGTTTTCGTAAGTCAGGCTCAAGTAGCCAGCCTTCCGAGGCCTAATCATGCTTTCCGAAGCTGATCATGGATCATTCCTTCCGAGGGTGGTCCCGACTTTACGTAAGTCAAGCTCAGGTAGCCAGGTCATGCTAAGCTAATCACGGATCATTCCTTCCGAGGATGATCCCGACTTTCCGAAGTCAGGCTCCAGCAGCCATTTCTCTAAGGCAGCCTTTTGATCGAGAACGAAGAAGCTAATCAATAAAGTAACTCATGAAGCAGATTATGTGGAAGATTATTCATTGAAAGCTTAAAGGTCTTCTGCAGACCATTATCTGGGAATATCTAATCAATTATTAAGACATGCAATGGTCAGAAGATGATAGCCAATATTATAAAAGATACTATTCTATCAAAGCCAGAAGGAGCAAAAGAAAAAAGAAAATTTCATTCACATAAAAGATAGACAACATCAAAGACCTCATATATTGAAGAGGTTAACAAGAAGAAGGAAAAAAGGTAAGATTCATAAACAACGGGAAGGTTTTCCTAAACTTGTGATTTTGCAGACGGATCAACATCTGCAACATTATCAGACGGATCAACAGCTGCAGCTTTATCAGCAGGTTTATCAGCAACAAGTCCTTCACCACCTTGAAAAGATGAGTCATCATCATCATTATCACCTACATCACTGGTAGAATGATTCTGGCCAGAGCTGGAAGACTCACTTTCATCATTATCAGAATCATCTTCTGATGGACTATCAGAATCGGGGTATTTCAAATTCCTGAGATCGAAAAATGTTCTGGATGGGAGAAATTCTGGAGGTAACAATTTGAAATCTATATTAGGGTGAATCTTGAGGATTTTTGAGAAGATTTTATCAGAGCAGTCTTTCACCATGCTTTTGCAAAATCCGAGGAAAGCTGGATTATCTCCAACTTCCTTCATAGAAGAGGTGACTGAACTTAGAACAATCTAATTTTCATTCTGTATTCTTTTCTTTTCTGCCTCAAGTTGTCTTCTCTCTAATTCTAAATCTTCATGCAGTAAGGCTTTAAATTTTAGAGTTTCATCCAAAAGGGCATGAAGGCTTTCCTTTTCTTTTGAAATCAAGCCTAGGGAAACCTCAAGATTATCTTTCTCTGTTGTCACCTCGCAGAGTCTCAATCCCAAACCATCATTTTTATCCTCTAAGGCAGACTTTTCCTGTAGAATTGAACTGAAAGCTTTCACATGATATTCCTGGGCCAACTCCAAGTTGGTGTTCAATTCTTCAATCTTTTTGAACTTTTCCAAATGTTCATCCTTTTCCTTTTCAACATCTCTTGACCAGGCAAAAGCTCTGGTTAATCTTTCTCTAAAATTTTCTCTCTCATCAGTGGCAATCCTGGCCCTGTCAAGGGCATTATTTTTTTAACATCTTGAGCTGAAGGAGCTCATCTTTATAATTGAAAATGGCATCTCTCAACATGGAAATCTCTTCCTGCAAATCATCACAATGGTCAGAGCAAAGTTCATAATCAGTGTGCAAACTATCAAGATCATTGATCAAATCAATTTCTCTGAACTCAGCAGCTGTTAATTTTCTCTCTGAAGAGTCCAAATTTCTTCGAAGTTCTTGTACCTCATTGGCCAGCTTAAAATTCCTCTTGATCAGATTATCATTTTCCTGGGATAAAGTTTTTTGCCTCTCCAACACTTCAGAAAATGCATTAAAGGCAGCTCCAAAACATTTGTAGATTATTCAATATAAACTAAATAGAATAAATATATAAATCGATAGTAAATCAATTTTAGTAAAGGAATAAGAGTAGGGATCTGTTTCTTACCCCCATCCATGAGAGTAAAGTTCAGAGTCGGACATTCGGGCTGTTTTTCTCTTGTCACAGGGAATCCGGCCTTTAGTCCCCCACTCTCTGGCAACCTCCCAATTGCGGCTGGCTGTATGATTTTCTTTTAAAAGCCACTCAAGATTGAAAGGGTTTCCAGAGTCAACAACACTCATGGTATCATCAAGTTGGTCAGGGACTGGTTGAAGATCAACAACCTCAATTACATTCTCAGGATCTACATTTACGGCAGCATCATTTGAACCAGTATGCATAACAATATTTTCTTGATCTCCATGACCAATCTGGAGATCAGCTACCATAAGAGCTTTCGGATGAACACCATTATGTTCTAGTGGGGCAACTTCATGAATTTCTTCAGGGAGAGGAATATTCTGATTATTTTCTTCTAAGGGAGGAACATCTTGATCATTTTCTTCAACAAAAGGGGGAGCATTAATGACTGGAACAACAACATCTAACATGGGGATTGATAAGGGTAAGACAAAAGCAAAGGGTTCATTCACATTATCCTTGGCAACAACTTCCAAGGGAGAGGCAGACATATCAACATTCATATCACACAATTGGTCAGCAATTTCCTCAATAATATTACCTGCAGCATGAATTAATATATCTTCAGCAATTCTCTTCAGATGATCCGGAGAATAGTCAAAAAAGTCCTTACCTCGATCTTCATCCTCAACCATCTTTTCTGGGAAGATAGAAGTATCGTGGGATAAATCAGCTGGTATGTGTGGCAGTGAGCTTTCCTTATTTTCTTCTACATTAGCTTCGGTGGCAACGGGAATTTCTTCATTGGTGGCAGCAGGAATTTCTTCATGAGAGTTGTTTTCCTCAGTGGGGACTTCGTAGGAGCCAGAATGGGATTCTTTTCTTTTCTTTTTCTTTGAAATAGATAAACCTTGATAAAAAACTGGACTTGTAGACCTAAGTCTACATCTCAGGGTGTTGGAAGTTCTGGAGGTCCTCATCTTGGGACCAGGTGTTTTGCTGACAAGAGTCTTCACAATTTGAACATCAATATTTTCTTTGGCAGAATCTTCTGGCGCCTTGTCAACTTTTTCTTGACCAGGGGAAGTTTCCTTCTCAACAAGCTTTCTCTATGAAGAGCGAAGGGCAGTGTGTTTCCTTTTCTTGGAAGATTTGATAACTTTGGGGTCAGATTTCTTTTCTTCTAAGACAATTCTTCGAAGATCAGCAACACTAGGGATTGGACGAGCAACTGTTTCTGTAGATGCAAAAAATTAAGAAAAAGGTTTAAAGGAAAAGTAATGGTAAAGGAAAGAAGGGTATATCATTGTTATCACCTTTACCTGGAAAGAGACCATAACTGATAAGGCCTGCATCCGTTTTTAACTTGGCCGCATCGATTGGAGTTCCAGTAGAAATCAAACTCCAAGTTTCTCAGTCGTACTCATTGAGTTCTGGACGCACTTTCAAAGGGGATAAGGAGTTCAAGGAATGTAAACACCATCGGGACCGAAAGTTTGGATTCAGAATGGCGCAGAAAAAATACTTCTCTCACCATTGCTTGTTATCATGGGGAATGGAGGAACGATGAAAATTTGGGAATCTTTACCCAGTTCATTTGAAATGCAGGTTCTTCTGGCAAAATGAAGGTATCCGTGTTCGCGGGATACTTTCAGGGTATAGTAATTTCTGAAAAGTTCAACAGAGGGAACGCGATTCATTTTGAGGATAAAAGCAAAAAAACAGTAAACCAGTCTCCAACTGTTTGGAGTGAGTTGAGAGGGACAGACATGATAGTAGTCCAACAAAGATTGAACTATGGGAATCAAATGGATTCTAAAACCTGAATCGAGGTGATCAAGGTAAATGGTGATGACTCCTGGATCAACTGAATAGGGACAGTCAGAAGGTTCAGGGACCCATATTCTGGCATCAGAAGGAAAATGGTAAGTTTCCAAATAGGAGGCCAGGTGATATTTCTTTATTTTGGTGGGATACCACTCAGGGCCTGCGTATTTTGGGTCCATCTTCTCTCTGGACATGTCTACAGGAGTATAAAAGACGATGGCTTCATCGTGAGCATACGGAGTGGGTTTCCAATCTAAAGAAGAAGAAGCACCAGACATATCTTTTGGTTGTTCAGTATTGAGAGGAATAGCGGGTTGTATGGAGGTACTGGGAATAGAAGAGTTAAATGCAGTATCCATAAGAGAAAACAGGAAAGAAGAAGGAGACTCAAAGGACAAAATCTGGAGAGAAGTGAAAGGAAAATGGCGGATAGGTATGTTTGATATTCTCGAAGGAGGAGAACAAAGTATGGAGGGAAGCAGGTGACAGTTGACAGATATATATATATATATATATAAAAAAGAGTGAAAAGAGGCGAAGGAAAATTTCTTGAAAAATGGGGGGAAATACACAATGGTCCAAAATCAATGGTCATTACTTTTCATAACCGACGTGTGGGATCAATCGGGGAATATAGGAAATTGCAGTCGAAAAGCATGAGGATGATGTATGAAGAGTAAGGGAAGACATGATGATCGTACGTGGGAAAGAGACAAAATTTATGATCAAGCGGCGGTAATGTTAAGGAAGATAAAAAGTGATCTTTAAAAATCGACGAAAAGTCTGACAAGGAAGTGATTTCAGCCGGTTTCAGGATGATTTGGGGGCTAGGTACAGCAATATAATAATCACACAAGGCAATTCAACTATTATATTCAACTATTACAAAGGATATAATTTTATAAGGGAGAGAGCCATAAATCAACTTTCAAGTCAATGATGATATGATGACTTGGCATCAAAGTTCTGAAGAAATCAAGGAGTACCTAGGGAAAAGGCGTAATGGCAGAACAGGGTATACTGGATGATTTCAACAGGAAGGATTAAACCTACTGATCAGAGTCTCATATAAGTTCAACCTGATCAGTAGGCTTGGGGGCTTATGTTGTGACTAAAGTATCCATTTCCGGTTTATACCGGTCTAACCAATCTTAGCTGGGTTCGATTAAGAGAATAAAGGAGGGATGATCAGTGACGTCCAAAGAGGAGCGATGATCCGACGGTCATGATTGAAAAAGTGTTATAAGCGGGAAAGTTTATATAAAGGGAAAAGGAAGACTCGAGGAAGGTAAGTCTCTAAAATCAACCAAACTCTAAATTCACTCTGATTGAACTCCATTAGAACACTTCGGAAGCTCCAGTGAGCTCTGAAGCATCGTCTTCACAATACTAACTTAGATCGTCGGAGACGAGACGCCGATTAAGACGATCAGCTCCGTTTCTTACTAGTGTTCTATCTCTTCCAGGAGTGAAAGGTTGATTGATCGAAGAGTGAACCAGATCGATTCAGATCTGAGGAGTTCGGTGCGAAAGCAACGGTTCAAGGCGATCGGCAGAATTAGCACCAACAATACCGATGCGTCAAAGATTGGTTTGGGTTGTTTTCTTATGCAACATGGTAAAGTTGTCACATCCACCCAGCCGGTACCCTATCTGGCATAACCGAGTGTGTTGATCCACAACCTCGAAGATCAAGTATTGAGGAAATCATCCTCCCACATAAGCAATAACATAATCATGAACGGATAAAAATCAAGTGTAATATTATAAATAAAAGATCCAAACAAGGAAATGAATAATAGTATAATCAGAGTGCGGAAAAATGATACCAGATGTAAACATAAAAAAAAAGTAGAGTGAGGCGGAATCTCACTCTACAATTACAGCGGAAATGTAGCATGTACGTCTAAAAGAATACAAATGTTCTCAAAAGAATGTAAAGGAATGGAACTCAAACTAAACTAAGTCTTCTACTCTATAGATAACCTCCTCAAAATAGTGGACTTCATCAATCCAACTAAGACTTTCCCACTCCACATTAGGTCTAATCATAGGACGCAACATGACCAAACGTGGGATCATCAATGTGATCTTCATTGTAGCCAACACCTTGCGTGTAGTACGCTTCTTCAACTGGTGCTTCTTCATATTGCCCTTTATAGTAATCAGTACCTGTAGAGAAATCTAACACAAAAGGTTGCACAAAAAGGAGTGAGTTCGAATGAACTTAGTAAGGCAAGTTAAATCATAACAATATAATTACATGCAGTAAAACATAACAAAATGCAATGCAATATTAAACTGACAATGTATGTATGCATCTAAACTCTATGTATGCTGGTCTCTATAGGCAGACATGCTTTAAGTCATAGCACCATACTTCTTTAGGAAGGTCTCATCTCACAATGCTAGTTGGTAGTGGGTCTTCCATCCCTCGGGACAATCCATGGCTGGGGGTTAGGTCACCGCTCTCTCACATCACCATTGGTCTAAGTATTGGCGCATGTCAAGGTTAAGCCTAGCCCAATGCAAGTCATCTACTCAGTCATATCAACTCAATTCCAGATACATCCATTCCTCACCCCTGGCAATCCTTTCTGGTATCCTTCACACTAGAGTCAGCATAGTCCTTGACTACAGACTCATCAACCCTATTGATCATCCACATATAATAGACGGGAAACTCTCATGTCCCCTCACGGGTTGGTTACCAGTCTTGAGCACCCATGAATCCCCATTGCTACCACGGGTCGTTCGATCTCAATACCCTTCAGAATCAAGTCTAATATATCGGGGACATCCTAGCCAAACACTGCTAGACAGCCCTAGGTATGATATCCAATAATCCGGGAAAGCGTCGATGGGCATCTTCGGAGAACATCCCATACTATTCCCTCCGATGTCCAAGGACAGAAATGTCAAAAGGACATTTTCCAATCCCAAATCATACCTAATCAATCACATTCTGAGATCAGTCATATCATACATAACCGACATCTCATCACGTAAAAAGCATTCATTAACAACATACATGAGTAAGCATACATATATACTTGAATAATGAAAAGACAACATAAGTAAGGTACTATTGTACTTACAGTAGTACATCATAAATAGAAAGTACAATATCAGTATCATATTTAAGAGTTTCCGAAATCAGAAACTAGCATACACGCAATCTATGTCATTATGAAGATAACTGTCCTTACCTTAATTAGCGTTGATGATTATCTAAAGATCAAAGAGAGAGGTTCCAAACCTAGTGAATAAACCCTAGACAATCATAGACACAACATTAGAAAAGAAGCCTAAAGATTGGAGAGCAAACGAATCAAACTGAGCGAAAAACAGAGCTACTGACTTGCTTGGTCGATTGGTTGGTCGACCAACCCAGTCGACCAACTGATCAATACGAAGCAAATCAATGGATTTTGATCCGGAACTCAATCTACAAGATTCGAAACTTCATGAAACTTGGAGGAAACCTTTATAACAGTATTCTAACACTAAAGGAGTATAGACTAGGCCTTAATAATGATTAAAAACACTACCTTCCAATTTGAAATCATGGTTCCCCAATTGGGTGAAAATCCTAGAATTCGATGAAAAATATACTATGAAATCACGAAAAAAACTAGGGATGATCAGATCTCATCATAGAAGAAGGTAATCAAAATCAAACACAAGTACGTCATGAGAATTGGATTCAATCATGTTAAGAAAATGAATCAAAAGGGTAAAATTAGGGTTTCAAAAGGAGTTTATCAAGGATTAGGGTTAAGATTATAATGTTGATCATAAACCAGAAAAGAATGAGATCATGGAAGAGATGGTTGCAAGAATGCAGCATCTTCTTCCCAATCACAATCAAGAATAAGATCATAGAAGAATAATTCACAACGCAGAAGGGATCACTAACCTTGTATTGATAGATCAAAGATGAGAAGCTTCAGATCTCGCAAAGATCCTTCGAAATCACCAAAGAGAGCTTTGAAAGAGTCTTCCCACGTTCTCAGAGAGTTTTGGAGGTAGAGGATACTAAGAAACACGAAGTTAACTTAAATAGAAAGTAAAAAAACCCTAAAATTGGATTTTCTCGGATTTAACACCCTGTTGGTCGACTGCTTGGTCGATTGGCCCAATCGACCAATAAATCGACCAAGCTGATCAACAAGGCCCAAACAAGGAAATGGTGGCCCAACTCAAGTCCAAACCTCATGGGCTTCTCCCAACACAACATAAGACTTATCTAGTATAGAAAAATGCCTTTGAATCATGTCTAACTATACTACAAGTCAATCAATTAGACTCACCTTCGTCAAGCTGCAGCTTTCTTTCCAGATCTGCACAGACTTCCAAGTATGGAACTCCATCATCAATCTCCATGGGTTCTGGGTCAAACACCATGTCTTCTACTGAGATGGCCCATATTTGGCTTCTTCCCTTCCGGTCTTCGGACCTACAAACAACCGGGTTTCCGGGTCAAGGTCGGGCTTAGGATAGGGCTGGATTTCACAAAAGTCGTAGCCTATGCTTCTCGACAATTGAAAGATTATGAGCGGAATTACCCCACTCATGATTTAGAGCTTGCCGCAGTTGTCTTCGCTTTGAAGATTTGGAGACATTACCTCTATGGTGAGAAAATTGTTATTTTCACGGCTCATAAAGTTTGAAATACTTCTTTACCCAAAATGAGTTAAATATGAGACAAAGAAGATGGTTTGAATTGGTCTCTGATTATGACTGTGACATTCAATATCACCCTTGTAATGCGAATGTGGTTGCTGATGCTCTTAGCAAGAAAAGTAAAAGAAAAGAGTTGGAATTTGAATGCTTTGAGTCAACCATTGTTTTTTTCGATTTCGAAGCTTGGTTTGGAAATTGTTCGTGAAGGATCAGAATTTTTTCTTTCTACTATGTCGGCAAGATCCACCCTTAGAGAAAGAATTGTTGCTTTGCAAGCTTCTGATAAGGAATTGAAAGAGAAGATTGAGAAGATTTCTTCAACCCTGAACCCTGATTCGGATCCTGACTTTGGTATATCTATGGACGGTGCCCTACTATTTAAAGGAAGACTTTGTGTACCTTCGGATGTTGAAATCAATAAGGAGATTTTAAAAGAAGCACACCAATCTTTTTTCACAGTACACCCTGAAAGCACCAAGATGTACAAGGACTTAAGAGAACATTTTTGGTGGATTGGTTTGAAGGATGATGTAGAAGATTTCATGGCCAAGCATGAGACTTGTCAGCGTGTGAAAGCCATTCGTCAACCTCCATCTGGATTACTTCAACCCCTTCCTGTTCCTAGTTGGAAGTGGGAAGAAATCTTTATGGACTTCATGACTAGCTTGCCTTGGACAAGTAAAGGCAATGACACTGTATGGGTAATTGTTGATAGGTTAACCAAATCAGGCCATTTAATTCCTATGAAGATAATTCATACTTTGGATAAGCTAGCTAGGCTTTATGTGGATAATATAGTTCGTCTGCATGGAGTGCCAATGGGTATTGTTTATGATCGTGATCCTAGGTTCACCTCAAAGTTTTGGAATAGTTTGCAAAAGGCCTTGGGAACCCAGTTGAATTTGACTATTGCTCATCATCCACAGTCTGATGGACAATCTAAGCGGACAATTCAGATTTTGGAAGATATGCATAGATCGTGTGTTGTGGATATGGGTGGCAATTGGGATGAACACTTAGCTTTGGTTGAGATTGTCTATAACAACAGTTATCAAGCAACAATAGGCATGGCTCCATTCAAGGCTTTGTATGGTAACACTTGTAGGACACCCTTGTACTGGACTGAGACAGGTGAAAGGAAAGCCTTAGGCCCAGAAATGATTGAAGTTACAAGCACGATGGTTGATATGATTAGAGAAAGGATTAAATCTGCTCAGTCAAGACAGAAATCCTATGCTGATAAGAGAAGGACCGATTGGGAATTTCAAGTTGGGGAGAAAGTTTTCTTAATGGTATCAACTATGAAGGGTGTGATGAGATTCAATGTTAAGGGAAAGCTTAGCCCTCATTTCATCGGACCTTTTAAGATTCTTGAAAAGGTTGGACCCATCGCATATCGTTTAGCCTTGCCTCCATCTCTTGCTGGAGTTCATAATGTGTTTCATGTTTTAATGCTTCGGAAGTACATAGAGAATCCAGAACACATACTACAACAAGTGTCACATCCACCCAGTCGGTACCCTACCAGCGTACCCGGGTATGTGATCAGAAGAGAATCAAAGGATTGCATATGCAAGGATTGAAATGAGAGCATAGCATCAATGGAAATGGAATAAGATCAATGATTAGCTAAGAGTGGACACTTGGAGTGATGTTTGCAAGGTTGCAGCATCAACTCCAAGGTTGCAACAGCAAGAAAAGAAAAGAAAAGAGTAGGATAGAGAGTGAGAGTGACGAATCATACCTTGAATGTGCAAATGGAGCAATAGGCAATGATTGCAGTGATTGGGGACAAGAATCCTTCACAAACACCAAGAGAGTGCCTTGGGAAGCTCCACTCTCCTTCTCAGAAGCCTAAATGAGTATAATAGGGTTCAAAACACAAGAAACACTTTAATAGATAGAGGAATATCCAAAAAGAATATTTTTCTCAGATTTGTACAAGCATTGGTCGACTGGCTTTGGTCGACTGACTTAGTCGACCAAGCATGTACAGCAAGCTTGAGTCAATGATATAAAAGGTTATACGGGTCTGAATTGAATTTGGTTTTCTCCTACAGGTCAATAAACAAGTCTAGAGTAGAGAAATACCTTCGAAACTGATAAGCATACATTTACCATTATTTATTTGATTTAATTCCCCATATTTATTTAATTGAAGAGAGCTAATTGAGTATTTTTGTGTATTTTTCGGGAATAAGGTGTATTTGGATATTAGAGATAATATGGAGTAAAGTTGGCAAATATATTAGATATTGATGGATTTTAAATCATGGCATTCAATCTTGCTGCCCAAGAAATCATGAAAAGTGAGATCTTAGCCAAATTGGAAATAGGTGGAGGTCTAAGGAACAAAATTGGTAATAAATCTGAAAATCGGGTAAACATACTTACCTTCAGTATTTTGGGCATATCTCTCTTGTATGAGCTTGGATTGTGGTGATTCAAGATGCTATGGAACGATATTGAAAATATCTACAACTTTCTAGTTTTGAGTTTTTCCAAAATTCTAAAGAATAAAGGTCAAATTGACGGGTAATGAGAGGAGATTCATTGTGTGCGAGAGACATAAAAGAGAAGCCAGCCACAGAGAAGGGAAGAAGACGACGAACGCGGCTTCTCTCATTGCTGAAGAAGAAGACGACATCTCTCTCTCTCTCTCTCTCTCTCTCTCTCTCTCTCTCTCTCTCTCTCTCCCCCCCCCCCCCCCCCCCCATGTTTCATCTTTATTTTTCTTCTTTTTCTTCTGAACTTTGTGATAATGAGTAGCTAGTTCCTTTTCTTTGGGATGTAGATGAACCATGCTTATTTCATTAATTTGATTGTTCTATCTCTTCTAGTTGATTGTGTTTGAGTCTGGCCAAAGATGTTTTATAGCTCAGCGAACTAAGCGTGCCAAGCTTCCGCGAAGGACGATAGTCTTGCGAAGATAGGGCATATCTAGGAAGACCATCCCTAATTTACTCTGAAGTGTAGAGTTATATCGGTTAGGGAAAAGCATTGGGGATTTGAAATCCCAAAGATCTTCACATATTCATAGTTAACGTTTTTGCATTAATTAAGAGATTTAGTTTAAATTAAGTTCTGTTAAATTCAATCTTAGTAAGTCAGCCTTTTAGTTCCCCATAGTTCGACCCTGTACTTTCTGCTTGCTAGATTAGTATAGGATTTTATTTTTGATTGGTTAGTGACACGATCAAATTTTGGCGCCGTTCTTGGGGAACCAAAGCACGGTTGCTAGGATTGATTTTTATCAATTAGGCATAATTTTTAGAGTAATTTTAGTTTTTTAAATTTTTAATTTTTCTTTGCTTATTTAACTAATCTCTTTTTCTTTTGTTTTGTAGGTAACTGCAAGAGTAGCGATTCGATAATTAGTTTAGGTTGTTAGCTTTTCTTTCTTAGATATAATTGTATTTAGGACTTTTCAATTGTAACTTTTAAAAATCCCCATCCCTCAGATCCTACATGTGTAACTTTTGTTCGAAAGATCACGTGGATTGCGCTTCAGGTACGTCCTAAACTCTCCCTTTTGATATAGTTATTTTCTTTGAATTTTACTTATTTAGCTTCTTCTTTTATTTTTTATTTTTTATTTTTAATTTTTCTGTGTGTATGCATGGTCGTCAGTCCCTAAACCCTGAGTTGACTCCACTTGACTTAGAGTTAGAAGAGACTTTGGCCAACCTTATAAGGCAAAGAACCATGGCAAACTATGAGCCTCCAATGAGGCCCTTGAGTGAGCATTTCATTCCTACGATATATACTCCGGTTTCTTGTGTTAAGTTGCCTGACATAGAGGCGACTCAATATGAGATCAAATCTAGGGTGATTCAATTGCTACCATATTTTTATGGACTTGCCAAAAAAAGCCTTATAAGCACTTAGATGAGCTTTTAGAGGTGTCATCCACGGTTAAAATTCAAAACCTCTCAGTTGATGCATTAAGGTTACTTCTTTTCCCATTCTCCCTTAAAGATAAAGCTAAGCATTGGCTTCATTTTTTGGACAATGTTAAAATTTTCACTTGGGTAGAAATGCAACAGGAGTTCCTTAAAAAGTTTCTTCCCCATTGGACGTATCAATAGCATTAGGAGAGCGATAACGAGTTTCTCCCAACAAGAAGGAGAACAATTTCATGAGGCTTGGGAAATACTAAAAGAATTACTTAGAAAGTGCCCCCACCATGCTATTCCTAAATGGCAATTGGTTCAATGCTTTTATGATGGCCTTAAAGACCGACATAGGCAAATGGTTGATTCTTCTTGTGGTGGGACTTTCATGCACAAGAATGAGAATGAAGCATGTGAATTTTTTGAGACCCTTAGTGAAAACTCCCAACACCATGCTTCAACAGCTAGGACTGATATTCCATCCATTGGGCAACCAAAAAGGAGCAGTCTCTATGAGATCAATCCTACCATTGAGATGAGTGCTAAGGTTGACTTGCTATCTAAGAATTTGGATTATCTCTTGTCATTAGGACAACAAACCCCATCTCCACTTCTTACAAGTTCCTCTCCACCTAATCAGATTCAAGCATGTGCTTTATGTTCTAGCCTATCCCATCATGTCACTGATTGCTATTTGGCTACACAATACCCTAAGTTTGTTAAGGAGTATAGACATTTGGCCCAATGAGTCTCTAAATTGGGCAATGATCGATATTCCAATACCTACAACCCAGGATGGTGGAACCACCCCAATTTTTCATGGCGAAACTCAATGCCCAATCCCTCTAATCAATTACCTTATAGGCCACCTCCATTTAATATGCACCAAAATGCCTATAGGAATGAGCAACCATCATCTCCACAACCCTCACATAATTCATCCTTTGAGGATAAGGTACTAAAAGCACTTAGTGGATTAGAGCAAAACACTCAATTGTTGCATTCCCATTCTCAGTCCATTAACAAATTGGAAACCCAACTTGGTCAACTAGCTGATGCCATCAGTAGGAGGGAGGTTGGTCAGTTACCTAGCAACCAATAGGTAACCATAATCATCAAATTGGGTCTAGGAAAGAACAAGTCCAAGCAGTCTCTATTGTGACATATAGTGGGAAGGAATATTATGCACCTTTGCCTACTCCCAAGCCATTGCCCATTGATCTTGAGAGTCGAGAGGAGGTTGATTTGACCCATGAGACTGGCGATGATGCATACAAGCCTAATCTAAGATGCAGGAGATGATTGATTTATTCCAACAAGTTCGTATCAATCTCCCACTATTAGATGCTATCAAGCAAGTCCCAGGTTATGCTAAGTTTCTAAAAGATTTGTGCACCCAAAAGCGTAAGTTGAAGACTCAAACACCTAAAACTGTGCACCTAACTGAACAAGTCGGCTTGATAATTTCCAACCAACTGCCCCCTAAACTTAAAGATCCAGGTACACCTTTAATTTCATGTGTCATTGGAGATTTATCCATAAGTAAAGCATTGCTTGATTTGGGAGCCAGTGTGAATATTTTACCCGGTTCAATTTATGATAGGTTTGGTCTAGGAGATTTGAAATCCACTGATGTGATTCTACAATTGGCAGACCGCTCAATCAAACAACCCTGTGGGCTACTTGTAAACGTTTTGGTAAAGGTTGAGGATTTGTATTTTCCTGTTGATTTTTTTATCCTAGATATGGACAATACAACTACCAATAAGCTACCACCAGTCATTCTTGGACGGCCCTTTTTAGCCACTGCGAATGCTTGCATCAATTGTAGATCGAGTGTCATGGACATATCATTTGGCAATAAGAAACTTAGAGTCAACATCTTCAATGCATCCTTAGGCTCAAATAGGGATGAAGAGTGCTTTGCGATTAACTTTATTGATGAGGTAGTGGCTGATTCTACTCCAAACATGTTTATTAATGATCCCTACAGTATTACTTGCCATTTGGGAAATCTAACCTAAATATTGAGGAGTCAACACATTGTTGGACTATTCCACTTCTTTGGAGAAGTCACCATTCACATTTAGATTTGAGCCTCCACCTCCATTGGCTGCATCTCACTGAGTTTGGCTGAAGACTCTAAACTTAGCGCTTTATGGGAGGCAACCCATTTGTTTAAATGTTATTTCTTGTTCTTTTTCTTCTCTTTTCTTTGTTTGTTGTTAGGTTTTACTGTTGCGTGCTCTATCATGATTTCACACATCGGGTACATTCTTTTCTCTGCTTGCTTCTATCATGTTTTTTTTTTTTTATATATCTTGCATGCACTGAGGTCATTGCATAATTTAAGTGGGGGGGGGGGGTGTCAACTCGAGTAAGACTTGTTGATAGTTGGTAGAGCATTGTCACAAAGATAAAAAGTGCTCAATTTTTTCTGGCTTTGGTAAGATAAATGTTTTAATTCCTTGCTTAGATACAAAATGAGAGTTTAAGTGTTTTAGAAATCCCTTCTGATGTAATGAACACCCTCTTGAGAGAATAGTAATGGGTTTTACATTTTGAGATTGAGGTTGAATCAGAAAATAGGAACTCCAGGTAGTCCAAAAGGTTTGACCATCTAGTTATCTTGTATTGCCTTGTGCTTATGGTGACAAGTTGAGACCAATTTTAGACTATTTAAATGTGAAGTGAATTGAAGTATAATGTGAAAAAAAAAAAAAAAAAAAAGAATCTGCTGAAGTTTAAAGTTTAGACCTCCTTCTTAGTAACCGGGTCTCGGTGTCAACAACATCGTGCCTCGCATCAAACAGTTGGGGTGTCTTTGGTCCAGTTTTGGCCTGTAGCCTAGTTGGCTTGAGTAAGTAAGTTCGAAGGGTATTCTACACCTAGTCCCTTAAGGCCATCTGGCTTGAGAGTGGCTGACCCAACACTCATTACATAGGTCATCTAGAAAGCTTAAGAGGCAAGACATTGCACGGACTAGAACTGTGAACATTAAAGAAAGAAGTAAAGTAATGTGCTTATAAAGGTGAAATGTCTAAGAAGGTCAATATTGCTTAGATCTTGAGTTCTTGGTATTATTTGGTACCCAGTTTAGTCTTATCTGAGGGTGAACTGGTAGACTGAAGATAAGAGGAGACTTCTTAATTGAATTGTTTTCCTATAGCTAGACTCAACAGAGGGTGTAAAGAGCTTAAGTTTGGGGGTGCCTACATTCCCTTCAATCTTTAATGGAGTGTCTTTGTCTTGGAATCTGTCTTTTTACTCTTACTATTGCCAGAATAAATAGAAGAGCACTTAAGAATTTTGTGTGTATATTGTCTGCAAACACTCACGAGACACAACTCGTCCACTAGGGTAACCTAGGGGTTTAAAGTGCAACAGTGATTCCTACGAAAGTGAGTTAGGTTTTTCTTTCTTTATTTTTTGTATTACTTTTATTGTTTTGTTTTGCTCGAGGACTAGCAAACACTCAAGTGTGGGGGTATTTGATAAGCATACATTTACCATTATTTATTTGATTTAATTCCCCATACTTATTTAATTGAAGAGAGCTAATTGAGTATTTTTGTGTATTTTTCAGGAATAAGGTGATTTTGGATATTAGAGATAATATGGAGTAAAGTTGGCAAATATATTAGATATTGGTGGATTTTAAATCATGGCATTCAATCTTGCTGCCCAAGAAATCATGAAAAGTGAGATATTAGCCAAATTGGAAACAGGTGGAGGTCTATGGAACAAAATTGGTAATAAATTTGAAAATCAGGTAAACAGGCTTACCTTCAGTATTTTGGGCATATCTCTCTCGTATGAGCTTGGATTGCAGTGATTCAAGATGCTATGGAACTATATTGAAAATATCTACAACTTTCTAGTTTTGAGGTTTTCCAAAATTCTAAAGAATAAAGGTCAAATTGACGGGTAATGAGAGGAGATTCATTGTGTGCGAGAGACATAAAAGAGAAGCCAGCCACAGAGAAGGGAAGAAGACGACGAATGCGGCTTCTCTCATTGCTGAAGAAGAAGACGACATCTCTCTCTCTCTCTCTCTCTCTCTCTCTCTCTCTCTCTCTCTCTCTCTCCCTATGTTTCATCTTTATTTTTCTTCTAAACTTTGTGATAATGAGTAGCTAGTTCCTTTTCTTTGGGATGTAGATGAACCATGCTTATTTCATTAATTTGATTGTTCTATCTCTTCTAGTTGATTGTGTTTGAGTCTGGCCAAAGATGTTTTATAGCTCAGCGAACTAAGCGTGCCAAGCTTCCACGAAGGACGATAGTCCTACGAAGGCATATCTAGGAAGACCATCCCTAATTTACTTTGAAGTGTAGAGTTATATCGGTTAGGGAAAACCATTGGGGATTCGAAATCCCAAAGATCTTCACATATTCATAGTTAACATTTTTGCATTAATTAATAGATTTAGTTTAAATTTAGTTGTGTTAAATTCAATCTTAGTAACTTAGCCTTTTAGTTCCCCATAGTTCAACCCCGTATTTTCTGCTTGCTGGATTAGTATAGGATTTTATTTTTGATTGGTTAGCGACACGATCAGAAATAAGACCGGAAGCGCATCAAGCACTTCAACTAAGCTTCCCCTCTTCTAGGTGCAGTTTCTCACTAAACACTGACAATATATCCAAGTAAGGGACTCCACTATCAATATCCATGGGTTCTGAATCATACACCAAGTCTTCAACTATGAGGGCCCACAAGTCTCTTCTTCAACCACTCCGAGTCTTCGGACCTACAAACATAAGGATCCGGGTTAGGGTCAGGGTTAGAATAGGGCTGGGTTTCACAGCAAGCACCCAAAGGACTTAGTGTTGATCTCACCTATGATGAAGAGCCAGCCCAAATCCTAGATAAGAAGGACAAACAGTTGCGGAATCGTACCATTCCTTTGGTGAAGAGTCGGTGGAAGAACCATACCCCTGAAGAAGCTTCTTGGGAGGAGGAGAAGGAAGAAGATATGAAGGAAAAGTTTCCTTATCTTTTTGTAAGCCTAGGTACGCTTTCATTTCGAGGACGAAATTTCTTTTAAGGGGGGGGGAGAACGTGAAACCCAGCCCTAACTTTGACCCAAAAACCCTGTTGTTTGTAGGTCCAAAGACCCAAAGTAAAGGAAGAAGCCAACTATGGGCCATCTCAATGGAGGACATGGTGTTTGACCTAGAACCCATGGAAGTTGATGATGGTGTTCCATACTTGGAAGCTTGTTCAGAATTGGAAAAGAAACTGCACCTTGTTGAAGATGAGACTAGTTGATGGACTTGAAGTATAGTTAGACATGATTTGAAAGCATTTCTCTATACTAGGTAAGTCATATGTTGTGTTGGGAGAAGCTCATTAGGTTTGGACTTGACTCGGACCTTCAATTCCCTGTTTTGGCCTTGCGGACTTGCTTGGTCGACTAGGTGGTCGATTGGGCCAATTGACCAACCAATCAACCAATAGGGTCAAAATTTGCCAAAGATCCTCTGTTAGGCCTAGTTGTGCTCTATATAATAGAAGTACGTGTTTCTTAGCCTCCTTTGTTTCTAAAACCCTCAGAGAATGTGGGAAGACTCTCTCAAAGCCTCTCCTCGGTGTTTGTGAAGAACTTTGCAGGACTTCAAGCTTTTCATCTCCTATTCTTCAATTAAAGGTTAGTAATCTCTCTTGTATTGTGTTGATCTACTCTTATTATGTTTTATTCTCTATGTTGAGACTATGAAGAAGATGCTGCATCCTTGCAACCATCTCTTCTACAATCTCCTTTCATTCTTAAGGTTTTATGATCTTCATATTGATCTGAGTCATGATCCTTGTGAATTCCTCATAAAGCCATGATCATTCTTTCGATTTGATTTCTCTAGCATGTTGGATCTGTTTTGCATGATAGTTTCATGTATGATCTTCTGATTTTGTTCTACTAGAATGAGATCCTATCATCTCTAATTTTTCCCTTGAGTTCATAGCATGTTTTCATTAAAAACTATGAATTTTACCAAATTAAAAGGTCATGTTTCCAAATTAGTAAGTAGTGTTTTTTTTATCATTGTTAATGGCCAATCTATGCTATTTTAGTGTTTAGATTACTATTCTAGAGGTTTCCTCCAAGTTTCGTAATGTTTTGGATCTTGTAGAATGTGTTTCGGATAAAAAATCAGAATTCTGTTGCGTACTATTCATGTGATTGATTGCTTGGTCGACTGGACCAAGCTACAACCTAATTGACCAAGCAAGATAGTAGTTGTGTTCTTCGTCTGATTTGATTCATTTTATCTTCGATCTTTTAGGCCTCTTTCTTAATGATGTATCTATGCTTGTTTAGGGTTTATTTGCTAAGTTTGGAACCATTCTCTTTGATCTTTGGATATTCATCGAAACTATTTAAGGTAGGGACAATTATTTCCATAATTAAGTAGATTGCGTGAATCTTAGTTTCTATTTTGGGATTCTCTTAGATTCACTACCATAATTGTATTTTCTTATTATTATATTACTGATGCAAGTACTCCAAGTACAGTAGTATCATGTTCATGTATTCTTTTGATTATGAAAACTTATTCTTGTCAATTACATATGCGATTGATCATGTTTATGTGCTTTCTATATGATGAGATATCGATTGTGTATGTTATGACTGAATTGAGAATGTGATTGAATAGGTATGATTTGGGATTAGGAAGTGTCCCTTTGACATTTATGTCCTTGGACATCAGTGGGAATAGTATGGGATATTTTCGATGGTGCCCTTTGACACTTTCCTAGATTATTGATTGTTATACCTAGGGATTGTCTAGCGATGTTGGGCTAGGAATACCCTGTTATATCATACCCAATTCGGAAGCGTATTGAGACCGAACGACCCATGGTAGCAATGGGGATTTGTGGGCGCTCAAGAGCGGTAACTAATCCGTGAGAGGACATGAATCACATTGTGGTTACTAGTGAGAGACCATTTATTGGTAGGGTTGCAAATAGTGGACTTGGGCTCATGGGCGTTCAAGACCGGTAACCAATCCGTGAGAGGACATGAGAGCTTCCCGTCTATTATTTGTGGATGACAATAGGGTTGATGAGTTCATAGTCTGGGACTATGCTGACTCTAGTGAAAAGGATACTGGAAAGGATCGCCCGGGGCGAGGAATGGACATATCTGGACCTGAGTTCATATAACTAAGTAGATGACTTGCATTTGGCTAGGTTTTACCTTGACATGTGCCAATACTTAGACCAAAAGGTGATGTGAGTGAGCGGTGACCTACACCCCAACCATGGATTGTCCCGAGGGATGCCGGACCCATTACCAACCGAGGATGAGTGATTTGAGACCTACCCAAAGAAGTATGGTGCTATGACTTAAAGCATGTCTGCCTATAGAGACCAGCATACATAGAGTCAGATTCATACTTGCATTGTCTGTTTCATATCACATTGCATCATGCTATGTTTTGCAATCATGTTATTTATATTGTTGTGGAATAACTTGCATTGTTGAGTTCTTTTGAACCCACTCCTTTTTGTGCAAATATCTTCTGTTAGATTATTCTATAGGGGTTGAGTATTATGACGGCCAGTATGAAGAAGCGCAAGCTGAAGAAGCATACTTCACGCAAGGTGTTGGCGATTACAAAGATCTCGGTGATGATCCCTCGTGTGATCATGCTACGTCCCATGATTAGCCCAACCATGGAGTGGAAGCGGCCATGCCTAATTTCTGAAGTTTATACTTATAAGGATGTTCTTTATAAAGTAGAAGACGCTTTAGTTTAGTTTAATTATTATTTTCTTACTTTCTTTTAGAAACAGTTGTAATTCTCTTTTGACTTATAAACTACATTCCGCTGTAACTGTGGAGTGAGATTCTGCCTCACTCTACCCTTTTTGATTATTTACATATTTGGTATCATTTTCTGCACTCTGATTATATTGTCATTTTCTTTCCTTATCTTGATTTATTGTTTATATAATTACACATTGATTATATTTTGTTCATGATTATGTTATTGTACTTGTGGGAGGATAATTTCCTCGATACTTGTTCTTCGGGGCTGTGGATCACACACTCGGGTATGCCAGGTAGGGTGGGTGGATGTGAAGTGAAAGCTTTCCAGTGCTCTATGCCTGGGTTTAATTGATACTGACTAACCAAACCCACTGCATAACAAATATATGGCCTAGTACACATCATAGCATACATAAGGCTACCCACTACACTGGAATATGGAACTCTTTCCATCTTGGTTTTCTTCTCTGGAATCTTAGGACCCATATTAAGGCTCAAATGCAAACCCTTCTCCACTGGAGTATCAATTGGTTTGCAGTTGTGCATCTAGTATCTCATCAAGACATTGTCAATATAGGTCTCTTGAGATAAACCCAATAATCTCTTTTGTCTATTTCTAACAATCTTGACACCAAGCACATAGCTTGCTTCACCCATGTCCTTCGTATCAAATATGGAGAACAACCATTTCTTAATGGTTTCCAATAGCTCCTTGGTATTGCTAGCCATAAGTATGTCATCTACATACAGTGTCAGAATGACATAATTACTATCAGATCTCTTGGTGTAAACACAGTGGTCTTCCTCAAGCATGGAAAACCCGTTTTCCATCATAGCTTGGTGGAAGCGCACATTCCACTATCTAGATGCTTGCTTTAAGCCATATATGGACTTCTTAAGCTTGCACACTTTGCGCTCAAGTCCATTAGCTTCAAAGCCTTGAGGTTCATCCATATAGATCTCTTCCTCAAGTTCTCCATTGAGAAAAGCAGTTTTTACATCCATCTGATAAAGCTCCAAGTCCAACTGAGCAACAATGGCTAGTATGAGGCGGATGGAGGCAAACCTAACCACAGGGGAAAAAGTTTCCTCATAATCAACGCCCTCTCGCTGGGTGTAGCCCTTAGCCATTAAATGAGCCTTGAATCTCTCAATAGATCCATCCGCCTTTCTCTTGATCTTGAGAACCCACTTGTTCCCAATTGCCTTTCAGCCCGGCGGTAAGTCAACTAAGTCCCAGACATGATTACTTTCATCGACTCCAACTCTTCCTCTATCACTTTCAACCATTCCTTTGAGCTTGTCCCTACAAAAGCTTCCCGCATGCTCTTCGGTTCATGCTCATCGACTGGAACCATCTCACAATCTATCTCCTCAGGAGTTACCATGTAGGCTTCATCCTCTATGTCAAAACGTCGACGAGGAACTAGCCCACGCCTAGTACGACGCACGTGCATGTCAGATTGCTCAACGTCTAAGGGAGCTATCACATCTGCACTCCCACTCCGACTAGGATCTTGGGGTTCATCCGAGTCGGAATCCCTGCAAGTGACAAGATCACTATCTTGTATCTCAAAGAATTATGATGATTCTTTGTTAACTCCTGAAAGAGATGGAAAATCATTCTCCAAGAATGTTGCATCCCTAGATTCAAGTTCCGTTCTCCTCTCACTCACATCTAGTCCAATGAAGACATGGCCCTTTGAGGGTTCAAAATAGCTCACAAAGATACACTTTCTTCCTCTGGGTCCAAGCTTTCCATATTGGTGAGAAGTAGAGTGAACATATGCTGCACATCTCCATGCATGCAAGTAACTCAAATTTGGCTTCCTTTGGGTCCACAACTCATATGGTGTGGAAGGAACCGATTTGGTTGGAACTCTATTGAGGATATAGGTTGCAATCAACAAAGCATCTCCCCAATAAGAGATGGGTAGATTTGCTTGCGCCATCATGGATCTCACCATGTCTAGCAAGGTTCTATTCCTCCTCTCAACAACCCCATTTTGCTATGGAGTCCCTGGACTAGTAAGTTGTCTAGATATCCCCTTTTCATCACACAACCTCTATCTATTCTAAGAGTTTTAATATTTTTATCTAACTGATTCTCAACTAAGCTCATGAATTTCTTAAAACATTATAGAGCTTCTGACTTATGAAAAATTAGATAAATATGACCATACCGTGTATAGTCACCTATGAATGTGATGAAATAAGTCTGTCCTTTTCTAGTATGCACATTCATGGGTCCACACACATCTGAATGAATAAGTTCTAAAGGAAGAGAGGCTCTCAAAGCCTTTTTAAATGGTTTTCTAGTTGCTTTTCCTGCTAGACATGACTCACAGGTTGGCAAATCAGATAGTGAACCTTGGCCTAAGAGACCTTCTTTTGCCAACTTGTTCATCATATCTAAGCCAATATGTCCTAGTCTAGCATGCCACAAATTAGAATCAATACACACAGTATTTTGGCAAACAAAAACATTAATAGGATTAGATAAATTATCACAATTGTACAATAAAACCATTATGAAGAAAACCATAACCATAAACTGTATCACCTAGATACAAAACTAAAGAATTGTTTTCAAATACAACTCTAAAACCATGTCTCAAAAGATAAATAACAGAAACAAGATTCCGTCAAATGTCTGGAGCATACAGCACATCATGGAGTAACAACGTCCGGCCACCTCGCAAAACTAATATGCATATGCCTATGCCATGAACCTCCACACTTGAACTATTCCCCATCATTATTCTCCTGCTTCCTCTTGGAATACAACGACATTCCACGAAGCTCGAGCGTTCCCTTGTTATGTGTTCTGTCGCACCTAAATCAACAATCCACAAAGGATTTAGTTTAGCAAGCATAGTAGAACTTGTTACATAACAAGATGAGGTATAACACACAGTACATACCTCCTGCTCACTGCAATCAAAAGCAAAATGACCAGGCTTTCAGCACATGAAGCAAATCAAAGGTGATTTTTTCTTGCCAGCTCTAGTCCCCTTTGAATGCTTGGGGCTTTTCTTATTTATGTTCCCACCTTGGTTACTTTGTTTGGACCGCTGAGGTTAAGCTTTCTCTCTCTTGTGCTTAGAGCATGCACCCTTACTAGTGCTAGCTTCAACATCAAGTACTTCAGTTTGAGGGGCACTGGCCAACATCTGATCCTCCTCTAGGTCAAGGTGCTTGGTAGCTTGATCAAAAGTCTTGACATCATTAGCATGAGTCAAGAAGATCTTCATATGCTCCCAAGTCCTCGGCAGTGACCTGATGACTACAGAGACTTGCTCCTCATTAGTCTTTTGGTGCCCACATGTGCTCAACTCACTAATCATGTTAGACATGATGGTTATATGCTGCCTCATGGTGTGACCCTGGCGCATTTTATAACCGTCAAAGGTGAGTTCGAGCCGACATCCTCTTGTGGTGGAAGTCCCTCCGTACAAGAACTTCACAGCCTCCCACAAAAACTTTGCAGTCCTATGCTTCTCAAACCGAAGCATCAGGTCATCCTTCATGGAGCTCAGGATTGTAATCCTGGCTACCTGGTCTTTCCTCTTCCAGGCATTGTATGACTCAAGGTCCCTGTGATGCTGTGCAGTGGTACCTTCCTCAGGTGGGGACATGGTATGGTTTATGGTTTCCAGCGTATCCTGCTCTTCCAGGAGATATTGCTCCTTTCGATGCCAGATGTCACAATTCCTCTCATTCAGCTTATCTCCTTTAGTGAGATCAGCAACTATGCTCTTTATAGCAGCCATTTATTCTAGAGACATTATATGCAAGGGTGAGTTCATCTATTCTAGCATAAAACACAACACAACACAAGCAACAACAAATCACACTAGCATAGTCAACCTATGAGATAAGCATTTAAACCAAAAGAGATGCTAAAAAACATTCAATCAAATTCTCATGCAAACCCAATAGTTTCATTCTATGCAAGAAACATGATTAATAGACCCATAATTAAAATATTTTTAATAAATAAAACATGCAATCATGTTAATGCTAGGAGGTGTTCACACATAACACTTCTACCTTATTAGCTCCCACTAGGCCCCATTAGGCCCTCAATGCCCAAACATCACACAAATTGTCGGGCCATTGGTGTCCAGTAAGTTAGAAACACATTCTGAACTGGACAGACCAATATCCAAAAAAAAACTATCTCCCAGATGGACTGCCATCAAGATAAAGTTGGTTGAGTAAACATAAAAGACCAAAATTTGTCGAGCATACATAATGTGAAAAAGTTACATAAAGACCAAAAGAGGTTGAGCACACATAATTATGTTCAAAAAAGATTAAAAAACTCATGCTTGGTCACTAGAGTCACTTCACGAATCCTCATGATCGGATTTGCGGCTTGAAGAATCATGAGATGGGGCACTTGAAGTCCCGACCTCAGGCCTGGGATCCCAGTTGGAATCTAGAAAATTAGTTACTTCAACACCCTTAGGCTTTGGAAATCTAGGTTGATCATCACACCACTAAGGACAAGGGATTTTAAGGTTGTCGTACATTCTTGGATCGACCAGAGTTGTAAACCTTTCCAAATCCAGGTCCTTGAATGCTTCGATGATACCTTGAAATGTCTGATGCCGAGCATACAGGTATCCTGGAGAAGCAATCTTTGCCATGAATTCCTTGTGTGAAACCCAGCCCTAACCTAACCCTAACCTTGACCCGGTAACCCGGTTGTTTGTAGGTCCGAAGACCCGCAGTAAAGGAAGAAGCCAACTATGGGCCATCTCAGTAGAAGACATGGTGTTTGACTCTGAACCCATGGATGTTGATGATGGAGTTCCATACTTGGAAGTTTGTGCAGATTTGGAAAGGAAGCTGCACCTGTCTGAAGATGAGATTAGTTGAAGGACTTGGAGTATTATCTGACTTGGTTTGAAGGTATTTCTACACACTAGATATGTCACTTGATGTGTGTGCAAAAGCCCATAAGGTTTAGAGCCCATTTGATCCTCCAATTCCTTGTTTGAACCTTACTGTCTGCCTTGGTCGACTGGGCCAGTCGACCAAGCACTCGACCAAAGGATTGTTAAATCTGAGAAAATGTAATTTTAGGGTTTTTCACTTATATTTAAACCCTACTTCGTGTTTCTTTGCTACGGTAGCCTCCTAAACACTTTTTGAACGTGAGAAGACCTCTTTGAAACTCTCTCTGGTGATTCGAAAGACTTCTCTGCAGATTTGAAGCCTCTCTTCTCTAATCCAACAATTCAAGGTTAGTAATCACTTCGACATTACGAATTTCTTTTCTTCGATCATGTTCTTGATTGAGATCATGAAGAAGATGCTGCATTCTTGCAACCATCTATTCCATGATCTCATTCTATTCTTTGAGATCTATGATCATCATCATGATCTTAACCCTAGCCTGATTAATTTCTTGAAACCCTGACCTTGTATGATCTTTCTGGAAACCCTTGGTAACCTCCCATGCGAGGGAAACCTCATGGGTAATGTTTCTATTAATCTAAACTAGATTTTCAATGATTTCTTGTTATTTTCTTGATAACAATCATTCCCTCTCATTCTGTGATCATAACCTTTTCATGGGGACCATAAAGGTTGAAACCCTAATTTCTTGGGTTAAATCAAGAACCCATATTTTGACCATGACTTGATGATTTTACCTTCCCATATTGTTCTAATACATTCTAGGAAGTTCCCCTTCGAATTTTGGATCAATCTGACTTCAAACGAAGAAGTTATGACCAAAACAATTTTCACTTTTTCGTACTGACTCACTTGGTCGACTGGGCCAGTCTACCAAGCACTCGACCAATGATGTCAATAGCTTCGTTTTTCGCCCGATTTGATTCGTTTGCTCTCTAATCTTTTAGGCATCTTTCCTAATGTTGTATCTATGATTGTTAGGAGTCTATTTGCTAAGTTTGGAGTTTCTCTCTTTGATCTTTGGATTATCTTCGGCGATAATCAAGGTAAGGATAGTTATTTCATAATAACATAGATCACATACTCTTGAGTTTATACCTTATGAAACTCTAAGTTTATGTACTGTTCTTGCATTTTATACTACTGATGTACTACTGTAAGTATAGTAGCACTTCACTTATGTTTCTTTTTCATTATTCAAGCTTGTATGAATTGCTTATTACTATATTGTTTAATGATTAGATCATGACTTTATATTCTCTTTTATATGATGAATGGTTGATTGTGTATGACATGACTGATCTGAGAATGTGTTTGACTAGGTATGGTTTGGGATTGAGGGGTGTCCTTTTGACACTTCTGTCCTTGGACATTACCGAAAATAGTATGGGATGTTTTCGGGGTTGCCCATTGACGCTTTCCTGAATCATTGGTTGTCATACCTAGGGCTGTCTAGCAGTGTTTGGCTAGGATGTCCCCGTTATATAAGACCCGAATTGGAAGGGTATTGAGACCGAACGACCCTTGGTAGCAATGTGATTCACGGGCGCTCAAGACCGGTAACCAACCCGTGAGAGGACGGGAATCATATTATGGGGGCCATTTATTGGAGGGTTGCATATGACTAGACTTGGGCTCATGAGCGCTCAAGACCGGTAACCAACCCGTGAGAGGACATGAGAGCTTCCCGTTTACCATATGTGGATAACCAATAGGGTTGATGAGTCCGTATTTGAGAGAGTCGGATACGCTGACTCTAGTGTGAAGGATACCGTAAAGGATCCCGAGAGGGGAGGAATGGACGTATTTGGATCTGAGTTGATGTAACTGAGTAGATGACTTGCATTGGGCTCGGCTTTACCCTAACATGCGCCAGTACTTAGACCAATGGTGATGTGAGAGAGCGGTGACTTAACCCCTAGCCATGGATTGTCCGAGAGGGATGAAGGACCCACTACCAATCGGCGTTGTGTGATTGACCTACCCAAAGAAGTACAGTGTTATGACTTAAAGCATGTTTACCAATAGAGACCAGCATACATAGAGTTTAGATGCATACATACATTATTTGTTTCATACTGGATTGCATCTTGTTGTGTTCTGATATATGTATTTATGTTGTTCTGAGTTAACTTGCCTTACTGAGTTTCTTTCGAAACTCATTCCTTTTTGTACAATCTTTTGTTAGACTATTCTACAGGTACTGACTACTATGACGGACAGTACGATGAAGTGCAAGCCGATGAAGCGTACTACACGCAAGGTGTTGGCGACAATCAAGATTACCCTGATGATCCCTCGAGCGATCAAATTGCGTACTACGATTAGACGTAATGTTGAGATGGAACATCTATGTTGGATTGACGAAGTCCACTATTTTGAAGATGTCATCTATAGGATAGAAAACTCTTAAGTTTAGTTTGTCTTTCTTATTTTCTTTTGTTTCGGTTGTAATTCCTTTTAGACTTACGTACTACGTTCCGCTGTATCTGTGGAGTGAGTTTCCGCCTCTCTCTACTTCTTTTGATATCTTCGGATATATGGTATCATTTTTTGCACTCTGATTATATTGATTATTCATTTCTTGATTTTAAATCTTTTGTTTATAATATTTAAACCTTGATTATTCCTGTTTATGATTATGTTATTGTATATGTGGGAGGATGATTTCCTCGATACTTAATCTTCAGGGCTGTGGATCACACTCCCGGGTATGCCAGTTAAGGGTACTGGCTGGGGGATGTGACACCTTGCACTTTGCTGTCTTAACCCATCTTTTGATAACTTCATGTCGAAGCTCATCGGAAAGATCTTCAAAGACAAATGGGGATTTCTCTTCCAATAACTTTATAAGATGAGCAACTTCATGGTCGGAGTCATGTAGCTTGGACTAGAGACCAGCTATAATATTTTCTCTATTGACCACTAAACCTTCACTTTCTCCAATTTAGTTTGAAGAGAAGTTCGTTCAAGCTCAAGAACCTCACAACTCCCTTTTAGAGCAGCCAGTTCACCTAAAAGCTCAGCTTCACGAGCAATCCAAGAGTTCTTACTCCAATTCAAGGATGACAACTCATCCTGTAATTCCTTTTTCCGCTGCTCGGATTTACACAAAGAAAAGTAATCTTCCCGAGTAGCATCGATGCTTTGGCCAAGAGATTGAACCAAAGCACAAGCCATACTATAATCAAGAAAATAAATGATCACAATTATACAAAAATCGATCACTAAAACAAGGATGGATATATACCTAACAGTAATACTGTGAGCTTGGAGATGACCATACTCCCTTAAATAAGACATGTCAGCTGGGAGGAGAACACCGGCCAACCAGTCCATGGCAATGCTGGAAGAAGAAGAACTGGTGAATATTGAAGAACTACTATTTAACGACCAGTGTGGTTGCAGAACCAGTGGCGATTCCAACGAAGCCTCCTTTGGCGGATTTTCCACAATTTGATGATCTCCTTTCAAAAAAGATTGAGAATCAAAAGTAGGATTCTCTTCAGCAGTCTTACTCGGACCAGAAGCCTTCTTAGCAGGACGAGGAGGAAGGTCAGAAGGATTGTCTTTCCTAACCTTGGGAATAGCCTTCCCCTTTAAGGATGAGGAACGAACTGACCGACCTTTATCTGGCTTGGTTGGATGCTTCGCCTCCACCTTTTTAAGATCCTCTAAAGCAGTAGCCGCATCAAAGTCTTCTTCTCCGAGCAACACTATGTCAGTTGGACAAAAAGATATAAGAAACAAAGGTACCAGAGAATAAATAAATGCATCAGTAAAAAATGCTCACCAGTTAAGAATCCCCAATAATGAAGTATGCTCGGGTATTCCGGGCAAAATCCATTCACAGCAAGATAACTCCAGTCTTCGATGGAGATTCCCATAATTCGATCCCTTGCTTCCTGCCTCTCGTGGATTCTTTGGCCAGAAAAGTGGGAAGTTAGGAGAAGAAGGAGGACGGATGAAGAAGTACCTAGGACACCAACCTTTTGTGTTCGAAGGAAGGGCACCTTTTCCTATAAAGTTCCCCTCCCAACCAGACTGAAGAGCAGTACGCTTGGAAATATAAAACCAGTGTTGTTGCTCTTGCTTTTTTGACAGGGAAAAACGAAGAAACAAGTTTACAGTGGGCGTCACACCGACCTCCCCCTGTTTACAAAAGCCCCAAAAACAAATAATATTACACCAACTGTTGGGTGCTAGCATTCTTGGACACATCCCAAAATGATTGAGAACAACAACAAATAGAGGGTATACAGGAAGCCTAAAGCCACTAATGAAGGCATCTTCATATACAGCAAATTCCCCTAGAGGAGGTCGATGAGCCCTTTTGTGGTCGGAAGGAACTTGTATTTTGAACTCCTCAGGAATTGCATACGGAGCACGGATTAGGTCTAAATCATCTTCAGTCAACTCCAAAGGAAAAAACCTAGGACTTGAGGTGCTAGGATCAAAATTTGTATGGTCGGGCGTGCAAGGTCTACACCGTTCATCATGAAGCGGAGCAAGAGAGAGACTATTTACCCATCTCTTTCTATTTTCCCTAAAACGAGCACAAATGCGCAAAGACCTAATCTCTTCTTCACTAAGTAGATTAGGGCGGGGTTTGGGCTTCAGTTCGAGATTTATGGAGGTATCACTCTCAGAATCGCTATAACCAAAGGAAGAGGTTTCATCACTCCCTGAACTTACCCTACCACTATCAGAGGGGGAACGGTTAAGAGAAGACCTAGGAGTTCTGGAAGCAACGGATTTCACACCCATGGCCAGAAAATAAAGCTACAAATGCCAAGAGAAAAAGAAAAACAAGAAGTAGAAATGATTCTCAAATACTGCACAAATATAGAAACAGAGACCATAAAAATAAACGCAAGATAGGAAAGAAGAACTTACTTGTGAAGGAGGGCTGGTAAAAGAAGTAGCAAAGGTCCAACAAGCAAGAAGTTTTCTGCAACTTTTTTTCCCTAACAAGAACGAATACACAGGAAGAAGTAAAAGGAAATGAAAGAAATTGGGGGTTTTTTATACCTTTTCGAAAAATTCATATCCAATGAGCCAAAAACAAAGACTAAAGGACTTCTAAAAAGACTGTGCAACGTCTTTTCAAGGTGACATCAGCCAAATTTGATAATTATCTTCAAGGTTAATTGTTCGGTTCAGCAAAATTGAATTGATTGAATAAAAATCTATAAGTCCAAACATCTCGAAGCTCTGATTCATAGATTAGGGGGCTTATGATAAGGAAATTATAAGTTGGACCAAATCATTATGGTCGGACCACTATTTCGAACATACGGAGGTCAGACACTAGAGAAGATTCTGGAAACATCTTAGTAATTATCTAGTAAGATTCCTGGTCAAAGAGGAGAAATCTATCGTAGTTCGAGGGAAACTCAATTGGTAGAGTTTAAAGAGGAGTCTAAATAAGGTCTTAGTTTGAGACGAACTCAAACACTTGGAAATGCAAAAAGCCCTATAAAAAGGCAGGTAGGTTAGAGAGAAAGGTACACTGAATAGAGTAATCACTATTGAGATTCTTATTGTTTGTTGCATTCTTGTCAATCCTGATCGGAGAGAATTCTAACTAGATCGTCGGAGGTGATACTCAACCTCCACGGTCAAGCACATTTATGCAGGTATTCAAGGTCGGGAGGACGAACAAGAATACACAACAACAAAACTAGTACAATTGGATGCAAGGCTTCAAGCTTCACATTAATTCAAATGTTGTCATTAAAATCAGGCCCAAATAGATAGATAAAAAATATCCATTGAGTATTTCAAAGTAGGAACCATTGTAGTTCAATTGCAAGCTTTAGATACTGTTGCTCCAAAAAGTTGTTCGTCAGTGCAAGTTGAGCTAACCTGCAAAACAAAGTGCTCAGCCGCGATAGCCTAGGAATGCCTCCGACAATCTAGTCAATGAAAGCTCACAGCTCAAGTAGAAGAATATATGAATACTAGAATATGGACCAGAGTGTGCTTACCTAATAATGGCAATATACTAAGCTAATATAGGTGCTTGGGTATTACCTTGGTTGTACAATCAACCTTCCTAAATGCCTCTTGATCATCCAATCTAGGGCTTCCCTTCGATCAGTAATGGTAGAGTCTTCATTGGTCTCTACTGCTGACTTCACCTTCCCTATTCGACCTTGGGCATTATCCAAAGATCTAGGGAAGGTTAGTCATATTTCTCCTCTTGTACGTTGTTTGGCATGCATGGCACGCAACTCAGTCTGACCATGATCCAATCATGTTCTAGTAGGTCTGGCCTATTTAAGGTCGACCATATCACTATCCCCCCGGCCATGTGCCCATGGAGCCATAGTATTCGGGCATAAGGATCCATAATTGGTTGAGTGAAGGCCAACCATCACATCCCTGCTCTATCTGGACCTCAAGAAGTGTAATCGGCGAAATGGCCATTAAGCGTGCAGGTGGCTGCACATTTTCGAAAATATCCTCCTATGACGCCATATGGCCATGTTGTCTGAGGTATTATAATGGCACTTTGAAATGAAACGCCAACAAACTGGCCACTGGACATTCAGATGCTCATCCGACTAGAAACCGATGAGACGTGCAATCCAAGCCGTCTTGTGCTTTCTTTTGGATCACAGGTTTAGAATCCTACCTTCCTAAATAAATAGCCCCCTTTCCCTCTTTTCTTCATTTTTCCTCTGTTTTCCCTTCTTGGATGACAAATTCTAGTAGAGGCAATACCGGAGAGCTCTTTTATGTCAGGTTATAAAAAACCCACCGAATAGAGCAGTCAATAAATAAAAGAAAAGAAGAATTGTGAAACCTAGCCCTATCCTAACCCTGACCCTTACTCGGATCCTTTGATGTTTGTAGGTCCGAAGACCCAGAGTGGTGGAAGAAAAGATTTGTGGGCCCTCGTAGTTGAAGACTTGGTGTATGATTCAGAGCCCATGGACATTGACAATGATGCCCCTCACTTGGATGCATTGTCAGTGTTTAGTGAGAAACTACACCTAGAAAAGGGGAAGCTTAGTTGAAGTACTTGATGAGCTTCCGATCTTGTTTCGAATGTATTTCTTTAATCTAGACTTGTTAATTGACTTGTAGGAGAAAACCCAACTCAATTCAGATAAATCTAACCCTTCATTTCCCTGGATCAAGCATGTTGTCCATGCTTGGTCGACTGATTGGTCGATTGGGCCAGTCGACCAAAGGATGCCCAAATTCGAGAAAAATATGTTTTTTGAATATTCTCTTCTCCACTTAAGGGAACCTCGTGTCTTGAACCCTATTTCACATTCCTAGCTTGCTGAGAACATGGGGAGAGCTTCCCAAAGCATTTCCTTGGTAGTGGTGAAGATTATTCCATTCAAATCATTGCCAATCATTGTCTCTTGCCTCCATTTGCATCTACAAGGTATGATTCCTCATTCTCACTCTCTATTCTACTCTTTTCTTTTCTTGTTATTGTAACCTTGGAGTTGATGCTGCAACCTTGCAACCATCACTTTAAGTGTTCACTCTTGCTTAATCCATGATCTTATTATATTTCTACCTATGCTATGCTATCATATTGATTCTTGCATATGCATTACTATGATTCTCTCCCTATCTTCTTGCATTCTTGTCCTAAACTGAAGTATGAAGTGTGCTAAGTCTATGTTCTATGCTAGCATATGATCCCAATCTATTTCTTAGCATTCGAGGCTAGTATAAATAGCATAGGGAATATTCCAAGAATCATTAACTTGTCTGTCTGGGAAACTTTAGTAGATGGTCTTTGGTCGATGCCATCGACCAAAATATAATTCAACAGAAAAACAGATTTAGTTCAGCAATTTCGGACAGGGACTTGGAGGGCTATACAGGGTCAAATTGAATGGGGTTTTCTTCTACAATTCAATCAAGGAGTCTAGTTTTGAGGAATACCTTCGGATTGAGGACGGGAGTTCATTTGGTACTTCAACTAATTCACCCATCTTCGGTGCTCAGATTTTTACTAAACACCGACAATGTACCCAAGTAAGGGGTATCACCGTCAATGTCCATGGGTTTCGGGTCAAACACCATGTCTTCCATAAAGAGGGCCCACAAGGAGTTCTTCCTTCACTTTAGGACATTGGATCTAATTCCTTCATTTCCATTGCAATTTCATTTTATTTCAATTCATGCTATGATTCTTGTATTTAGAACATAGGGTTTCAATTTGCGGATTTCTAATTAGACTATTAGATCATGCTAATTACTTGTTGTATAGTGTTCTTATACTGTTACAATGAATCCCTTCAAGTTTCGGATCGATCCGAGCCCTGGAATATCGATTTCGGGCCAAAAATCACTATTCATCCCCGACATTGTTCACTTGGTCGACTGGGTCAGTCGACCAAGTCAGTCAACCAATCAGTTGCTGAATTGTGTACTTCGCCGATTTGATTCGTTCGACCTCCGATTTTCCCATTTCTTTTTTAATCTTTCATTTATGTTTGTCTAGGGTCTTAATACCATCTTTGGATCATTCTTTTATGATCTTTGGATTATCATCATCGCGGTTTAAGGTAAGGACGGTTATACCCATGTGACATATACTATGTGATTATTACACTGATGTTGGAAACTTAGTAGGCTTATCTTATTGGTTGTATCTAGACATCATATGACTACTGTAGGTACTTTGCGACAGTAGTATTCTTTTATTTACTTTTGTTTATCATGTCTATTCATTCTTTTTATTTACTTATACACTTGATCATGTGATGTTATGACGTATCTTTCGATATGATGATGTATCATGTATGTATGATATGATGAAACTGAGAATGTGATTGGATAAGTATGATTTGGGATTGGGGAATGTCCTTTTTTCATTTCTGTCATTGGACATCGGAGGGAATAGTATGGAATGTTCTCTGAAGATGCCCATCGATGCTTTCGTGGATTATTGGATGACATACATAGGACTTGTCTAGATGTGTTGGCTAGGACATTCTCGTTGTATCAGACCTGAATCGGAAGGGCATTGAGACCGAACGACCTGTGGTAGTAGTGTGGTTTGATGGGCGCTCAAGACAGGTAACCAATCCGTGAGGGGACATAAATCACACTGCAAATACCCGAAAGGGGACATTCATTGGTAGGGTTGCAAATAGCTAGACTTGGGCTCACAGGCGCTCAAGACCGGTGGGTTATATCCATGAGAGGACGTGAGAGCTTCCCGTCTACTATTTGTGGATGACCAATAGGGTTGGTGAGTCCAGTGAGTAATATCCGTGACTCTAGTGTGAAGGATACCGGAAAGGATCCCGGGATGGGAGGAATGGACGTATTTGGATCTGACATGATATGATTGAGTAGATGACTTGCATTGGGCTAGGCTTTACCTTGACATGCGCCAATACTTAGACCAAATGGAGGTGTGAGAGCAATGACTTAAACCCCAGCCATGGATTGTCCCGAAGGTTGCAGGACCCATTACCAACCGGTGCTGAGTGATTGAGACTTACCCAAAGAAGTATGGTGCTATGACTTAAAGCATGTCTACTATAGAGACTAGCATATGTAGAGTTATAATCATACTTGCATCATGTGTTTCATATCATTTTGCATCATGTTATGATTTGTATCATATGGCTTATGTATTATGGAATAACTGCCTTGTTGAGTTCTTTTGGAACTCATCCCTTTCTGTGCAATTGTTTTGTTAGATTTCTCTACAAGTATTGAAGAAGCTGATGGCTCCTACCTCGAGACAAACCAGGATCCCTAATACTACTCTGAAGGTCTTGGCCACTATGAATGTTACGATGAAGATACCGAGGGTGGTTACCCTCCGTACCAAGACTAGCCTGACCTTGGTGTGGGAAAGGCCATGTTGAGTCTCCTATGTGTATACCTATGAGGATATCTTGTATAAGACCGAGGAGACCTTCGCTTAGGCCTTTATACTGTTATTTTTGGAACATGGATCTGTAATTATAACTTTCACTGATTTACATTCCGCTGCCACTGAGGGAGTGATTTATGCTCACTCTCTCTCTCTTTGGATTATATGTATACTTTGGTACCTTTTAATTCCGCTCTCTAATTATCTTGATTTTATCT
Source organism: Hakea prostrata (assembly GCF_041222555.1). NCBI lineage: Eukaryota > Viridiplantae > Streptophyta > Magnoliopsida > Proteales > Proteaceae > Hakea > Hakea prostrata. The sequence goes on from NC_142608.1 coordinate 41,316,235, forward strand.
TGTTCATGATTCCTTTTATTATATGATTTTACCTTGATTATTATTGTTCATGCTTCATTATTGTGTTGTGTGGTTATGATTGTCCGAAAACTTGGGCTCTGATACCATCTGTCACATCTCGCAAAATCCACCTAGCTGGTACCCTATCAGGAATACCCGGAGGAGTGATCCATGGTCCCAACGATCAAGTTTAGGAACGATCACATCCACTTAGCACAATAATATAATCAAAAGCAAGAACAAATCATTGTCTCCAAGTAATTTAATAATAGAAGTCAAGAACGGATCTCAGAAGGATCACAAAAGAACATCAGAGTGCCGAAAAAATACCAATAAAATGAATAGTCAAAATGCGGAATGAGATTGAAACCCACTCTACAACAACTTTGGAAGGTAGATCAGATAAAACTAAAGGTTACAACCGGTTCCCAAATTAAAGGGGAACAACTAAACTACGGTCTCAATGAATCAAATAAAAGGTCAAAAAGAGAATGGGAAGATATCCCATTGCTAGCACACAAGTGCAAGAGCTGGACTGCTCCTGATAAGTATCAATCTTGTGTTGATAGTCTTCATAGTATTGACCATCATAGTCAACAGTAATAGTACCTACAAGCAAGTCTAACAAAAGATGTTGCAAAAAGGAGTGAGTTCAAAAGATGTCAGCAAGGCAAGTTATTCCACAATAACATAAATACATGATACAAAACATAGCATGATGCAAGATGATATGAAACGAACAATACATGTATGAATCTAACTCTATATATGCTAGTCTCAATGGCAGACATGCTTTAAGTCATAGCACCATACTTTCTTGGGTAAATCCAGTCACTCGGCTCCGGTAGGTAATGGGTCTTGCATCCCTCGGGAAAATCCATGGCTGGGGTTTATGTCATTGCTGTCTCTCACATCACCATTTGGTATAAGTATTGGCGCATGTCACGGTAAAACCTTGCCCAATGCAAGTCATCTACTCAGTCATATCAAGTCAGATCCAGATACTTCCCTTATGGCTACAACCAACTTGGTTCAGTATCCTTCACACTAGAGTCACGTATCCTATGGCTACAACCAACTCGGACTATGGACTCATCAACCTTATTGGTCATTCACAAATAATAGACGAAAGCTCTCACGTCCTCTCACGGATCATTTCACCGGTCTCAAGCACCCATGAGCCCAAGTCTAGCTATTTGCAACCCTACCAATAAATGGCCTCTCACAAGTATCCGCAATGTGATCTATGTCCTCTCACAGATATGACTCACCGGTCTTGAGCGCCCACAAATCCACATTACTACTGTCACATCCACCCAGCCGGTATCCTATCTGGCATACCCGGGATGTGATCCACAGCCCAAAGATCCAGATCGAGCGGCCATGCCTCCCACATACACGATAACATAATCATGAACAATATAATCAATGTTTAAAGTAAGCAATAAACAGATCAAATGAATAAGAAAAGATAATCAATCAGAGTGCGGAAATATCAAGTATCAACTTCTTCAGTCTTCATCGATGCGCAGATTTTCACTCAACGCTGACAATGTACTCAGGTAAGGGGCATCATTGTCAATGTCCGTAGGCTCTGGATGAAGCATCGAATCTTCAACTAAGAGGGCCCACAAGTCTCTTCTACCACCACTTTGAGTCTTTGGACCTGCAACAGTATAAAATTCGGGCCGAGTCACGGTTAGGATAGGGCCGGATTTTACATTCTCCTCCCCTTAAAAGAAATTTCGTCCTCGAAATTGAAAGCTTACCTGTGCTTCCAAAAAGATGAGGGAACTTCTCTCTCATGTCTTCTTCTTTCTCCCATGAAGCTTCTTTCGGGGTATGGTTCTTCCACCGAATCTTCACCAAAGGGATGGTGCGATTCCGCAGCTGCTTGTCCTTTTTATCTAGGATTTTGGCTGGTCCTTCATCGTAAGAAAGATCGGCACTAAGTCCTTCGGGTGCTTGCTGTAGTATGTGTTATGGGTTCTCTATGTACTTTCGGAGCATCGAAACATGGAACACATTGTGAACTCCAACAAGGGATGGGGGTAACGCCAAGCGGTATGCAACAGGTCCAACCTTCTCCAAGATCTCATAAGGTCCAATGAAGCGGGGGCTAAGCTTTCCTTTCACATTGAATCTCGTCACCCCTTTCATAGGTGACACTTTAAGGAAAAATTTCTCACCAATTGGAAACTCCAAATCGGTCCTTCTCTTATCGGCATAAGATTTCTGTCTTGACTGGGCAGACTTAATTCTCTCTCTAATCATGTCGACCATCGCACTTGTAGCTTCAATCATTTCTGGACCTAAGACTTTTCTTTCACCCGTCTCAGTCCAATACAAAGGTGTCCTACAAGTGTTATCATACAAAGCTTTAAATGGAGCCATGCCTATTGTTGCTTGATAACTGTTGTTATAGACAAACTCAACTAAAGCTAAGTGTTCATCCCAATTTCCACCCATGTCCACAACACAGGATCTAAGCATATCCTCCAAGATTTGAATTGTCCGCTCAGATTGTCCATCGGACTGTGGATGATGGGCTGTGCTCATATTTAATTGGGTTCCCAAGGCTTTCTGCAAACCATTCCAAAACCTTAAGGTGAACCTAGGATCACGATCAAAAACAATATTCACAGGCATTCCGTGCAAACGAACCACATTGTCCACATAAAGCCTAGCTAGCTTGTCCAAAGTGTAAGTGATCTTCATAGGAATGAAATGGGCTGATTTGGTCAACCTATCAACAATCACCCACACAGTGTCATTTCCCTTACTTGTCCGCGGCAAGCTAGTCATGAAGTCCATGGAAATATCTTCCCACTTCTAGCTAGGAATAGGAAGGGGCTGAGGCAATCCAGACGGAGGTTGACGAATGGCTTTCACACATTGGCAAGTCTCACACTTGGCAACAAAATCTTCAACATCCGCTTTCAAACCATTCCACCAAAAATGTTCCCTTAAATCCTTGTACATTTTGGTACATCCTGGGTGTATTGTAAAGATCGACTGGTGTGCTTCTTTCAATATTTCCTTCTTGATTTTATCAACAGCAGGCACACAGAGTCTACCTCTAAACAATAAGGTACCATCTAAAGATGTACTAAAAGCAGGGTCCATTTCTGAATTTGTGGCAATCTTTTCAATCTTCTCTTTTAACTCAAAATCAAAACTCTGCAAAGCAACAATCCGGTCTCTAAGGGTGGATCTTGCCGTCATGGCATAAAGAGTACAATCGGAACCCTCAGGAACCACTTTCAAACCAAACCTTTCCATCGACAACAACAAAGGCCGGCTCAAAGCACATAAGTTCAAATCCTTCCTTTGACCTTTCCTACTAAAAGCATCCACAACTACATTTGCTTTACCTAGGTGGTACTGGATGTCACAATCATAGTCAGAAACCAACTCCAACCATCTTCTTTGTCTCATGTCCAGCTCTTTCTGGGTGAAAAAGTATTTCAGACTCTTAGGATCTGTGAAGATAGCGATCTTCTCACCGTATAGGTAATGCCTCCAAATCTTTAAAGGAAAAACAACGGCGGCAAGCTCTAAGTCATGAGGGGGATAATTCCGCTCATAATCCTTCAATTGCCGAGAGGCATAGGCCACAACCTTGCCGTGTTGCATCAACACGCAACCCAAACCTATCTTGGAAGCATCAGTGTAGACTGTCAACGCACCGGAACTATCAGGTATAGTTAAAACCGAGGCGCTTGTCAATCTAACTTTCAGCTCTTCAAAATTCTTCTCGCAGGCTTCGGTCCAAACAAACTTCTCTTCTTTTCTAGTTAGCTTAGTCATAGGGGCAGCCAACCTAGAAAATTTCTCAATAAATCTCCGATAGTATCCTGCCAATCCAAGAAAACTTCTTATCTCAGTCACGGTCTTCGATCTTTCCCAATCGGTAACGGTTTGCACTTTTTCCGGGTCAACACAAATACCTTCGACTGAAACAACATGGCCAAGAAATACTACCCTTGAGAGCCAAAAGTCACACTTGCTGAACTTAGCATAGAGTTTCTTTTCTCTCAACCTTTGCAATGTGAAGTTCAGGTGCTTCACATGCTCTTCTTCATTCTTCGAGTAAATCAAAATGTCATCAATGAAAACGATTACAAACTTATCGAGCACATCATGAAATACCCGGTTCATGAGGTCCGTGAACACTGCAAGAGCATTGGTCAAGCCAAAAGGCATAACTTTAAATTCATAATGTCCATACCTTGTTCTGAACGCTGTCTTAAAGATACCACTTGACTTCACTTTCAACTGGTGAAACCCAGACCTCAAGTCAATCTTTGAGAACACAACCGAGCCTTTCAACTAATCAAACAGCTCATCAATCGGTGGCAGCGGGTATCTATTCTTGATCGTCAACTTGTTCAACTCTCGGTAGTCAATGCACAGACGCATACTACCGTCTTTCTTCTTAACGAACAAGACCGAAGCTCCCCAGGGCGACACTTGGCTGCACAAATCCTCTATCCAGGAGTTCATTCAGCTGTGTTTGCAACTCCTCTAGCTCGGTAGGCGCCATCCTATATGGAGCCTTAGACACCGAAGACGCTTCAGGAGTCAAGTCTATGGAAAACTCAACCTCTCTATCAAGGGTAGTCCTGATAGATTGTCTGGAAACACATCAGCAAAGTTGCAAGCAACACTTACATCTTCAAGTCTCTTCCCTTCTTTGACTTGCTTATAGATGAAGCATCTTCCACCAAAGTGTGGACTTGCATCAACGCAGTCAAAGTCTTCTTGCTCATTCTTCCCTTCTGGCTTTGGAACTCGAAAACTGAATTCCCTTCCAAACGAAACTGAATCTTCTTCGAAGAGCACAAGATCACAGCGTTGTAGGATGTCAACCAATCAATTCCCAAGATGATGTCGAAATCCCTCATATCAATCAACACCAGATTTGCCTTCAAGTTCAAACCGCAAACAAAAACAGGACATTCCTCTAACACTTTATCTAGTTTAACAGCAGACCCAACAGGGGTACAAATTTACAAACAACTAGATAAACATCTGGGTGTTAGGTTAGTCTTCATAGAAAAAGTAGATGAAATGAATGAATGAGATGCACCTGTATCAAACAACACAATTGCTGGAAAAGAAGCGACTAACAATGTACCTGTTACAACTTCATGGCAAGGGTCCTGCTCAACCACAGAGATGCTGAATACTTTGCCAGAAGGAGGGGCAGGGGCAGGAAAAGGAGTGGGAGCGCCTCTCATGATAGGAGCAGAAACACCGGGCAAGGTAGACTTCTTCGGACACAAGCGAGCAAAATGTCTGGGCTGCTTGCAAAGGAAGCACACAAGGTCTCTCTGTCCAACAGAAGTGGCTACCAAAGGGGGTCTCTGAAAAGTAGGCTGAGGGTGAACCATACCAGGCCGAGAAGGCTTCACGAATCCCGTAGGTCGAGCTCCACTAGGTTGGCCATGAGGACCCACATGAGTAGCACTGGAACTCTGACCCACACTCCTAGGCTAGAAGGCAGGAGTGGGATATGGTGAAGGCCTCACAAACTGACGCTCGGTGCGATCCACAAGACCGGGATGCCTAGGCTGCCAAGGCCTCTGAACACGCGCGTTTTCTCTTTTAGCTTCTTCCATCTTCTTTGCATTCTGAACCACCTGGGCATAACTCTCAAGAGGGAGGAGGGTGAGGTATGTCTTTAAAGATGGCCGCAGTCCTTTGAAGAATTTCTTTGCCTTCGCATTATCAGGCTTCATCGATTCAGGGGCGAAAAAGAATAACTCTTCAAACTTCTGCTGGTAGTCCAGCACAGAAAGGGAACCTTGGGCCAATGCCATAAACTCTGTCTCCTTGGCATCCTTCACTGCCTCGGGGAAATAATTCTTACAGAAGGCTTCCTTAAATACTTCCCATGAGACAACACCAGCATGGAGGGTTTCCAGAATGGGGCGAGAAGAAGTCCACCATGCATCCGCTTCCTGCTGAAGCTTCTGCTCGGCGAAGATTACTTTCTGAGCATCCGTACACTGCAAGTTCCGGAAGGCCTTTTCTAGTTCCCTCAGCCATTTATTAGGGAACAGAACATCCTTTGATACACCAGTGAAGGATGGCACCTGTAGTTTCAAGAAGCTCTCCATTAGCCTGGTATACAGGGTTCCTGCGAACCTCTCCACACACGGGGCTGCCATGCCCACCAGCACGGTTCTCCTCCCGAAGATTCACAAAACCAGCCATCATCTGGTTGAACTGAGTTTGCTACTGCTGCACATGTTCGTCATGACACTAGCAATGTCCTTGAAGCTTCCAATGTCAGGGGCATTAGGGATGCCATTGGTAGTATGGCTGTCCTCTTGGGTCTGTTGGTCAGACCCTCCAGCAGGCGTCTCCTCATTACCCGTACTACCGGAGCCGACGAGACTATTTCTCAGTAGAACCATTTTGCAAAAGAAAGTCAACCACATCGAGACACAAAGATTCATCAAAACTCACTTGACCATATGATTAAAATGCTCAAATCATACATTGGTTCATCCATATAATAAGAAAATAATCAAACATTTGTCAAAGTCAAAAAAATTTCACCAAAAATCCAATTTTTCTCACTTTCATTAGCCTTGGTCGATTGGCTGATCGACTGTCAGTTGACCAAGCAGCCGACCAAGCTCAACAGTAACGAAAAATCAGGCTTTTAACTTCATTTCTCACTTCTAACTCATTTTCCTTGTGGAGGGGCTCTGGAGAACATTAGCAAACACTTCCAAGTAGATTCCAAGTAGTTTGAGGCTTCCACAACATCAACACAACAAGCATTGCTCAACCAAGTAAGGAAATCACTATTCATCATCTTCTCAATTGATTTCTTCACTTAGATTTCTCAAAATACCATGTTAAACTTGTTGTTCTAGGTTAGAAACATGTTCATGCATGCTTAGAAACAATATCCCATAGTTTACATGCAACAACAATGCTTAAACATCAATCAAACACAAAATTTCAACTTGTTCTCGCTAACGTACCTGAAAATTTCCAAAATTTAGTAAAACTTCGATTTCTCCCAAATCGCTAGGAGTTTTAACACCAAATTTGATGCTACACACTCCAAATGACATGATACACATTACCATGCAGTTCGTTTCAACCAATTTCAACAATATAAAAAATCCCCAAATTTGGCCTAACGTCGAAATTCCTCTTTTCTAGCTTGTTGAATTTTCAACTTTAGGACGCGATTTCGACCGGCTTTCTTCTAACAAACTTCACAATCATGCAATACTAGATATTGTGCATATGTTAGTATACATGATTTGAATTTCCCCCAAATTTGAAAATTTCCGAAAATTTACGAAAAAGCCCTTCATGTCCAATTTTGAGTAATCTTCTAACATTGACTTGTTGATCTTCTCTACAGGTATTTATACACTATGGAGAGACGAGGACGAGGTGGTCATGCTCGAGGTCGGGTAATAAGAGCCAGGAGAGGTAGAGGTCAGGTGCCTTTGCTTCCACGAGCGGAGGTGCTTGATCGACACCGCTTCGTTACACCATTGGCCGAGTTCCTTTACGACGTATACTTTGGGCATTCAGAGTATGGTCGACCATTTCGGGTTGGAGAGTTGTTGACATTTCAGATCGGGGAGAGATTTGATACTTTGGGATGGACAAACCTACTTACTGCGGATTTACCGGTGTACCCAGAGTTAGTTCGGCTATTTTACAGCAATCTGACTTCTTTTGTGGAGGGTCCAGCTGATCAGATGGAGTTAATGATAGCGAGTCAGATCAGAGAGACTCAGATTAGATTTACTACTCATACACTAGCAGAGATTCTCGGAGTTCCTTATTGTCCACATGCATGTGTGTGGATATCAGTAGGGGAGGATTTCAGCTGGCATATGCTTCCATATGAGTTGTATGAGGTATGTATGACACTTTGGAATGATGATAGGTGTTAATAGCCTAGGAACAGTAGGGAGATGATTCCATCGGCCAGAGTCATTGGGCGGATTGTAGGGAGGAACATCATACAGAGAGCGGGACATCATCATGTGGTTACGATGATGGATGCCTTACTCATCTATCGGATTTATATGGGATTCGAGATTGATCTGGCTCACATCATACAGAATGTTATGATCGAGGTTGTCATGCATCCGGGAGTTAGGAACCTTTGCTTTGGGATCTTATTGACACGCATCTTCAGTTATTTTAAGATAGATCTAGATGGTGAGGATAGAGTTGTTGGAGGTGCGGGATATTCCATCGGTACGAGGACTATTGGATTGATGCAGTTAGATCGAGTTGCAAGGTCTCCCAGTCTAGGGGACGAGGCGTAGTCCGAGGATGATGATGAGGATGCTCCAGTAGGGGATCAGGCTGGGGATGACATAGGTATGTAGGAAGTCGGTCCCGATGATCAAGGGGTTCCTGCACCACAGTTTGAGGCTGGGGGTCCATCACAGGCTACACCAGAGGCACGGGATCTGTATGCTCAGATGCAGTCTATGACTTCCATGATGGAGAGGATGGGGGTTAGACAGGAGCAGTTGTTCGAGAGTTTAGGAGCCAGGCAGACTCAGATATACAAGAGGATGGACGTGAGTCAGTCACATATGTACGAGAGACTGGAGGTGAGGCTTGCATAGACAGAGTCCAGGCTCAGCTCACTCAGATCACTGAGGATGTCAGCACATCCAGAGTTCGACGACGATCTCCTAGATAGATGGATTGTACTAGGATTCCAGTTTATGCTTTCCATATGTAACCCGTTGTAAAACTTATTTAAGGTAGTGAAGGTTATTTCGGTTTCATCTATTATTGTGCATTATTCGCTTTCTTTTTCGTTTCATTAAGTGGTGATTGTTAAATTCATAATTATTGTATGTTATTCAACAATTCACTTATGCTTCATTAATCGGGTTTCTAGTCCGAGTTATCTATTATTCACCTCTAAGAATAATTGAGTCACCTTGGATCTGTAATGTTCCGTTATCGTTTCTGTGGTTGGGGCCTTACTTGATCTTGGGCTCTGATACCACTCTATCACATCCACCCAGCCGGTATCAGCCCGAAGATCCAGATCGAGCGGCCATGCCTCCCACATATACGATAACATAATCATGAACAATATAATCAAGGTTTAAAGTAAGCAATAAACATATCAAATGAATAATAATAAAAGATAATAAATCAGAGTGTGGAAATATCAGGTATCAAATTCTCATAAAAGTAATCTTCAAGGGGAAAGAGTGATCAGAAGTCACCCCTTCAAAATAGCGGAAAGGTGATTAATTAAACTAAATTACAAATCCGTATTAAGAGTAAATCCATAAAAGCTAAAGACAATATACTCATAAGTTTACAGTCATCCAAGGAAATGGGGCACTACGCAAAGGTTTCTTCAATCCTAATGGTTGTTTCTTCATAAGTATGGATGAAGTGAACCAAGTGCGGCCGCTCCCTCACTAAGGTGGGACTAACCCTGGTACGAACCATAATCCTCCTCGGCACAATAATCCTGACTCTCATCGTAGCCATCACCCGAAGGGTAGTATGTGGGATCATAGCTCGGGTCGTAGTGTGCGCCATCAGGGTCTTCTGAACCTGCAGGATAATCTAACAAATTGCACGAAAGGAATGAGTTTAAAAGAACTCAACAAGGCAAGTCGTTTCATAATACACAGTTCATCCGATACAAATCATGGTATGATACAATATGATATGAGACAATGATGATATATAATTATAATCCTAAGTATGCTAGTCTCTAAGGTAGACATGCTTTAAGCCATAGCACCATACTTCTTTGGGTCGTCTGTCACTCCCCCTCAATCATATAGATATCTTGGGTCTGTCGTGGTAATTGAGTAAGGTCCTCATCAAACCATGGTTGGGGATTCAGTCACCACTCTCTCACATCACCATTGGTATAAGTATTGGCGCATGTCACGGCGAAGCCTAGCCCAATGCAAGTCATCTACTCAGTCGTATCATGTCAGATCCAGATACTTTCCCTATGGCACCGACCAACTCGGTTTCGTATCCTTCACACTAGAGTCAGCGTATCCTATGGCATCAACCAACTCGGACTACAGACTCATCAACCCTATTGGTCATCCACAAATGGTAAACGGGAAGCTCTCACGTCCTCTCACGGGTTGGTTACCGGTCTTGAGTGCCCGTGAGCCCAGGTCTATCCATTTGCAACCCTACCAATAAATGGCCCCTTTCGGGTATCCGCAGTATGGTTTAAGTCCTCTCAAGGAGTGGATACCGGTCTTGAGCGCCCATCAACCATACTCTACCACAGGTCATTCGGTCTCAATACCCTTCAGATTTGGGTCTGATACGACAAGGAAATATATAAACCACACACCTAGACAATCCTATGTATGTCATCCAATAACCCAGGAAAGCGTCGATGGACACCTTCGGAGAATATCCCATACTACTCCCTCCGATGTCCAAGGACAGAAGTGTCGGAAGGACACTTCCCAATCCCAAGTCATACATAATCAATCACAAATTCAATCTCATCATATCATACTTAATCAGTGATTCATCATATAAACAAAGGCATATCATGGCATGATTAATCATATATAAAATCATAAAGTATAATTAAACATGATATTCCAAATGATATGCGACATACTACTACTGATAAGAATGCATAGAGTAGTCATGTATGATAAAGAAAATACACATAGGAATATAACCATTGGGTTCTCAAAGTATAAGCATGTTTACATAATTAACATACTTGAGTTAACGACCTTCCTTACCTTAATCGAGTCGTAAATAAAATCAATGATCACCAAGAATAGTCCTAGAAATCAGTGTTGATACCCTAGACAACATACAAGTAACATCAGAGAAGAAAACAGTCGAATCGGAGGTCAAACAAATCAATTTGGCCAAGTATAGGGGTGTTCTCATATCTTGGTTAACTGGCTTGGTCGACTGTCAGTCGACCAAGCAGTCGACCAAGACTTGTTAACCACTGGGCAGAATTGACAACTTGGTCAGAAACTAACCTTCCGGTGCTCCGATTGACACGAAATTTGGAGGGCATGTTTACAACAGTATGAGGATACTACACACTAAATTTCATGACGATCCAACTGTGCAATTAAAAATGCCCAATTTGAAGTCTTATGTTCTATATGATAAATATTAAGAATCGCATTGGAATTGATTGGAATTGAAAAGAATGATAGGAATCAATCAATTGAATGTTAAGAATCAAATTAATCCTAAATTCATAGTAATCTAGACCTATCATGCATTTACATATCAGTTTTGAATCAAGACAAGGTTGAGATGGAGGGAATCAAAGTAATGAAGTGCAAGTAATCTTAATGGAATTATAACATAGCAAGAATGGGGTGATAGTCATGGGATTGATTGGGGAAGATTCATGGTTAAGTGTTTGCAAGGTTGCAGCACTTCAACCATGGTCTAAAGATCATTATTTGGTAGAAAATGAATAGATTAGAAGAAGAATAGAAGGAATCATACCTTTAGTTGATGATTGATGTGCAATACAAATGATTGGAGTCAAAGATCTTCCCAAACACCAAGAAAAGCCCAAGAGAGTGTCCAACTTCGTGCTCTGGAGTGCAAATGATTAGCCTAGGTCCTCAGTCACGAGTTCCAAAAAGGTAGGGGCAAAATGGGAAGTGATTTTATAAAAATTCGAATTCCATTACTGCTGGTCGACTGACAGTCGACCAAGCAGTCGACCAAGGCATGACAGCAACTTCAGGAGTGGATTTGGAAGGCCAGACAGACAGTCGACCAGCATTCGACCAAGGCATGACAGCCACTTCAGGAAGTGGATTTGGAAGGCCGACAGATCCGAATTGAGTTGGGTTTTTTCTCCTACAAGTCAATCAACAAGTCTAGTTTCAAGAAATACCTTCGAATTGATCACGAGGGTCCAATAAGTGCTTCAACTAATTCAATCTTCATCGATGTGCAGATTTTCACTCAACACTGACAATGTGCTCAAGTAAGGGGCATCATTGTCAATGTCCATAGGTTCTAGATCAAGCATCAAATCTTCAACTAAGATGGCCCACAAGTCTCTTCTACCTCCACTTCTGGTCTTCGGACCTGTAACAGTATAAAATCCGGGCCGGGTCAGGGTTAGGATAAGGCCGGATGTTACAATTATTATTATACTCCCCTACCCTCGATCTAGAACTGACACTCGGATCACTTCCCTTTTCCTTTTTATTTTTATTGTTCGCATTATTTTTCCTGTTTTTTATTTATGCATTGATTGTGTTTTATTTATTTTTCGTTTCAATTCGATTGCATTAGATGTATAGATTAGGATCGTTTAGTTTAGTTAATTAGTTAACAAAAATTGAATCATTCCACCCTCGCATTAATATTAAGACGTTGAATTATAAGTGGCATATCTCTTTGAGATCGACCCGTTAGCTACACGATACCGTGCGCTTGCAGTTACTTTTAAATTTCACAAACAAGTTTTTGGCGCCGTTGCTAGGGAGGTATTAGTCCATTTTATTTTTTTTCATTCTTAGGTAAATCGAAGTGTTTTAAAAAAATTTAAAAATAAAATTCAAAGATATTACTCTTAACTTGAGTAGAAACAAAATCGTATAGTTGTCACGCCCTCCCAGCCGGTACCCTATCTGGCATACCCGAGAGTGTGATCCACAGCCCGAAGATCAGGTATCGAGTGATCAACCTCCCACATAAACAATAACATAATCATGAACAATCATAATAAAAGTGCGGAAGATAAACCATAGATCCAATAAAGAAAGAATGAATCATAAATGAATCAGAATAATAGATATAATCAGAGTGTCAAACAGATAAGTAAAGTGAGGCAAAAATCCCACTTTACAACCAGCGGAAAAGTAGCTCTAAAAGAATAAACTAGACAAAATCTAATCCCAGTAGCAAGTACATTGGGTAACTAAATTGTTCTCCACTTTATAGACAACATCCTTATAAGTGTAAATCTCATAAATAGCACAAGGACGCTTCCACTCAATGGTCAGACTAAGCATCGTACGGAGCATAACCACTCGCGGGATCTTCGGAGTAATTGTGGTAACCGCAATCACCTTCCCCGGAGATATGCCTCTTCGCCTTGCGCTTCTTCATAGGGACCGTCATAATACTCGAGTACTGCAGGGATAGTCTAACAAACATTGTACAATAAAGGAATGAGTTTCAAAGAAACTCGGTAAAAGCGATTAAAAATCCATAATAACATAAATGGCAAGATTCCAGAACAAACATAAATGCAATATGATATGAGACAAACAATGAATGAATGAATCTAACTCTATGTATGCTGGTCTCTATTGGCAGACATGCTTTAAGTCATAGCACCGTACTTCTTTAGGAAAGTCCACTCACATCCTCAACCATTTAAGATATCTTGGATTCTCTCACGGATCATTTCACCGGTCTTGAGCAGCCGATTGGTAATGGGTCCTTCATCCCTCGGGACAAACCTTGGCGGGGGTTAAGTCAACACACTCTCTCACAACCATTTGGTATAAGTCTTGGCGCATGTCGGGGGTAAAACCTAGCCAAATGCAAGTCTTCTACTTAGTTACATCAAGTCGATCCGGATACTTCCATTCCTCGTCCCTGATGATCCTTTCCGGTATCCTTCACACTAGAGTCCTCATAGTCCCTGACTACGGACTCATCAACCCTATTGATCATCCACATATGGTAAACGGGAAGCTCTCACGTCCTCTCACGGGTTGGTTACCGGTCTTAAGCGCCCGTGAGCCCAAGTCTAACCATATGCAACCCTACCAATAAATGGCCCCCACAATGTGATTCCTGTCCTCTCACGGGTTGGTTACCGGTCTTGAGCGCCCATGAATCCCCATTGCTACCATGGGTCGTTCGGTGTCAATACCCCTCCGATTAGGGTCTGACATAACAGGACATCCTAGCCAAACACTACTAGACAATCCTAGATATGTCATCCAACAGTTTAGGAAGGTGTCCCGAGGGCATCTCCGGAAACATCCCATAATATTCCCGTAGTAGTCCAAGGACAGAAATGTCAAAAGGACACCTCTCCTTTCCAAACCATACTTAAGCATACACATGCATCAAATCATATCATCACATATATGGTAACTTCATATATGGAAAGAAATCAATAATTACAATCACTTGTATAACATTGGTAAGTAAATCATACATGAATCAATTCAATATGAATAAGTAATGCTACTGTAATCAAAGTTATGCAACAGTAGTATATCATTGTAAGAATCTAATTTAGGAATCATATCTATGATATTCAAATATAGAAACTAGATTCATGCTATCTATGTAATTAAGGAAATAACCATCCTTACCTTTTATAACTCGCAAAGGAATCCTAAGAAATCAAGTAAGATCTTGGCAAACTTGAGAAGAATGTCCTAAACAAGTATATACAACATATTAGGAAAGATCCCTAACAGAAAAGATACCAAAACATCCAACACAGACCAATTCTGGAGTTGCTGTACTCATTGGTCGAGTGGATTGGTCGACCGCCCCCATTGACCAATCAATCGACCAATGCTTGACAAAGAAGACCAAAACAGGGAATTGAAGGCCCAGATCAAATCCAATCCTAAAGGGGTTTTGCACACAAGTCAAGTGACTTACCTAATAGGTAGAAATGCCTTCAAACCAAGATAGAGAGCACTCCAAGTCCATCAACTAATCCGATCTTCATCAAGATTCAGTTTCCATAAATAGAACTTCCTCATCAACTTTCATGGATTCAAAGCCAGACACCAAGTCCTCTACTGGGATGGCCCAAAGCTGACTTCTTACTTTACTTCGGGTCACTGGACCTACAAATAACAAGGTTTCCGGGTCAAGGTTAGGGCTGGGTTTTACAATAGTAGTCCCCACTCTCTGCAGAATCCCCCAGGATTCGATTGTAGGTGGCTCTGAAGACTATACGGATTCCTTTGTTGTCAAACCTATACAGCGCTCAGCTATACGGCAACCTTACAGCTTGGAATCATTGTTTCAATCTTTGTGGTGGGAAATTCATTACTTTCCTTTCAATTCTCCCATTTTCTTTTCTTTTATTCTTTAGTTGCTTTATTTTTATTTTTATTTTAAAAAAAAAAACTCTTATTCTTTCATAAGAGTCATTAATTGCATTAGGTGGTTAGTATCTAACTTGACCATGGAAGGTCTACCTCCACCACCTCCACCTAAAAGTCTTAGGAATAGATTTTATCCAACTCGATCTGCACAACCCTCCTGTATACATTTACCTGAAGTGAGGGGTAATAATTTTGAGCTCAAATCTCATTATCTATCTATGTTACCACAATTTCATGGGTTACCTGATCAAGATGCATATTTGTTCCTTAGGGAGTTTGAGGAGGTTTGTGTCCTTATGAAGGTACAACAATTTACTGATGATGCCGTAAGACTACGGTTTATTACCTTTGCATTAAATGACGAAGCCAAAAAGTTGCTTTATAGCTTACCTAGGGATAGCATTATCACATGGGAACAATTCACTGTCCTATTCTTGAAGAAATTCTTTCCTTTTAACAAGACGAATAAAATAAAGAATTGATATTCTTCAATTTCGTCAAAAACCCAATGAGTCCTTTGCTAAGATAATGGAGAGATTCCAAAGCCTTCTCCAAGAATGCCCTCACCATGGTATAGAATTATGGCATTTATGCCAAATAATTTATGAGGGTATCGATTACCAAACAAAGCAACTTTTGGAATCTATGTGCCCCACAGGATTTACATCGTTCACTGATGATTCAGAAGCTTGGAAATTTCTTTTAGACCTAGCAGATAGAACTAGAGAATGGGAGTCAACCCAAGAATCTGAAAGGACTAGTAGGAGATATTTTGTTGATAGCCAAGTTCATAAGGAAGCACAAATAGATAATCTTTTGAAAAAGTTAGAGACTTTGGTAGTAAAAGTTGCACCACCACCACCTAGTCAAGCACATTTTATTGAAAAATCTATTGCTATGTGTGCATGGTGTCAGTCTCCTACACATGTAATTGAGGAATGCCCTAGCTATTCTGGAGGCCAACATGAAAATGTCAGTGCAATGTTTCCAAACCCGTACAGTAACACGTACAATCCTGGATAGAAGAATCATCCTAATTTTTTATGGTCTCAACTTTTCATGGTCTCAAGGGCAAAACCAAAATAGATTAAACAATTATTCCACACAAAATCAATTTGGTGCTCCTCAAAAACAAAGTGCCCAATTTTCTCATAATCAAAATGTCCAATTCCCTCAAGCCCCTAATTTTCAAAATGCCAATTTAGCTAGGCCTGCCAATCCACCTATTGTGCCTCGTATGCCTCATATTGCACAAAATCAATCACCACCTAGTTTCAATAGAGGTAATAATCTAGAGTTTTCTCGTCTTTCTACCTTAGAGAAGAATATGGAAGTACTTTCCAGCACCTTTATGACTTCTATGCATAATATGGAAAAACAAATTTCCACTCTTACAAGTGCTTTGTCTGAGCGAGAAAAAGGTAAAATGCCTAGCTAGCCTGAGTTAAATCCTAGGACTCAGATTCAACAAAGGCCACCAAATCAAGTCAACCAAGTTGAAACCACCTCTTCTTCTTTAGAGCCAATTACTTCTATGTATGCATTGAGAAGTGGAAAAGGGTAACTAACAAGTGAATCTCCTATTACTGACCAGAGCAAAATTAGTGACCATCGTGATGCGGAGAATGTTCAAGTATCTCCTAATGAGGGTTTGTCTGAAGAACCCTTAGAAGTCTGATGAATCATTATCTGAAACCCTGAGAGAAGAACAAACTTCAAATGAGAGATCTTATGTACCTAAGGCCCATTTTCCTAGCCGATTAGCAAGCACCAAAAGGAATGAAAATGTTGACAAAATTTTAGAAGTTTTCAAAAATGTGAGTGTCAACATTCCACTTTTAGATGTTATTTCTCAAGTCCCTTCTTATGCTAAGGTTCTTAAAGACTTGTGTACTCAAAAGAGAACCACGAATGTCCCAAAGAAGGTCTTTCTAACATAAACTGTGAGTTCAGTCCTTTCAGAACAAGTCCCAATTAAGTATAGAGATCCAGGAAGTCCAACAATTCCATGTGTTATTGGTGATAAAAAAATAGAACATGCTTTACTAGACTTGGGCGCTAGTGTTAATTTATTGTCGTATACTGTTTATAAACAATTGGGTCTTGGGGAACTCAAACCAACCTCAATTACTCTCCAGTTGGCTGATAGAACTGTCAAGATACCCAATGGAATAATTGAAGATGTGTTAATTCAAGTAGGAGAATTTGTTTTTCCTGTTGATTTCATTGTCTTAGACACACATCCAGTTACAAATCTTAATGACCAAATTCCTGTGATATTAGGGAGACCATTTTTAGCTACAAGCAATGCCCTTATTAATTGTCAAAATGGTCTTTTGAGGTTATCATTTGGGAATACATCCGTTGAGTTCAATGTCTTTAGGTTGGGGAAACAACCAAACTTTTCTGACAATATTAGTATGTTGCAAAACACATTTTTGATGATATTGATTTCTCCATTGAAAAAGGTTTTGAGGATGATTTTTACACTTGTTTGGAAGAACTAGAGGATATAGGAAGTGATTTTTTTTTCTGATATGATGAGCTTGCAACAATTTAGTGAACCACTTGGTAAGTTGTCTAGAAATCTTCCTATCCCATATGTGGTTGAGGCCCCCCAACTAGAATTGAAACCTTTGCCTTCGACTCTTCGATATGCTTTTCTAGGCCCCAATGAAACTCTTCATGTAATCATTGCCTCTGATCTTACCAAAGACCAAGAGGATGAGCTTCTTAGTTTGCTTAAAGACAATCAAGAAGCCATAGGTTGGCAAATGGCCGACATTAAAGGAATCAGTCCCTCCATAGTTCAACATCATATAAATTTGATTGATGGATCCAAACCCTCTAGGGAGCCCCAAAGAAAGGCTAATCCTGTGATGAAAGAAGTCATTCACAAAGGAGTGTTGAAATGCATGGATAATGGGATTATCTATCCCATATAAGATAGACAGTGGGTAAGCCCAGTCCAAGTTGTTCCTAAGAAGTCCGGAGTCACAGTAGTTACATTTACTACCAATGAGCTCATCCCAACTCGTATTCAAACTGGTTGGCGTGTTTGTATTGATTACCGGAAGCTTAATGCAACCACTCATAAGGATCATTTTCCTTTTCCTTTCATTGATCAAATGTTAGAACGTTTAGCTGGCCATGCTTATTATTGTTTCCTTGATGGCTATTCTGGCTATAATCAAATCCCTATAGCACCCGAAGACCAAGACAAAACCACATTCACATGCCCATATGGAACATATGCCTATCGACGCATGCCCTTTGGGTTATGCAATGCTCCTGCCACATTCCAACGGTGCATGATGAGCATATTGTCAGATATGGTAGAGGATTATTTGGAAGTACTTATGGATGATTTCTTTGTTCATGGGTCTACCTTTTCTGATTGCCTTCACCATCTCCGCTTAGTTCTTGAACGTAGTAGAGCCAAAAATTTAGTTCTTAATTGGGAGAAATGTCACTTCATGGTGAAGAATGGAATAGTCTTAGGTCATATTGTTTCTAAGGAAGGAATTATGGTTGATAAGGCTAAGTTGATCTTATGTCTAATTTACCGTCACCTAAGAGTGTCAAGGATGTTAGATCATTTCTAGGTCATGCTGGTTTTTACCGCCGCTTTATATAAAGGACTTTAGCAAGATAGCCAGACCATTAACTTCATTACTTGCTAAAGATGTCCCCTTTCATTTTACCTCTGAGTGCTTACTATGTTTTGAACTATTGAAAGAGAAGCTCTCCACCGCTCCTATAATACAAGCACCAAATTGGTTAGAACCCTTTGAATTAATGTGTGATGCTTCTGATTATGCTTTAGGGGCAGTTCTAGGTCAAAGGCTAAATAAGATGCCCACTGTGATTTCTTATGCAAGTCGAACCCTCAATGATGCACAACTTAACTATACGACAACTGAAAAAGAATTTTTGGCTGTTGTGTTTGCATTAGAGAAGTTCCGCTCATATTTGATAGGTAGTCATGTAATTATTTACACTGATCATTCAGCTATCAAATATTTGCTACAGAAGAAGGATGCAAAATCCCGACTCATTCGTTGGGTCTTGCTACTACAAGAGTTTGACTTAGAAATTAGGGACAAAAAGGGAACTGAAAATTTAGTTGCAGACCATCTATCTCGCCTTTCTAATTCTAGAAAGGAAGAGAGTCCAATTCTAGAAACATTTCCAGATGAGCAATTGTTATCAGTAAACACGGTACCTTGGTATGCAGACATTGTCAATTATCTTGTGACCAATGAAACCCCATCCCATTGGTCCACCCAAGATAAATATCGGTTCCATTCACAAGTGAAATATTTTTTCTGGGATGATCCATACTTGTTTAAAATAGGTTCAGATCAAATCATTAGGCGTTGCGTACCTGAGCATGAACAAATGTCTGTTCTTTCATTTTGCCATGATCATGCCTGTGGGGGTCATTTTGGGCCTAGGAAAACTGCAGAAAAAGTGCTTCAATGTGGGTTCTATTGGCCTACAATATTTAAGGATTCATTTTCTTTTTGCAGAGCTTGCAAAGCTTGTCAATCTCTTGGTCGAGTGACCAAAAGGAACATGATGCCCCTGAATCCAATTTTAATTGTTGAAATTTTTTATGTTTGGGGTATTGATTTTATGGGATCATTCCCTAATTCTTACGGGAATCTATATATTCTATTGGCTGTCGATTACGTGAGCAAATGGATAGAGGCCATAGCTTGTAAATCAAATGATCACAAAGTGGTAGTCAAGTTTTTAAGGAAAAATATCTTCTCTCGTTTTGGCACTCCTCATGCTTTGATTAGTGACAGGGGCAAGCATTTCTGTAATCGGCCTTTTGAGGCCTTGATGAAAAAGTATGGAATCACCCATAAGCTTGCTATTGCATATCATCCACAAATGAGTGGTCAGGTAGAGGTTTCCAATAGACAGATTAAGCAGATTTTAGAAAAGACAATTAACCCCACTCGTAAGGATTGGTCAATGCGTTTGATTGATGCTTTATGGACCCACAGAAGTGCACATAAGACGGATTTGGGTCAATCCCCATACCGTTTAGTCTTGTCACCTCCCAGTTGAATTAGAGCATCGGGCTTTCTGGGCATCAAGAAGTTGAATTTTAATCTTGACGATGCGGGATCGTCGTATCCAACTATCTGAGTTGGAGGAACTTAGAAATGAAGCCTATGAAAACTCAAAGATTTACAAGGCTAAAACTAAAACCTTTCATGATAAGCATATTGTTAGGGAATCATTTTCTATTGGTGATAAGGTTTTGTTGTACAATACTCGGCTACATTTGTTCCCAAGAAAATTGCGAACTAGATGGGAAGGTCCATTTATTATTCACCGTGTTTTTAACCATGGTGCTGTGGAAATAGTTGATCCTCGTTCTAACCAAATTTTCAAAGTGAATGGTCAACATTTAAAGCCTTTCCTTGAAATGCCAAGTGTTGATAGTGTAGAGATCATTGATCTCTATGAGCCTTCTTACATTGGTGATTGAGAAACTCCAAGGCATGCCCTCTTTTGTGTTGCCCTTATTCTTCTTTTCATCATGCATTGAGGACATTGCATTACTTAAGTGTGGGGGGGGGGTGTAGCTTCTTTGTAGATTTTAACTTTAACTTTTGGTCAGTATACATACTCTTTCAATTGCTATGATGTGTGAAATGAGAGTGATTTTGGTACCCATCATAAACACATAAAAACCCTGTTGAAAGGAAGGTAACTTGTATATATGTTGAGATGAGACCTTCCTTAGAAAAATAAAAGGCCCTCAACTTAAGGCGTTGGACCATCTATGAGTTATGTGGGTCCTTGTTTCTTTGCCTAGAAGTTGAGATCAATATTGTGTATGGCATATGACAAAAGAAGAAAAAAAAAGAAGAAAAAAAAAAAAAAAAAAAAAAAAAAAGAGTAGAAAGTAAAAGTTGAATTCCTTGGAACTAGACAGGTCACTCCGACTCAGGAATCGAGGTGACTTGATCGAAACTCTTAGGAATGAGATTATTGAAAAGAACTCTCGCATCACTGTCTATGTGGGCATATGCAAAGTAAAGCTACAAAGTAACTTGAGTTTCTGGTGTTTGCTCTACCATGTCATTCAAGCCAACCGTAGTGGAGTAAAGTAGAGTTCACTACTCAAAAGAAAAAAGAGAGATAAATACAAGTGTCATAAATGCCTTGGTAAAATTGTTTGGTCAAAAATACTTCAAAACCTTAGTCCTTGGTCCCCTTACTTTATGAGTGGTTTTGTTTAAAGGAGAGGTGTACTTGAAAGATATAAGGTGAGTCTTTGATTGAGATATATGCTAAGTCTCAAGAATCAATATGGGGTAATAAAGTTCAAGTGTGGGGGATCTTAAATCAATGGTGAGAAAAATTGTCATAGCTATTGATCTTGTATGAGTACTTACCAATTGTTAGAGTTGGAATTTGCAATGTTTTATTTTGAGCTAAAATTGGAATTTTGGATGTACATTCACTGCAAACATCCACGAGACAAAACTCGTCCTCTAGGGGTAACCTAGTGGTTTAAAGGCATGTTGCACATGCTAAGTGTAACCGTGATTTCTACGAAAGTGAGTTAGGATTTATTTTGTTGCACTAGTTTCTTACCTGCATTTGTATTTTTCTTTAATTTTTGCTTGAGGAAAAGCTTAGTCTAAGTGTGGGAGAATCTGATGAGCACATTTATGTGTGAAATCTTAGGGCATAAAGCATCCATTTTATACACTTAAAGTGGAGTTACTTTGGGTTTTATGTTGTTTTTGCAGATTTTAGGACTTTTCAAGATTTAAGCAAATATTTGGAGTTTTGGGTATGAATCATGATATTTTACACGTCAAGAAGTCCACTCAAATTCTTAAATGCGAAAATGGGCTTGATCTGGAGCATGATGGGCTAGAGATGTGTGATTATGGGCCAACTCCGAAATATTGAAGAGATAAAGAAGGCAAATTTGATCTATGGCTGAGATTTTAAATCAAATCTACAGAAATATTATTGAGAGAGTCCAAATGAAAAAGAGTCCTTGCATACCTCAATATTTTATTTTCTATCTTGGATTTAATTAAAGAAAGAAAAAGAGGAAAAATAATTATATTCATAAAGAAAAAGAGGAAAAATCCCGTTTTTGAATGCCTCTGTCCAGTTTCGATCAAACCCTTCATCGAACGGTCATCCGATGTTCAATCGTGCTGATTTTTGGAGGAGAGCTTCACGACTACTTAAACCTCAAATCCAACGGTGGAATTATGCATCTGATCTCTCTAAGCTAGCGCGATTAGTACGTCAAAACCCTAATTGGCTGAGTCAGATAGAAACCCTGAGTTTTATTCAAATTCAGCCGTGCCTCATATCTCATGTAAACTCTATAAAAGGAGAGCATACTCCATCAAAGGAGAACATGTTCTAGAGCTTAGTAGAAGCATTCTTTCTTCTCTCTTCTGTTTATTTAGGCTTTCTTTAGTTTTCTTTGCTTGCATTTGTGAGATTTAAATTTCTAGATTGAATGTTTAGGTTAAATTTTTCTTTTTATGTAATGCAATTCAAGTTCAAGTTTTTAGATTTGTTCATCTCTGGGTCTAGCAATTTCAGATTTAGATCATTCTAGATCTAAATCTGGTTGTTAGGGTTGGTTGAGATTCGAATCGTTTGTTCAATTCGCAAGTAAGTAACCTTCTATATTGATCTTCTCTCCTCCCTCCATTCCCGCTTTTATCTACCCCTCTATATTCTTAATTTAGGATTTACTTTCAGCATTTATTTATTGTTCTCCCTTCCCCTGGATCCTTGATCAGAGATGCCTACAGTCGTGCCTTTCTTTGGTTAATGCTTCATTTTTACTTTCTGCAATTTACTTTCTGTTATTTACTTTTTGCAATTTACTTTCAGCATTTATTTCTGTTCTCCCTTCCCCTGGATCCTTGATCAGAGATGCCTACAGTCGTGCCTCTCTTTGATTAAGGCTTCCTTTTTCTTTTATTGCTTTGTTATTTACTTTCTACACTGTTTTTTTTTTTTTTCCTTTCTTTCTTTAATATCCATTCCCCCGATTGGTGGACTGTAAGCTACGGCAAAGGGTCCACGGTCAAAGTCATTATTATTATACTCCCCTTCCCTCGATCTAGAGCTGACACTCGAATCACTTCCCTTTTCCTTTTTATTTGTATTGTTCGCATTTTTTTTCCTGTCTTTTATTTATGCATTGATTGTGTTTAATTTATTTTTCGTTTCAATTCGATTGCATTAGATGTATAGATTAGGATCGTTTAGTTAATTAGTTAACAAAAATTGAATCATTCCACTCTCGCATTACTATTAAGAAGTTGAATTATAAGTGGCATATCTCCTTGAGATCGACCCGTTAGCTACACGATACCGTGCGCTTGCGGTTACTTTTAAATTTCACAAACATCTACCCTAAGGGAAAGGTTATGACTTCCTAAGGCTTTCAAAGTACTAACACTGAAATCAAGGTCTAACATTAAACAAGTCTTTTTTCACCCAAAACAAATAGGGTGTCCTAGCTAGGTTTGGGCTGGATTTCACACCACCAGCACCTACCGTTGACCCAACTCAGTGGGCTTCTCTCTTGGCCCAGTTGGGAAGGATAGAACAGAATCAACACTTCATGGGTCGACGGATTACCAAGATCCATACTCAGCAGCAAGAGATGGTCCACCGAATGAGGGACATCAACTCTCGGGTTGAGCATTGGGAGAGGTTCCTTCGCCAGTACATGCCTCAGCCTCCGCCTCCACCAAAGCACTAGAGGTCTTGGCTCTACATCGTTCTATTATATGATCTCCCCGGTTACTTCACTCAGTTCCATTATGTTTCGAACTTATGTTTGTATTATTATTATGCGTGTTTGTCCACGCTTGCACTTAAGTCTTTTACTAGTTATGCAACTTATCATTTTATATACTTATTGCACTTTATGCTTTTGTTTAATTAATAGCATCAGTGTGATTTTGTATTTCATATAGTTATTGTATCTTATTCGAATTAGATTCATTATACAACTGTTATGATAAATTTTCTAGGTTCATATTAAGCATATTATTCACCTGTATTTTATAGGTCATTTATGGATTGATGACTCAAGATGTCCCAGCTATATCACATAGGTGTTAGGACTTGTATGAACCTTGGCTCTGATACCACCTTCTATCACACCCCACCTAGCTGGATCCGGTCATACCTGAATACCCGTGGGGGTGATACACCGCAAGACCTAGGTTTAGTGACAATTCCATACAACACATGATATAACAAAATTAAAAGGACAAGAATAATCAAGTTCAAGTATTAAAATCCAAAATCCAAAATCCAAAATATCGATTACAATCATCTAAGGTTTAGAATCCAAAGTCATGAGCATCAGAGTTTAAAAGAAAAATCCATAGTTTGTTCGTAGCGAAAGCCTCTAAAGAAGATTCTAATGGAAATCGACTCCATAAGAACAATCCAGACAGAAGCATGACGCATCATGTGCATCCACACCTCTTCCCCGATCACGCTCTCATGGAAATCTCCCACCGAAGGATCCTCCATAGGAGTGGGGTCCTCATACTGTAGAGAAGTCTAAAATATACACAAATAAAGGAGTGAGTTCATAAAACTCAATGAGGTTAACTAGCATCCATGTCATGCATTCATCCATCATTTCCACATCATAAATATAAGATAAACATGTGATTAACAATATAACCAAAATGATGCATGATTATGATATGATGTTCCTAACTCTATCATGTAGTCTCTATGGTAGACACGCTTTAAGTATAAACACCAATCTCCTTTGGGCGGTCTCAATCACTCTCCCTCAACAAGAGACGTCTATTGGGTTCTTCGCTGTTGTTGGGTAAAGTCTTGTCGATCCGTGGTTGGGGTATAGGTCATCACTCTCTCACATCACCATTTGGTATGAGATTTAGCGCGTGTCAATGATAATCCTAGCCCAGTGCAAGGTCATAGGGTTTCGTACTACATATGGTTTGAATATCTCCCCTCATGCCTAGTGCATTTTTGGTTCAATACATTCTCACCTATGAATGGAATCCTCAACGGGAGGCATATGTTGGACCCCATTCCTTAACCCAGTGGTTGGACACATATAATATATAAGATGCTCTCCATGTCCTCTCACGGATTGGTTACCGGTCTTAAGCTCCTAGGAGCCCTTATATATTATATGCAATTCTACCTCTCTATGATGATAGTGGGCTTGTTCGACATCCAGGACCCAGCCACTAACATCACGGGTTAACCAGCTTCAATACCCCTACCGGAAGGGTAGTAGTACTCATAGGGATTCCTAACCCAACACTTCTAGACACCTATCATTTATGCAATTTAAATATAGATACCATCACATGAGGTCCACTAGGGTAATGGGTGAACCCAC
The DNA here is from genome assembly GCF_041222555.1 of Hakea prostrata. Classification (NCBI taxonomy): domain Eukaryota; kingdom Viridiplantae; phylum Streptophyta; class Magnoliopsida; order Proteales; family Proteaceae; genus Hakea; species Hakea prostrata. Next base: position 41,341,765 of record NC_142608.1, read on the forward strand.
AACTCCAGTTGACAAGATCAGTTAAGAAGAATAATCACATTCTACAGCATCCATCACATATGTTCTCATATCGTATACACATCATCAATCTAAAGTTTCAAATAAAGAATAACATTCAACATCAAGCTTACCTTCCGTTCGCGCAAAGTCACACACAAGCATATATTGGTAGATAACAATTTAGAGAGATTCATATCACTAATAAAGTCCCAAAAACAAAATTTAATAATACACAACATGGTTAGTCAATCCTCACCTTTCGATTCGATTTCCTTCTTAAATTCACAAATTTCGGTTCACAAGAGTCGGTGATTAACTCACAAAAACTCATAATCACACAAGAAGATTAATAGACACATATTAGAAATCATATGGGTTTCAAAAGTGTCTCTAAGATTACCCAACAAAACCCAGTCTGACTATTATGTTCAAACCCGCCGTTTTAGACCTAGTTTCGGCGAAAATTCAATATTTCGTTATCGATTCGAAGTCGAATCGAAATGAAACTTTGGGAGTGCCTAAATGGCAGCAATAGGGTTCTAATGGTACCTTCAATTTGATCTAATTCCATCTCAATCAAAAAGCCCCAAATTTTGGCTCTCGCGAGTACTCCCGGGTGAGTCTGAGAGCTAAAATGCAAAGTCGTTTGCAACGATTCGCACAAGCCACTCACAAACAAAAGGGAAACATAAATGAAATTATCTGCAAGCATTCAAAACACCTATCATGTTACAACTACTCAAATCCAACATTTATTGCGAAGAACTACTCCTAAAACCAAGCCCAAAGAAGAGGGTTGGATGAATCTTATCTTTCCTAACAATTCCGCAAAGATTCGGGTGCTGGCACGCTTTCGAATGGTTAGGAACCTTCCTCTCCCTTGGTTTCTACTCCTCCTTGACTCTCAGCCTCGTACTAGCAATATAAAATGCGAGTATGAGTGAAAGAGGGCTTAAAAATAGAGTTTTAAAGAGTAAAACCCGATTCTGCCCCGAACTGGGCTGGGGGCGGTCGACTGGCTGTTCAATCGGCCCTATTTGAAGGATCAAACGAAGTCCAAATTGGGAGATCTTTGGCTCTCTAGAAAGGTCTTTCAAATATCTAATCATGGGTAAAAATACCTCATCATTTGGATTTTCCATCATCGTTTTACGGATGTGCCAATATCGCCTTTTAAAACCTTCATGACTAAACTTCTCTCTCCTCTTAAATTCTATAAGAGGTGTCAAGTCATCACTAGGGTTATCCACTTGCATTGGATCCACTCCAGAACCTTCGGGTTCGACTCGGATGGCCCACAGTTGTTGTCGACTTGAGGCCCGGGTTCGCGGTCTTGAAAACATACATAGGTTAATGGGTTAGAAATCCAGGGGATTTCACAAGCGTAGTCTGAGCTGGTTGGTGCCATAGGATACATTGACTAGGAGAGGATACCGAACCAAGATCGTGAGATACATGAATGAAAGTATTTGAACCTAGGTTGATGTGATTGAGTAGTTGACTTGCATTGGACTAGGTATAACCCTAACACGTGTCAGTACTCATACCAATGGTGGTGAGAGAGTTGTGGCATAAACCCCAACTATGGTGATAGTCCAAGAGGGATGCCTTTACCTCTTACCTAGGATCTCAAGATCGGTAACCAAACCCGTGAGAGATTAGAGTGACGAGACCTACCCAGAGGAGGCTGGTGTTCTATCTTAATGTATGTCTACCATTAGAGACTATCATATGTTAGAGTATAGTTGCATTCTTGCATTTTTGCCTCATGTTATATTGCACCATATGATGTATTGATTTGGACTGTAATATTAGTTATATGTTTATGAACTACTCGTTGAGTTCTTTTGAGCTAACCCTTTGGGGAATTGTTGTTTTAGTTGATTATGCAGATGAAAAAAAATATCCCGAGCTTTGGTTCGGAGACACTTCCTTTATATTATATAGATGAGGAAACAATGGGAGCTGACTGTAGCTTGTGATACGATCTTTGTACCGGTATGAAGCACTATTATGACCCCGATCAACAATGATAGGAGACGCCTCATTCGCTGGTGGGACTACGAGTTGAAAATTGATCCCATGTTGCAAGTGTACAAACAATCTAAGAAGAAGGCGAAACACTAAAATCCTTAGATATTTTAATCTTTATTTATTCTTTCCAGTTGTATACTTTAAATTTTATATCACTTCCGCACTCTGATTATATTTTGAGATCCTTAACATTTGATTTATTTCTTTAATAATATTAATACATTGATTTATTCTTGCTCATGATTGAATTATTGTGTGAAATTATTGGTAAGTCAGAGATTTAATCTGTTGGGCTGTGGATCACACCCCTAGATATTTGGGTAAATGGGCACTGGCTGAGGGTATGTGACACTATATATACTTGTTGTGAGGGAGAGAAATAGAGGTTGGGATAAAGCTTCAGAGGAGTTTAGTTTAGGAAGTGGTTACATGCGTAGATGCATAGGGAGTTACACACGCATCGAGCAGGGTATGCATTTTAGAAGCTGAATTCTCCTGGAGCTCTGGTTCATATGAAAAAACTGAAGAACGATGATCATTCCCCATAGTTTACTTTCAAGACAGCATTCAAACTAGGGGTGTAAATGGACTGGATTCGGATCAGATAGTGGTATATCCATATCCGCGTCCTATTATATTCGGACGGATCCCGATAATATCCTATTGGTTTTCGGACGGATTCTGTCGCATTCGGATGATAATCGGATAGTTATTTTCTTTAGTAGATTCTTCTAAACAGACATGAATATAGATTGAATACAAGTTTTTGACTACCTGTTTACATCTTTACCTTTTTATTTGTGAGGGCTAGGTTTGAAATTTAAGAATTTAACAGTTTTGGTAGCTATTTTAGTAGAAAATCTAGAAAAAATAATCACATATCATAAGCAAAATTTATAAAAATAAGAATAATAAATCTAAATAAGTAACTTAAATCTGATAATTTTATCGGACGAATAATATTCGGTAAGAAGGGGTATACCATATCTGCATCATATTAATAATCGGACGGATTCAGATACCCCTAAACAGATGCGGATGCGAATTCAGAAGCGGATTTCGGTTATCCATTTACACCCCTAATTCAAACACCTCACTCAGACGTAGGTTTATAGAGCATCACCCTGACAGGTTCAGAATCACAAGGCTAATAAAGAACTAGCGGAAACAGAACGACAAAGACACTTAAGAGGGCACTCATGTCTCCTATACGCACGTTATTTTCATATACCTCATTTTTCAAAAATGTCATGCTGAGGTATTACTTCTCTCATTTATTAATTTGACTCGAGAATAGTTATGTTTGGCACATCCAGTTCCCTCTCCTTTACCATTGATCTGCAGCAGCACCCACAACGGGCAATGGCTGCTAGAGTAGATGCCAGGAAGATAAAGAGTTTGAAAAGCATGCAAGAAGAGATGTAGAGATTGGAGTGGAAGCAGAGATGCAGGGGGCTGCAGGCAACCATGCAACGGTGTCTCTTTGTTTACAACATTCCATGAAAGTGGTTGTGTTGGTAACAGCATAAGAAGCGGCAGCATGTTTTGAAAGATGACCCAAACATGATATATTAGATGTGAAGTATCCCAAGCATATTTTTCCTGTATATGAGACATCCATGGTCTAATTTAGTAGAAAGAACCAAACTCCCAGCAACTCGATCACTAAGCCATCCCCAAATATGGAAAGGAATTCATTAACAGTCAAAATGGAAAAGAAGCAGGCTCTCCTGACATAAAGCTACAGAACCACAAATTGAGTATTAAATCTTTACTTACAAAACCATTCCAATGACCATAGACTATCTTTCTCAGAAACTTTAAAAAGAAAAATGCAGCATCCATAACAATTACATCTTGAAGGAAGTTAAAACTGCCAATCAACATTGAAACGACACTAAACCAGATCAATTAATCATATCATCTCTCTATTATTACTTGGAAGAAAATATTGAGACAACATTATCACCAGGTGAGATTTGTAGTTTATCAAAACTTCAAGAAGTCAAATAGCCTTCCCCCTTTGCTTCATAAACTTCACTGGTTAATTCCATTTGCCTCTCTATATCAGATCCCCAGCATCCTCTTCTCTGTTGCCAACAAAGAAAACCAAAGGATATCAATGTAAGTTACATCAGAATACTTGAATAACTCAATCACATTCACAACCTAAGTTGTCTGATGAACATGCAAGCATACTTTTTCACATTTCTGTCCTGAAATGTCAAACTGAGGTGATTATGGAAAACTGAAGAAGGAAACATCGCACCAAACTCCGATGCTAAAGAAAGAACATCCACCCATTTTCTTTATATATTTGATAGCATAGAACATCATTCTGTCAAAATCCTTACTTGCCTGAAGTGCTTCACACTTGCCCTCCAAGCAGCTCTGTTTGAAGCAATTCTAGGAACAAGGCTTAAGCTATGCTTATCCTTTCTTTCCATTTTTAATGTGAAAAGACTTAAGATTGCTCAGTTTAGTATTATATTTGATAGCTATCTGGATGAATTTTCTTGGGTTTAACACATTTGATGGGTAGAATGAAAGCAATAAAGTACAAGATGATCTAGCAGAAACACCAACTAATGCGATGATATCACCCAACAAGTAGATCATTTGAAGACAGTTCCAGACAACAGATGCACCAAACGTCTTTCTGGAAAAATAAAGTCTTTATAAGTAATTCAGGAACTATCATTTATCTAATCCTATTGAAACAGAAATATATGAATATAATTATACATTTTCTATAAAGGGTTGGTCCAAGTTAACAGCCCAGTTTCCAACTAGAGGATTACATTCAACACACAAAAGTCAGCAACTTAATTATTAAACACAAGTGTCCTACTTATCATTTGCATTTATAATTTATACATGAATCACATGGGTGCACTCTTGTGTACAAGAAACCAGACAATCATTTGGACAAGGAGAATGGCTTGCATCTCTTGCATATAAGCTGACTCAACATGGTTACACTTTGATATACATATCTTTAATTTAATAGATTTGTTTCTTTTGGCTGCTTTACTAAGATTACATAATATGCTTGAACACAAATAAATACATATACAGTAGATGGGTTTAACATGACCTACTGCTTAATCAACTATACACTATAATATTTGACCAACCAAACAAGCAAAAAGGCAAAAAAATACTCCTCAATGAGCTAAAGCATTATTAACAGCCACTGCATGATAATGCTTAAGTGATTAATGAGACCACCAAACACATTTAAATTAGTTATAATAAAATAAAATTTAAATCACAACAGTAATGAATCAGCTATGGGGGAACCCCCAAAATTTCCGTTGTAGGCTGTATAACTCAACTAATCCCCCCTCAAGTTCGTGCACAAACATCATTCATGGCCAAACATGAATAAAATAGGATGAACTAACTTCCCACCCAATCCTTTACTGAAAACATCAGCCAATTGATCACCTGTCTTCACAAAAAGCATATAAATCTGTCTATTTTCTAACTTCAACATGATGAAATGTCTTCATCTCCACATGCTTGGTACTGTAATATTCACATCCCTTGCAGTCATTATATTAATTTATTTGGGTTTTGAATGAAATATTCCAGTAGTGAATTCCATGGTCTAGTGTCTATGCTTCCATTTGGTTAAAAATAATGAAAACACTATTCAAGATACATAATTTAGTATAATGAAATGGCACTATGCATTTGAATTTGTTATGACATAATAATAAGATAATATAAGGTTTTGATTTTAAATATACTTTTTTGGGTGAATGAAAATGTAACAGCTCAAAAGTGAAAAGTAGCCGGTGGGGGGGGGTGCTAGGTAGCTAGACCGCCTAGGTGGAGAAAGCGGTATCTAGGGCACAGGTAACAACAATGTGCCTATTCCCTGGGAATCAATCAATGGCTTGGGCACAAGAGGAAGGAGCTTGGAGCAAACATCCCTAAGATGGCTTTCCAAATCTACTCAAGAAATCTAGATCTGAAGGTCCATTCCCAGAAGTTCCGCTCCATTCAAATGTGAGTAACACACGCACTAAAGGAAAGCGGAAAGCCGTCCCACCATATCAACGACAGAGGCTTCGAAGGATGAGATGAGCCAAAGACGCTCAATCTTGAAAGGTTAGGGGCATCCACATCATGGCCAGATTGAGGCTAAATGGGCTTGGCAAATGGGCAAGCAAAGAAGAGGTGGGGCAGGGGGCTCGGATGGAGCAGCTATGAGAATCGGTTGGGTGGCAGGCAATGATATAGGGCTCTCCAGGGAGTAAAGGCTTAACGGTGGATGTGGCCTTTGAACCATTCTAAGTTATACCAACAAACCTCAGGGGAGGGGGAACAATGGAGGTTCCAAGTAGAGGCCGAGAAGAAGCTTTTTGAAGGCAACCAAAGGAGGGTATTCCTATGAGGGGGAGGGAAGTGGAGAGAGGAAGGAGGGTCCAGACCCTATTGGAGACAAAGGAGGAGAGGGAAGTCTTTAGAGATGCCAAAGGAGTTGACAGCCCTAGAAACGACACTGAAAAGAATACCAAGCGGATGCCAATGGTCAAGCCAATAAAGATCTTGAAGTCGTCAGCAATGGAGTAGGAGATGGCGGAAACAGATAAAGGGCTGCGGAAGAGGAGAGATCTCCAAGTTTTAGAGGGATTAGGCGAGGTGACGGTCCAAATTGTCTTTAAGGAGGTAAGAGTAGACCCAACTGATCCATATGAAGTCTTCTTTAGAGAAGAATTTCCAACAACTTCGAAGAGACTGTCAAAATTATCATCCCTGATCCTCTGGATGCCATGGCCTAGCTCAAGTTTTGGTTTACAAATGGAAGCCCAGATGGTGTGATGGAGGAATTCAGACAACTCTTGGCCTTTCTAGGGGAAGCTACTAGGGGTGCCAATTTGCAGCCCGAACCGTTAAAACCGAACCGAACCGTTATCGCCCGAACCGAACCTTAATGGGCCGTAATTGGGCTGAAGGTTGCAGAGCCCACACCAACCCAAACCCAAACCTCAACCCGTTTTATAGTTTAACATTAAATATTGTTTGAATCATCATATTACCACTAGGTAGTTGGTATAGACTATTAGAAAAAATGAGCATGAATTCAAAGATCAAATAGTCATTCTACTACTTGTAAGGGACAATTAGAAGAGTTAAGTATGAATGTCCAATTGAATGTACCAAGTTTGTTTAAATCAAGTAAATATTTATCCTATCCAAAGGTATTTCTTTTGCATTTCAAATTAAATACCAATCCAAAAAAAGATATGGATTTCATAAAAGGGAAAAAATTTAACATTCTCACAAAAAAATACCCAGCTTCAAGACAATCAATCATAGGCCATAGCACAAGTTGAATTTAAAAGGGTTTTTGTTTTGAAGATTTGTTTTAGGAAGACTATCCAGTAAAGCCTGAAGAATGAACTTGCAATTTCTATGTTACTACTTACTATTTAGATCCTTAATTTCTACAAGGTGAGTGGGATTTCTACAATATTGAATGACTTTTCATTTCTTAATGAAAATGGATCAATAGCAATTTTGTTTTTTCATAGAATTTTGGATCCTGTTACAAGATGCTCAACTATTTCTTTTTTGTTCTTTTTCTTGCATATCATAAATTGTTAATCCAAACTGTTAGTCAACCCGAGTATACACAGTTAGCACAAACCGTTAGTTAGCCCGAACCCAAACTGCACCAATCCAAAATCAGCCCGAAACCGTTATTTTGCTAACGGGCCGCGCCGTGTTTGGGTTGAGTGCTTTTGAGCCAAAAACCGTTAAGCCCAGCCCGAAACCGCCCCAAATCGCACCGTTGACATCCCTAGAAGCTACAAAAGAGGGATACAATAGCATGGACTGTACATTTTGGAAGAGCAAAGTTTCCAGGCCAATAGGTGTAGGAAGACTAGAGGACAAATTTGATTAGCACAGCTCTGCCCACATGAAGGTTCTGCCCTTCCATAATTTCATGTTAAATATTTAATTAAGTATTAATAGTGTAACTCCTAAAATCATGAGCTTTTAAGAATTAATGTAATATATTATATATTAATAGTGTTCTATATTGTTTACTTGAGCTTTTATATTTCATAACTCAGGTATATAAGAAAGGATTGATTTTAGAGTTTTTCACATACACCCCCCCCCCCCCCCCCCAAGTAGTCCAAAAATTACAGATAGATCCACAAAAGTTAACACCTTCCATGGGTTATTAACGACTGAGAGGAGATACCATTTTACCCTCAACTAATAAATGAAATTTAAAAGGTAATGTAAAATTACTTTTATACTCTAAACCTAACCCAACCCTAGTTTAAAAGTTGAACCATACAGGTGGGTGAAGGGGGAATCTCTTCACCCATTCTCTTCCTTCTTTTCCCCTACCACCGAACAAAAATTACCAAAAGCTCAGAAAAAAAGCTAGATTTAAGGTATTGAATTAACAACTCCTTTTAAAAGCAAACACCCATATTCCTTTGTTGTTATTGTTGTTCCAATTCAGTGATTATTGAGAACAAGAAACGAGCACAATTGCAAAGGATTTCAAAATTTCCATTTAAACACACATCTTCCTTCTAGTAATGAACTCCATAATCCACAATAAATTGTCAACCAAAAGCAAGATAGAAACAGAAAATGAAAACCCTAATTGCTCTTCTCCATCGAAGTTGTCCCTCTTCTTCCTCTCAATCTAGGTGAAAATCAAGACATCAAACTTAGAAACAAATCTGAACATTGTGCCCTAGATCCCCATTTTCATGTTGGTTCAAAGTAAAAGAGAGGGTGAATTGGCTTTTTTGGGAATTTAAAAGCTCTGAATACCCTATATCTTGCCCATAATCAGCTTCAATATAATTTAAAAGATTCAAGAATTTAAAAGCTTTGAAAACCCTAGACCTAGCCCATAATCAGCAACCCTCATCTATAACTCTACCTCATCCACTTTGTTCTCTTCCAGGTAATCAAAGTTCCAAATTTTAATAAGCTAGCCATAAATCTAAAGCACGCACTAGACACCAATTCACTTCTTGTTTCTTCTTCTCCATTGTACAGAAAGCTTTTCAGCTTGTGTACATTGCATGGACTGTGGGAAGCATCTGATGAACCCCATAGAGTCTTTGAATAGGTATTGTTCCCTAGCTCAAGATAACTATACTTTCTAATGGGAATTCGTCAATTTTAGCATGAATTGGCTGATTGAGAGCAAGAAGATGGGCAAACTCTATGTGTATGGTTGAAGTTTGAAAATAGCATCACTAATTAGGGCTATTTTGGGCATTTGATGCAGTAGGAGGAATTATTGTCATATTTGAAATATTATTTGAATTTCAATCATTAAATGGTATCAGTCTTTTACCCACCTGTAATTTTTAGACAACTTGGGGTGTCATGAGTTTTGGGGTGTGTGCATGTAGAAAGCTCTTTATCCTAAGTTCTGGTTTAAGCTATAAACCTCATGGATTTACTAGTAATTAGATATTGATCAGAACTGCATTTTGGGTAATGAAAAAATTAGGCAGAGATGCACAAAAAAAACATTGGCTGAAACTATTGGTAGGTTCTAGTCATAGCATTAATCACCATGGGTTCTTACATAATTCCTAAAATTCTGGTTATCTACGAGACTTCCACTGGCTTGGGATTACTTGGGATAGTATGGTTAGAAAATGATTTAAAGCAATTAAACCTGTAAATAACTCTAGAACTTGTTAGCATTTGACTAAGAGAAATAACTAGATAATTGAAAGTGAACTAATTGAAGGATAAAAATCATTGTCAAAAGAAAACAAGAGAAGCTCTGGATAAGAGTAAGGAGAATTGGAAGAGCAAGTTTGGATCGACTTTAGGGGCTGGAACGAAGACTGATGAGCTCTTGAGAGCTTGAATCTTTAATTTCAATGAAAAGAAAGGAACTGTTAAAGCTGAATCAAAACTACAAACTAGAATATAAAGAAACTCCCATATCAGTACTACATTGCATTGGGCAGATTAAAGTCTGGGATGAGGAAGCCATAAGGAGTTACTGGTTTTTGTCATTTCAAACCCAAGATGTAAAGGTGGTAAGGCTATAAGAACAAAAGTTTTGAAATGAAAAAGCTGGAAGCCTTGAGGATCGAAATCCATGTCCAGCTTGTGTGAGCAAATGACATCTACTTTGGACTCTAAATGGTTAACTAGTAAAATTGATTTTAAAACCTAAGTAATGAACTAATTGAGTCCTCAGTATTGCAATCAATGCTGAAATTAGGTAGTACCAAAAGACCTGAACTTTGAATTAAATCCCTAGATTACCAACAATCAATAACCAATAAACCTTTGTCCCAACTAAATGGGGTCCACTACATGGATTTTTGCCTTCCAAACAGCTCTGTTGAGGCCATACTAGATACAAGCCTAAGCTATGCATATCCTATCTCACCATTTCTCTTAAGCTTATCTTAGGTCTGCCCTAGTTCTACTTCCTTCAATCTCGATTAAATCGTTTCTCCATCCTTAAGTTTGAAACCTAAAACAACTCAAAACAATAATCAGCCTCACCATCTGGACCCTTCGGTTGGGCAAAATCTGATCCAGGCTCACTAGATGGGAGCTGGAGTTCGCCAATTGCTCTCAGATTTGCATTGTCTGTTGTGAACCAGCGAGTCTGGTTGGGAATTAATAACAGTGGAATTGGAACTTCATATTGACCTCTTTTTCAATCAATTTGAATGGAAAGGAATCCAAACTTCTCCTAAAACCTATTAAAAGACCAAATTCCCTTCCTACACACTCAAACACCTTGTAATGAATTTAATTTGTTAAACCTTGTAGGTTATCAGATCAAAATTCATCCTTGATTCAAGTTTTATTGAATGCATTGAAGCATCAACACAAGGAAGGGGAAACTATTATTTTTTTATTGTAGTTTTGAGATGACGAATAATGCCATGAATTTACTTTAATTATATGTTAATATTTACAAGGATATGTCCAAAGTAAGTAATAGACATGAATGAAGGTACTACTATGCTAGAGCGCTAGATGGATTCTGAAATGTATGTATGACGTTAATACATGATAATTGATGTACATGATGCAGTTAAGACTCCTAAAGGGTCAATTGAGTTTTGAAATACCTAATTTTGGCATATGGGTTGGTTGTATAGACATTAACACCCCTTAGTTTTGGGTCTATTGATGTGATGGGCCTAATTTAAAAGCCAACAAAGTCAGCGTAATGCTAGTACACGATATTAGCAGTTATTTTTATTAATTAAATTGGTTTTTGAGTTAGATTAGGATGATTTGATTAATGAATATGACTTTCTTTATAAGAGTTTTTGGTGCAACAGTGTATGTGGGATTCTTATCCCTTTCTTTGATTTCTTCTCTTGTCCTCTTCCTTCCAAGGGTTTCTTCTGTCATTCAAGTTGCAATTCAAGAATCTCTTCAACAACACTAAGTTGATCATGACCCCAATTCTACTTTTAATAATCTTCATATTTTTCTAATTCCCCTTCTGAAAACCCACAGTAGCAACCCAATTCTAGGTCTGCATCAGTACATTAATGTGCAACTGACTATGAGGGTTAGATATGAGTGCTGGAAATTTATATGAATGGTACTGGGGAGACAAAAGTACTCTAGAGACAATGAACATCATTGAGTGCTACTCAATGCACCTAAAGAAATGAAACCAATGACTCATTATGAAGGAAAATACACAGTTGTAAAACAGATAAAATAATAAAAATATGAGGACAAGCCTAATGAGAAGTGGACAATATTTATGCTTGTACAAAATGAGATGAACTAGATGTTGCGATACCTTAAGAGAATGCACATGTATGCATAACTTGTATGGGGTCGGATTGAGTACAAGTTAGATAAAAATAAAATAAATAAATAAATTTAGAACCATGGTGAACCACAAACCCTTTCCCTATAGGGAACTGAATTAGTTATGGAGTTGGGAGTCCACGGGCAGGCCATCTTAAATGTTTAAAGTAAATTGGAGCCTAAGTTTAATCACTCCTCCGTACAGGGACATTTAACAGCCTCCTTTGAACATAGTAGTGCCATCTCAAATGACTTTCTTGAAGCTAATCAATTATTAGAGCTACTCCCAAACCAGCTCTAATATGGTCATTCCTTGTTTTGGCCAACTTGGTTTTATGACTCATTGTTGGATTCTATTAGGAGTCTAATAAGAGTTTGTATAGGAGTTAAATTAGAGTTTGCATTCATGTAAAATTATATTCCTTGTAATAGTCTACTTTCCACTTAATTATAAATAGAGGGCTTGAGATCATGGATCAATAAGCCATTCACCACAATCGTTTCTTTCAACATGGTATCAGAGCCTCAATTCGATTAGGATTATTTTCTTCTTCTCTCTTCTTTCTTTTTTTCAAACCCATCGCAATTAGGTCACCATCTACCGCTGCACTATCTTTTCTGTTGCAAACGAAGACCAGAAAGAAAGAAAGAAAAGAGTATATTTTCTGTTGCAAACGAAGACCAGAAAAAAAAAAGAGAAGAGCCACCGCTGCTACTAACGCACCTGCTGCTTCCAGTTACTGCCGCTGCTGAGGTATTGCCACTGCTTCCCATGCAATCGACAGAAACAAAGGAGACGAAACAGCAATCGACAAGAAAAAAAGGAGGCGAGGAGGCAAACAGCAGACGCAAAGACCCTGCTACTACTGCTGCTGCATCATCTTCTCAATCACTCCAATCGTGCGCAACACAAATAGTTCTGTACAGAATCGCAAAGAAGGGTAGCATCACCATCATCATCTGATTCCGTCGCCATCGCCTGCTACCGTCGCCGTCGCTTGCTTCAGTCGCCATCGCCGTCGCCTGCTTGCATCCCCATCGCCGTCGCCAGCTTGCATCCCCATCGCCGTCGCCAGCTTGCATCCCCATCGCCGTCGCCAGCTTGCATCCCCATTCCAGGTTTGAGGAAGAAGATAAGTCGATTGGTTTATTGAATTAGTTGGTTGGTTTTTTGGTTCAACTTTTGGTTCGGTTTTTATTTCATTGTTTGGTTCAGCTCTTGGTTCATTGTCCAACACATTACCCCACACTTCATCCTCTTTCGGTAAGATTTGATGGGACAAATTATTTGATTTGGTCCCGATCTGCTTACTTGACTATTGCTGGAAGAGGACTTGTTGGATACATTACGGCCACCACTATCAAACCTACTACTACAAGCGTTTCACAGGATAAATGGATCTCGAATGACTCTCTTATTATGTCATTTCTCTTGAATTCCATGACTCCAAATATTGTCCGTGGATATCTATTACTTGATACTGCTGCCCAAATCTGGAAGGCTACTACTGAAACTAATGGACAGTTGGGGAATGATGCACAGGTTTATGAGCTACTAAAGAAGCTTCATGAGACTACCCAAAAAGAACTAACTGTGGCCCACTATTATGCTGAATTGCGATCTCTTTGGCAAGAGTTGAATCATTATGGGGATTATCACCCCACTAATCCAGATGATGTGGCGACTTATAAGAAGCACATTGATAAGATTCGAGTATATGACTTCTTGGCAGGTTTGAACGTGGAGTACGATCAGATCAGAGTGCAAGTCTTAAGTCGTTCTCCCTTTCCTACACTAGAACAGTCTTATGCTCTTGTTCGGTGTGAGGAAAGTCGTCGATTAGCCATGCTTCATACTCATATTATGAAGAAATTAGCTTTACAGTCTCTTCACACTAAATCTGATCCAACTAAGGAGATTGTCAAGTGTGAGCACTGTCACAAACCATATCATACCAAGGCAAATTGTTGGAAACTGCATGGGAAGCCTGATGATTTTGAGCAAAAACGAGTACAAAGAAAGGGAAAGCCAAAGGCTAATCTTTCCGAGACAGTTTCCACCACACCCTCTGCAAATATTGGTTTTTCACAAGAGGAGTTCGCTACTCTGCAACGTATTATGCAGTCTTCTACCGCCGGTACAGCTTCGAACACTGCTTCCTCTACTACCCATACCAACTCCTACCTTGCTACTTCAGGTAAAACTTTTACAAGCTTTCAAGCTTCTTCGGTTTCTACTCCTTGGATCATTGATACAGGAGCCACAGATCATATGACAGGTTTATCCACCTCTTTCTTTCAATATTCTCCAACTTCTGGAAAGGAAAAAGTTCGCATTGCTGATGGCTCCTATTCTTCCATTGCTGGAAAAGGGACCATTCAGCATTCTCCATCACTTTCTTTGTCTAAAGTTTTACATGTTCCCTCTTTCTCTACTAACTTGCTCTCTATCAGTAGTCTTACACATGACTTGAATTGTAAAGTGACATTTTTCCCATCTTATTGTGTCTTCCAGGATCTGGTCACGGGGAAGGAGATTGGACGTGGTAAACTAGACAATGGACTTTATTTGCTCGAGCCAATTGGAGGATCTACTTCTGCTTTGACTACATCTTCTAATTCGGTCCATTTGGTAATATCAGACCTTCATCAGTGGCACTGTAGGCTAGGTCATCCCCCTCTAGGAACTCTTAAGAAAATATTTCCTGATTTGGTTTCTTCTTGTAATGAGGATAATTTTTTTGTGAAGCCTGCATTTTTGCGAAGCAGACTCGTTCTACTTATTTACCTTCTCTTCATAATAGAAAACTTGTTCCTTTTATGCTAATTCATACTGATGTGTGGGGTCCCTATCGACGTGTGCCTATTACTGGCCATAGGTACTAATGTAGATACTGAATTTGATTGATCGAAACAGTACCCAAATAGGACCTTTTCACAGGGAGTCAATTGCAAATTTTATGGACTTAAGGTGAAACAGAGTTTAGATGGGAAAGAGGGCTGAAACTAGAATGGTATTATAACGGGCTGAATAGATCTACAAATAGGGGCAGAAGTATAATGAAGAAAGTGACAATAACAATGTAACATGTAACACCCGGGCTTCACACCGCAAGGTGGATTGATTGGATCGAACACCAACCTACCTTGATCAAACACAAGGGTTCTCCAAAGAGGAGGAATGCTAGCAAGCAATTTGATTTCAATTCATAAGTTGTGTCTTCACCTCTTACATAAGTCTCTTTACATAGCATTTTAAAGAGACATAAACACTAATGGTAACATCCAACTACTAGTTAACACCACCTACCTATTAATAACTCAACTACTACCTACCTCTTTGACAAAGGAAAACTCCTTTGACAATGAGTTCTTTTATTTTCAAACCACATCCCCTTTTATTGACTTTTTAAAATTTAGACTTGGGCTTAGGTCTAGACTATAAAGTTCAAGTGAGCTAACTTTAACCCACTACAAATAGTTCTAGCACATGCAAGCCATGGGCTGTTTTGGATCATATCCTTAGGCTTTGATGGGCCTAACCATTGGGCTTTTCTCTTCCTTGTATATGCTGCCAATTCTGCATCAACTCTCCCCGGCTTGAAAAACATTTGTCTCCGACAAATGGATGAATGATATGTAATGCTCATACCAATCGGGATCGAGTTGAGTTTCTCGAGATTGTTAGCATGAATCCAAGTACTATCATGTCGTGGACAATTCTTCCATTTTACGAGGAAAACATGGTATCCAGTTCCACGACGAGTGTAAAAGTCATCCAAAACCTCTTCAATGATGTCAGTGATTGGTGGTTTGAGTTGGGGCAGCCTCAACATTTGTTCAGTGTCTCCATCATCAGAGTGGTGTAGCCATGAGCCGTCTTTCTTTGGAGTGAGTAATGATGGTACAACACATAGACTTAAGCTCTCTTGAATGAATCCTTTATGTAGCGACTCATCCACCTGTCGTTTGAAGTCATTGTGCTCCGCTAGGCTGAGGTGATAGGTCGGTAGGTTTGGTAACACCGAACCCGATACCAAATTAGTGGCATGCAGAATATCGGGCATAAGAGGTAGCTCAATAGGCAACTCGTCAAGAACCACCTCAGGAAAATTAGAAAGTAACTCTTGGATAAGTAGAGGGAATGTCACCTTAGGCTGAGGGGTAACTTCTCTTGTAACAAGAATACCTGATACCAAGTCAGTGGCATGCATAATATCATGCATAAGAGGTAGCTCATTAGGCAACTCATCAAGAACCACTTTAAGACAATCAGAAGGTAATTGTTTGATAAGTGGAGGGAATGTCACTTTAGGTTGAGGGGTAACTTCTCTCGTAATAGAAGCCAATACCAGCCCTGTGTTATGGCTAGTGTGAATGAACTCCTGGTGTTCAAGCTTTACCTTTTGAGAATCACCAACATGCTCATTGAATTTAGGTAACTCTTTGATGGGTAGAGGGTGTGGAGCATGAGTAGAGGCAACAACTCTAGCCTCAATTGCTGAGCGCCTCTCTTCCTCGTGCTTGTGACTTGCAGTGAGTTGGTTGCTCAATTGTTGCAACATCCCCATCATTTGTGCCATAAGGTCAGTATCCAATCTAGAAGTTTTACTCCCTGTCATGGCTCTAATACCAAATAATGTAGATACCGAATTTGATTGATCAAAATAGTACCCAAATAGGACCTTTTCACAGGGAGTCAATTGCAAATTTTATGGACTTAAGGTGAAACAGAATTTAGATGGGAAAGAGGGCTGAAACTAGAATGGTATTATAACAGGCTGAATAGATCTTCAAATAGGGGCAGAAGTATAATGAAGAAAGTGACAATAACAATGTAACATGTAACACCTGGGCTTCACACCGCAAGGTGGATCGATTGGATCGAACACCAACCTACTTTGATCAAACACAAGGGTTCTCCAAAGAGGAGGAATGCTAGCAAGCAATTTGATTTCAATTCATAAGTTGTGTCTTCACCTCTTACATAAGTCTCTTTATATAGCATTTTAAAGAGACATAAACACTAATGGTAACATCCAACTACTAGCTAACACCACCTACCTATTAATAACTCAACTACTACCTACCTCTTTGACAAAGGAAAACTCCTTTGACAATGAGTTCTTTTATTTTCAAACCACAGCCCCTTTTATTGACTTTTTAAAATCTAGACTTGGGCTTAGGTCTAGACTATAAAGTTCAAGTGGGCTAACTTTAACCCACTACAATAGTTATAGCCCATGCAAGCCATGTGCTGTTTTGGATCGTATCCTTAGGCTTTGATGGGCTTGACCATTAGGCTTTTCTCTTCCTTGTATATACTGTCAATTCTGCATCAGGTACTTTGTTACTTTTATTGATTGTCACTCTCATTCTACATGGATTTATCTTTTAAAACAAAAAAATAAGATTTTCCGATGTTTTCGTGATTTTCATAATATGATTAAAACTCAGTTCAATGCCACTGTGAAGATCCTTCGCAGTGACAATGGCACAGAGTATATTGATGGTGAATTTCAAAAATATCCCTCTGACTCTGGCATAATACATCAAACCAGTTGCGTTGATACAGCTGCCCCAAAATGGGGTTGTCGAAAGGAAGAATCGGCATCTCTTAGAGATAGCCCGTTCCATTATGATTGCTATGAATGTACCTAACCAATACTGGAGTGATGCTATACTCACTGCTTCTTACCTTATGAATAGGATGCCCAGTAGGATACTTGGTTTTAAATGTCCTAATGAGATTCTTCAAGAAGCCTCTTCTTTTGTTATTCCCCCAAAGGTTTTTGGATGTGTGTTATGCCAGAATCACAGCCCACCAGAGTAAGCTGGCTCCCTGCGGCCTACGCTGCATATTTTTGGGGTATTCTGCTACTCAAAAAGGGTACAAATGTTATCATCCTCCTTCCAAGAATACCTTTGTATCCATGGATGTAATTTTTCATGAGTTTTGCCCTTACTATACACCTCTCCAGGGGGAGAGTCCTACAGGAGAGATGTTTTTTCCGACTCTAGATCTTCCTATCACACACCAACACAACTTAGGAGTTTCAGAAGAGTTTCCTGACCAGGGGGAGACTTTGGCTAGTATACCTGAGGACTCTAATCCTCCCCCTTCGATTTCTGAACCATGTGAAGAACCTAGCCAGGGGGAGACCACTCCTGTGAGACACACTGTTGGGGTCTTTCAAAACCAAATTGACCAGAATAAGGAGGTACAGACTTATCAGAGGAAGAAATACAACCGGCTAAAGCAAGTGGAGAAAGGTGATACGTTACCAATTCAGTCTCCTGCTCCAGAATCAGATTCTACTGAGGTATCTTCTTCTGATCTTCCTATTACTGTTAGAAAAGGGGTCAGATCTTGTACTCAACATCCCATAGCTAAATATGTTTCTTATAACTCTTTGTCTGACTCCTACCGTGCTTTTATATCCTCTCTGTCATCTGTATTTGTTCCTAAAAGTTGGCAGGAAGCCTATGCTGATAAGAGATGGAAGGCCTCTATGGTAGAGGAAATGTAGGCAATGAAGAAAAATGACACTTGGGAGCTGGTTACACTTCCTCCAGGAAAAAAACCAGTGGGTTGCAAATGGGTATTTGTGGTTAAACAAAATATGGATGGATCAGTCAACAAGTTGAAAGCTAGACTAGTTGCAAAGGGGTTTACCCAGACTTATGGGATTGATTATCAGGAGACCTTTGCCCCTGTTGCGAAACTAAACATTGTCGAGTTTCTGTTGTCTGTAGCTGTGAACAAAGACTAGAACTTGCACCAACTAGACGTAAAGAATGCCTTCTTACATAGGGAGTTAGCAGAAGAGGTCTATATGGAAATCCCACATGGTTTCTCCGATGACAATATGGCAGGGAAAGTTTGTCGATTGAAGAGGTCACTTTATGGGTTAAAACAGTCTCCTAGATGCTGGTTTGGACGCCTCCTGAAGGCAATGACTTCTATTAGGTACAAGCAAAGCAATGCTGATCATACACTATTCGTCAAGAAGTCAAGTACTAACATCAAACTTCTCATTGTCTATGTAGACGATATTGTCATCACAGGGAATGATGGTGAAGAAATTCAAAAGTTGAAGGACTTTCTTGGCAGAGAGTTTGAAATTAAAGATCTAGGGAAATTACAGTATTTCTTAGGGATTGAGGTGGCTCGATCAAATAAAGGTATATTCCTATCCCAAAGAAAGTATGTCCTAGATCTATTATCAGAAGTGGGAATGTTGGGGTGTAAAGCAGTTGATACCCCTATTGAAGCTGGAGCTAAACTAAAAGAAAAAGAGGGAGAACCAGTGGACAAAGGAAGATACCAAAGCTGGTAGGGAAGCTTATTTACTTGTCCCACACCAGGCCAGACATCGCTTATGTTGTAGGGATTCATGCATGATCCATATTTAACTCATATGAAGGCTGTTACTAGAATACTACAGTATTTGAAGGGAACTCCTAGAAAAGGAATACTTCTATCATCCACCGATAATCTAAAAGTAGAAGCATACACTGATGCAGACTGGGCTGGATCTCCAGACAGGAAGTCAATTTCAGGTTACTGTACCTTTGTTGGAGGTAATCTAATTACTTGGAGAAGTAAGAAACAAAATGTGGTAGTTTTATCTAATACCGAAGCTGAATATAGAGCTATGGTTCGTGGAGTTTGTGAGCTACTATGGTTGAAGGCTTGCTGCAAGATATTGGAGTCCAAGTTCCAAACCCTATGACGTTATATTATGACAACAAGTCTGCTATTAGTATTGCTAATAATCCAGTGCAACATGATCGAACTAAGCACATTGAAATTGACAGGTTTTTTGTCAAAGAAAAGTTGGAACAAGGGCTTATCTGCATGCCTTTTGTAAGATCTAGAGACCAAGTAGCAGATGTTTTCACTAAGGGTTTGAAAGAAAGAGATTTCCTTCCTATTGTAGGCAAGTAGGGCATGACTAATATCTATGGCTCAACTTGAGGGGGAGTGTTGGATTCTATTAGGAGTCTAATAAGAGTTTGTATAGGAGTTAAATTAAAGTTTGCATTCATGTAAAATTCTATTCCTTATAATAGTCTACTTTCCACTTAATTATAAATAGAGGGCTTGAGGTCATGGATCAATAAGCCATTCACCACAATCGTTTCTTTCAACACTCATCCATCTAAGCATCCTCATTTTCGCTACACTAAGTTTATCGACAGGGTGCTTCTTAATGACACTTTGCACTATACATCATAGCTGGTCGTACAACAGTCCCATGAAATTTTCCTTGAGTTTTAAAGGAATGCACCTATCTATCAAAACTCGAATGCACCTCTCCATTTCATCCATCCCATTTTGATTCTCTAGGTTACATCATCATCTATATGACCTTTATTAATAATTGAGCCAATGTACCAGAATAATAGCTTTGCGAAATCTCCTTCTCATCAATTTTTACAGTCTTATTATCTAACTGTGCCCAAGCCCCACTTAGTTTGAAAGTTTGAAACCATTTGACTTTAAAGCGGATCTCCATGTCTTTAATTGGCACCAATCCCTGCTTGTGTCTAATCTACCAAACAATATTATCAGCAAAAACCATAAAACATGAAACCTCATCTTGCATGTCTCTGGTTAGATCATCCATGATAAGTGCAAAAAAATAACGGCTTAAAACTGAACTTTGATGTAACCTTATTATAACTAGGACTTACCAAAAACAAAAACAAAACAAAATAAAATAAAATAAATAAAAAAACAAAGACAACCATTTTTACACTTGTCATTGAGCCATCCATATCTCTAACATGTCCATATATTTACTTGAAACATTCTTGTCAAATTACCTACCTAGGGACTCTATCATTGGGTTTTTCTAGGTCAACAAGTTATTATCCTTGAGTTATAATATGGTAAATATTGTACTAGCAGCCACTATTGTCTTGTTATCAGAACTTCAAAATTTTACTTTTGCAATTCTGTTATTCATGGTCTACGTTTATCCCTAGGGTAATGTTTGTGTCTAGTGAACTAGGTCTTACTACTGCAATTCTGTTATTCATGGTCTAGGTTATCCCTAGGGTAATGTTTGTGTCTAGTGAACTAGGTCTTGACTACTGTTGGGACATCACAAATATAGACATGATGTACCGGATTATGACCAATCTAATCAGTAATCACAGCTTTATTACTCCAGTATAACATCTTTCAAAGACAAATAGAACAACCAAGATCTAGAGTAAACCATGAATCCACAGTACCTCAAAATTCGGCTTTAGCACTAGACCTTACTATGACCTGTTCCTTCTATTGCGCAAAGGGGCAAGGTTCCCCCTATTATAAATATATGACATCTTGAAGTTGACATCTGATCAGGAGATCCACCCTAGTCAACATCAATATAGTCCTCACACAAAGATGTCATAAAGAGCAAAAGAAATAATTCTGTTAGAGCTGACTCCTAGTAATGAAAAACACGAAAAACGACATCCATATGAATGGAATGGGAATTATGCATGAATTGATTGACCAAAAAGAAAAAAGCGCAAAAAATAATAGCCATATGAATAGAATGGTACTTATGCATAAATAGATTGACCAAACTTAAAGCAAATATCATGTCTAGAGTATGTGAGAGAAGATAGAAAGATCATTTTTGTTGCAAATCCAGTTCCAAGTTTACTAAGTGATAATAAAACACGATAGTAAGTGATAAGACCCTAATCACAAAGGTATATATGAAAAAGAAGAAGAAGGACTACATGATGCAACCTACAGCTGCTACAGGGGATACATATGAGGAGAGGACAGCTGGAAGAACATGAGTGGATAGAAGAGTGAATTCTGTTGGAGTTTGTTACGGGAAAGGGGAGTACAAAAGAGAGAAGGGAGAGAAGAATCGGGAAAAGGAAAAATATAGAAGCAGCAAGCAGAGCTTGTGGGGACGGGGAGGACCTCTGGGAATGGCTTAGCCATGGTGTTGCTCAGTCGGTAGATGTCGATTGATGCTGTGTTTATCTGTGTTTCATTTTAGTTTGTTTAATTTCAGTAGAGTTATCAGTTCTTAGTATCTCAATCTGTAGTTTGCAGCTATTTCCACATCAGAGTTCTTCAATGGAATCGATTATTACTTCAAATTTACCCTGCTGAGTATGACATTCTGAATTCAGTTTCTGTGATAGTCTCTGCCATTAATTCGTTACAAGCCGTAGCAGTAAGAGATTAATAGGGATTCAGGGCAAGTTAGGGAGGGTCCTAACAACTTGGTATCAGAACGTCAACGATTCCAGGGAGGTGAGATGCAATTGTCGCTGTTTTCCGGTGATGGAAGTGCTCGGAAATGGCTGATCGAGGTACTGATCTTCTGTTGGGCAAATCGGATCGAGTATGAGCAACAGCTGAGTGTGGCTCTCCAGCATTTGGAGGGTGAAGCCTTGGAATGGGTTTACCAAAATCGCTGGACAGTATTTGACTGGATAAATTTCAGAGAAGCATTGCAAACTACATTTGACGATGATCAGGCGACAGGCAAGTGTGACGTTGGAGAAAAATCATGAAGAAGAAACTATGGATGCTGATGCAGTGGTCGAAATGGGGGACAAAGCACATTCAATGGAAAGAATGCTGAATGAGACCACCGGAAGAGATCGAACGACTGTTACGGTGATTCCATACCCTACTCAGAGAAGAGAGAAGAAGAGAAGGAGAGTTCTGGATGTCGAAACCTACCGGAGTGAAATCGCAGCGGCAGAAAACCATTATATCGAAGAACAGAAGCGTCGCACGAGGCCTGGAGCGTTCGGTGGAGATCAACAGGCGGTGGCTATGGGTTTCGTTTGCAAAGCGTGGGGAAGAAGACGATGGAGAGTTAGGGTTAGTGGAGTTGGTTGGGTTCAGTTCAAACCAGTTCGTGGGTTTGATCCAAACCAATTGGGCCAAAAACCTTATTTCTTGGGCCACATTCAGCTATGTTTTAACTCACACCTTGGGCCCAAACAAACCCAATACAACGATTGGACCTTTAGACCACCAAAGAAACCTCCTTGGGTCAAACCCATTTCGTTCACCCCAAACCCAATCTACCTCACTAGCCCAATCTCGGATCCATTACACCCTAGCCCATCGTCTGTCCTTAATGCAACATCCAACCCATATTTCTTAACCCACTTAATAGAACTATTTTGGGCCCATTCCATTCTTATTACCCAAAGCCCAAACTCCGGTCCATTTGTCTTAGCCCATCGTTTTAATTGGATATGCATCACCGATTTAAAAGTACCACTATGGACATGGTCCATGGTATTAACCGTAAGCCCAGCCCATTTCATTTACCCAATACCTAGCCTATCCTTCTCGGCTCATGGGATTAAGTATGTGAACCTCACAATTTCAAGAGACCCACTAAGGGCTTGGCCCATTTCATTAACCCAAAACCCACTTCTTCTCATTAATATTTTTGGACCCATTAAACTCTTCCAACCAAACCAAAACCAACCAGAACCAAATACCGACCGAATCGAACCGGCAACTCATCATCTTCAACCTCTGAAAACTCAAGGCGAAAAAGGAGGCATCAAGAATCAGGCTGCAACAATTGATCTGGGTACTGTTTTCATTACCAGCAACAGAAGCTTCAAGACCGAGTGGATCACCTCTGGTTTTGTTACTATTTTCCCAGTTGCTTTGCAGAAATTTTTAGGGGTTCTTACGCTGAGGAATAAGGTCTGCGGGATTCCTCTCCCAACACCGGCAATAAGTGCAGGGCTGCGATTTGCACCAACAACACCCCTTGAACTGGAATTTCTGCCAGAGAAAACTACTGATCGGCATCGTCCCCTTGGTTTTTCGATGCAAGTCTTTCTCGATTTTCTTGGAGGTCTACCCTGCGGTGGATTACATTCACTTTTTCTTCTTTGTGGTATGGTGCTCGACTTCAAAGACCTGCGCACCATCAGTGCCTGTGCCCCCGAAGTTAATAGAAAACATCACAACAGAAATAGCTTCCCTCTACGCTGAATTTCAGAGATCTTTGGAAGAAGAGCTGGAGAGGCTACGAAATTCAGTACACCATCCTCAAAACAAGCTCTGCTTGGGATTGCAGGTTGAAGACCATTTAAAGAACAAAGTTTCTGAGTTGGCACAGCAGAGGAATTCTTCAGATGATTGGATGACGCTTAGGATATCAGAATTGTATAACCACTATACTCAGCTTAAACGTGAGATGATAGATTTAATTGGAAAAGTAAAAGCTCGGATTGGCTCACTGCTTGATGCTGTTGAAGTAAGGGACAGCCTCATATGGGATTTATCAGTGATCCCATGGTTAGGGAAACACATGCAGCTGGTATACCTCGATTTGGAAGTTTGTTGACAAGTGGTAATTCTCCTTCTAAAACAGATAGACTTTACGTGAATGGTCCTGGAGGAGGTGGAGAGGTTGCAGTAACTGTTTCTGGTGTTGCAGACCAAGCCTAAATTTTTCTTTCACCTTGAGGACAAGGTGAAACTTAAGGGAGAAAGTGTTGATAAGACCATAATCACAAAGGTATATATGAGAAAGAAGAAGAAGGACCACATGATGCAACCTACAGCTGCTACAGGGGATACATATGAGGAGAGGACAGCTGGCAGAACATGGGTGGATAGAAGAGTGAATTCTGTTGGAGTTTGTTACGGGAAAGGGGAGTACAAAAGAGAGAAGGGAGAGAAGAATCGGGAAAAGAAAAAATATAGAAGCAGCAAGCAGAGCTTGCGGGGAGAGGGAGGACCTCTGGGAATGGCTTAGCCATGGTGTTGCTCAGTCGGTAGATGTCGACTGATGCTGTGTTTATCTGTGTTTCATTTTAGTTTGTTTAATTTCAGTAGAGTTATCAGTTCTTAGTATCTCAATCTGTAGTTTGCAGCTATTTCCACATCAGAGTTCTTCAATGGAATCGATTATTACTTCAAATTTACCCTGCTGAGTATGACATTCTGAATTCAGTTTCTGTGATAGTCTCTGCCATTAATTCGTTACAAGCCGTAGCAGTAAGAGATTAATAGGGATTCAGGGCAAGTTAGGGAGGGTCCTAACAGTAAGCCCCATTAATCTCATATGGGTGGTTAGGTTGAGACTGAATGAATACTTAGGAAAAAACTGTCATGCCCTTGTAACTTAATACAGGCAGAATTACATTCAAGAACCAATTGAACCAAAGTGAACCTAAGGCTGGACCCAGTCACAGAAAAAATTAAACAGCAGCACTAGAAAAAGAAGAAAAGAAGTACATGAATATTTCTCTACTAATGCAATTGCTGGGCAAAAGCCTCTAGGTGCTAAGAAGAGGCTGCCACGAAGCAGGCCTAGAAGCCCTACTTTGGTGCTGATCTGCATCAATTCTCACCATCTTGAAAAATTCACCCTCCAATTTAATAATGACCTAAGGGCCTGTTTGGTTACAGGAGTCTGAAGATTTCAAATATCTAGAGATTTTAAATCTATAGATTTCAAATCTATGGAGTTATAATTTATAAAATTAAATGTTTGGTTGCGGCATGAAATCTATGGATTCATCTTAAAAAACTATTTGATCTACGTGATTTTTGTGAATGTGCAAATGTATAGCTTTTTTGAAATCTTTGGATTTCATCATTTACCCATAAATCTACAGATTCACATTTTTAGTGTAAAAAGGTGAATCTAGAGATTTTACAACCAAACGGGTATAATTCTCAGATTCATGAATCCGGAGATTTGAAATCTCTAGATTCATGTAACCAAACAGGTCCTAAGGGAACTAAAGTGAGAGGCAGCCTTGATAATTTCCATGTGGAATTCAATAGTGTAGGAACACTAAGAATAAAATCTTCAATCCTGGAAGCTTCTTTTCCAAGGAACCATGGTAACATGACAAATTTGATACATTAGTGTTAAAAATCAGCAGCCATCTTGTTTAATTATAACTTCAGCTAGTAATGGTGCCCAGATCGTGTCTTTGTGAGACAGTGTAATACCATCTCTAGCCTTGTTCACAAGAGCTAAACCAGTACAGCGAATATCAAAGGCTGTAGCTTCATTGTGAATTAATCCAAGCCAATGCAAGGGCCCCAACAAGAAGTTGCTGGGGGAGAGGCAAGCAGCGGCCATCCGATCTCAAAGTACTTGGTATCATGTGTCCCATCCCCCTGGGGTAGAGACACAACGAGTACAGTGAATATCAAAGGCTGTAGCTTCCTCGTGGATTAATCCAAGCCAATGCAAGGGGCTCAACAAGAAGTTGCTGGGGGAGAGGCAAGCAGCGGCCATCCGATCTCAAAGTACTTGGTATCATGTGTTCCATCTCCCTGGGGGAGAGACACAATGAGAGTACACTCATTTGATTTCACTTTAGATACAAAGCATGATTCAGTAAGTACATAGATGGGTTAGCCAAAGATGTTAAACATATAACACATGTTACAGAAATTTTTGTATCAAACAGTAGCATCTAGCATAGAAAAACAGTCCCTGGTGGAGTTGCCATGTAGGGAACAAAAATTATATTCCCATTTCACATATTCACCCAGGAACTTCTTTACTAAGAGTTTAATATTCAAATTTCATAGCTTAAAAACTACTAGTTCCTCATGTGGTTACAAGAACGAATACTTAAATAGGCAATAAGCCTTGAAACAAAAAACAGAAATTTCTCTAAAATAGATACCAGCTGAAATAGGGAACTTAAATAAGCAGCTAATGCTGTGAAAAGGAAACAAATAATAAGATTCTCATATTACTACATCTGAATATTACTCGCAAGCATGGGAAAAAATTCGAAGGAAACTCAAGTTTCGACCTTGAGAAAATGGAAAATTTAGTGGAAACCTAGGACTTTTTCTACAAATTTCGATAGGTTTTAGGGGGAATTTTGGGGTGGGACTCTACATATAAACTAATTAGAGTTCAAATAATACATTGGCACATTCATTTTGCTAAAAAAAATCAATGTAGCACATACTATGATTGTGATTGACTATATCCACATTTATATCTTGTATTCTGGTTGGTTATTATACACTTCTATTTAGTTCCTTGGTGATCCTTGATGAGCTGATGTGCTTAATGTTAATTTTTATACTTAAATAAGGATTAAGTTATAGCATACTAATTGATGGGATCATCAGTAAATAAAAATCTACCATTTTTTTTTCTTTTTTTTTTTTTTTTTTTTTTTTTTTGGGGGGGGGGGAGAAGTGGCCACCTACACGCCCCTCTCATCCCTCATGTTACCTTGATGTCTTGAGAAGTATGGTTTTAGAATATGAATAAGAATCTCTTCACTTTCTTCCCATAATGTTCATCTTTAAAACAGGCTCCTTTAATGTAAATTGTTGGTTCTTTCAAACTAGACTAGAAACACATGCATTTTCTCCAGTAACAAACAGAAGCAGTTTAATAACTTGTGAAATTTTATTCATCACATGGGTGTCCCGTAATCAGATAAGCAAAAGAATGCAAATGCAATACCCTACACAATCATACATCGACAATAAATATAGTGCACATGTTCTTACCTATCCCAAGCAAGATCTATGATAGGGTGTATTGAAGAAAATGATTAGGGATATCTAAAATCTGAAATCAAGTAGTACTTATGAAGTTTTTTTTACCCCTACCTGTTCTTATCTGTTTTGACCTCTCAGAAAATCAAATATGCCGCAGCAACTCTTCCATGAAGTCCTTTCTACTGATGGAGGAACTGTACCCAAGAGTGGCTGCAGAGATTTTGAAAAGAGGAAAACACAATGGTTTATTTCCTTTTTTTTTTTTTTTTATTCATATACATATAAACAAAAGGTACTTAAATGTCAAGAATCAGCCCAACAAAAACTAGAAGATTGCCTTATTTTCATAGTTCAAAGTTACAGACCTCGTGTACTGAGCTTTCTGCAATGCCATCGTCTTTGGGTAATTCAGCACTAACAGTAGCATTGGTTTCAACAATTGGTGCATCAGGAAGTTGCAAAATCTTGTCCTCGCTTTCCTTTGCCACTGAATCAATTACATTCAAAGCCCCCACATTTATGTTTGACGACGGCAATGCTATCTCCTCTTTATCCTGTGATGCCAAACCAATCTCACATGAAACCCTAGTATCCACAATAGAACTGGATGAAAAAACCTCATTCATCTCCTCAATTAATGGAACTGGTTCAGCCAAATCAACAGTTCCTACAATTTCTTTGACTCCAGCAGAACAATTCTTTTCATCCAACTTCCCGGTCAAATCCACATCGGCGGCAATGTCCATAGTAGTCACCCTCTCTTCTTCCAATTTATCTACTGAGTAAACATCAGGTTTGGTTTCCATGGCTGAACTCCCACCTTTTTCCTCCTCTTCTATCTTCTGTGATGCCATCACCTGGAAATTATTATGCTCCACCGGGGATTCATTATCAGAACTGCTACTACTACTGGAGCCACCAAAATCTCGCTCAACAGACTCAATCGTATCAACCTTGCTCTCAGAACCTTCATCACGCTTCAACACCCTAGTAACATGAATGTCCTTAACAACCTCATCCTCCTCCAGCTTCAATTCGTTAGTAACCTCAATAACCTCAACAACCTCCACCACCTCCGGCTCCTCTTTTTGCTTACTAGCCACAGCATCGCCGTTGCCAGTACCATTTTGGGGAACTTCCATGGATTCAGAATCGGCGACAGCAACCGATGCAGAAGTATGAGAATCCTGACCCTGCCTCTCGACTTCTCCTTGCTCTTCGTTCTCCGTCGACGACCGATTCTCTGGCTGTGATTTAGGGGAGCTGATTTCACCACCGTCACTGTCTTTCTCCTCAAGGGTTTTTAGAACATCGATTTCTGACACTAATTGGATCAAAGAACAAAGTGAACCCAATCAAACAAAGCATTATTAACAGAAAACAAAGGAACCCACAAAGCTAAATAAGATAAATCATAAAATCGAAAGGTGGATTTGTAGATTATATACATAGAGTAGTTGTAAGCAAGTACCTTGTTGAGTGTTAGTAGTTGAATGGTGGTTGGCTTTCCCTTTCTTTTTCTTGTCTGCCTTTCTCTTCTTTGCACCCGATGGCATGATGGGTCTTATGAGCCCTCTATGCCAAGATGATAGATTGATGGTGATGAATTTCCTCTGCTTCACACTCTATTAAGAGCCCAGCACACTCCTCTGGTATTTCTTTATTGGGTGTGTATTCCAGATTACAGATCTACAAAAGCAATAAGAGGGAGATGGGGAGGAAGATGGGCAGATGGGTCTGTTGGAATTGTAGAGTCAATTCCAGAAAATGTAATCCAAAGAGGAATATGAAGAGAGAGAAGGACAGCAACTTTTGGGAGGTGGCAAGGGCGGGAGTTTAGAAAGAGAAACGGCAGCGCTGAAGAGAGGAACTGTGGTAGGCAAGTCGGCACACCAGTAGTGTGCGAGTAATTGCCGTGTAATAGTAGAATCTCTTTATCTTCTCATTGGGTGTGTGTGAAACGTCATACATTTTCATCAAAAAAAAGGTGATGCGTTGATGTGGTGGATTTTTTTATTCTTTTTTTTCATTACAGGGTACGTAATTTTACGAGTTTTTGTTGGTCTTTATGTAAGTATCTTTTAGGGCTGTTTGGTTGTGTGAATCCAACCATTTGAAATGAAATGAGATTTCAAATCTATAGAATTTCAAACTTATGGATAAATGAATGAAAAAATTAACCGTTTGGTTCCTTGAATCTTGTGAAATAAAATCTGTGGATTTATCCTGAAAACTGTTTGGTTACTTGAATCTGTGGAATGAAATCTATGGATTCATCCTGACAAACTGTTTGGTTATCCTAAATCTGTGGATTTGAAATCTATAGATTCACCTTGAAAAGCAGTTTGCTTATCTGAATCCATAAATTTCAAAATGGATAATTTTCATCTAAATGAGGTTTGGTCCAAGTCACTTTTAGTCCACTTTAAGTTTTCTTTTGCACTCCCTTGTGGTTTCAAGAATTATTAATTAAGGACAAGCTTAAAGAAACCATTAGTTTAATAATTTTTGTGACAAAAATACCTTTGTTTTTTTTTTTTCGATTTTAAAGGGGTTATCTTGCTTTTTGTTGAACTTGACGTCAAAATTGGTTGACTTACACGAATGCAAGTGCACAAATATAGATCCTAGTCAACTAATTGTAATCTAATATTATTCATTCTTTGGAACTACAATCTAATATCCAACGAATTCTAAAATCCTTTCCTTATTAGAAAATGTACTTCTATATGCCATTGTTTGATCAGGAGATTTTTTTTTTTCTTCAACTGTTAACACTAGCCCCATTGCTTCATCATGTAGTAGAAGTGGCATATTAGATAAGATACTTTGCATAAAAAAATCTTCACCTTATTGGTAGAGAAGAAATAACAAGCCTAAAGCAAACTGCTAGAGTGTTAAATTCCAACAATTCAATCTACAGCAATCTAACCATAAGATCTGTCAATAACTTGTAGCTTCATCCCTATAAACCACCTCCCAAGTTCAATACAAGTTTCAGGTCAATCAGTCCACAAGAAACAGGTTTCCCCATTTACCCATCAAGCTCCCTAAAACCCTGTGCAGTTCAAGGAACCAACATCTGACCAATCGGCTTCAAATTCCATACTTGTTAGTCTTATTTTTTCAACTAAATATACCCCTGATCTTTGGGTTGATCTGGCCACCTGTCCCTATCAAAATGAAGAAGTTTTTCCCACTCCTCAAAATTAGACAGCACTGTTAGGACTGTTAGGTGTAGATAACTTACAACCTGAAGACCAAAATGAAGAGCCCAAATGAGAATTCCGAACCCAGACATTGTTAATGGCTGCAAACCAGTAATTAATTTCATCAAGGTACATCTAGGATCAACCAATCTGTTGGTAAGTTGAGCTCTATTCCTTGCTAAACAGAGAACATAGGAATTTAGCCCAATGATATTAAAGATCCAAGATTTCCCCCACCCCCCTTCCTTGAATTTTTAGATTCCCGAAGAAACTCATACTACAAAGTACAAGTTAGATCTACATCAACCCAACCATCGAACTTGTACATAACTTGAAGCATCATCCACAAAATTCGAGCCAAATTCAAGTAAATCGACCATAAGAACCATGTTTCTTGTATGTCTACTCATAAAGCATCAAGTTAGAACTTAAACAAAATAGTTTAAACAAATACATCATAAAGCATCAAGTTATAACTTAAACAAAATAGTTTATCCAAACAAGTTTCTAGGTAGATTTGATCCAGTGGCAACAGGAACCTGCTCATCCAACATTATCAACTTCTCTTCATCATCATAGTCCAAGAAAATTTGGGCTTTAGCTTTGTTGTTGATGAAGTAAGTCTTGGCTGCCATTCTTCGACGAACATCGAGGCTAGGAATTGCTTTGAGTGCTTCTGTAAGCCTTTTTGACATATTTGGGAGATAATCCGATTCCACAAACATGTCAAAGGCATTAGCCAACTGCTTGAAGGGACTTACTATCTTATCAACTGCAGTCTTCGCCTTCTTCTTCTTACTTGAAGATCCCTGAACAGCCTCTGATGTTGGCCTACCTCGAGGTGTCGACCTTCGATCACTCGGGGTTGGTTGAGCACTTCCCTCTCCATCAGTCTCTAGTGTCATGTCAGCCAAGTCCACATCATCAATGCCTACGGTAGTTGGGTGACCCGAATCTTGACCTGTGGCAATTTCATTGCCAAACCACGTAAGCACCTCATAGTGGATGGGTAGGACTTGCGTGTCCTTCCAAAACCTTTCTTCAGTTTTCTACAAAAAATGTAATACAAACATGTTGATATGTATTCTGCCATCTAATAAACAAAAAAAGAAGCATCATTATGGTAGATTAATAGATCAGTTGTAACAAAACAAATCTGAAATTTACAAGTGCATATTTTAAGTTATATGTAGCTATGTATCCAGTATGAACAGTATTAAACAACAAAGTAATGTTTTACTCTCATTAAAAAGAAAGGAACACAATTCACCACACAGTTACCACATATGAGACTGGTAGAGCTGCACTAGCACCCTAATGATATGCTTGTCAGTTACAAAGTTCAACTTCATCTGGTTCATATCTATAATATTCACAGTAGCTAACAAAACAAGGGAAAGAAAGAGAGGCCAACTACCCCTGTCAAAATGAAGAAGTTTTTCCCACTCCTCAAAATTAGACAGCACTGTTAGGACTGTTAGGTGTAGAGAACTTGCAACCTGAAGACCAAAATGAAGAGCCCGAATGAGAATTCTGAATCTAGGCATTGTTAATGGCTGCAAACCAATAATTAATTTCATCAAGGATACATCTAAGATCAACCAATCTGTTGGTAAGTTGAGCTCTATTCCTTGCTGAACAGAGAACATAGGAATTTAGCCCAACGATATTAAAGACCCAAGAGAGAGAGTAGGTTTTTGTGCCAATCAAAAGACTATGAGAGGTCAATCTGCAAAATGTAAAAAATGAAGGTTGTATCCAACCTATCAATCATCAATCCTAAAGGGCCAAGGGCCCAAATTCTCCGACACCTCACAGCTTAACAAAAGGTTAGTCAGGGACTCCTCATCATGCTGACTGAAAACACAAACAAGGGAGATGTCTCAGTTCCATCTCGCAAGTAGAGCAGCCACAACTAAACCACCATGGATTATACGCCACAAATGGATCTTATGGCAAGGAAGCATTTTAAGCTTCCAAAAACTACACCCCCATTTCTAGATAGCCCTATCTAGTTGAAAGGTTTGGGTGAGGGATTTATCAGCCTTCTTTGTAGAGAAAATGTCATTACTTGAAGGCTGAAACAACCATCGA
Source organism: Hakea prostrata (assembly GCF_041222555.1). NCBI lineage: Eukaryota > Viridiplantae > Streptophyta > Magnoliopsida > Proteales > Proteaceae > Hakea > Hakea prostrata. The sequence goes on from NC_142608.1 coordinate 41,374,423, forward strand.
TCTAGGGTGTTGGTCAAAGGAATCCTTGAGACCAAGTCAGCAAAATGGGGGGGGGGAGAGGGAGAATATGACTCAACTAGGGTTTATTTCAAATCCCATGGTTAATAATAAAGAAACCAAGTTTGGGGAATGATATACAGGGGGTTGAATTTTGGAAGCATTCTAATGGTGAACTAGGACCCTAGGTAGGTTTTATTATGCAAGGGTATGTGCAAACACTAACAACAACTTGGGCTTTAAACACCAAGGAGGCAATCAGCCCAGAGTTAAAGCACTAGACAAGGAACTCAAACTGGAGAAGAAGGCAATAGCAGCTTACGAAGGAATTTCAATAATCAAATTCGTGTCTAATGAAGCACCCTATTAAAGCCTATATAAAATGCTAAAAAGTAGACTTCCATACTAAAAAGAGAAAGCCTAATGCAATCCTTAAATTATCAGGTAACGTAAATTGATTAAAAAACTATAATGGATGCATAAGACTACTAATTACAGTCATGTGCTAGTCACATGCAGACTTAAATTGAGCCAGAATGCATGATATTCAATGGAGGAACTATACTCATTAATACAATTTAAACCAGATCTGAAACTGGGTTAATCAATCTGGCTCTTACCAGTGCCAGTTTTCCTATTTGATTATTTAAATTGAAGTCATCCATCTAATAAAAAAAGGTGAATAATTTTTTACGATGTGGTCAAATTACATGAATCAAAATAAAACCCAATATAACTAACATAGGCTGATGTAAGATCACTCTGTTTTGGTTTTCCCCTCCCATTATGACCTTCTAATCTGTATCTTCCATCTCTCACTTAAAATCACCCTTTGACCTTATGCAGATGTTCAGTATGCCAGGGAGATTACCAAGTTGAGGACAATCTCCTAACCCAAAAAGAAAAAAGAACAGAAAACACCAGTAATAATATCATATTGTTCAAAATTCAAATTTTACTCACAATGGTTGCTCTCTTTTAATGGCAACAGTTTTGAATGGGTAATAACTTCAAACGGCAGGCTGATTCTAAACCAAAACAACTTAAATTATACTAGTTAAATATGTTAAGTTGATTAGCATCAGGTTCTATCTTGGTTCATCTTAAGCTTGGTTAGCAACAAACAAGCCGCCATAGGATTCACTAGCAGGGTATGTGCAATCAAGCTCGTGATCAGCAAGGCAATATGTTGCTCCGTTTTGGGGAGGATGTAATTCACAAGGGAAAAAAACACAATGTAGAGGACATGCAATCAATAGTAAAGAAATAGTTAGGGCAAACAACAACTTTCTTTCTTCGTGAAGTTACAGCCAATACAATCTTCCAAAATGTGCCAACAAAGATAGAGGGGAGGGGATACAAAAGGATGACAAAAAAAAAAAAAAAAGAAAGAAGCAAACTGAATGCTTATCAAAATAGTCTAAGATACGCCATCAGTAGTAATTCAAAACAGGACACATCATTTAAGAAAGTTCGTTCAAATCAACTCCTCCATCCCAATCATCCCACATTGTTTGAGCAAAGTGATGGCGAAAATGTTCTGGATCAAAGGCAATGTCATCGTGAACTTCATGACTGGTAATGGGAGGGTCTTCATCAGATTCTTCATCGGTTTTTGGATCCTCATTTGAATTTGATTCTTCATCCTCCTCATCAGATAATTCTTCATCCTCTTCTTCAAAAGTGTTTTGACTAAGTATAAAATTATGTAGAAGAACGCAAGCTAAAACAATATTCACTTATGCTTTGAAAGGATATTCTGCTTGAACCCTCAAAATCTTGAAACGCCTCTTCAACAAACCAAAGGTTTGTTCAATGACATTTCGCACAGAAGAATGTCTCAGGTTAAACAGTTCTTTTAAATTTTTGGGTGATTCACGACAATTCCTCCATTCTTTCAAATGGTACCGAGTACATCGATACGGTCTTAAGAAGCCCTTTCGATTAGGGAAGCCAGCATCAACAAGAAAGAACTTCCCTTTAGGTATCGTTAGTTGACTTGGTCCTTATCTATGTACAGCGTCGTCCAAAACTCTTGAGTCCGAGGCTGAACCTTCCCAACCATCTAGGATATAGGTGAACTTGTGATTGTGATCGCATGCAGCCAATATATTTTGAATAACATTTCCCTTCCTATCCCGATACCTTTTCTGCTCGCCCACCGCTATCATTGCAGGGACAAGGGATCCATCTATGGTACCAATCCAATCCTTGAAGAAAGGAAAATATTTAGCTCTATATTCCCTCGTGCATGGAGGCTTCAATAGTTCCGGATGCAATTTTATTGTTGCATTCAAAACAAAATTGAAGTGTCGACTCACAGTCTCTCCAGAATGACTAAATTGAGAGCAAGGTCACGATTCGAATGGTTGAGGCCAACTACTTTCAAAAACATCACCAATTGTTCCTCCAAACTGAGAAACCTACTATCGAACATGACATCCTTATCCCTCACCAATTGACACAAGTTGAAGAATGTCTTTCTACCAAGCCTAGTTTGCTCTCGGCAAGTACGATCAGACACCCCAATGATTCTTTATGTCACATCCACCCAGCCGGTACCCTACCTGGCATACCCGAGTGTGTGATCTACAGCCCCAAAGATCAAGTATCGAGGTAATCAACCTCCCACATAGACAATAACATAATCATGAACATAAATAATCAATGTGCAAAAGATAAACAAAAGATCCAAATAAGGAAAGAATAAATCACATATCATTAGAGTATGAAAGACAATCAAAATGTCTAGATCAATAAGTAAAGTGAGGCGGAATCCACTCTACAACCAGCGGAAAGTAGATCGCTAGTCAAAAGAAAGATTACATCTGGTTCTAAGATAAGAAAGAAAGATATAACAAACTAAACTAAAGTCTATTATATCTTATAAAGAATGTCTTCATAAACATAGACTTCATCAATGACGCTCAGACGTTCCCACTCCACAGCAGGGCTAATCCTGGTAACAAGCAAGACCACTTGAGGAATCCTCAATGTAATCTTCATGGTTGCCAGCACCTTGCGTGAAGTACGCCTCTTCAGTTTGCGCTTCCTCATATTGACCTTCATAGTCATCAGTACCTGTAGAGTAATCTAACAAAAGATATTGTACACAAAGGAGTGAGTTTCAAAGAAACCCAATAAGGCAGTTAATCCATAACAACATAAAATAGCATGATATCAAAGCAGAGTAAAATGCTATATGATATGAAACACATGATGCAATATGATTCTAACTCTATGTATGCTAGCCTCTAATGGAAGACATGCTTTAAGTCATAGCACCATACTTCTTTAGGAGAGTTCATCATACAACGCCTTTTGGTAGTGGGTCCGGCATCCCTCGGGACATTCCATGGCTGGGGGTTAAGTCACCACTCTCTCACATCACCATTGGTCTAAGTACTGGCGCATGTCAGGGTCAAAGCCTAGCCAAATGCAAGTCTCCTACTTAGTTACATCAAGTCAGATCCAGATACGTCCATTCCTCGCCCCTGGCGATCCTTTCCGGCATCCTTCACACTAGAGTCCTCATAGTCCCTGACTACGGACTCATCAACCCTATTGGTTATCCACATATGGTAAACAGGAAGCTCTCACGTCCTCTCACGGGTTGGTTACCGATCTTGAGCGCCCGTGAGCTCAAGTCTATTCATATGCAACCCTACCAATAAATGGCCCCCACAATGTGATTCCTGTCCTCTCACAGGTTGGTTAACGGCCTTGAGCGCCCATGAATCCCCATTGCTACCACGGGTCGTTCAGTCTCAATACCCCTCCGATTAGGGTCTGACATAACGGGACATCCTAGCCAAACACTACTAGACAACCCTAAATATGTCATCCAATAGTTTAGGAAGGTGTCCAAAGGGCATCTCCGGAAACATATCATAATATTCCCGTAGTTGTCCAAGGACAGAAGTGTCAAAAGGACACCTCTCCTTTCCAAACCATACTTAATCATTCACAAACATAATTCCATCATGTCACATATATGGTAACTTCTTATATGGAAAGAAATCAATAATAACATACAACTTGCATATAATTGGTATGTAAATCATACATGAATCAATTGACATAATCAAGTAATGCTACTATAATTCAAAGTAATTGCATCAGTAGTATATCAGTGTAAGAATCTAATTAAGGAAATAAATCAAAGATTCAAATATAGGAACTAGAACATGCAATCTATGTAGTTAAGGAAATAACCATCCTTACCTTATATAACTCGCAAAGGATCTTAGGGAATCAAGTAAGACCTTGACTAAACTTGGAAAGAGAGTCCTAAACAAGTATATATAACATATTAGGAAAGATACCTAGAAGGAAAGATATCAAAACATCCAAAATAGACCAAATATGAGGTTGTTGTATTCATTGGTTGATTGATTGGTCTACTGCCTCAGTCAACCAATGAGTCGACCAACAGAGACAGTGGCCTTCAAAATCAGAGATTTTAGAATATAAAACTGAATTTGGTGGTTCAAAAGGGTATCAAACAAGGGGGAAACTACAATGACAGTATACTAATATATAGAAGACTTCAAAACTCTAATCATATCAAGTCTTCAAGTTACAAATTAAGAAACAAAAAGTTACCATAATTAGATCAATCATGGTTCTTGAAGAATTCACAGTAAAAATCATGGACAAGAAACAATAGGATGATGGATCACTAATATGATAAAGAAATCATGAAAAGCATGCATAGATCTTCAAGAAAAATAGATATAAGACTGAAGAACATCAATCTAAATAAGGAAAGAGAATGAATACAAGTTTTCCTTCAAAAGTGAGTGATGATCTTGATGAAGATCATCCACCAAGCTTTAGATCCTTAGGAAAAGAGAGGGAGTGAGTAAAGAGATAGTTGCAATAGAGATACAACATCATCTCTACTGTCCTCAATCAGAAAAGGAAAGAAAAGTAATGGAGAATCAAAGATGAAACATAGAAGATGATGATCACATACATTTTTGTGTAAAAGCACGAGATTTGACGAAGATCCGTCAAGAAAATCACCAAGGATGCAAGGGAGATGACTTGCAGAGGGCTCTGCTACGTTCCAAAGAGTTTGGAGGCAGAAATATGAAGTAGACTCGACATTGGACTTAAATAGAGCAAGCAAAGACCTAATCAGCAAATCAGATCTCATTGGTCGATCGCCATGGTCGACCGACCAATGAGTCGACCAATTAGGACAACAAGTCCAAAACAGGGAAATGAAGGCTCAGATCAAATCCAAACATAAAGGGGTTTTGCACACACATTAAGTGACTTACCTAGTAGGTAGAAATGCCTTCGAATCAAGCCAGAGAGTATTCCAAGTCTATCAACTAATTCCTTCTTCATTAGGGTGCAGTTTCCATAAATGGAACACTGTCATCAACTCTCATAGATTCCAAGCCAGCTACCAAGTCTTCCACTGGAATGGCCCATAACTAATTTCTTGCTTTACTTCGGGTTGTTGGACCTACAAACAACAGGGTTTATGGGTCAAGGTTAGGGCTGGGTTTCACACTTTATGTCTCCTATTGGCCACGAAGAGTGTCACATCCACCCAGCCGGTACCCTACCTGAAATACCCGAGTGTGTGATTCACAGCCCCGAAGATCAAGTATTGAGGTAATCAACCTCCCACATAGACAATAACATAATCATGAACATAAATAATGAATGTGCAAAGTATAAATGAGAGATCCAATAAGGAAGGAAATAAAATCATGTATCATCAGAGTACGAAAGGTAACAATAATGTCAAGATCATAAAGTAAAGTGAGGCGGAAATCTCACTCTATCAATAGCGGAAAAGTAGTTCCAAAAAGAAAAGGAAAAGAGATCAAACTAATCCCAATAACAAGTACAATGAGTAACTAAATCGTTCTCAATCTTATAGAAAACATCTCTATAAGTATAAATCTAAAAAATGGCACAAGGGCACTTCCACTCTATTGACGGACTAAGCATTGTGTGCATTATGATCACCCGCGGAATCTTCAATGTAATCGTCGTAACCTCAATCACCTTCTTGGAGATATGTCTCCTCTCCCTGCGCTTCTCCATACGAGCAGTCATAATACTCTGAGCCTGTAGAGAAATCTAACAATACATAGCACAAAAAGAGTGAGTTTCAAAAGAAACCCAGTAAGGCAGTTAATCCATAATAACATAAATGGTAGGATTTCAAAGCAAAGTAAGATGCAATGTGATATGAAACATATGATGCAATATGATTCTAACTCTATATATGCTGGTCTCTATTGGCAGACATGCTTTAAGTCATAGCACCGTATTTCTTTGGGAAGGTCTCATCACACAACGCCGTTTGGTAGTGGGTCCGGCATCCCTCGGGACATTCTATGGCTAGGGTTTAGGTCACCGCTCTCTCACATCACCATTGGTCTAAGTACTGGCGCATGTCAGGGTTAAAGCCTAACCAAATGTGAGTCTTCTACTTAGTTACATCAACTCAGATCCAGATATGTCCATTCCTCGCCCCTGGCGATCCTTTCCGGCATCCTTCAAACTAGAGTCCTCATAGTCCCTGACTACGGACTCATCAACCCTATTGGTTATCCACATATGGTAAATGGGAAGCTCTCACGTCCTCTCACGGGTTGGTTACCGGTCTTGAGCGCCCATGAGCCCAAGTCTATCCATATGCAACCCTACCAATGAATGGTCTCTTTAGAGAATCCACAATGTGATCTATGTCCTCTCACAGATTGGTTACCGGTCTTGAGCGCCCACGAGTCCCCATTGCTACCACGGGTCATTAGGTCTCCATTAAGCTTTAAAGCATCCATCAAAAGATATGCAACATCAACTCTACTGTTCTCAAACAGAAAAGGAAAGAAAAACTATAGAGAATCAAAGATAGAGAAGAGAGGAGGATAATCACATACCTTTTGATGCAATTGCAAGAGATTTGACGAAGATCCGACAAGAAAACCACCAAGGATGCAGAGGAGATGACTTGAGGAGAGCTCTAGCTCGTTCTAGGAAGTTTGGAGGCACAAAAGACGAATTAGACTTGAAGTTAGGCTTAAATAGAGCCAAGACCTAATTCAACAAAACAGAACCAATTGGTCGATTGATTGGTCGACTGGGCCCAGTCGATCAAGCAGTCGACCAATTAAGACAACAATTCCAAAATAGGGATTTGAAGGCTTAGATCAAATCCAAACATGAAGGGGTTTTGCACACACACCAAGTGGATTACCTAGTATGTAGAAATGCTTCCGAACCAAGTTAGAGAGTACTCCAAGTCCATCAACTAATTCCATCTTCATCAGGGTGCAGCTTCCTTTTCAGTCCTGAACAAGTTTCCATAAATGGAACACTGTATCAACTCTCATGGATTCTAAGCCAAACACTAAGTCTTCCACTGTGATGGCCCATAGTTGACTTCTTGCTTTACTTCAGGTTGTCGGACCTACAAACAACAGGGTTTCCGGGTCAAAGTTAGGGCTGGGTTTAACATTCTCCCCCCCTTAAAAGAAATTTCGTCCTGAAATTGAAAGCGTACCTGAACTTCCAAAGAGGTGAGGAAACTTCTCCTTCATATCTTCTTCCTTCTCCCAAGAAGCTTCTTTAGGGGTATGGTTCTTCCACCGAATCTTCACCAAAGGAATGGTGCGATTCCACAGTTGCTTGTCCTTCTTATCCAGGATTTCGGCTGGCTCTTCATCATAGGTAAGAACAGCACTAAGTCCTTCGGGTGCTTGCTGTAAAATGTGTTCCGGGTTCTCTATGTACTTCCGCAGCATTGAAACATGAAACACATTATGAACTCTAGCAAGAGGCGGAGGCAAGGCCAATTGATAAGCAACAGGTCCAACCTTCTCCAGAATCTCGAAAGGTCTAATGAAACGAGGGCTAAGCTTCCCCTTAACATTGAATCTCATCACACCCTTCATTGGTGAAACCTTCAAGAAAACTTTCTCTTCAACTTAAAATTCCAAATCAATCCTTCTCTTGTCAGCATAAGATTTCTGTCTTGACCGGGGCGACTTAATCCTTAGGAAAAGAGAGAAGATGAGTAGAGTGATGGTTGCAATAGAGATGCAACATCAACTCTACTGTTCTCAAACAGAAAAGGAAAGAAAAACTATAGAGAATAAAAGATAGAGAAAAGAGGAGGATGATCATATACCCTTTGATGCAAATGCAAGAGATTTGACGAAGATTTGACAAGTAAACCACCAAGGATGTAGAGGAGATGACTTGAGGAGAGCTCTAGCTCGTTCCAAGAAGTTTGGAGGCTCAAAAGACGAATTAGACTCAAAGTTGGGCTTAAATAGAGAAGCCAAGACCTAATTCAAAAAAACAGAACCCATTGGTCGATTGATTGGTCGACTGGCCCAGTCGACCAAGCAGTCGACCAATTAGGACAACAATTCCAAAATAGGGATTTGAAGGCTCAGATCAAATCCAAACATGAAGGGGTTTTGCACACACACCAAGTGGCTTACCTAGTATGTAGAAATGCTTTCGAACCAAGTCAGAGAGTACTCCAAGTCCATCAACTAATTCCATCTTCATCAGGGTGCAGTTTCCTTTTCAGTCCTGAACAAGTTTCCATAAATGGAACACTGTCATCAACTCTCATGGATTCTAAGCCAAACACTAAGTCTTCCACTGGGATGGTCCATAGTTGACTTCTTGCTTTACTTCGGGTTGTCGGACCTACAAACAACAGGGTTTTTGGGTCAAGGTTAGGGCTGGGTTTCACAAAGAGTCTCACCCCAATATGGAGCTCTACTTAGGAACAGTCTCTGAATCTTTTCCATTGCTAGGGCCACACCCATAATGACAAATATCACGGCTTTCCTCCGCCTCTGTCTCCTCAGTTCTTCACTCTACCTCCTATGGTGCTCATCATCCATTTTAATAGAGGTCTACAATCAATTTCAATAAATTAAAATTATATAGTATTCATATCACAATACCTTTCAAAGTAGTAATCATATAGTGACAGAAGAGATCAAAGGAAAATGTTTCGTTGCAACCATAGTAATTACATATAACATAAGAGATCAAAGAAAAATGTGTCATTACAATCATAGTGGATTACATAGTCTAAATGCCTTGGTTTCAATACAATATTAGGCATAACTACAATCCTTGATCCAAATTCATACTATGATGTCCTAAAATTACCATCGCACTCCTAACATTTGAAGAAATAGCACTACCCCAATCAGAATCAAAACATTTTGGATCAGTCCTAGCTTTTTCTACATTTCTTTCACTCTTTTCTTCAAAGCTCTCATCTCCACCTTCGCTACATCTTCCTCCTGCCTTGTATCCATAAGAATTGCAGGATTGGATGTGCTAACTTGCTCTAGTGGTTCACACCACTTAAAGAAGCCACATCCGTTAGGAAAGGCTGCACAACATTGATATAGTTTGTTGGGATTTCGTGACGAATCAACAATCCTAACTAGGGCTTGCTTCCCACATTTGCATTTTGTATTAGTATACTTCAAATACGACCTTGAATTTTCGTTGACGCTAGAAGTTGACATCCTGTAATTGCACAAACAAGCAGGTATACTAATACATAAAATCTTTGTAAAAGAACAGTTGCTATACTGGTGCAATGTAGCAAATATTATGACCTAACTTAGTTGCCTAAAGTAACTAATACAACACTGCTAATCTAGAGTAGCCAACCTGTTTTCAGGCAACTATATACGAGTAATATTAGCACTATGATATATGTACTAGCAAAGATGCTCCTAAATGTCCCAGCAAAGATGCTAGTAAACCTAATACAGGCAAAGGATAAATGTGCATTATCATAACAGTAGTAGGGGAAAGAAGAAAAAAAAAAGAAAAAGAGAGATTAAAGATACAAACTTTAAAAAACCAAAATATTACTCTAAAATTAACTAATTGATGCTTCTGTTCTGTTATTTTGTCTAAACTGAATAGTTTGCACCATATATTATCTAAAAACACCCAAAAAAGGTGTTACAAGTTCTAACCCAAAACCCAAAGTCCAAAACCACAAATCTCATTGTGCTTACAAGGGAACAATGAAGTAAATAAATTGGAGTTGAAATATTTAAAATTGAAAGCCCTTCAAAAGCTGATTAGCAAACTTGTTTTTTTCCCCTTTGTCCAAGAAATATTCCCAAGGACCAGAAATAGCTAATTGAAGCTTCTATTCTTAAGTAGGAAAGAACATATCATATGCATTTTTCACTTTTAAAATTTGATAGGAATGGTGAGGAATCCCTATTTTCCAAGCTCTGCCCCCCCCCCTTTCTTTACCTTTTTTTTTTTTAAATGATACTAGACTTGGAATTTTGAGTCTGAGAGTTAAATCCCTCTCAAATTAGGATTTGGCTCACCTACTGACATACATTGTATTTCATCTCAAATTAGGATTCGTCTCCACCTGATAATAAAATTTCATCAATGCAGCAACTTTATCTTTCTTACCCTAGCATCTTGCAATTATAATCTGATGAGTGCTATCGATGGAAAGAAAACTATGCGTATTCTTTGTGTGGGTCATGGTGGGGGGAAGTCTACTTTTATTCTTGGCTAGTAAAATCTCAGGTGAGAAAAGGCATTCCCCTTCTACTTCTATTTTATCCCTTCGTTTGCTCTCTGATCTTTTAGGCATCTTTCTTAATGCTATATCTATGATTGTTAGGGGTTTAATTGCTAATTTTGGAGCCTCTCTCTTTGATCTTTGGATTATCTTCGATGATAATCAAGGTATGGACAGTTATTTCATAATAACATAGATCACGTATGCTTTGGTTTCTAACTTAAGAAACTCTAAGTTTAACTACTGTTCTTATATTTTACACTTCTGATGTACTGTAAGTACAGTAGCACTTCACTTATGTACTCTTTTTCATTATTCAAGCTTATATGAAATGCTTATGACTACATATTGTTTAATGATTAGATTATGCTTTTACATTCTCTTCGTATGATGAAGTGTTGATTTTATATGTCATGACTGATCTGTGAATGTGATTGAATAGGTATGGTTTGGGATTGAGAGGTGTCCTTTTGATGCTTCTGTCCTTGGACATCAAGGGAAATAGTATGGGATGTTTCCGGGGTTGCCCATTGACACCTTCCTGAACCATTGGTTGTCATACTTAGGGCTGTCTAGCAGTGTTGGGCTAGGATGTCCCCGTTATGTCAGACCCTAGTCGGAGGGGTATTGAGACCGAACAACCCGTGGTAGCAATGGGGATTCATGGGCGCTCAAGATCGGTAACCAACCCGTGAGAGGACAAGAATCACATTGTGGGGGTCATTTATGGGTAGGGTTGCATATGGATATACTTGGGTTCATGGGCGCTCAAGACCAGTGAGTTATATCCGTGAGAGGACATGAGAGCTTCCCGTTTATTATATGTGGATGACCTATAGGGTTGATGAGTCCGTAGTCCGAGAGGGAATACGCTGACTCTAGTGTGAAGGATACCGGAAAGGATCCCGCGAGGGGAGGAATGGACGTATCTGGATCTGAGTTGATGTAATTGAGTAGATGACTTGCATTGGGCTAGGTTTAACCCTGGCATGCGCCAGTACTTAGACCAATGGTGATGTGAGAGAGCGGTGACTTAACCCCTAGCCATGGATTGTTCGAGAGGGATGACGGACCCATTACCAACCGGAGTCGAGTGACTGAGACCTTCCCAAAGAAGTATGGTGCTATGACTTAAAGCATGTCTACCAATAGAGACCAGCATACATAGAGTTTAGATGCATACATACATTATCTGTTTCATATTGCATTGCATCTTGTTATGATATGCTGTATGTTATTTATGTTATTATGAGTTAACTTGCCTTGCTGTGTTCATTCGAACTCACTCCTTTTTGTGCAATCTTTTTGATTAGATTATTCCACAGGTACTGACTACTATGAAGGACAGTACGATGAAGTGTACTTACATGCAAGGTACTGGCAACTATGAAGATAACCCTGATGATTCCTCGGGCAATCAAGTTGCGTACTACGATTAGACGTAACGTAGAGTTGGAATATCTCTGTTGGATTGATGAAGTCCATTACTTTGAAGATGTTATCTATAGGATAGAAAACTCGTAGTTCAGTTTGATTTTCTTTCCTTACTTTTCTTTAGAAACAATTGTAATTCTTTTGAGACTTACGTGCTACATTCAGCTGTATCTGTGGAGTGAGTTTCCGCCTCACTCTACTTATTTTTGATGTGCCTACATCTGGTATCATTTCCGCACTCTGATTATACTGCTATTTATTTCCTGATTTGATCTTTTGTTTATAATATCATACTTGATTTTATCTGTTCATGATTATGTTATTTGCATATGTGGGAGGATGATTTCCTCGATACTTGATATTCGGGGCTGTGGATCACACACCCGGGTATGCCAGTTTAGGGTACCAGTGGGGGGATGTGACACCTTGTATAATACAGGTTAATGGCTGCCCAAGACCTTTGCTACTGTCACATATCTAGTCAACTACTCCCAGAACCAAGAACCATTACCCTTTTCTCTTCCACTGCTAGAATTGTCGAGCAACAACCAAAGATAGAGACAAATAGCCTCTGGGAAGTATTTTTACAATGTACATCTAATTTTCTATTCTAGAAACAACACTTACTTGCACAATACTGGGGCTTCTTAAGGAAACAAAACCCTCTTTGTTAGAACCCCATAAAGATAAGAAGGCTTATGACACAAAGTTATACAACATCCATACTTCTTAAACTTTATAATATCCATACAGAAATGAGCAGAGAACATCTCTCATTATAGATTAAAATGTGATATAGTGACTCACATCTTATAATGACTTATGACGATGAAGTTTAGAGCAACAGACTATGAATCCACATGTCTGTAAGTAAGATAATAAATGCAAGAGACAGAGAAAAAGCCTAATTTGTACCTCTGATTTGCTAGAAGAAAAAACTTGCAAACTCCTTATGCTCCAAAACCCTACCGGAGAAAATAATCAGATAAATAGAATACAAAAAATAAATAAATAAATTAAGAAGACGAAGAACAATAGCTAAAGCTCACCTTCAAGCTTCAGAACCAAGCCGACCAACACCTTCAACGAGAAAATGAAGCTCTACTGGAAAAAAACATATCAAGAAAATGAGGAAAAAAACAAACAAAAGACAAGAGTTGAATAAGAACAACAAACAACTCACCTGGACTGTTGGAGACTGCTGTTGAAAGAGATTTCGTTGAGACTGCTGTTGAACAAGGATTTCGTTTAGACTGCTATTGAACGAGTATTTCGTTCAGTCTGTTGTTGGAGACTCACCTGAAGACTGTTTGAGAGGAGAAGATTTACGAGAGGAGAAGAGGTCTTCATTCATTCGAAGGAAGCGCCGTTTGAGTTCGAAAGACCGTCAAAATGAAATGCTGAAATGCGCTCATTCAAGGGTATTTATAGACGAGTCTCATCCCACTCAGTTCATCCTAACCCCTGAATTCTACCCATTCACATTTTTAGGGTAAATTTTGAAATGGGTTGTCACGCCCTCCCAGCCGGTACCCTATCTGGCATACCCGAGAGTGTGATCCACAGCCCGAAGATCAGGTATCGAGTGATCAACCTCCCACATAAACAATAACATAATCATGAACAACCATAACAAGAGTGCGGAAGATAAATCATAGATCCAATAATGAAAGAATGAATCATAAACGAAACGGAATAATAGTTATAATCAGAGTGTCAAACAGATAAGTAAAGTGAAGCAAAAATCCCACTTTACATCCAGCGGAAAAGTAGCTCTAAAGAATAAACTAGATAAAATCTAATCCCAGTAGCAAGTACATTGGGTAACTAAATTATTCTCCACTTTGTAGACGACATCCTTGTAGGTGTAGATCTCATAGATAGCACAAGGACGCTTCCACTCAATGGTCGGACTAAGCATCGTACGGAGCATAACCACCCGTGGGATCTTCAGAGTAATTGTGGTAACCGCAATCACCTTCCCGGAGATATGTCTCTTCGCCTTGCGCTTCCTCATAGGGACCGTCATAGTATTCCGTACTGCAGGATAGTCTAACAACATTGTACAATAAAGGAATGAGTTTCAAAGAAACTCAAGAAGGCGATTAAAATCCATAATAACATAAATGGCATGATTCCGAACAATCATAAATGCAATATGATATGAGACAAACAATGAATGAATGAATCTAACTCTAAGTATGCTGGTCTCTATTGGCGGACATGCTTTAAGTCATAGCACCGTACTTCTTTAGGAAAGTCCACTCACATCCTCAACCATTTAAGATATCTTGGATTCTCTCACGGATCATTTCACCGGTCTTGAGCAGCCGATTGGTAATGGGTCCTTCATCCCTCAGGACAAACCTTGGCAGGGGGTTAAGTCAACACACTCTCTCACAACCATTTGGTATAAGTACTGGCGCATGTCAGGGTAATACCTAGCCAAATGCAAGTCTTCTACTTGGTTACATCAAGTCAGATCCAGATACTTCCATTCCTCGTCCCTGACGATCCTTTCCGGTATCCTTCACACTAGAGTCAGCGTATCCTATGGCACCGACCAACTCGGACTACGGACTCATCAACCCTATTGGTTATCCACATATGGTAAACGGGAAGCTCTCACGTCCTCTCACGGGTTGGTTACCGGTCTTAAGCGCCCGTGAGCCCAAGTCTAACCATATGCAACCCTACCAACAAATGGCCCCCACAATGTGATTCCTGTCCTCTCACGGGTTGGTTACCGGTCTTGAGCGCCCATGAATCCCCATTGCTACCACGGGTCGTTCGGTCTCAATACCCCTCCGATTAGGGTCTGACATAACAGGACATCCTAGCCAAACACTACTAGACAATCCTATATATGTCATCCAACAGTTTAGGAAGGTGTCCAGAGGGCATCTCCGGAAATATCCCATAATATTCCCGTAGTAGTCCAAGGACAGAAGTGTCAAAAGGACACCTCTCCTTTCCAAACCATACGTAAGCATACACATGCATCAATTCATATCATCACATATATGGTAACTCCATATATGGAAAGAAATCGATATAACAATCACTTGTATAACATTGGTAAGTAAATCATACATGAATCAATTCAATATGAATAAGTAATGCTACTGTAATCAAAGTTATGCAACAGTAGAATATCATTGTAAGAATCTAATTTAGGAAACATATTAATGATATTCAAATATAGAAACTAGATTCATGCTATCTATGTAATTAAGGAAATAACCATCCTTACCTTTTATAACTCGCAAAGAATCCAAAGAAATCAAGTAAGATCTTGGCAAACTTGAGAAGAAGGTCCTAAACAAGTATATACAACATATTAGGAAAGATCCCTAACAGAATATATATCAAAACATCCGAAATGACCAATTCCGGAGTTGCTTGTACTCATTGGTCGAGTGGATTGGTCGAGTGGTCCAGTCGACCAATCAGTCGACCAATGCAACGATAAGAGCTTAGAAAATCGAGTTTTGAGATATGAAACCCGAATTTGGTGGTTCAAAAGGGTACTAATCAAGGGGTAGACTACATCAGTAGTATTCTAACATATAGGGGACCTCAAAACACTAATCAAATCAAGGTATCAAGATCCAAATTAGGAAACAAAAAGTTACCATAAATAAATCAAACATGGATCTTGATGAATTTGAAATAGAAAACAAAGACAAGAACAATAGGAGGATGGATCATTGCTTTTGGTAATGAAAACATGAAAACATGCATAGGTCTTCATGGAATAAGGCTTAGAAGCATAAATCTAAATAAGGAAATAAAACCTACCATATATGTACTATCATGCATCATGAAGAACACATAGCAAGGTAGAAGAGAACAACTAGAATTCTATGGATTATGGATCATAGAAAGAAAACACAACCATTAACCACTAACATGATCAATGAAAGAAGATCCAAAGAGATCGGAATTCAGATTAGGAAATTAACAGAGATTAAATCATGGTTTGATCATGAATCCTTCAAAAGCTTGCAATGATCATGGTTAAGATCATTGTTCTAGCCTTAAATCCTTAGGATGATCATGAGAACATGTTCAGAGATGTTTGCAACAGAGGATGCAGCATCTCTTCTACTGTCTCAACTCAAAAAGGAAAGAAAAACAAAGATGTAGGAGAAGAAGAGAGAGTAGACATACCTTTTGATGCAAAAAGAAGAGTTCCGACGAAGATCCGCCAAGAAAACTCCAAGGATGCAAGAGAGATGACTTGCAGAGGTCTTTGGTTCGTTCCGAGAGGGTTTGGAGGCAGCAAATACGAAGTGGACTCGAGGTTAGACTTAAATAGAGCAAGAATCAACCTAATTGCCAAAGACAGCACCCATTGGTCGAGTGGATTGGTCGACTGGCCCAATCGACCAATCAGTCGACCAATGCGCATAAAGAAGGCCAAAACAGGGAATTGAAGGCCCAGGTCAAATCCAAACCTAAAGGGGTTTTGTACACAAGTCAAGTGACTTACCTAGTAGGTAGAAATGCCTTCAAACCAAGATAGAGAGCACTCCAAGTCCATCAACTAATTAGATCTTCATCAGGATTCTGTTTCCATAAATAGAACCTCATCATCAACCTTCATGGATTCAAAGCCAGACACCAAGTCCTCTACTGGGATGGCCCAAAGCTGACTTCTTACTTTACTTCGGGTCATCGGACCTACAAATAACAAGGTTTCCGGGTCAAGGTTAGGGCTGGGTTTCACATGGGTAGATTTCTGAATGGGCTTATGTCTTCCAACCAAACAGGGTTTAAATGCCCATTCATGAGTCCAGGGATCCCTGGACTCACACAACCAAATAGGCTCTTAGGGAGTCCGGATCAGCTACCCATCGAGGGAGCACAGACCCCGACGGCTTTACCACCATAAATACAGGGGGACCCAAGGGTTGGGTGATGGGATTTATTATTATTATTATTATTATTATTACTTGTGGGTCCCACAGAATTTGTGGAGGTAAAGCCGTCAGGGAGCACAGAGTGCTCCCCTGACGAGGTGATGATCCGGATTCTCTTTTAGGAGGGGATACATGGTATTTTCAAGATTCAATGACTATATAATATATGCATGAAGAATATCACAACCATTAGATCTTGAAAGTGTCATGTGTAAATTTGTATAAGTTGGATATTCTACCTCCACAAGTAAAGGTGATATGGGAGTTTCCTACCCGACTGGCTCAGACCCGACCATGTCACATAGTCGGGACAGTTACCAACCATCTTGATCAAGGAGTCACATACGCTGGATTTATATGGCAACCATTCTCAATATGGAAGGTCAACTCGACAGCTGATTGAGCGGGACCAACGACGAGGAGGCATAATCCCAGGAGAAACAATGGCTCTCGTCGGGTAAATTTACCAAATACAGAAAAGGTAATTCTTATGGTATAATAACAAGGACACACCCCTCCGGTAAGCATCCAATACATTCTGAACATAATCTTTTGTAGCTTTTGCATGGGATCTTAATCTGTTCACTGTCTGACTAAGCCATCGGAGGCGGTTGCCCGGCACACGAGACGGCCTGCCTCTAACCTTTCTTGCAGGACTCATCATTCTGAGAACGAGAGGAGGTTTAATCGGGAGCAGCAATATAACTGTGACGCATCAGTTTGGCACCGTCTGTGGAAACGACAATCTTCAAGTCATGGTAAGACGAGGAGCTAATAATGGGCGTTCTCAGCAGGAAACTGCTGGCGAGAACCCAAACTTAGATGATCAAACACGCCAAGACGAGGGGGCCGGATGCTCAACCCGAGTGGAATAGGATGCTCTCGAGGATAATCTGATTCCAGAAAATCTAAACGGGTAGGGTACGTCCAAAGGCCCCTAGGGGCATGCTACTATAGCAGATGTGGATGAACTCCAAAAGGGGATGCTCGAGATGCAGGGGGTGTTGCAAGACTTGGTCCATCAAATTGGAGTTGAGCAGGGACCAAGACGAAACACTCAGACGGGAAGGCTACTGAGAGCTTTCCAGAATACCAGAAGATCCCAACAAAGAGGAGGTATTTCGAGAGGAAGACAAGCTGAGGGTAAGAGATCCATCCATACTGGTCCTGACCATCATCAAAGAACACCAAACGAGACAAGGATCAACACACTAGACCTTATCTTGGTACCTTCTAAGATCGAATCTTTGCCTCAAAGAAGCCGTTGGGAAGACATAGAGCATCAAGGAGAAAGTCAACCTCAAGCAACCCGATCGAGGGTGTCGTTGCCCGAACACAATCTAGAAGGGAAGACACCGCTGGATCCGATGGGAATGGAGCAAGACAAAACCGTCTTTAGAGGAGGATGGTAGAGGTCAAGCGCAAATTGGAAGATCGGGATCATGATAAAGATTTGGACGTGGTGGATCGGGAACCTTTCTTAGATGAAATCATGAATATGCCTCTTCCTCAAAATTTCATCATGCCAACTTTCACCCCGTTCAAAGGGAAAACCAACCCGAAGGAGCATATAAGTTACTTCAAGGTGGTAATGACTGTCCTTGGACGGGAAGATGAATTGCTTTGCAGAACGTTCCCGGCCTCACTGAAGGGACCAGCCATTAAATGGTTCAGCAGCTTGCAGCCGGGATCCATCCACAACTTTAGGGAACTCGCTCGGAAATTCATAGCCCGATTCAGAAGTGCGATCGGGAGCAAGAAAACGTTTGACAGCTTATTTGCAATAAGGCAGGGACGAAGCAAGTCTATTCGGGGTTTCTTAAAGAGCTTTGACGAAGTGGCTATTGAGATCAAAGATCTTGATGACCAAGTGGCATATAGCGCACTCTGGAGTGGCATTACCCACCAGAGACTCTTGGAGGTCTTACTAACAGATAAGCCCAAAACATACGGGACACTGTTGCTTAAGTGCCAGAAGCAAGCCAGCGTTTATGAAGTCATAAATGCTCGGGTGAAGGCTGATCGGGATAGAAGACCCGACCGAGATAATGAGAAGAACAGTTCAAATGATCATGATAGAAGATCAAAGAATAGATGGAAGTGTGACCAAAGACGGGAAAGCTATACCCCCCTCAACACCAAGCCATTGGAAATTTTGATGAACATTCGGGACAAGAAGTCCTTAAAATGGCCCGAGAAATTGCATTCTCTTCCAAAAGATCGGGATATGACATAATATTGTCACTTCCATAAAATTATGGACATCACACGGACAACTATCGAATCCTCAAGTCAAAAATTGAGAAATTGATTCAAGAAGGCAAACTTGGCCAGTATGTTCAAAGATTTGGAAAACCTCGGGAAACATCTCCCGAGCCAAGAAAAAGGGCCTGATCGTCCAATCCGAAAGAAGCTGACAAAGGAAAAGAGAAGGAGGATCTGGAGGAAACACCGATCTATGTTATAATGGGTGGCCCGATCGTGGAGTCAATAAAGAAGGCAAAACAGAAAGCATGGTTCATGGGAGCTGTACACTTGCCATAAAAGAGGCAAAATCCAACGTGCCTGGAACCCATAACATTCATAGATGATGATTTGAATGGGATTGTGGCGCCTCACGACGATGCGATCATTATTAAAGTAAAGATTGCTAATTGGGAGGTTCACCGGGTCCTGGTTGATACGGGCTCATCAGTTGATCTGTTGTCCTATGAAGCTTTCAAAAGACTTAAGATAGCTGATGACTTACTCACTCCATCCGCAACGCCCCTTTATGGCTTTGCAGGATCTTCAACAATACCAGAAGGAACGATCCACTTGGATCTAAAGATTGGGACGACGCCTCAGGACACCCTTGTACGGGTCAACTTCATGGTTGTAAAGGACCTATCTATGTATAATGTGATTCTAGGATGACTGACCCTCAATGCACTTGAGGCAGTCACACATGAACCTTAAGTTTTCGACTGAGGCAGGGTTGGGCGAATGCAGCTCTGATCAATCAACCTCCTGACAATGCAATGTGAATTATCTAAAGCAAAAGCGAAGGTCAAAAAGCTCAGGAAGCACCTTGACCATTGAAGTCCGAGACGATCGGAACGAAGAAAATATGCAAAAGCAGAACCGGTCGAGAAGCTGGAGAGAATTCAACTAAGCCAGTCTCTACCCGACCGTGGGACGTTCATTGGATTCGAACAACCCGAAGAATTCAAAGAGGAGCTGACCAAGTTCTTATGTGACAACTCCGACATCTTCGCGTGGTCAGCAAATGACATGCCCGGGATAGATAGACGGGTAACAGAACATAAGCTTTGGATTCGGAAGGATGCCATCCTGGTCATGCAAAGGAGGAGAAATTTTGCAATTGAGAAACATGAGGCCATCAGGGTAGAAGTTGAGAAACTTGAAAAGTCAGGCTTCATTGAACTGATCGAATGCCCGACTTGGCTAGCCAATGTGGTAATGGTAAAAAAGGCGAACGGAAAATGGAGAATGTGTATTGACTACACTAATTTGAACAAGGCTTGCCCGAAGGATTGCTATCCTCTGCCAAGAATTGACCTGCTGATCGATGTGACGGCTAACCATGAAGTCCTCAGCTTCATGGATGCCTATTCGGGATATAACCAAATCCTAATGAGTCGGGAGTATGAGAAGCATATACATCCTCATGACAGATCCGGAGAGCTACTATTACCGAGTGATGCCATTCGGGTTGAAGAATGCAGATGCTACGTACCAAAGGGCTATCAACAAAATTTTCAAAGGTCAGATCGGATAGAACATGGAGGTATACGTTGATGATATGTTTGTAAAAAGTCTAGCTTGGGCCCCGCACTTGGCAGACCTAGAAGAAACATTTGATGTTTTGAGAACTTATCAGATGCGCCTAAATCCCGAGAAAGGCGCCTTCGGGGTTTCCTTCGGGAAATTCCTCGGCTTCATGGTTTCTCAAAGGGGAATCGAGGCCAATCCAGAGAAGATCCAGGCCTTGATGGAAATGCAACCTCCCAAAACAATAAAAGGAAATTCAATGTTTGACGGCAAGGGTGGCAGCGCTAAATCGGTTCATATCCCGAGCGGGAGAAAAGTGCAACTCTTTTTTCAAAGCATTGAACGCCACACCGAGCTCGGGAGAAATAATGTGGACGGAAGAATGTCAAAAGGCGAACAATTAAAAGTATCTCTCGGGACAACTCCCGTCTTAGCGCGACCAGTAACCAGGGAGAATTTAACTGTTTATCTTCCCATTCGATCAATTGCAGTAAGTGTTGTATTGGTAAAAGGAGAAACAAATCAAAACCCGGTCTACTATGTGAGTCACACGCTCATTGATGCAGAAACAAGATACCCGGATATTGATAAGCAAGCTTTAGCACTTTTAATTGCCTCACGAAAGCTAAGGCCTTACTTTCAAGCTCACCCAATAATTGTCCAGACCAACTTTCCACTCAAGAAAATCCTTCAAAAACCCGATGTAGCAAGAAGAAGGGTTGGGTGGGCAATGGAGCTGAGTGAGTACCAGATCGAGTTCAAACTGAGAACGGCCATAAAAGCCCAAATTTTAGCTAACTTTATTGTGAAAAACAGCTTATCACAAGATAAAAACCAAGGGGCAACAACTGAGATGTCAGACCTGTGGATTACATGTAGATGGCTCAAGTAGTACCACTGGCTCGAGAGTTGCTGTAACAACCCCCATATTTCAAACTCGAGATCCGTATTTCAGGTCCGAGAACCCGAAGGTCTAGTCGGGTGAACTTGTGGAGTGTCCAGATTGATGCCCATGATCCATACCCTAAACCCATGGATCTGGATCCTTTATCTGAAGAGCCTGCCTTGGTTGAATTTTGGAATTCTGGAAGTCAAGTGTTGTTCAGAGATGTCCGGAATGAAGGTAAGATCTCCCCCATCTCTTCTTTAGGGCTAGGTTGGCCTTGGGTATCAACCCCCTAGCAAAAGCACCCTTGTATGGCAAATTACATGGGGGCGGTTGCTAGTGGCGGACGATCAAACCAAGCGACCGCCTGGAGCGACCACCCGATCTGTTTTTGGGAATTTTTCCCTATTTTGCCCCCTGACTTCTATAAAAGGCAACCTTCGTCTAATTAACGAATACTTTATTCGTGGTTGCTTATTTGGGAGGTTAGACTGCTGCGGGGAAGTTCCGAAAGAGACTTTGGAGTGCTAGCAGTGACTTGGAGATCAGTCCTTTCCTTCTCGACTCTCCTGGTGTGAGGTATTGAATTAATCCTTTGTTCTTTACTCTCTTTGTCCGTTAAATTAGTATTAACCCATCCCCTCGTCTTTGTGATTACCCCCTTGGATATTTTTAACTCTCTTTTTAATCTACTTGAGATGAATTAACCGTAAACAAAACCCTGTTTTCGTGAGAAGGTTAATCTAGTCAAGGGGAGAGTTCTGGGTAATCTATTGATGGTAATGGTTAGTGTTCCCTCACCCTTTTGGCTTAGGGAGTGTTTGATTTGAGACTTAGGTCAAGATTACTCAAAATCCGGATTGAAAATGAGTAATCAGAGGCCTGAGTTTCGGATTGAAATTCACTGTTTTTGGGGAGGTCACTAGTGGCGGTCGCTCAACCTAAGCGACCGGCCCAAGCGACCGGCTGGTAAACAGAGACCAAACGGTTTTTGGTTCTAATTCAAATTGATTCATTTAACTTATATGTTACTGTAAACCTGTATATAGGTAAACACTATTTGAAAGAAAAGTCATATAATAGTTATCGGGTTTCATTTTACGAACAATCTTATTATATGCAGGTAAGGACAATTCATCCTATCTCTTAAATAGACTTATAATATGTTAATCTAGTGTATATTTGAAATCATATTTCTTTATATATGCTACTGTTTATATGTCTTATATGGAAATCATATTACTTTACTGCTGTTTGTCTTACTTATATACATATTGTGTTGATTATGGATGTTATGGATTGATGGTAGTTGGTATATGGTTCTGATGGATGAGGTATCTATTTTGGGATATCTTAGCTAGGGATATCAGAAGGCTGTGGAATGGGACACATGCCTGCTGATGTCTCCAGCACTGTCTTTACTATTTGATGGCATTATTTAGGTAGAGTCTAGATTTGCATGGTTAGGTACCCCACATGTTGCTACCCTTTCGGTAGGGGGATTGAAACCGAGTGACCCGTGATGACAGTGAGGTGACATTGTGGTCCACTGTTAGTCATATAAATGGTAGGGTTGCATATGTTAGGGTAGGACTCATGGATGTCCAAGGATCAGACCGGGTGTCGTGAGGAATCATGAGAGCATCCGCCCCAATAATATGTGGATGACCATAGGGTTAAGGAGTGGAGTCCAACAGCGGTATCCAGTTCATGAGGATTCTTTCTCCTAGGTTGCGAAGGATACTTAACCGAGTTGGTTGGTGCCATAGGGGATGTATCTGGACTTCATGTAGACATGTAGCCAGTATGACCTTGCATTGGATTAGAAACCCCGACATGCGCCAGTACTCATTACCAATGGTCGTGGTAAGAGAGTGTTGACTTAACCCCCAGCCATGGAATTGAGAGCCAGGTGTGGACTTTCCCCTTTTTTCCCAGGATCCCTACAGAGGTAGCCAGTCCTTGCCATATCAGAGTGATGAGACTTACCCAGAGGAGGGCTGGTGTATAACTTAAAGCATGTCAACTATTAGAGACCTGCATAGTTAGAAATCATAGTATTATTAATATTTTGCATTCATTCATATTATTTATGTATCTTGACATT
Organism: Hakea prostrata; assembly: GCF_041222555.1. NCBI lineage: Eukaryota > Viridiplantae > Streptophyta > Magnoliopsida > Proteales > Proteaceae > Hakea > Hakea prostrata. The sequence goes on from NC_142608.1 coordinate 41,398,119, forward strand.
TGTTGGATAAAGATGGGATTGTAATTGTTTCTTACTGAGTTCTCTAGAACTCACGTCTTTATTTTGTATTGTTTATTAGCTTGCACAGAAGAAGGAATTATACAGGAGGATGGATTGGTTTCCTATGAAGGAACCATCCCGTATGAAGAAGATGTGGCACCGTCAGTGGGAGATGGAAATAGCATGTGTGGGAGCTCCTGTAGCTGCATGGAGTGCGCTTATCGCACCTATTGATGATCAAAGGCGGAGGGTGGTCAGAAAGTTTGCTCGGCGAATAGAGTTGAATTGGAGAACACCTTACCTTGAGATCCATGAAAAACACTTTTTAGATTTAGAAAAGGAAATTGGGAAGAAATTGATATAACCTTTTTGTTTACTTCCGCTGAAACCTTTATTCATTTTATTCATTATTTCGTTCCTTTATTATTGTTACTGGAGTATTTGGACTCCTGTAATTCATTTAATTCAGTTATTGAATAGTCTTTGCTCTTGATTATCTTTATTTGTCTTAAATATTGTTGATAGACTAAAACCTTGGATCTTGTGACGGATCGCACCCACGGGTTGTCGGGCGGGTAATCGAGACCGACGGGTGGGGTGTGACAGTTGGACTGACTCTCCAAAGTCTCGAGGATTTCATAGTCAGTTATGCACTAAGATTCAAATTCCCAGCCTCAAATAATGAAGCCGAATACGAGGCTGTTATAGTAGGCTTGAAGGTAGCCCGAGCGCTCAGAGTCCGGGATATAGAAGTGAGAAGTGATTCTCAACTTGTAATAAATCAGATCAAGGGAGAATACAATGCGAAGGATGAGAGAATGGCAAAGTACTTGGCCAAGGTTGAACAACTTCAAACACTCTTCCATCGGGTAACCTTCCATCAGATACCCAGAGAGGAGAATGAGAAGGCAGGTGAACTCTCCCGGCTATCTCTTGCCAATTACAAGAATTTAGATTCGGCAGTTTACATTGAAGAATTAAATTGCCCGAGCACACAGGAGCCGAAAGCCTTTGAAATTAGCAGTGGTCCTGATTGCACAACACCCTTGGTCACTTACCTAACGGATGATATGCTCCTGCCTGACCCAAGAGAGGCCAAAAGAGTTAAGAATCAAGTTGCTCAATTCACCATCATAGATGGACAGTTGTATAGGAGATCCTTCACTATGCCTCTTCTGAGATGTGTCGGACCTTCTCGAGCCACTTATGCCTTAGCAAAAATCCATGAAGGAATTTGTGGCGCACACATGGGTGGAAAGGCTTTGGCGCAAAAAATACTGCGTTCAAGAATATACTGGCCAACTATACAAAAGGATGCTCTTAAGTATGTTTGCAAATGTGAAATAATGTCAGAAGCATGCAACTGTCCCAAAAGTACCTGCAGTACCACTGACACCCATCTTTAGCTCGACCCCTTTCACAATGTGGGGAATGGATTTGATCGGGAAGCTACCAAAAGCTATAAGGAACCGGGAATATATTGTGGTTGCCATCGATTATTTTACGAAATGGGTCGGGGCGGAACCTTTGGCTTCCATCATGAAAAAACAAATGGAGATTTTTTTCGAAGAAAAGATTATCTACAGGTTTGGAATACCTCAGGTCCTCATAACAGATAATGGAAAGTAATTTGAAGGATCGGGATTCAAAGCCTTATGTGAAAGGTACCACATCGAACATCGATTTGCTTCGGTAGCTTACCCGCAAAGCAACGGACAAGTTGAGGTCACAAACAGAACACTGCTGGACAAGATCAAAAAATGATTAGAGGATAGTCGGGCACTTTGGGTTGAAGAACTCCTGAGTGTACTATGGTCATACAAGACCACTATCCGAACCCCAATAGGAGAAACACCATTTTTCCTTGCATATGGTACCGAGGCTTTGGCTCCCGTAGAAGTCTTAGTCAGATCACTTCGCTACAACATCTATGATGAAAAGAAAAATGATCAGGGTTTAAGAGAAAACTTGGATTTCCTACAAGAAACCTGAGAAAAGGCTTAACAAAGAAAACAATTATACCAGAAAAGGATGGCTCAGCACTACAACTCCCGGGTAAAAGACCGAAGATACCGATCGGGGGATTTGGTGTTAAGGAGAACCGGGGCGTCCGACCCAAGAAATCAAGGAAAGTTAACTCCAACTTGGGAAGGGCCTTATATCACCGACAAAGAAACAAAACCAGGAGCATACCGACTGAAAGACCCAGTATCTAGAAAGCCGATTGATCGGTCTTGGAATTCCACCAATCTGAGAAAGTTCTATCAATAGTTTTGTATCTTTGTCAAGATTAATAAAGGATTCGGGTCCATCCCGGTCACCTTGCACCTTCCTTAAGGACTTGCACGTTTTTAAGACAAAAAGGATTCGGGTCCATCTCTGTCACCTTGTACCTTCCTTAAGGACTTGCATTTTTTTAAGACAATGGATTCGGGTCCATCCCGGTCACCTTGCACCCTTAAGTACTTGCACTTTTTTAAGACAAAAAAGGATTCGGGTCCATCTCGGTCACCTTGTACCTTCCTTAAGGACTTGCACTTTTTTAAGACAGAAAGGATTTGGGTCCATCCCGGTCACCTTGCACCTTCCTTAAGGACTTGCACTTTTTTAAGACAAAAAGGATTTGGGTCCATCCCAGTCACCTTGTATGTCACATCCACCCAGCCGGTACCCTATCTGGCACCCCGTGAATGTGATCCACAGTCCAAGGATCAAGCATTGAGGGACCATGCCTCCCACATATGCGATAATACAATCATAAACAATAATAATCAAGGTAAAAGTAACAAATTATATATATCATGAATAAGATAAGATCAACTAATTAGAGTGCGGAAATAGATAATACCAAATGTATAACTAAGGATGAGAGAATAAGTGAAAGTCACTCTCAAGGCAGCGGAAAAGTAGTAAAAATCAAGTTAGTTACAATCCCATGTTTAAAGAGTAATCCAAAGAAAGTTAATTACATATCCAAATGTTCCACAATAATCCAGGGAAATGGGGTACTAGACAAGGGTTTCTTCTATCCTAATGATCGTCTCCTCATAGGTGTGGACGAAGAAAGCCCAGCACGGCCGCTCCCTCACAATAGTGGGGCTAACCCTGGAATGTAGAATAATCCTCTTTGGCACCATAACTCTGATCTTCACAGTAGCTACCACCCAGAGGGTAGTATGAGGAATCAAAGTCTGTCTCGTAGAGTGTGCCATCAGAGTCTTCCATACCTGTAGGATAATCTAACAACAGTTGCACAAAAGGAATGAGTTCAAAGAACTCAGCAAGGTAGTTATTCCATAATTTAAAATCATACAGATACAAATCATAACATAATGCAATGTGATATGAAACATATGATGCAAATATGATTCTAACTCTATGAATGCTAGTCTCTATGGTAGACATGCTTTAAGCCATAGCACCATACTTCTTTGGGTCGTCAGTCACTCTCCCTCAACCCATTCCGTATCTTGGGACTGCCATGGTAATTGGGTAAAGTCCTCTCAAACCATGGTAGGGGATTCAGTCATTGCTCTCTCACATCACTATTTGGTATAAGTATTGGCGCATGTCACGGTAAAGCCTAGCCCAATGCAAGTCATCTACTCACTCGTATCAACTTAGATCCAGATACGTCCATTCCTCTCCCCCGGCGATCCTTTCCGGCATCCTTCACACTAGAGTCAGCGTATCCCGAATTACGGACTCATCAACCCTATTGGTCATCCACAAATAGTAAACGGGAAGATCTCACATCCTCTCACGAGTTGGTTACCGGTCTTGAGCGCCCGTGAGCCCAAGTCTAGCTATTTGCAACCCTACCAATAAATGACCCCTTTCGGGTATCCGTAGCATGGTTTATGTTCTCTCCCGAGTTGGTTACCGGTCTTGAGCGCTATCAAACCATACACTACCATGGGTTGTTTGGTCTCAATGCCCTTTCGATTCTGGTCTGACACGACAAGGACAATCCTAGCCACACAACTAGACAATCCTATATATGTCATCCAATAACCTGGGAGAGTGTCGATAGGCACCTTCGGAGAACATCCCATACTATTCCCTCCAATGCCCAAGGACAGAAGCGTCAATAGGACACTCCCCATCCCAAGTTATACTTAGGCAATCACATATTCAAGTCCATCATTTCTCATACATTCGATACATCTTCATGATAAAAGTTAAGTCATAATATTGAAATGATTCACCATGAACACAAGTAACAAGAATAGTAAATCATTATGACAAGAGTATATGAATCGCAATACTACTGTTCTAAAACATGTGTAGCAGTCCTATAATAATCAAGAAAAAATAAGAGATTATGCTCACTAAGTACAAGTACCAAAACATAAGTTGATAGCCTATGTGTTTATGGAGATAACCATCCTTACCTTAGGTTGAGTTGATGATGAATCAAGAATTACCAAGGAATGATCCAAAAATAGTGATAAGACCCTATACAAACATAAGTAAGAGGTTCGAGGAGAAATCAAGAAGATCGGATGTCGAACAGGTCAAAACTGGCTAAGGTTGCTGTTAGCAACAAGTTTGGTCGATGGCATCGACCAAACAGGATCGACCAAAATGTCTTCGGGATAGAATAGTGGGCTTTGGGGATTTTGGTCCGAAATTGGTCTTCCGGGGTTCGGATCGATCCGGAACTTGGAGGAATGCTTAAGAACAGTATAAGGACACTACAAATCAAGAAATTAACATAATCTAATGGTCTAAATAGAAAGCCTCAAATTGAGCTACTAAGTTCAAGAGACAAGCATCATAGCATGGATTGAAATTGATTGCATTGACATTGAAAAGGCATGCATTAGCTAAGGGAACTTATAGGAATTCGATTAGGATCATATGCTAGTGGTAAACATGTACATAGCACACTATATACCTCAGTTTGTACAAGAAGGCATGATGTTAAGAAGAAAATCAAAGAATGTATATGCTAGGCTTGAAATGGGGGCACAGCATCAATAGACAAGTGAGAGGATCATAGGCTAAGCAAGAGTGGACACTTGGAGTGATGGTTGCAAGGTTGCAGCACCATCTCCAAGGTCCCAACAGCAAGAGAGGGATAGAAAAGAATAGAAAGGATAGAATAGAGAGTGGAAGTGATGAATCATACCTTGTAGTTGTAGATGGAGACAAGAAACAATGATTAACAATGAGTTTTGGTGGAATCTTCTTCATAAATACCTAGGAGGTGCTTTGGGAAGCTCTCCCCACGTTCTCAAGAGTGAAAATGATTGCAATAGGGCCCAAAACACGAGGCTAGTATAATAGAATAGGGAATATTCCAAGAATCATTAACTTGTCTGTCTGGGAAACTTTGGTCGATGGTCCTTGGTCGATGGCATCGACCAAAGAGGATCAACCAAAATGTGATTCAACAGAAAAATCAGGTTTTGTTCAGCAACTTCGGATAGGGATTTGGAGGGCTATACAAGGTCAAATTGAATGGGGTTTTCTTCTACAATTCAACCAAGGAGTCTAGTTTTGTGGAATACCTTCGGATTGTGCACGGGAGTCCATTAGGTACTTCAACTAAATCATTCTTCTCCGATGCGCAGACTTCCACTAAACATCGACAATGTACTCAAGTAAGGGGTATCATCGTCAATGTCCATGGGCTCGGTCTCCGACTCATAATTATCAATCAAAAGGTCCATAAGTCTCTTCTACCACCGCTTCGGGTCTTCGGACCTAAAAACAACAGTGGATCCGGGTTAGGGTCAAGGTTAGGATAGGGCTGGATTTTACGTCGTACCTTACTTAAGGACTTGCACTTTTTTAAGACAGAAAGGATTCAGGTCCATCCCGGTCATCTTGTACCTTCCTTAAGGACTTGCACTTTTTTAAGACAGAAAGGATTTGGGTCCATCCCGGTCACCTTGCACCTTCCTTAAGGACTTGCACTTTTTTAAGACAAAAAGGATTTGGGTCCATCCCGGTCACCTTGTACCTTCCTTAAGGACTTGCACTTTTTAAAGACAGAAAGGATTCGGGTCCATCCCGTTCACTTTGCACCTTCCTTAAAGACTTGGCGCTTATTTTGAAAAATAGGAAATCATATGTCTACGGCTCGAGCGAGTTACAAAGGCGCAACAATTGATAAACACTTAGCCAAATTTCATTCAAAATAAACTCTTAAATAAAGAGAAGTTACATGGCTCGGGATACAGCTAAATACATGACTCAGGAACAAGGAAGTACAGGTCTCAGGATGTAAAACTTCAAGATCACACAGGCAAAGAGATGTTTCATAATAATTGATATACTGAAGCATCTTCAACTCTTCGCAGTCATCGAGAGCAAGATTCATGTGCCGATCGAAAGCCATGAACTTACCAACGAGCTAACGGCCGTCTTGAATTGTCACTCGCATTTCTATCCCGGACATCTCAGTCGACCTTCAAGGATGGACTCGGGGAAGACCTCTCCTCAATAGATGGCTCAACTAAACCTTCATTCGACATGTTACTATCGGCGATGGTGTCAGTCGGGGACCCTTTGGCTTCATCTTCAGCTTGAGGCTTCTCGGGACCTCCATCCTCAACTCCATCCTCAGACTCGTCCTCAGCCTCATCCTTGTTTTCATCTTCAGCTTCCTCCTCAGGAGGAGGGTCAATATAATCCATAGGATAAGGATATCCGAAGTCAGGGATCTCAGGAAGATCTTTTGGTCAAGGAAGTTTGAGTTCGTCATACAACTTCGGATCCAAAATCCTCTGCAACTTTTCGGGTTGCGGAAGTGATGTCTCTGCTCAAGTGTGAATCTGAAGGCCTGTTGCTTAAAGGTGGGAGTGGAAAGAGCCAAAGTCAAAGCTTTAAACTCTTTGGTCGTGAAATACTCCTCCAGCACCTCCCTCTTAAAACTCTGAGCCCCCTTGACTTTCAGCTCCTTGAGCTCCTTGCTCAGTTGTACATTTCTCTCTTTCTCCTAAGCTAGGAGAGCCTGAGAACTCACCAAGTCCTCAGTTGCTTTCCCGAGTTTCTTCTCGAGCGAACTGACTTTTCCCTTATATTTACCTTTGCTTTTGGAAAGGTTATCCTTGTCTTTCTTCAACCCAACAATTTTCTCCCGAGCCACCTCAAGCTCCTTCTTTGCCTGAGCAGGGTCATTGTTAGCCTTCTGATGAAGCTGCTTAGCAGCTTCAACTGCTTCAACTGATCACGAGCCCGACTTAAGGACTCAGCAAAGATATGAGTTGCCCCGGCCAGATACCTGAAGAAAAAAAATTAGACAAATGAATAGAAAGCAAAAAACAAACTCAGATGGAAAGAAAGATTACCTGTATCTGTCCGCAAAAAATTCTTTATTCGGGAGATTTTTCAAATACTCCCGATTAGCTTGGAGAGTGGCTCCGTCGACCCACCGTTCAACAAAGCTTGGGTCACCAAAAATCGAGTCAAGCTCAGCAACTTTAGACGTGTTGGAGGGCCCAACACGACACTGGGTCTCAAAGATTTGAACCCTTTTGGCTGAGGGAGGACGAGGGATCTCAACCATGATCCCTTTTTCTCCTCCAGAAGCAGGAGGGGCTTTCCCTCTTCGGACTTTTTGCAGTCCTGACTACGGCGGCAGAGGTTTGACCTGTAGCCATAGGAGACTTAGCCGTAACAACCCCCGAAGCTGGAGGCTAGATCGGGGCAGCACTCGAAGCTGAGGGCTTAGACTTGGAGACAGGTTTTCTTCTCCGGGCGTTCTCCATGGACCCGGTCACCATGGCCAGAAGATCCTCAGTCGGGACATTCGTAGACACTGCATTACAAAGGAAATATAATCAGGTCAGAACACATAATACAAAGTTAAAACCATTGAAACAAAAACTCACCCGAAGAAAAGCCCCACAACTGAAGAACGGGTTCATATTCCATGGAATAACCATGGATTGCACAATCATCTCCCTTAACTTGGTTAATAATCCCAACTTTCTCTTCCTCGTCAGGATCCAGGTTGACTGTGAAATCCAGCCCTATCCTAACCCTGACCTTGACCTAGAAACCCTGTTGTTTGTAGGTCCGAAGACCCGAAGTAAAGGAAGAAGCCAACTATGGGCCATCTTAGTGGAAGACATGGTGTTTGACCCAGAACCCATGGAAGTTGATGATGGTGTTCCATACTTGGAAGCTTGTTGAGAACTAGAAAGGAAACTACACCTTGTTGAAGATGAGTCAAGTTGATGGACTTGAAGTATAGTTGGACATGATTCGAAGGCATTTCTCTATACTAGGTAAGCAATATGTTGTGTTGGGAGAAGCTCATTAGGTTTGGACTTGAGTTGGGCCTTCAATTCCCTGTCTTGCCCTTGCTGACTGGCTTGGTCGACTGGGTTGTCGATTGGGCCAATCGACCAACCAATCAACCAACAGAGCCAAAAATCTGAGAAAAATCCTCTATTTAGGGTTTTTAGCTCTCTATTTAAGTGAACTTCGTATTTCTTAGTATCCTCTGCGTCCAAAACTCTCAAAGCGTGGGAAGACTCTCTCAAAGCCTTCCTTGGTGAATTCGAAAGAACTTTTGCAAGATCTCAAGCCTCTCATCTCCGATTCTTCAATCAAAGGTTAGTGATGTCTTCTGTGTTGTGATTTATTCTTACTACAACTTAATCTCTATGATGAGACTATGAAGATGATGCTGCATTCTCCGTTAGCAACCATCACTTCATTGATCTCCTTCCATTCTCAAGGTTTTATGACATTTATATTGATCTTTGCCATGATCCTTGTAAAACCCTCATGAAACCATGATCACTCTCTAGATTCGATTTCTTAAGCATGATAGATCTGTTTTGCATGATGTTTTCATGTATGATCTCTTGCTTGTCATCTACTAGAATGAGATCTAATCTTCTTTAGTTTTCCTCTGGATTCATAGTATATTTTCATCGAAAACTAGGGATTTTTACCAAATTAGAGAGTCATGATTTCAAATTAGTTAGTGTTTTTGATGATTGTTAGTAGCTAATCTATACTACTTTAGTGTTAGAATACTATTCTAGAAGTTTCCTCCAAGTTTCGTAGAGTTTTGGATCTTGTAGATTGAGTTTCGGATCAAAATTCACTTTTTTTGCTTCGTACTGATTCAGGTGGTTGATTGGTTGGTCGACTGGACCAAGTTACCACCCAATCGACCAAGCAAGTCAGTAGCTTTGTTTTTCGCTCGATTTGATTAGTTTGATCTTTGATCTTTTAAGCCTCTTTCCTAATGTTGTATCTATGATTGTTTAGGGTTTATTTGCTAAGTTTGGAACCTCTCTCTTTGATCTCTGGATATTCATCAAGCTATTTAAGGTAAGGACAGTTATTTCCATAATTACATAGATTGCGTGAATCTTAGTTTCTATTATTGGATTCTCTTAGATTCACTACCATAAATGTATTTTCTTATTATTCTATTACTGATGTAAGTACGTTGACTATAGTAGTATCATGTTCATGTATTCTTTTGATTATGAATACTTATTCTTGTCAGTTACATATGCGATTGATCATGTGTATGTAAATCTTTCTATATGATGAGATATCAGTTATGTATGTTGTGACTGATTTGAGAATGTGATTGAATAGGTATGATTTGGGATTGGGAAGTGTCTTTTCGACATTTCTGTCCTTGGACATCAGTGGGAATAGTATGGGATGTTTCCAATGGTGCCCTTTTGACACTTTCCCGAATTGTTGATTGTCATACCTGGGGCTTGTCTAGCAGTGTTTGGCTAGAACTACCCCTATTATTTCAGACCTGATTCGGAAGGGTATTGAGACCGAACAACCCGTGGTAGCAATGGGGATTCATGGGCGCTCAAGACTGGTAACCAATCCATGAGAGGACATGAATCACATTGTGGTTACTCGTGAGAGGCCATTTATTGGTAGGGTTGCAAATCGTAGACTTGGGCTCATGGGCGCTCATGACCGCTAACCAATCCGGGAGGGGACATGAGAGCTTCCCGTATATTATTTGTGGATGACCAATAGGGTTGATGAGTCTTTAGTTAGGGACTACGATGACTCTAGTGTGAAGGATACAAGAAAGGATTGGCAGGGGCGAAGAATGGACGTATCTGAATCTGAGTTGATATGACTAAGTAGATGACTTCCATTGGGCTAGGTTTTACCTTGACATGCGCCAATACTTAGACCAATGGTGATGTGAGAGAGTGGTGACTTATACCCTAGCTATGGATTGTCCTGAGTTATGCCGAACCCACTACCAAACGGCGTTGTGTGATGAGACCTTCCTAAAGAAGTATGGTGCTATGACTTAAAGCATGTCTGCCTATAGAGACCAGCATATATAGAGTTAGATTCATACATTCATTGTCTGTTTCATATCGCATTGCATCATGTTATGTTCTGCAATCATGTTATTTATGTTGTTGTGGATTAACTTGTTTTGCTGAGTTCTTTTGAACTCACTCCTTTTTATGCAATCTCTTTTGTTAGACTACTCTACAGGTACTGAATACTATGAAGGGCAATATGAGGAAGCGCAAGCTGAAGAAGCGTACTATACGCAAGGTGCTGGCAACTATGAAGATCACGTTGATGATTCCTCGTGGGATCATGTTACGTACCATGATTAGCTCTTCCGTGGAGTGGGAACGTCTGTACGTGGTTGATGAAGTCTATGTTTATGAAGACATTCTCTATAAAGTAGAAAACATTTAATTACTTTAATTATCATTTCCTTACTTTCCTTTGAGAACAATTGTGTTTTCCTTTTGATTTATGAGCTACATTCCGCTGTAACTGGGGAGTGAGATTCCGCCTCACTCTACTCCTTTTTTATTATATTTATGTTTGGTATCATTTCCGCACTCTAATTACATTGTCATTTTTTTTCCTTATTTGGATCTCTTGTTCATTTCATTACACATTGATTATATTTTGTTCATGATTATGTTATTGCATATGTGGGAGGATGATTTCCTCGATACTTGTTCTTCAGGGCTGTGGATCACACACTCGGGTATGCCAGATAGGGTACCGGCTGGGTGGATGTGACATCGACAGGAGCATTCAAGCGATCTATGTCATCTTTAGACCTCTCCTGGAATTCTGTGAGAAACGGTTCGGGAAAAGGAGGATTGAAGAATAAGAAGAACTCCCTCCACTTTTTGGTTGTGGTAGGGAGAGAATCTGTGAAATCCAGCCCAAACCTAGCCAGGACACCATATTTGTTTTGGGATAAAGAAAGGCTTGTTTAATGTTAGACCTTGAAGTCAGACCTGATTTTAATGTTGCTATCTTTGAAAGCCTTAGGAGGTCATGTCCGACCTTTTCCTTAGGGTAGATCCAATGTCCCGAAGTGAAGGAAGAAGTCCTTGTGGGCCCTCTTTATGGAAGACATGGTGTTTGACCCGAAACCCATGGATTTTGAGGATAGTGCTCCATACTTGGAAGGATTGTTAGTGACTGTTAAGAAACTGCGCATCGAAGAGAGTTGAATTATTTGAAGTACCTAATGAACTCCCGTGCACGATCCGAAGGTATTTCCTTAAACTAGACTTCTTGATTGACTCGTAGGAGAAAACCCCACTCAATTTGACCCCGTATAGCCCTCCAAATCCCTGTCCGAAGTTGCTGAACTATTGCTGAACTATACTTGGTCGATCCTCTTTGGTCGATCCCATCAACCAAGGAGCATCGACCAAGGCTGCCCAACTACGAGTTAAAGATTCTTTTGGAATATTCCACCCTCTATTTAGCCTAGCATTGTGTTTTGAACCCTATTCTAATCATTGCAACACTTGAGAACGTGGAGAAGGTTCCCCAAAGCTCCTCCTTGGTATTGGTGAAGGTTATTCTACTCTAATCATTGCCAGTCACTTGATTCTTGCCTCCATTATCATTTTCTAAGGTATGATTTTCTCTCTTGCTCTCTATTCGACTCATCCCTCTTATTCTTCTTACTGTTGAGAGACCATGGCCAAGGTGCTGCAACCTTGCAAACACCTTGTCATGTGTGTCCCCTCCCATTTACATTTGTTTCCCCTTCATTCTTGCTATGCCTCACTCTCATTTTGATCCTTGCATATGCATTACCATGATTCCTTGCTTAGCAACTTGATTTCTTGTCCTAAACTAAAGTGTGAAGTATGATTAGTCTAAGTAATGGCTTGCAAATGATTGTAATATTGTTCCTAACCCATTCCTCAACTAATTCCCTAGCTTTCCTTTCAATTACATTGATTTCTCATTGATGCTATGATTCTTGTCTCTAGAACTTAGTATTCCAATTTGGGGCTTTCTAATTAAATCATTAGATGATGCTAATTATTTGCTTATATGTGTTCTTATATTGTTATTAATCATTCCTCTAAGTTTTGGATCAATCCGAGCCCCGGAATATCGATTTTGGACCAAAAATCCAAAAATCCACTATTCTGCCCGCACTAAATTCTGTTTGGTCGATCCTGCTTGGTCAATCCCATCGACCAAGCATGCTGCTGAACTTTGTTTTTTGCCGTTTTGACCCTTTCGACCTTCGATTTTCCCGATTTCTTCTCTAATATTTCATTTATGTTTGTCTGGGGTCTTAATACCATCATTGGATCATTCTTTTGTGACCTTTGGATCATCGTCATCATGGCTTAAGGTGTGAAACCCAGCCCTATCCTAACCCTGACCCTGACCCGGATCCTTGTTGTTTGTAGGTCCGAAGACCAAGAGTGGTGGGAGAAGAGACTTGTGGGCCCTCATAGTTGAAGACTCGTGTATGATTCGAAGCCCATGGATATTGACAGTGAAGCTTAGTTGAAGTGCCTGTTGTGCTTTCGGTCTTGTTTTGAAGGTATTTCTCTACTCTAGACTTGTTTATTGACTTGTAGGAGAAAACCCAACTCAATTTGGACCTGTATAGCCTTCCAAATCCCTGATTCAAGCTTTCTGTACATGCTTGGTCGATTGATTGGTCGACTAAACCAGTCGACCAATGGTTGTACAAATATGAGAATAAGATGCTTTTTGGATATTCGCCTCTCTATTAAAGTGGTTCTCGTGTTTTGAACCCTATTATACTCATTTAGGCCACTGAGAACGAGAGTGGAGCTTCCCAAGGCACTCTCTTGGTGTTTGTGAAGGATTCTTGTCCCCAATCATTGCAATCATTGTCTCTTGTCTTCATATGCACATTCAAGGTATGATTCATCACTCTCACTCTCTATTCTACTCCTTTTCTTTTATTTTCTTGCTGTTACAACCTTGGAGCTGATGCTGCAACCTTGCAACCATCACTCCAAGTGTTAACTCTTAGCTAATCATTGATCTCCTTCTATTTCCATTGATGCTATGCTCTCATTTCAATCCTTGCATATGCATTACTTTGATTTTCTTCTTAACTTCATGTGTTCTTATTCTAAACTGAGGTATATAGTGTGCAATGTCTATGTCCTAGGCTAGCATGTGTTTCTAATCCATGGCCCATCAGTTCCCCTAGCTAATTCATTCAATTCCATGCAATTTCATTTAATTTCAAGTAATGCTATGATTCTTGTCTTTAGAACATAGGGTCTCAATTTGGGGGTTTTCAATTAGGCCATTGGATCATGCTAATTCTTGGTATGTAGTGTTTTTATATTGTTACAATGAATTCCTCCAAGTTTCAGATCGATCCGAGCCGCGGAAGATCATGCACTTTGTTCGGTCAGATGATCAAATTGCAGATGTGTTTACTAAGGGCTTAACATCACAAGCTTTCTTCAAGCATAGAGACAAACTCTTGCACCTGCCAATGCAGAGTTTGAGGGGGGATGAAAGACCATAACGGATCTGTTATAGTTTGAATTTGATTTTTGAATTCAAGTTTTTGAATTCAATTTTTGAATTTAAGTTTTTTAAATTTGAATTCAAGTTTTTAATTTTGAATTCAAATTTGAATATTGTAAACGAATCTTGTACAACAGCCATGTTTATTTATAAATACATAAGACTTACCCATCAAGGTAAGCAACCTACTGATCAAAAATAGAGTTTTCTTTGCATTCTTACAGACTTTGAGCAAAAAATCACTATTTGGCTTCCGGCACTATTCCTTTGGTCGAGTCAGTCTGCCAATGAGTTGCTGAATTGTGTGTTTCGCTGATTTGATCCGTTCGACCTCCGATTTTCCCGATTTCTTTTCTAATCTTTCATTTATGTTTGTCTAGGGTCTTAATACTATCTTTGGATCTTTCCTTTGAGATTATTGGATTATCATCGCGGTTTAAGGTAAGGACGGTTATACCCATATGACATAGACTATGTAATTGTTATACTGATGTTGGCAACTGAGTAGGCTCAGCTTATTGGTTGTACTTAGACATCATATGACTACTGTAGTTACCTTATGACAGTAGCACCATGTTTAATTACTTTATCCATTATGTCTATTTCATTATTGTCATTTAATTATATGCTTAATCATGTGATGTTATGACGTATCTTTCAATATGATGATGTATCATGTATGTATGATATGATGAACTCAGAATGTGATTGGATAACTATGATGTGGGATTGGGGAATGTCCTTTTGACATTTCTGTCCTCGGACATCAGAGGGAATAGTATGGGATGTTCTTCGAAGATGCCCATCGACGCTTTCCCGGATCATTGGATAACATACTTAGGACTTGTCTAGTTGTATGGCTAGGATGTCCCTGTTGTATCAGACCCAATCGGAAAGGCATTTACACCGAATGACCCGTGGTAGTAGTATGGTTTGATGGGCGCTCAAGACCAGTAACCACTCCGTGTGAGGACATAAATCATATTACGGATACCCGAAAGGGGCCATTTATTGGTAGGGTTGCAAATAGCTAGACTTGGGCTCACGGGCGCTCAAGACTGGTAACCAACCCGTGAGAGGATGTGAAAGCTTCCTGTTTACTATTTGTGGATGACCAATAGGGTTGGTGAGTCCGTAGTCCGGACTATGCTGACTCTAGTGTGAAGGATACCGGAAAGGATCGCCCGGGGCAAGGAATGGACATATTTGGATCTAACATGATATGACTAAGTAGAAGACTTGCATTGGACTAGGTTTCACCTTGACATGCGCCACTACTTAGACCAATGGTGATGTGAGAGAGCGGTGATTTAAACCCCAGCCATGGATTGTCCCGAGGGATGTAGGACCCATTTACCTGATTTGAGTGATTGAGACCCACCCAAAGAAGTATGGTGCTATGACTTAAAGCATGTCTACCATAGAGACTAGCATGTATAGATTTAGTATCATATTTGCATCATGTGTTTCATATCATCTTGCATCATGTTATGATTTGTACTATATGGTTTATGTGTTATGGATTAACTGCCTTGCTAAGTTTTTTCGAACTTATTCCTTTTGTGCAATTGTTTTGTTAGATTTCTCCACAGGTATCGAAGAAGCTGATGGTGTGAAATCCCACCTAACCCTAACCTTGTTGTTGTACTAAATGCACACATACCATATGCATTGTTCGATTTATTCTTTGTCGTATGAGTTGCCTAGTTTCGTTTGGTAGAAGTTTACCCCGAAGCTGTTCTATTTCCTCTACTATTTCTTCTAGTGCCTTCTATCTCCCTTTGATAGGAGGGTGATCTTAAGTCATTCCCATGACTGATCCTTCTATTCCTGCTGTTCTAGAGTGGATCTCCATACACTTTATAACCTTGTGTTTTCCCCACATGATGATTTCGAAGGGAAATCAAGTGTGATCTTCATGGTTTGTTATTCCTTCTAATTGTCTCAAGACTTCAAGCTTTTCATCTCCTATTCTTCAATCAAAGGTTAGTAATCTCTCTTGTGTTGTATTAATCTACTCTTACTATGTGTCATTCTTTGTGATTGAGACTATGAAGAAGATGTTGCATCCTTGCAACCATCTCTTCTACAATCTCCTTTCATTCTTAAGGTTTTATGATCTTCATATTGATCTTCGTCATGATCCTTGTGAAATCTTCATCAAGCCATGATCATACTTTCGATTTAATTTCAAAGCATGTTAGATTTACTCCTTTGTTTTTATTACAAAAGATTTATTGTTATTTGTTTTCCGTTGATTTTGGGAGAAGAAAGTCAAGGTAAAAGCAATGTATCTCCATCTCTTTTGAAAGCCTAGTACTCTCCCAATTTCGAGGACGAAATTATTTTAAGGGGGGGAGAATGTGAAACCCAGCCCAAACCTAGCCCGGGGCACCCTATTTGTTTTGGGTGAAGAAAGACTTGTTTAATGTTAGACCTTGAAGTTGGACCTTAATTTCAGTGTTGCGATCCTTGAAAACCTTGGGAAGTCATGTCCGACCTTTCCCTTAGTGTAGATCCATGTCCCGAAGTGATGGAAGTTGTCCTTGTGGGCCCTCTTTATGGAAGACATGGTATTTGACCTGAAACCCATGGATATGGTTGATGGTGCTCCATACTTGGATGCATTGTCAGTGATTGTTTTGAATCTGCAGCCTGAAGAAGATGAGCTTAGTTGGTGGACCTAACAAACTCCCGTGCTCAATCCAAAGGTACTTCCTGAAACTAGACTTCTTGATTGACTTGTAGGAGAAAACCCCACTCAATTTGACCCCGTATAGCCCTCCGAATCCTTGTCCGAAGTTGTTGTTCTTGTTTGGTCGACTGGCTAGTCAACCAATCAGTCGACCAAAGGAATACAAGCCCAAGAAAATCTGGTTTTTTGGTCATTTTGGGTTCTATTTATGTGGAACTTCGTGGTTTTCACCCCATTTACTGCTAGGACTCTCTTGGGACTTGGGAAGGCTCCTCTTAGGCTCCTCCTTGGCTTGGGTGATGATCTTCTACAAGAATCATGGTCTCTCTTCTCAAATCTCTTCCCCAAGGTATGTTTTCTCTCATTCTCTCTCTAATCTACTCTCTCCTCTTGTTTTCTTGCTGCTGAGACCATGACTAAGGTGCTGCAACCTTGCAAACACCTACTCATGTGTTCCCCCTTTCATTTACATTAGTTCCTTTCAATTCTTGCTATGCTTTGCTTCATCTTAATCCTTAGCATTGCATTTCCACGATTCCTTTCATTCCAACTTGTGTTATTGATCTCAACTGATGTATAGATGTATGTTAGGTCTGATTTGTTGATGGCTTATGCTTCTAAACTAGTTCTTATCACTTCCTTAGCTAATTCCCCATCATTCCTTGCCATTGCAACAATTTCCATTTCAATTCTTGATGTTTATCATATAGAACTTAGGGTTTCAATTTGGGGGTTTTCAATTCAGCCATTGGATCATACTAATTCTTGTTGTGTAGTGTTCTTATATTGTTATAATCATTCCCTCCAAGTTTCGGATTGATCCGAGCCCCGGATGATCGGTTTCGGGCCAAATTCTCTATTGAGCCCGTTACTGTTCATTCTGGTCGACTGACCAGTTGACCAGTCAATCGACCAAAGGTGAACAGCAACACTGTCTTTGCTCGATTTGCTCCGTTTGATCTCTGATTTGATTGTTTCCTTCTCTAATGTTGCATATATGTTGTCTAGGGTTCAAGTACTAAATTGGGGACTATTCTAAGTGATCTTTGGGATTATTTTCGATTCGATTCGATTAAGGTAAGGACGGTTATTACCATAATTACATGGATTATGTGAATATTACTTTTATGATTGGAAACTTAGTATCCTCACCTTCTTTATCGTATTTCTTACAATATATGACTGATGTAAGTACTTCAAGTACAATAGTGCTATATTTATCTATTCCTTGTTATCATTGAATGTTCATTCTTGCTAATTACATATGCGATTGATCATGTTTTATTCAATATCTTCTATATGATGAAATATCATTTGTATATGATGTGATGGAATTGGGAATGTGATTGAATATGTATAATTTGGGATTAGGGAATGTCCTACTGACATTTCTGTCCTTGGACATCGGAGGGAATAATATGGGATGTTCTTTGAAGGTGCCCATCGACGCTTTCCTGAATTATTGGATGACATATATAGGACTTGTCTAGATGTATGGCTAGGATGTCCCTGTCGTATCAGACCCGAATCGGAAGGGCATTGAGACCGAACGACCCGTGGTAGTAGTGTGGATTTGTGGACGCTCAAGACCATTAACCATCCCGTGAGAGGACATAGATTGCATTGCGGATACCCGAAAGGGGCCATTTATTGGTAGGGTTGCAAATAGCTAGACTTGGGCTCACGAGCGCTCGAAGATTGGTGAGTCATATCCGTGAGAGGACGTGAGAGCTTCCCGTCTACTATTTGTGGATGACCAATAGGGTTGATGAGTCCGGTGAGTAATATCCGTGACTCTAGTGTGAAGGATACCGGAAAGGATCACCCGGGGCGAGGAATGGACTTATATGGATCTGACATGATATGATTAAGTAGATGATTTGCATTGGGCTAGGCTTTACCGTGACATGCGCCAATACTTATACCAATGGTGATGTGAGAGAGCGGTGACTTAAACCCCAGCCATGGATTGTCCGAGAAGGTTTCAGGACCCAATTCCCACCGGAGAACCCAAGATACCGAGATGGTGTAGGGAAGAGTGATTTGAGACCTACCCAAAGAAGTATGGTGCTATGACTTAAAGCATGTCTACCTATAGAGACTAGCATACATAGAGTTAGTTTCATACTTCATCATTTGTCTCATATCATCTTGCATTATACTATGTTTTGTATCATGTATCTGTGTTATTATGGAATAACTGCCTTGCTGAATTCTTTTGAACTCACTCCTTTTTGCAACATCTTTTGTTAGACTTATCTGCAGGTACCACTAGTGTTGACTATGATGGTCAACACTATGAAGACCAAATTGATGACTCATACACTATTGATCATGGTGACTACGTTGGTGAAGACTATCAGTACGAGACTGATATTAGTCATTGCGGATTCGACATTGTCAAGTTTCATATGATTATGTTATTGAGGAAAACATTGTATAAATTAGAAGAAATTGTAACTTAGTTGCTTACCTTTTTCTTTCCCTTCTTTTGAGAACAGGTTGTAACCTTTACTTTTATTTGATCTACCTTCTATTGCTATTGTAGAGTTGGTTTCCGCCTCATTCCACATTTTGACTATTTATTCTATTGGTATCATTTCCGCACTCTGATGCTCTTTTATGATCCTTCTGAGATCCTTCTTGACTTTTATTATTAAATTACTTGAAAACTATGACTTGTTCTTGCTTTTGATTAAGTTATTGTGCTAAGTGGATATGATCGTTCCTAAACTTGATCATTTGAACTGTGGATCACTCCACTGGGTAATCCAGATAGGGTACCCCCTGGGTGGATGTGACAGATGGCACGTACTTTGAGGCGGACTAGGATTCCGCATACTACGCTGAAGGTTTTGGCCATTATGAAAGTTACTGTGAAGGTGCCAAGGGTGATTACCCTCCGTACCAGGATTAGCCGAACTTTAGTGTGGGAAAGGCCCTGTTTGGTTTCCTTCGTATACACTTATGAGGACACCCTGTACAAGACCGAAAAGACCTTAGCTTAGGCCTTTCTATTGTTATTCCTTTGGAACTTGGATACGTAATTAACCTTCTTTCGATATACTCTTAGATTTTGGATATGTAACTTAACTTGATTTACTACTTTTCTGCTGCCACTGAGGGAGTGACTTCTGATCGCTCTCTCTCCTTTTGATGTTTTATTTATATTTATGGTATCATCTTTATTCTGCACTCTGATTATCTGTTCTTATCTTATTCATGATTCTTTTATTTTATGCCTTTACCTTGATTATTATTGTTCATGATTGTATTATCGCGTATGTGGGAGGCAAGGTTGCTCGATACTTGATCTTTGGGACTGTGGATCACATACTCAGGTATGCCTAGCAGGGTACCAGCTCGGGATGTGACATAAGGTAAGGACAGTTATTGCCATATAACATAGACTGTATGACTTTTACACTATTGTTGGCAACTTAGTAGACTTAGCTTGTTAGTTGATTCTAGACATCATATGACTACTGTAGTTACATTATGATAGTAGCACCATGCTTAATTACTTTGTTTATCATGTCTATTTATTCTTGTCATGTACTTATACACTTGATCATGAGTTGTTATGACATATCTTTTCTTATGATGATGTATCGTTGATATGTGATATTTTGGAAATAAGCATGTGATTGCTTATGTATAATTTAGGATTGGGGAGTGTCATATTGACGCTTCTGTCCTCGAACATCGGAGGGAATAATATGGGATGTTTTCTGAAGATGCCATCGAAACTTTCCCGGATTATTGGATGACATACATAGGACTGTCTAGTGGGTGGCTAGGATGTCTTTGTCGTGTCAGACCCGAATCGGAAGGGTATTGAGACAAAACGACCCGTGGTAGCAGTGGGGATTTGTGGGCACTCAAGACCGGTGAAATGATCCGTGAGAGGTCATGAATTACATTGTGGGAGCCATTTATTGGTAGGGTTGCAAATGGCTAGACTGGGGCTCACGGGCACTCAAGACCGGTGAAATGATCCGTGAGAGCTTCTCGTCTACTATTTGTGGATGACCAATAGGGTTGATGAGTCCAGTGAGTAATATATGTGACTCTAGTGTGAAGGATACCTGAAAGGATCCCAAGATATCTTAAATGGTTGAGGAGGAATGGAAGTATCCGGATCTGAGTTGATATGACTAAGTAGATGACTTGCATTAGGCTAGGCTTTGCTGTGACATGCGCCAATAGTTATACCAATGGTGATGTGAGAGAGTGGTGACCAAATCCCCAGCCAAGGAATGTCCGAGAGGGATGCAGGACCCATTACCAACCGGCTGCCCAAGATATCTTAAATGGTTGAGGGTGTGTGTGTGTGACCTACCCAAAGAAGTATGGTGCTATGACTTAAAGCATGTCTACCATAGAGACCAGCATTCATAAAGTTAGAATCATACTTGCATCATGTGTTTCATATCATATTGCATCATGTTATGACTTGTATTATATGGCTTATGTATTATGGAATAACTACCTTGTTGAGTTCTTTTGAACTCACTCCTTTTTGCAACATCTTTTGTAAGACCTTTCTGCAGGTACTACTACTGTTGACTATAATGGTCAACACTTTGAAGACCAAGTTAGTGACTCACACAATACTAGTTATGGCGACTAAGTTGATGAAGACTATCAGTACGAGATTGGTACTTATCTGGAGTAGTCCAGCTTTTACACTTGTGAGACAGCGATGGGATATCGTCCTATTCTTTTTTGACCTTTTATTTGATTCGTTGAGACTGTAGTTTAGTTGTTCCCCTTTTTATTTGGGTACCAGTTGTAACCCTTATTTTTATTCGATCTACCTTCCGCTAATGCTGTAGAGGGAATTTCCGCCTCATTTCCGCATGTTGACTATTTATTCTATTAGTATCATTTTCCGCACTCTGATGTTCTTTTCCGATCCTTCTGAGATCCTTTCTTGACTTTTATTATTAAATTTCTTGAATACAAAGATTTGTTCTTGCTTTTTGATTATATTACTGTGCTAAGTGGTTATGATTGTTCCTAAATTGGATCGTTGGGATTGTGGATCACTCCCCTGAGTAATCCAACTACGGTATACCCTAGGTGGATTTTAGGGTGGATGTGACAGAATCTTTCTCGATGAAATTTCCTTGAAAAGAAGAAGACACCCTCTTTGCTAAGTAAAACCAGCCACGCTGAGTATGAGGGTGTAGAGAATAATAATGATGGAATAAACTAAAGGTTGGGAAGACGCCTAAGGTGTGTCAAAAACCGACAAAGCCAATCATAATGCGCCAACTATTTGGGCTCAAGTTGGTCGGGCTGATGTCGTAATGATTCAGAAGGTCCACAAAAAGATAATGCAAGAGGAAGACGAAGCCCCCGATGAAGGCATCATAGTACATAGGATAAAAACCCTCCGGGGGACTGGTCACTCTTTCATCATCCCTCGGGAGGACAACTATATACCCCTCAGGTAATTTGAAGCTGTAAAGAAACCTTTCTAAGTCATCAGAAGAAAGAGAACAAGAATAAAACTCAGGTCCCGAAGAAGATTAGACATAATCAACATGCCAGGGAGTCAAAGGCTAAGATTTCGCCTAGGCCAAGAGGCATCCTCATCTAAGGTTCTTTTATCTGGCTTACGAAGAATAGCTCCTTGGAAGCCACTAGGACGCTGTAAAGGCAGACAGGGTGGACCCTTCGTTTAGGAAAGAACGATCTAGGAAGTAGCAGAAGTTTCTTGCCTAAAAAAGACTCGGGAGGATGAGGCAGAAGGATCACGTGAAGTAGTCGTAGATTCCGACCTTAAAGCACTCTAGGCAGAAGGAGCGACGAATCCAGAAGCGACGGCAGGCTCAGAGACGTCCCGAAGCTCAACACTTCGAACAACATCAACTCGAGCCTGAGCAGCTTGTTCCTGAGCTTCCCAATCCCTACGACTCATCTCAAATATCTCCTCATAAACCCTAAGATTGTCATCGGGAGAACTCTTGCTTGAATCATGAGTACACTCATCATCCAAAGACTGCTCATGCGAATCTTTCAGACGGTCCCCTGCTAAATTGACTCCCCTTGTTTGATCACTGTCACCCTCACTCACATAACCCTCGTCCCGACGACGTTTTCTTTCTCGATAAATTGGGATGGGAACTTGGCCTGAGTTTCTTCGGAGCCATGATTGGGAGAAAATAACTTACTGTTTAAAGGATGAAGGATCTCGAAGCTTATTCGGGAGCAATTCTTGATCGAGAGCAACGAAAACAGTGGATTGAAACAAAGAAGGAAAGGCAGTATTTATACTACCAGAGGAGGCGTTACTAATTTCGATCCAATGGTTACGACGTTTCAAGATCAACGGTTCAAGGAAGAAGACAATTCGTCTTCCCAAGGTAGCCATAATGGCTATAAACTTAGCCATTTGACGTGGTAAAGCTGGACTAGACATGGACTTTAAGAAAAACCGTTAGCGTAACGGCTAGTCACTTCACACGAGAGCATTAAATGCGCCCAACGATGTAACTCCCTTACTATCCCGCACAATGTAAACAACATCCGGGATAGGGGGCTTTTGTGTGTTATGCAGGAGTTTCCAACCCAACTGCCATAAGTCCAGACGAGGCTAAATAGGCTACTTGGTCGGGACATATGCCATGAGACAGCACCCAATTCCTAACCATGGACAGATACATCTCTCACTCTTAACCCGGCTCTCTCTACATTACATATGACTTTCCTCAGGGTTTCCATCTTCAGTTTCCTCAATCATGGATAGCTTCTCTCAGAAACTTGGCAGGTTGTGAAATGATATCGTATGAAGAAGACCCATTCAAAGGAGAGGGAGAATTCATTGCACCCAACAGTGTGACTCCCTTACTATCCTGCACGATGTAAACAAACACCCGGGATAGGGGGCTTGTGATATGGGAGTTTCCTACCCGAATGGCTCAGACCCGGCCGAGGGCTTAACATGTCACATAGTCGGGACAGTTACCGACCATCTTGATCAAGGCGTTACATACGCTGGACATATATGGCAACCATTCTCAATATGGAAGGTCAACTCGACAGCTGATTGAGCGGGACCAACGACGAGGAGGCATAATCCCAGGAGAAACAACAGCCCTTGTCAGGCAAACTTACCAAATATAGTAAAGGTAATTATTACAGTATAAAAACAAGGGTACGCCCCTCCAGTAAGCATCCAATACATTCTGAACATAATCTTGTGTAGCTTTTGCACGGAATCTTAATATGTTCACTATCTGACTAAGCCATCAGAGGCGGTTGCCGGGCACACGAGCCGGCCTGCATCTAACCTTTCTTGCAGGACTCATCGTTCTGAGAACGAGAGGAGGTTTAATCGGGAGCAGCAATATAACTATAACGCATCAAAAGGATTATGCTTACTCATGCTCATCACACGTCAATATGATCTACATTATTAATGCTCAAAAGAGGATATTTTATTTGAACAAAAAAAAAAAAGGCCATTTCCTAAACATGTGGCCGAGGGGGGTGCTAAGGGTGCATAATCTTGATCTCAGCTCAAGTTGTACGGGTGACCAAAATCATAAGCTCTCAAAGACACCACGTACACTTTCTAAGTGTTTCATAGAAAATATGCATAGAACTAACCTCAAAGGATTGGCTCAATTAAGGATGTCAATGGTGCGATTTGGGGCGGTTTCGGGCTCAAAAACACTCAACCCAAACACGGCCCATTAGCAAAATAACGGTTTTCGAGCCGGTTTCAGTTCAGTGCGGTTCGGGTTCGGGCTAACTAACGATTTGGTCTAGCAGTCTATACTCGAGTTGACTAACGGTTTTGGCTAATAATTTATGGCATACAAGAAAAGGAATAAAAATAAATAGTTGAACATCCTACAACAAGAGCCAAAATTCTATAGAAAATAAAATTGCTATTGCTAAATTTTCATTAAAAAATAAAAAGTCATTCCATGTTGTAGAAGTCCCACCCACCTTATAGAAATCAAGAATTCAAATAATAAGTAGTAACATAGAAATTGCAAGTTCATTCCTTAGGCTCTATCGGATGGTCCTGAAACAAATCTTCAAACCAAAAACCCTTTTAAATTCGTGAGAATGTTGGGTTATTGTTTTGTGAGAATGTTGATTTTTTTTCCCTTCTATGAAATCCGTCTCTTTTTTGAGTTGGTATTTAATTGATATGCCAAAGAAATACCTTTTGATAAATATAATCATACTTAATCAACATTCTCATACTTTATAAATATTTATTTAATTTAAACAAACTTTGTACATTCAATTAGATATTCATACTTAATCCTTCTAATTGTCTCTTACAAGTAGTAGAATGACTATTTGATCTTTAAATTCATGCTCAATTTTTATGATAGTCTATACCAACTACCTAGTGATAGTATGATGATTCAAACAATATTTAATGTTAAACTATATAACGAGTTGTAAAACGGGTTATAATGAGTTGCGGTTTGGGTTCGGGTTGGTGCGGCTCTGCCACCCTCAGTCCAAACACAGCCTGTTAAGGTTCAGTTCGGGCTATAACGGGCCGATGCAGTTCGATTTAACGGTTCGGGCTGCAAATTGACACCCCTAGGCTCAATTGACAAAAAACAAACTCAGTATGAGGTCAGGAGTTCAAATATCCTTAAAGCTATTTTAAAAGTGTAGTCGAGATGTGTGTAAGCTTGACTAAATGAAGCTCGTATCCTGGAAAAATAAAAAATACCTCTAAAACTACAAAATAGAAAATTTACATTTATAAATTCTGATAATTAGTTTAGGAACCAGTACACGTGCTATTCATTGATGATGATTCTACATGGACGGATATAGATGGTACAATTTAGGCGGGGGGAACGAGAGAGAGAAGATAACGTGGGTACGAAACAAAGAAGATGGTAATGGTACAAAACAAAGATTGGAAAGATAGGTGGGAAAGCGTTTACGCGGTTGATGTGAGGTCAAAATAAACTTTATATCATAGGGATATTTTCCTAATGATACGTGTAACGTGGTTCAAATTAAATGCCTACCGACATGTCCAAGAGAAGAACCCTCTCTCTGTCAGTCTGTTGGTGATCTGAAAGATGGATACTTTATTCATTCAATAAATAACCATGATAAAGTCAAGGATTAGCGTGGATTTAATTTGACATTTAGTCGTTACTACCTACCTGGTTGCGACTTGTGGATGGTGCTATTGTTTTTTATTTTAATAATAAAAACACACACATATAGTTAAAGACAATTACACATATGGTTAGGCAGTTCATTATAGTCTATATATATCCCATCATAGCATTTACCACTAGATTGATTATCCTAGAATGAAGCTGTGGGGTTGTGAATTCTTCAAAAGAAATTTCAATAGTTATAGTCGCTATGTGCATCAACCTTTCTATTATAGAGAAGGGCCAAGTTAGCTGGTAAGGTCTGGATAATAGTTTCCTTAGTACCGACTGATTACTCAAAACATATTTACTTCGAGTCTCAAAATCTTCGCATCTTTTGAATCCTTCTTGCAATCCAATTAGTGCTGCTTCCAACACATCATCAGTATTAAACATACCAAAATTGACAGACTATATATGTCCATCTACCGCAATCTCCAAGCTCCATCCAGCCGCATTCACCTGTTTGTTATAAATCCCTGCACACATTAATACAACATTAATATTTATGGGGATAAGAGGGCATATTTGGGTTTGTCTTTCATTGTGTTGTATCTCATTACAAAAATCATCAAAATGCCCATTCCCTTTGAATCCCGTTCACATTTGATTTAGGTTGAATCAACCCCACCCAATAATTGATTCAATTAACAATCGAAGTTGAATCAAGTTTTTGTTTGAAAAGACAACATCTTTCGTTCTTGCCATATTAAATAGCAAGAAATGATAAAGACAAGCAGAATCCATGTAGTATTTTTTTCCCCATTTGAGAGAAAATTTGTTGACACATCCCTGAGACTGATGTATCAACCCAATATTCAGTTCTTAAACTTGCAGGACCAGCCGCATGGATTCTTTTTGTCCAATCACACGAAATCAAAGCATGCCAAATAGTTTCCCTTTCCCTTCCACAGAACACACAATCTGATTGGATGTTTGTCCATTGAGCAATTGTCGCTCAGACAGGTAACCCATGATTTAATGTACGCCAAAAAAATACAAGGAATTTAGGATGGATGGGTAATTTCCACCACCTAGATTCCATTTCAGTCATTAAAGGTGATCTTCTATTTTCTATTTCAGCCATTGCTAATTTGACTGTGAAATCCCCCCTTGCATTTAATCTAGATACCCACCTATCATCCTCATCAGCTAGAATAGGTAGTTGTGGAAATATTGGATTTGGATTAGAAACATTAATCAAATTATTAATGTTAGAAAATACTTCCCTTTCAGTGCAGTATTATAATCCTCCATCTTCTTAAAACCTAGTCCACCTTGTTCTTTCCTTTGGCAGCATTTCACCCATGAAATCATATGCAAATGTCGTTTTCCCCTTGTTTTCCCATTCTAGAATCTCTGGCAAATTGCATCAATTTTGGTGCAAACACCTTTAGGATATCTAATGCATTGCATTTGATACAATGCCATTGATTGTAGTTGATAGAATGCCATTGATTACAATGCTGATTGCATAAGAACCCCTCACCCAGCATAAGATAAATTATTTGCTTTCCATCCAGCCATTTTCCTTGCCATTCAATCCAAAACTGATTGCAATATTCTAGTTTTTCTTCTCCCTACCAACAGAGTAGACCCTAAGATAAGTGATTTCTCTCTTGATTTCTGGTACTCACAGAATGGCCAATGAACGAACTTTATCTTCTTGTGAGACACTCCGACTAAAGAAAACCCCGCTCTTTTCCAGATTAATTTCCTGTCTCGTTAAATCCGAAAAAAGTTCTAAAACAACTTTTAAGGCTAGAACTTCCTCTATCCGCCTTACAGAAGAGAAATGTGTCATCCACGAAGAAAATATGTGATATTTCTGGTGCCCCTTGTCCAACCTTAATCCCGCTCAAAAGATTCAAATTCCTGTACTCATCAAGTAACCGAGATAACACTTCCATAATTAAGAGAAATAAATAAGGACTTAAGGGGCATCCTTGTCTAAGTCCATGGAACCAGAAAATCACTGATAAGGAGACCCATTTAGTTTTATGGAAAAGGTAGGTGAGGAAATTAGAGCTTTAATGAGTGAACACCACTTGGCATCAAAACCCAAAACACAAAAAAGATTCAAAATAATATTTCGATCAGCCTTATCATACGCTTTGGACATGTCCAATTTTAGCGCTAGAAACCCGACTTTGGACTGAGACATTTTCATATAATGAAAAATTTCTTGAGCAATGAAAATGTTATCAGAAATCTGTCTGTTTTCCACAAAAGCACCTTGATTTGGTGAAATAAAACTTGGAAGAAGAGGTTTCAATCTGTTAGCCAAAATTTCTGCAATGATTTTATAAGAAACACATTACACAAACTAATAGGCCTGAAATCCGACACTTCCTTGGGTTCACTTTTTTTGGGAATAAAACAGAGTAAAGTATGGTTTAATCCCGGTGGAAGGAACTCATTGAGAAAGAACATTTGAACAAATTTGACCACCTCCTGTTGAATTAAATCCCAAAATTTCTGAAAGAAGAAAGCATTAAATCCATCTATCCCTGGTGCTTTGAAGGGCCCTAGGGAAAACATTGCATTCTTTACCTCTTGAAGATCTGGACATGTGGCTAACTCCCCTAGGGGTCCTTCAATTGGAGGAAAAAGATAGTTGATAAATTCCGGATCCAAGGGATTAGAGGATTGATAAATATCTTTCATATGATTGGCAAAGACTTCCGCTATATCCCTTGCATTCGAGAAAGTATAACCATTAGCTTTTGATTGTCTCAATCTTCCTATGATGAAGATTAATTTTTACTTGCCAAATGGTAAAATCTCGTATTTCTGTCCCCATTCAAGATATACTTACTTCGCGATTTTTGAAACCAAAACATTTCCTCCGCTTGCAAGGCCCATTCCAGACTTTGCTTCTTTTGATTAATGATGTTCCAGTCCGAAAATCTCTCATTCTCCAGCACCTCAATTTCCAACGAAGCTCTATGAAACAAATTATCGATTTTACGAAAAACCGATTTATTCCACTTTTGAAGAAATCGTGATATATTTCCCAACTTACTAGAAAGGGTCATATCACCACTATTAACCCATGCACTCTTAAAATCCTCCACAAAATTTGGATGAGAGAACCATGCATTTTGAAAATGAAAAAGTTTCCGCTCAAAGATTGTATTGGGAAGAGGTTCCAAAATTAAGGGATTGTGATCATATCCCATTGCTAGGAGTTTGAGGACTCTGGGATTTTGAAATTTACCCACCCATGACGGGGATGAAAACACCCTATCCAGCTTTTCTCTTACCAAATTTGGCGGAGCTTGTCTATTGGTCAAGTGAATGGACATCCCGGTGAATCCCATTCCAACAACTATTCATTTTGTAAAAGATTTTTAAAAGCAACAAGAGCCCCAAATGGCTTAAAAGGTCCCCCCAGTTTTTCAATGGCACTCAAAATCTCATTGAAATCCCCCATTAAGAAAAAAGGTTCTAGAATAGATTGGAAATGGGTTCTAGGCCTTCCCAGAACTTTTTTCGATTGACATACTGTGGAGGGGCATAAATGAAACCAGCCACCGCAAAACAGGATTTCAACTGAAAACAAATAAAAATAACCAACGGATCATAGTATAAGACATCGGTTTGAAGACCTAAGGTCGCTAAGACAATGAGGCCACCCTTAAGATCCTTAGTCCCACAACTCTCCACATGTTGCACAATATAATACTTCTGAAACAACTTTTTTTTCCGTTGAACAAGCAATTTATGATCCCTGCTTGGTCTCACACAAAAACATTAATTGAGGGTGACGCTTGTTAATAATTTTCCCCAAACAATTTTGGGTAAGATTTCCATTAACGCCCCTCACATTCCACGCAAGAATCTTCATAATCAAAACAAAATAATAGAACTGAGTTGGGAACAATCCAACCTTAGTCAACTGCTTCCACCACCTCTCACCCCAAGAACATAACTCCAATTTGATAAAGAACAACTTAGTGTATATAAGAATACATCATATGAAAGGAGAGACATTAATAGTATTACACCACCATAGAAACTGAGAAATAATCAACATTAAAGCATTACACCACCATAGAAACTGAGAAATAGCCAACATTAAAGCAGGATAGCTTGACACTGAAAGCTAACTGTGAAATCCAGCCCTATCCTAACCCTGACCCTGACCAGGAACCTTTGATGTTTGTAGGTCCGAAGGTCCGGAGTGGTGGAAGAAGAGACTTGTGGGCCCTCGTAGTTGAAGATTTGGTGTATGATTCTGAGCCCATGGATATTGACAGTGATACTGTGAAATCCAGCCAAAAGCTAGCTAGGACAACCTATTTGTTTTGGGTGAAGAAAGGTTTGTTTAAAGTTTGACCTTGATAACAATGTTGCTATCCTTGAAAGTCTTAGGAAGTCATTTCAGACCTTTCTCTTAGGGTTGATCCAATGTCCCGAAGTGAAGGAAGTGGCTCTGTGGGCCCTCGCAGTGGAAGACAGGGTATTTTACCCGAAACCCATGGAGTTTGATGATGGTGCTCCATAATTGGAAGCATTGTCAGTGTGAAATCCAACCCTATCCTAACCCTGACCTTGACCCAGAAACCCGGTTGTTTGTAGGTCCGAAGACCCGAAGCAAAGGAAGAAGCCAACTATGGGCCATCTCAGTAGAAGACATAGTGTTTGACCTAGAACCCATGGAGATTGATGATGGAGTTCCATACTTGGAAGTCTGTGCAGATCTGGAAAGAAAGCTGTAGCTTGGCGAAGATGAGTCTAATTGATGGACTTGTAGTATAGTTAGACATGATTCAAAGGCATTTTTCTATACTAGATAAGTCATTTGTTGTGTTGGGAGAAGCCCAAGAGGTTTGGACTTGAGTTGGGCCTCCAATTCCCTGTTTGGGCGTTGCTGACCAGCTCGGTCGATTGATTGGTCGACTGGGTCAATCGACCAAGCAGTTGACCGACAGGGTGTTAAATCCGAGAAAATCCAATTTTAGGGTTCTTCACTTTCTATTTAAATTAACTTTGTGTTTCTTAGTATCCTCTACCTCCAAAACTCTCTGAGAACGTGGGAAGACTCTTTCGAAGCTCTCTCTGGTGATTTCGAAGGTTCTTTGTGAGATCTGAAGCTTTTCATCTCCGATCTGTCAATCCAAGGTTAGTAATCATTCTGTTTTGTGAATTATTCTTCTACGATCTTATTCTTGATTTGAGATTGGAAGAAGATGCTGCATCCTTGCAACCATCTCTTCCATGATCTCATTCTTTTTTTAAGGGTTTAGTAATCATTCTGTTTTGTGAATTATTCTTCTACGATCTTATTCTTGATTTGAGATTGGAAGAAGATGTTGCATCCTTGCAACCTAATCCTTGATAAACTCTCCTTTTGAAACCCTAATTTTACCCTTTCCAATCACTTTCTTAACATGATTGAATCCAATTCTCATGACGTACTTGTGTTTGATTTTGATTACCTTCTTCTAGAATTAGATCTAATCTCCTTTAATCTTTTCTGTGATTTCATAGTATGTTTTTCATCGAATTCTAGGGTCTTCACCCAATTGGGGAAACCATGATTTCAAATCAGAAGGTAGTGTTTTTAATCTTTATTAAGGCCTAATCTATACTCCTTTAGTGTTAGAATATTGTTCTAAAGGTTTTCTCCAAGTTTCATGAAGTTTCGAATCTTGTAGATTGAGTTTCGGATCAAAATCCATTGATTTGCTTCGTACTAACTCAGTTGGTCGACTGGGTCAATAGACCAACCAATCGACGAAGCAAATAAGTAGCTCTGTTTTTCGCTCAGTTTGATTCGTTTGCTCTCCAATCTTTTAGGCTTCTTTCCTAATGTTGTATCTATGATTGTCTGGGTTTATTTGCTAGGTTTGAAACCTCTCTCTTTGATCTTTGGATAATCATCAACGCTAATTAAGGCAAGGACAATTATCTTCATAATGACATAGATTGCGAGTATGTTTGTTTCTGATTTCGAAAACTCTTGGATTCGCTACTGATATTGTATTTTCTAATTATGATGTACTATTGTAAGTACAGTAGTACCTTACTTATGTTGTCTTTTCATTATTCAAGTATATATGGATGCTTACTCATGTATGTTGTTAATGAATGCTTTTACAAATTCTTTTATGTGATGAGATGTTGGTTATGTATGATGTGACTTGTCACATCCACCCAGCCAGTACCCCATCTGGCATACCCAAGAATGTGATCCACAGTCCAAGGATCAAGAATCGAGGGACCATGCCTCCCACATACACGATAACATAATCATGAACAATAATAATTAAGGTAAAAACAACTAATACTAAATATCACGAATAAGATAAGATTCAATAAATCAGAGTGCGGAAAAGCAGATAATATCAAGGTGTAAATGTGATCATAAAGGTGAGAGGATATATGATAATCACCCTCTCAAGGCAGCGGAAATGAAGTATGATTAAGTTAATTACAATCCCAAGTATAAAAAGATAATCCAAAAACAAGTTAATTACATGTCCAATGGTTCCATAAATAGACCAGGGAAGTGGGGCACTAAGCTAGGGTTTCTTCTGTCCTAATGATGGTCTCCTCAATGGTGTGGATGAAGAAAGCCCAACTCTGCCGCTCCCGCACTATCGTGGGGCTAACCCTGGTGCGAATAGTAATCCTCCTAGGCACCAACACTCTGATCTTCACTGAAGATACCACCTGGAGGGTAGTATGCGGGCTCAAAGTCCGTCTCGAAGGGAGTGCCATCATAATCTTCGGTACCTGTAGGATGATCTAAAAACATTTGTATAAAAGGAATGAGTTCGAAGAACTTAGCAAGGTAGTTATTCCATAATTAAAATCATACATATATAAAACATAACATAATGCGATGTGATATGGAACATATGATGCAAATATGATTCTAACTCTATGAATGCTAGTCTCTATGGTAGACATGCTTTAAGTCATAGCACCATACTTCTTTGGGTGGTCAGTCACTCCCCCTCAATCATACAAGATATCTTGGGTCTGCCAAGGAAGTTAGATAAAGTCATCTAAAAAACCATGTTAAGGGAATCGGTCACCGCTCTCTCACATCACCGTTTGGTATAAGTACTGGCGCATGTCACTGTAAAGCCTAGCCCAATGCAAGTCATCTACTCAGTCGTATCAAGTCAGATCCGGATACGTCCATTCCTTGCCCCCGGCGATCCTTTCCTGTATCCTTCACACTAGAGTCAGCGAAATCCCATATTTCGGACTCATCAACCCTATTGGTCATCCACAAATAGTAAACGGGAAGCTCTCACGTCCTCTCACGAGTTGGTTACCGGTCTTGAGCGCCCATGAGCCCAAGTCTAGCCATTTGCAACCCTACCAATAAATGGCCCCTTTCGGGTATCCGTAGCATGGTTTATGTCCCCTACCGGATTGGTTATAGAGCGCCCATCAAACCATACACCACCACGGGTCGTTCGGTCTCAATGCCTTTCCGATTAGGGTCTGACACGACAAGGACAATCCTAGCCACCCAACTAGACAATCCTATGTATGTCATCCAATAACCCGGGAAAGTGTCGATAGGCACCTTCGGAGAGCATCCCATACTATTCCCTTCGATGCCCAAGGACAGAAGTGTCAATAAGACACTCCCCAATCCCAAGTTATACGTAGGCAATCACATATTCAAATTCATCATTTCTCATGCATCCAATACATCTTCATAAATAAAAGTTAAATCTTGATATTGAAATGAATCATCATAGACATAAGTAATCAATAATAATTTAACATGACAAGAGTATAAGAATTCCGATGCTACTGTCCTAACACATGTATAACAGTCTTATGATAATTAAAAGAACTCAAGAGATTCTATTCTTTAAGTAAGAACACAATTCATAAGTTGATGGCCTATATTGTTTAAGGAGGTAAGAGGCCATTTCGACAATTGATTAATGCATTACTAGTAGCCAAAAATGGTCTTCCTAAAATTATTGGGATTTCATCTTTGATTGAAAAAGGTTTAATATCTAACACAATGAAATCAACTGGAAAAATAAATTATCCCACTTTCAGGAAAACATCTTCAACCATCCCTTTAGGAACCTTAATTGACATATCTGCCAACTGAAGAGTAGTTTTAGTTGCTTTCAATTCTCCCAATCCCAGTTGCTTATAAATATGATAAGGCAAAAGATTCAAAATTGCACCAAGATCAAGTAACGCATGCTCAATGTATGTATTATCTATGACACAAGCTATGGTAGGGCTCCCTGGATCCTTATACTTGGCGGCTACAGGTTGAGTAATTATGGAACTGATGTTACCTGCCAAGAACACCTTTTTGGGAATGCTAGATTCTTTTATGAGTGCATAGATCTTACCTAGCATTAATGGACCCTCCAAAATATGTCAAACTAGGTCTCAAGTCTATCCACCAAGCTCTTCATCATCAAGATGCAATTTCTTCTCCAAATCATGTAAGATTTCCATATAGTGAACTCCATCATCAATCTCGATGGGTTCTGAGTCAAACACCATGTCTTCCACTGAGATGGCCCACAATTGACTTCTACCTTCACTTCGAGTCTTCGGACCTACAAACAATGGATTTCCGGATTAGGGTTGTCGAGTGAACTTGTGGAGTGTCTGGATTGAAGCCCATGATCCATACCCTAGACCCATGGATCTGGATCCTTTATCTGAAGAGCCTACCTTGTTTGGATTTTGGAATTCTGAAAGTCAGGTGTTGTTCAGAGATGTCCGGAATGAAGGTAAGATCTCCCCCATCTCTTCTTTAGGGCTAGGTTGGCCTTGGGTATCAACCCCCTAGCAAAAGCACCCTTGTATGGCAAATTACATGGGGGCGGTTGCTAGTGGCGGTCGATCAAACCAAGCGACCACCTGGAGTGACCGCCCGGTCTGTTTTCGGGGATTTTGCCCTATTTTGCCCCCTGACTTCTATAAAAGGCAACCTTCGTCTAATTAACGAATACTTTATTCGTGGTTGCTTATTTGGGAGGTTAGACGGCTGCCGGGAAGATCCGAAAGAGACTCTGGAGTGCTGGCAGTGACTTGGAAGATCAGTCCTTCTCTGACTCTCTGGCGTGAGGTATTGAATTAATCCTTTGTTCTTTTTGTCCGTTAAATTAGTATTAACCCTTTCCCTCGTCTTTGTGATTACCCCCTTGGATATTTTTAACTCTTTTTTTATCTACTTGAGATGGATTAACCGTAAACGAAACCCTGTTTCCGTGAGAAGGTTAATCCAGTCAAGGGGAGGGTTATGGGTAATCTATTGATGGTAATGGTTAGATTTCCCTCACCCTTTTGGCTTAGGGAGTGTTAGATTTGAGACTTAGGTCAAGATTACGAAATCCGGATTGAAATTGAGTAATCAGAGGCCTGAGTTTCGGATTGAAACTCACTGTTTTTGGGGCGGTCACTAGTGGCGGTCGCTCAACCTAAGCGACCGGCTGGTAAACAGAGACCAAATGGTTTTTGGTTCTGATTCAAATTGATTCATTTAACTTATATGTTACTATAACCCTGTATATAGGTAACCACTGTTTGAAAGAAAAGTCATATAATTGTTATCGGATTTCATTTTACGGACAATCTTATTATATGCAGGTAAGGACAATTCATCCTATCTCTTAAATAGACTTATAATATGTTAACCTAGTGTATATTTGAAATCATATTTCTTTATATATGCTGCTGTTTATATGTCTTATATAGAAATCATATTACTTTACTGCTGTTTGTCTTAATTATATACATATTGTGTTGATGATGGATGTTATGTATTGATGGTAGTTGGTATATGGTTCTGATGGATGAGGTATCTATTTTGGGATATCTTAGCTAAGGATATTAGGAGGCTGTGGAATGGGACACATGCCTTCTGATGTCTCCAGCACTGTCTTTACTATTTGATGGCATTATTTAGGTAGAGTCTAGATTTGCATGGTTAGGTACCCCACATGCTACTACCCTTTCGGTAGGGGGATTGAAACCGAGTGACCCGTGATGACAGTGAGGTGACATTGTGGTCCACTATTAGTCATATAAATGGTAGGGTTGCATAGGTTAGGGTAGGGCTCATGGATATCCAAGGATCAGACCGGATGTCGTGAGGAATCATGAGAGCATCTGCCCCAATAATATGTGGATGACCATAGGGTTAAGGAGTGGAGTCCAACAGCGGTAGCCAGTCCGTGAGGATTCTTTCTCCTAGGTTGCGAAGGATACTGAACCGAGTTGGTTGGTTCCATAGGGGATGTATCTGGACTTCATGTAGACATGTAACCAGTATGACCTTGCATTGGATTAGAAACCCCGACATGCACCAGTACTCATTACCAATGGTCGTGGTAAGAGAGTGTTGACTTGACCCCCAGCCATGGAATTGAGAGCAAGGTGTGGACTTTCCCCTTTTTCCCAGGATCCCTACAGAGGTAGCCAGTCCTTGCAGGATCGGAGTGATGAGACTTACCCAGAGGAGGGCTGGTGTATAACTTAAAGCATGTCAACTATTAGAGACCTGCATAGTTAGAAATCATAGTATCATTCATATGTTGCATTCATTCATATTAATTATGGATCTTGACATTTGTTGGAAAATTGATGGGATTGTGATTGTTTCTTACTGAGTTCTCTAGAACTCACGTCTTTATTTTGTATTGTTTATTAGCCTGCACAGAAGAAGGAACTTTACAGGAAGATGGACTGGTTTCCTATGAAGGAACCATCCCGTATGAAGAAGATGTGGCACCGTCAGTGGGAGATGGAAATAGCATGTGCGGGAGCTCCTGTAGCTGTATGGAGTGCGCTTATCGCACCTATTGATGATCAAAGGCGGAGGGTGGTCAGAAAGTTTGCTCGGTGAATAGAGTTGAATTGGAGAACACCTTACCTTGAAATCCATGAAAAACATTTTTTAGATTTAGAAAAGGAAACTGGGAAGAAATTAATATAACCTTTTTGTTTACTTCCGCTGAAACCTTTATCCATTTTATTCATTATTTCTTTCCTTTATTATTGACATTGGAGTATTTTGGACTCCTGTAATTCATTTAATTCAGTTATTGAATAATCTTTGCTCTTGATTATCTTTATTTGTCTTAAATATTGTTGATAGACTAAAACCTTGGATCTTGTGACAGATCGCACCCACGGGTTGTCGGGCGGGTAACCGAGACCGATGGGTGGGGTGTGACACATAGTACAGAGATTAGATCATGGCAAGAGTGAATTCAATAGCAAGTAAGATTACTAACCTTGATTGATGAACAATCGATGAAGAACTTGTGAACTTGCAAGCAGATCTTCTTCAACACCAAGAGAGGCTTTGAGAGAGGTTCTCCATGTTCTCTAGGGGTTTTAGAAACAAAAGAGGATAAGAAACTCGAAGTTCTATTATAGAGAGCACCAAAAGACCTAAACAGAGGATCTTCAAAGATTTTGTCCCTGTTGGTCGATTGGCTGGTCGGCTGGCCCAGTCGACCAAGCATGACAACAGACCAAAATAGAGACTTCAAGGCCCAAACCTCTTCCAAATCCAATGGGCTTCTCCCAACTCAACATATGACTTACCTAGCATAGAGGAATGCCTTCAATTCATGTCCAACTAGGCTTTAGGTCCATCAACTAGACTCTTCTTCATCAAGGTGCAGTTTCAAATCTAACTCTGCCAAAGCTTCCAAGTATGGAACACCATCATCAACTTCTATGGGTTCTAGGTCAAACACCATGTCTTCCACTGAGATGGCCCATAGTTGACTTTTTCCTTCACTTCGGGTCTTCAAACCTACAAACAACAGAGTTTTCGGGTCAAGGTTAGGGCTGGATTTCACATTCCTAGAGAAGTATGGTGCTATGACTTGAAGCATGTCTGCCAATAGAGACCAACATACATAGAGTTAG
Organism: Hakea prostrata; assembly: GCF_041222555.1. Classification (NCBI taxonomy): domain Eukaryota; kingdom Viridiplantae; phylum Streptophyta; class Magnoliopsida; order Proteales; family Proteaceae; genus Hakea; species Hakea prostrata. The sequence continues at coordinate 41,435,649 of NC_142608.1, forward strand.
AATCATACATGCATTGTCTGTTTCATATCATATTGCATCTGCTATGTTCTGCTATCGTGCTTTATTATGTTGTTGTGGAATAAATTGCCTTGCTGAGTTCTTTTGAACTCACTCCTTTTTGCAAACATCTTTGTTAGACTATCCTGCAGGTACTGATGAACATGAAAGGCAGTACAATGAAGCACAAGCAGATGACACATACTACACCCAAGGTGTTGGCTACGATGATTATGACGGTGAGGAATTCCAGGGTGAAGGAGTATCGTATCAAGATTAGTCGTACCCATGTACTAGTTATGCGTTATTTGGATTCTAAGTCTTATACTTTTAGAAGTGTTCTCTATAGGCTTTAAGAGACACTAGTTTAGTTTTGATTACTTCTTTTCTATTCCTTTTATTTTGGAAATTGGTTGTAATCTTTCTTTATACCTTCGAGCTACTTTTTCACTGTGATTGTGGAGTGATTTTTCCACTACACTCTACATTTGATTTATTATATTGGTATCATTTTTTCGCACTTTGATTATATTGTTACTCTTTTGAATGTTGTCTTGATCTCTAAGTTAATATAGATAACATTGATTTAGTGTTGTTCTTAAATATATTATTGTAAATGTGGGAGGTTGGTTTCCTTGATACTGATCTTCAAGGCTGTGGACCACACACTCGAGTATGGCAGATAGGCGGCTGGGTGGATGTGACAGCGAAGTTGGATATAAGGTGAGTAAATTCACTCACTATATGCACAAATACATGCTTTGATATGCTAGGACTTATATGCATGTGTTAGTTATTGTAGTTGTACTTTTTCTATAATGTCTTACTTCCATAATTACAGTAGTCTACTCATGATATGATTTACCTACTGTTATTGATTATGAATGATGTGATTGTGAGTTGAACTATGATATCTATGAAATCATGATATGATGTGATTGCCTAAGTTACGATTGGGGAATGGGGAATGCTCTTTTGTCGTTTTTGTCATTAGACATCAGTGGAGGTGGTATGGGACATTTTCCTATGGTGCTCTTTGGCACTTTTCCTGATTATCGGTTGACATACCTAGGATTTGTCTAAATGAGTTTGCCTAGGGAAAACCCTGTCATATCTGACCCTATTGGAAGGAGAATTGAGACCGAGTGACTCGTGGCAGCAATGAGAAATCTCAAAAGACGTGCATCAGAGCCATGAGAGGACGTAATTCACATTGTGGGGGCCATTCATTGGTAGGGTTGCAAATAATGAACTTGGTCTCATGGGTGCTCAAGACTGGTAACCAACCTGAGAGAGGACACGAGAGCTTCCCGTTTATTATATGTGGATGACCAATAGGGTTGAGAGTCTACGTGGTAGACGATGACTCTAGGGAGGGAGATATCGGAACGGACTGCATAGACATGGAAGGGAGGCTATCATACCGGAACGGACTGTTTAGTCCAAAGAAGGGAGATATCCGACTCTGAATAGATGTGACTCAGTAGATGACTTGCATTGGGCTATATATTGACCCTGACATGTGTAAGTACTCAGACCAATGGTGGTGAGCGATAGTGTTGACGTAAACCCCAGCCATGGAATGTCTGAAATGGATGTAGGACCCAATTATCATCGGAGAACCCAAAAGACGTGCATCAAAGCCGTGAGGGAGAGTGATTTGAGACCTACCCAGAGGAGTATGGTGTTGTTTCTTAATGCGTGTTTGCCAATAGAGATCAACATACTTAGAGTTAGAAGCATATTGCATTTATTGTCTTATATCATTGCATCATATTTGCTTTGAACTGCTTGTAGTTGTTTCTTGTGAATTGAACTACTTGCTGAGTTCTTTTGAGCTCACCCTTCGGGGGATATGTTTTTAGATTTTGTTGCAGGTACCGATGACTTCGAAAGTCAAGACATCGAAGCCACAACGAGTGACCGGTACACTATGCAAGGTGTTAGCTGTTACGAAAATAACGGTGGATGTGCCTTGTGTGATTACGAAGCCAACCAGGATTAGTCATATCTTGGAATGGGTGTGACCAGTTGTGATTTCAAGCGTCTACAAATATGACCATACTTTATTTGAGTTGAAAGAGTTGTATGATTAGAACAAGTTTTCTTTATGTTCTTAGTTTATTTTTTATGTAATAGCTTTAGACTTACTTTAGTTTTGATCTACTCTCACGCATTTGGACCTATAGAGTTATTTTCCACTACACTCTATAGTTATTTTCTCTGATTATACTCTAATGATATTTCAAGATTATTTCCTTTGATTGATTAATAACTGTGAACGTTGATTATTCCTTGCTCATGATTGTGTTATTGCGTTATGTGGTTATTTGGTTTCCTTAGACTTTCCCGTGAGAATTGTGGAATCACACCTCCGGGTATCGCAGTTAGAGTATCGGCTGAGGGGATGTGACATTACCTATTTCGGCACTTGTGATGGAGAGGATACGTATTTCATATCTCTTGAGCTTAATTGTTGTGGTTGTTTAAACATTTATTCTAAGGGTATATTAGGCTTGACCCATCCCTTAGCCTAGATGACTCTGTCTATTGCATGTATGACAATTTGGTCAATTTTCTCTCCTTGGTTCAGATTGAACTTTATGTTTTCATGCATCTATCTTTTCATGCATCTATCTTTTCGTATTTCTTTCTTTTTGGTGTGTTTTTGTACTTCTTTCAAGTTCATTGAATGGAGTTTTTAACTTCTTACAAAATAAATAAATAAATAAAATGAACCGGATAAATAGGTCTTTTCATATTTACACTTAACAGTTCTAACATAAAATGTAACATTTGCCAATTTTACAAAGTTGTGGGATGTCCCTACTTTTTAGTAGATACGTTGGAATGTCCGTGAAATTTTCCTCATTTAATTTCAACCAGCTGATCAGCAACTACAACAACCCAATTATCTTTCCTAGTTTTAAAACAACACTCTTTACCCAAAAAAAAAAAAAACACTCTTTTATCTTCAAGAAATTGTATTTGAATTTTATAACCCAGAAAAGGATTAAATGGATATAAATTAAATGGTTCAGTCCACGGAAAAGAAGATTGATGGTCCTAGAACACGTTGTAATTCAATCCGGGTCAGTGCACTAAGATTCTTGTTTCAGGGAATCTATCGGAACCTGTGCAGGAAATCCATTGTTCCACGAAGAAAGTTTCAATCAAACTATTAGTAAGTAGATGTATTTCAATTAATGTATAGAAGTATTGTACATAGAGTATTTATAGATGTTATACAATGTAAAAGTAACTATAGGTAACTAACTATGGTAAACAACTAACTACAACTGAGTGTGTATCCTTAACACGCCCCCTCAAGCGCAACGGATCCATGATCGTAAGCTTGTCCCGAATCGAGAAAAATCTTGGATGAGGTAAACCCTTAGTAAGTAAATCAGTCAACTGATCAACTGAGACAAAGCGTACAGAAAACTGTCACGTGGCCACAAGATCCCGGACAAAATGAAAGTCAATTTCAACATGCTTCGTACGAGCATGAAAAATGGGGTTGGCAATCATGTAAGTAGCCCCAATATTGTCACACCAAATAATAGGAGCCGTAGGAAGAAATAGATCAAACTCTTGAAATAGAGAGCGAATCCAAAGCATCTCAGCAGCAATAGCAGCAAGAGCACGATACTCAGCTTCAGTAGATGAACAAGAAACAGTACGTTGCTTACAAGAACCCCAAGAAATAAGATGATGACCAAGGAAAACACAAAAACCAGTTGTAGAGCGGCGATCATCAGGACAACCAGCCCAATCTGCATCAAAATACTCGACCAGAATCATGGATGAGGTCGAGGAAAAATATAAACCCTGGGTAGAAGTTCCCCTAAGATAGCGAAGGATCCACTTGACAGCGCCCCAATGTAGATCAGTGGGAGAGTGCATAAACTGAGAAACATGATTTACAGCAAAGGTTATATCAAGTCTAGTATTAGCCAAATAATGCAAAGCTCCAATAGTATGATGATACTCAGTTCCATCCTCTAAAAGAGTCCCATCCGTGATAGATAACAAAGGGCCTGAAGCAATTGGAGTTGCAACTGATTTAGCTTCATTCATCTTAGTATGTACTAGAAGATCAGTAACATACTTGTGCTGAGAAAGTAACAAACACTCAGGTGTAAGACATGCTTCAATACCAAGAAAATAATGCAAATTGCCAAGATCCTTAATAGCAAAAACAGTGGTCAAGGATTTAATAAGAGATGAAATCGCTTGGAGACTATTGCGGGTAACCAACAAATATCATCTACATAGATGAAAAAATAAATAGTCACATCCGCAGATTTGTAGAAGTATAAGGAAGTATCAGTACGTGACCCAACAAATCCTTGTGAACTAATTAAATGTAGTAAGTTTCGTAAACCACGCACAAGGAGCTTGTTTAAGACCATATAGAGATTTCTTTAACTGACAAATATGTGTAGGATAAGCCGTACAAATCCAGCTGGCTGTGCCATAAAAATAGTCTCATGTAGATTCCTGTGTAAAAAGGCATTCAAAACATCAAGTTGCCGAATAAGCCAATGATTGGAGATAGCAATAGAAAGAATAATCCGAATAGTTGTATGCTTTACAACAGGACTATAAGTATCACCAAAATCATAGCTTGGCTGTCGATGAAAACCTTTCGCAACTAATCTTGCTTTATAACGATCTATAGAACCATCGGGTTTTCTTTTGACTCGAAAAACCCATTTACACCCAATAACATTTTGATTAGGTAATGAAGGAATTAAAACCCATGTACCATTGTGAACCAAGGCATTAAACTCCTCTTGCATTGCATGACGCCAATGAGCAGATTTCGCTGCTTGAAGATATGTAGTGGGAACATCTTCCTCGACTTTAGAAACCAAAAGATTAAGGAGTGATTTTGGTTATAAAGTCCCTGTTTTAGAGCGAGTAGTCATGTGATGTGAGGGTAATGTGTTATCCAAGTCGGAAGATGAACCTGCTGTTGGTAAAGACAGAGGCACAACAGTAGTGAATAATATATCCTCTGAACTAGGAAAGAAAGATGAAGGCCCATTAACAGAAGTGCCCACTTCTCTGGTAAAACAAGTAGGAGGCCTATTGTCTAAAGTACCCATTTCTTTAGCAAAACAATTTGAAGGCCCACTGTCTAAAGTGCTTGAGTCTTTAGGCCCATAAGTACCCAGCTCACCCAAACACCCAACACACAGGGGGATGGGGATATTCTCATTAAAAGAAGTTACAGCCTGGTTACTAGGAACCAAATCAGTTCTTACAGCAGCTGTATTTAAAACAGGGGAAGTGTTACAAGGAGACACAAGAGAAGCTTCACCACATGTGGCTGATTTTGTAGAAATCCCAGCAATTTGTAAATTATTGTCCATAGGAAGAGAAGCTTCACCACATATAGCTAGTTTTTCAGCAAATCCAGAAATTGGTAAACTACTGTTTATAGAAAGAAGCTCTGCTGCTGGCAGCCATTGTTCAGTAGACATTGAAGAAGTTGAATGCTGCATCGTGCTGTATGGGAATGTATTTTCAACAAAAACAACATGTCGTGAAATAAAAGTTTTATGTGTAGCTGGGTCATAACACATGTAACCTTTGTAAGCTGATGGGTACCCAATAAAGACACAAGGCATAGAGCGAGGATGTAGTTTAGAACATGCATAAGGCCGTAACCAAGGATAGCATAAGCACCCAAACACTTTTAACAACCCATAATCAGGTTTGAAACCAAATAGAGCCTCTAATGGTGTTTTATGATCCAAAGTTGAGAGGGGAATTTGATTGAATAAGTAAACAGCAGTTTGATAGGCCACAGTCCAGAAAACTTGAGGAAGAGTAGCTTGAAATAGTAATGTCAAACCAGACTCAACTATGTGTCTATGCTTCCTCTCAGCTATACCATTTTGAGAGGGAGTATATGGACATGAAATCCTATGAGAAATTCCATTAGCAGCTAGAAACTTTAATCAAACTTTGAAACTCTGTCCCACCATCAGTTTGAAGAGAACATAGCTTTACCTTGAAGTAATTCTCAACCATGACCTTAAATCTTTGAAAAACAGCTAGTACATCAGATTTGTATTTCAAAGGATATATCCATGTATACTCTATAAACTCATCAACAAACACTACATAGTAACGAAAGCCATCAAAACTAACAAAAGGGGCTGGACCCCACAAGTCACTATGAACAATATCCAAAGGTCCACGACTAATAGTCTGAAATTTGAAAAGGCAAACAATGACTTTTAGAACAATTACAAGCATCACAAAAAGGAAGCACAACAGAACTCTTAACTCCAACAGTTCTAAGTATGTCAATAGTCCTTGAAGATGCTGGATGTCCAAGTCTTCTATGCCAGTCAACAGCAGTAGCAGAAAGAAAAACTTTTGTTACTACTAGAACTTGTAGAAGTACTCTTGAGAGTAGAACTGACATCACCACCATGAACCAAGAAAGAAACCCCATAAAGCCCATTAAAAAGCTTGCCTCGCAACACAACCTGATGACTCTGCTGATCCTTAACAACAAAGTAGTGGGAATAAAAGACAAAGTAAACACCATCTTCTTCAGAGAACTTAGAAATAGACAGCAGATTGTATTTGATATTAGGCACTAGAAGAGCCTCAGACATCTTGAACATAGAAGCACCATGATGAACATATAACAAGCCAATGTGGGAAATAGCTAAGGCATTTCCATTACCTACTACCACATTTTGAGACCCTGTATACGGTTCTTGAAAGGCAAAATGAGCTAAGTCTGCAATAATATGGCAATTAGAGCCTGAATCCAGGATCCAAAAAGAATTTGAAGAAGACTTAGAAGAAGACATAACAGACGAGCACACAATCTTACCCACATATGCATGATTAAATCTCTGAGGGCATTGAGCACAGACATGACCCTCAGTGTGACACAATTGATAGATTACTCTCGGTTCATTCATAAAAGGAGGTGTAGAAGAGAACTGACCAGACATACTTGCAGAACCATTACCCATATGATTCATTGAATTAACAGCTAGGTTTCGGTTTCAAGAACCATTACCAGAATTGTAGCCACCTCTACCTCCAAAATACCTTCGATTCCATGACCTTCGATTACCAAAATGACCACGATAAGAATCTTGCGGAGCTCGTGACGAACCAATAGTATTTTGAATAGCAATATTAGCACTAAGGATGGGATTCACAGAGGCAGAAATAGAAGCTCTCATCCGAACTTCTTGAGCAAGAAGTAACCCCTGAAGATTATCAAAAGAGACAGGTTCAGCACGAAGTAAAACATAGGTTCCAAAATCTTGATACTGTTCTCCAAGGCCTTGCAGAGTAATCAACACAAGATCCTCATCTGAAATCGGCGCACGAGCAACAACAAGAGTATTAGTAATTCCAAGAATTTCAACCAAATAATCACTGATAGACATAGAACCCCTCTATATCTGAAATAATTGATTCTTAAGCTCCAAGATTCGACTTCTTGAGCCAAATGCAAACACGCGATGGAGCTTCACCCAAGCTTCGTGAGAGGTTGTTGCTGCAACAATATGTGGAAGTATTCTTTTAGAGACTGAAGCGAGCCAACTCAAGATCAACTGATCTTGGCGATCCCAAAGAACCATAGATGAAACAGAGGAAGCCCCATCTTCAGAAACAAGGGAAGAATCTGATGTAGGTCTTGGTATAGAACCATCCAAATAACAAAAAAGATCATACCCACGCAGTAACGGAGTGAACTGCGCCTTCCAGTAGGGAAATTCGAAGAAGAAAGTTTGAGAGGTAAGGCAGCAGCAACGTTGATGGAGACAAGATAAGAAGGAAGAGTAGCAGCCATCACAGCACCAGAGAAGAAAGCTTGCTAAAAGCAGAAGAATCTGAGATATCATGCATGAAGAGTAGCAGCCATCACGCAGAATCTGAGATTTGAAGAAGATAGATCAGCAGCCATAACAGCTCTAATGGCGGAAGCTAACCCAGAAAAAGTTAGGGCAAATGCCCGAAATAAAACCTGATACCATGTTAGTAAGTAGATGTATTTCAATTAATGTATAGAAGTACTGTACATAGAGTATTTATAGATGTTATACAATGTAACAGTAACTGTAGGTAACTAATTATGGTAAACAACTAACTACAGCTGAGTGTGTATCCTTAACACAAACCATTGAACAGTTTGCCATTGCTAACCATTCTTCAATAGTCAATGTCATTTTTTTTTTTGGTAAACGTCAATGTCATTAATGTTGGTAAGTGGTGGCCTCGTGGTGGTAGGTAGGCACTGTAAAGTTAGATTTAAAGAACGAGACAGAGATCAAGAGAGGTCGCTGAAAAACGTGACAGCCGAACTTCCTCATTTTTCCTAGTTTGTTCAAAAACTTCGCTAGTGGCCTTGATCATTTTCAATTTATAAACACTGCTTCCGTATTCCTGGTCTCTTATAAGGCAAAGGATCCATTATTGCTTGGTTTGCTTCTGTGAGTTTCCTCTGACCTCACCTATGTATTTATGTTTGCTTCTATTTTGTTATGTTTTTTGGGGTTATTCTTTTACTAGGAATAAGAAGTGATTATGTTCCCAAATTGTGTTTATTCTGTGAATTTTCTATTGAATGATGAAGTTTATATACAACTATCCTCTCTCCCACATGGGTTTTCTTTTAATTTGGTTATAGTGCTTTCAATTTGTTTTGCAGTTCTGATTCTTTCGTTTAGAGTTGTGTACTTGTTTCAATGGCACAAGGTCCGGTGAATCCAGAAGAACAGGTGCTTTATATGTTGTCTCTATGAAAAATTTCATGCAATTTCCTTGCTTTTTGTGTACTTTTGTCTTTTTTGTCTTTTTTGTCAATACTCGATAGTTCTGCAGTGAAAGCTTTTCAGATCATTTAGTTGCTGTACCTTCAGGTTGTTCTTGCAGAAGAAATAAACCATGTGAGATTGATCACCTTGAATCGACCTCGTCAATTGAATGTTATCTCATCTGATGTGGTATACCAATTAATACACCAACTTCTTCTTCCTTTTCATCCTTTTCATCATTTTGCTTTTGTATCACACTTGTAGAACGCAGGCTCCTTAAAATAGAGAAGCTCTTGTTATGATTTTCTGCTATTTCCTAAAGTGGCACAACCTACGGATCTTTTAGTGACCAATTCCCTACATTGTTCCTAGGTTTATCTACTAGCTAAGTATCTAGAGAAATGGGAGGCTGATGATGATGCAGAACTTATCCTAGTCAAGGTTAATATTATTACTTAACTAAGTCTGAAATCTCTCTTGAATTATTGAAATTTGAAGTGACTTCTAGTTCTTTCTTCTCAAATTGGTAGCATGGATTCCACGGCTTACTTGCTCTTATCTCATATTTTCTCGTGTTGTTCATGATTCTTGTTTAGGGAGCTGGACGTGCTTTTTCTGCTGGTGGGGATTTGAAAATGTTCTATGACGGAAGAAATATAGGTAAATAGACCACTTCAAATGTTTACTGTCCTTGCTGTCATGGTGATTGTTGCGATTTCCCATCTGTACTTATTCTTTTTGGTTGAATATATTATCTGAACAATGTTCTTGGCTGTTTTAGTCATTTCTAATGAATGATGATACTAGCTAATCATTTGTCTTTTTGCAGAGGATTCCTGCCTAGAGGTGGCATATAGAATGTATTGGCTCTGTTATCACCATCACACCTATAAGAAAACCCAGGTATTGGGCCTTTATTGGTGTATGACAACAGAGTCAAAGTTGGAGAACCCTAATTAAAAGCTAGATATCTTTTTTTTGCTAGGTGGCTCTTGTCAATGGAATATGCATGGGTGGAGGTGCATCTCTAATGGTTCCAATGAAATTCTCAGTTGTCACCGAAAAAACTGTATGTATTTCAGTCTGGTTGAGATAATGGCAGTTACATTTCATCTTAGTTGAGTTCGAGAATACTAGAAGTCTTACCTTTAAATGTGTTCCTGTTACTTGGGGAGACATTTTTAAACTATTGATTTGATGAATTTCTTTTTGCTCTCAAGGTTTTTGCCATGCCTGAAGCTAGTATTGGGTTTCACACAGACTGCAGCTTCACCTATATTCTTCCACGGCTCCCTGGCTATTTGGGTAAGGTTCTAATTTGTGAGGAAAATAACGTAATCAGTAAATTATGATTTGTGAAAGAGATGTTTTTATGTTTATTCCTAATTGGAAATAATTTAACATAACAGCAACATGAGGCTGAATTTTTCCTGCAGAAGCATTTTTTTCCTTTTGGGATGAATGTTGCAGAAATACTTAATAACAGAATGCATTTTCATGTTCTTCTGCCTGCATCTGATAAATCAAGTTCAACTCTACAGGGGATTTCCTGGCCTTGACAGGTTCTAGGCTGAACGGGAAGGAATTAATAGCACTTGGTCTGGCAACCCACTGTGTCCCTTCTGAGGTAAGTGCTCCCTTGTCCTTTTCTAGTTGCTTTAGATATTGGAAATGTACTCTTAGATGGATGTAAGATTTATCTTTTCAGAGATAACTTTTTATTTTCCATCATTGAAATCATAGATATAGGGAAGGCATCTCAAATTTTAGAACTTACGTACTATGAAATTTCTAGGAGTCACCATTATGCTAGGATCTTCCTCTTTCTTTTTTCTGATGGGGAGAGGGTGATTTATTGGAAAGGCACTGAAAAAAAAACTTGATATCTCATAATATTTGAGTGAGTTGGTGCATGGAATATGAATCATCATCACGTTTTAAACGTCAACATGAACTTAATATAATCTAATGTAATCAGGAAACAGGTTCTTGGGGCATTATGGTCTGAATACTTGATTACTTGTTTACAGCAGACTTATACTAATTTATTAATTCAGTGTATTTCTATCTAACCAATCAAAGAGGGAAAAAAATGTTTGGCTTCTTTAGATTAATGTCTAATGGGTACTCGTTATCCCAAAAAAGAAAATCTGAAACTTGGTAGGCACAAGAAATTCGACCCTGTAACCACTCCTTATATGACCAATAAGGAGTTTTTGGTTCGAGGTGTGCCTTTCCTTTTTGAAGGCAACAATCTGGCCAATCTGGATGACTGGTTGCCAAGGTAAAACTGGTTTATATTACTGGTAAATCAATGTTCTGAACTTCAGACTGTCTTTCAGTTGTTTTGAGTAACTACATGGTGAGTCATTGGGTTGATCCATGGTTCAACAGAGAGCAAAACTATTGAAGGACTGGTTTTGGTTGGTTCCTACAGCTAAAAGTGAAAAATAAATAAAAGCAGAAGTAATGCTGGGGATGAAAAATATTTCCTAATTTTGTCCCTGCATTTATATTGAAATAGCCACAGTTGTAGCCTGAGATCAAGGCATCAAAACAGATTCTCAGCAAATATTGCTTGAGTTAAGGCTGCAAAGGATTGCGCCACACCCCCCCCCTTGTGCGGGGGGGGGGGGGGACTGCTTGTGCAGCAACCTTTGGCACTGCGTTCACCTATTTATGTTGAATCGGATAGAGCCTTATGAAGACATTTCTTGTTGGAGATATAAATTCTATGCATTTCAGATATTGTTGTCAGTATTTTGTGTCCACTTCATCTATTGTTCTATCCTTCCTCTATGTATGGAAATTTAATTGCTTACGTATCATGGAATTTTTGTGGTGCCAGAAATTGCCAGATCTTGAGAAGCGTTTGATAAGCTTAAACTCTGGCAACAAGGATTCTGTTAGATCAGTTATTGAAGAATTCTCGGTTGATGTTCAACCTGATAAAGATAGTGTCCTACACAAGTATTGATACTGAACTGATGAAATGTTTCTTCACTGCTTTAGGAGCATGTCAGTATCACTAGAATTCACGGTTTTGTGTTTTATTCTCCAGGCTGTCAATAATTGACAAGTGCTTCTGTAAGGAGTCCCCGGAGGAAATTATAAAATCATTTGTGAGCTTTCTGTTCTCATTTTTCTCAACCATGTTTCTCTTGTCTAGCAGATGTGTAGAGAACATACCCCCCCCCCCCCCCCCCGCTTTTTATTGGGGATTAGGGAACTAAGGATGGTGATGGGATGGTTGTTGTGAGGCCTATTTGGGCTTAGTTTCAGATTCAGAATTCACTGGCAGGGTCGGTTACTCTGAAAGATGACCTTCACTTACTCTCTTGGTTATTTATTAATGTGTTTTCTTAGTTTTTGGAGTTTAAGCTTGAGAAACCTCAACAAAAGCCAGAGTAATGAAACCAGCAAAAAGCAATTTCAGAAATTGCAGTCAAACTGGTCTGATGGTAGCTAATATTCAGGTTAAAATACTAATTTAACAGGAACAGGAATATTTTAAATGTGAGACAAAAAAAGTGCCAGATTCAAAGTTTCCAAATTTACATTTTGGAGTAGGATACTGAAATAGAGTAAAAAAGCAGAAATCAATTGGAGGAATTCAAAGTTATAAACCTTTATACAGAGGTTATTGAACAAAGAGAGTTCCTACTATGAGTATAAAAATAGGACTTGAAAAATAATGGAAAATCTCAAAACACTACTTATTCTAGAACTGGAAACAGAATTTCAGAGGATGGTCTTTAAGAAGATGAACTAAAAGGAGAATATTATGAAAGCAGAACAGAAATAACGGAGAGAGATTAATTAAAAAAAAAAAGAAAGAAAGAAAAAAAGAAAAAAGAGGAAGAAGAAGAAGAGGTACTTGCGGGGTTTTGAAGGTTTTGGATTATGACCTGATTGCAGGATTTGAATCCATAGAGGTAACACTTATCATCCACTGAGTAATGTTTTTGCATCCCACATGAGTAGGCTCTGTTATCAATAGAACCAGAAACTAGCAAAGCCTTAATTTTGTGTCTATGACTGGATCAGTAGAGTCAATGTGAAAAACTCCCAAAATATGACCCCTAACATGACTAGAAATAGCTAAACTAACTTGTAATCAAATCAACTACTTAATTGGCCAAAAGACACTCATTTGAACTAGGACTCCAACTTCAACTATAATCTTTTACTCCTAAGTTCTACTTTTGTTCTAGTGCATAAAGGTGGCACCTATTGTACCAAAGGCTCAGCATGTAAAAAAACCTCACTGGATACTTATTTTCACTAAACAAACCTGTTTATGCTATTTTATTGCATCCTATATTCCTTCCTATCTGTTGTTTTTGTTTCTTACTGAGCATACTAGCATTATGACCTCCCTAATCATGGGTCAGGTTGTGTTGCATTCAGGTAGAAACTGTGATAACCCTCGTAATCCCTCTTCGGGAATGAAGAATGTGCTTCCATAAAAAATATTAATCAATCAAAGCCAGAGAATTTATCTTGTCTATTCCAAAAGTACATGCTATACAGACAATCCATTGATTAGATATTTTGGAGTGGAATACATGAATTGTCCTTGATGACATTAGGACTGTTCCACCATCATAATACCAGTCCTTGATGACATTAGGACTGTTTAGGAAAGATGGAATAATGGTTACTTGTCAGGATATGGTGAAGGTTTTTGAACCCAGTAGGGTATCAACCTTCCCAGATCACCGAGTGTGAAACTACCTTCAAACTGTTAAACATACTATAAGTAAAGATGACTGTTGCAACATGAGAATGTGGTTCAAAATGCATGGCAGATTTGCTGGCAATCTTTGAGAATCATGTACAAGAAAGTGATTGACCTTTTCTATCTAATCTTCAGAGGGGAAACTTGGCCATTGCTATTTATGTTGGAATTTGTGTTTGGAATAGTGTACTGTTACCCTTACTGAAGGATGTTGTTTTCATCGACTGAGATGTATCCTTTTTCGTTCAGGAAAGTGCGGGAAGCATTGAGGGAAATGAATGGATAGGTCCAATGCTGAAGGGATTGAAAAGATCTTCTCCTATAGGACTGAAGATAACGTTCAGATCAGTAAGTTAAACTTTGGGAATTGTGATTTTCTTGATGTGAAACACATGGTATCTAGATCTCTACATTGTATTTCTTTGTTAGTTTTCTGCAATTTCCAGCATCCATTTTTTCAGTACATTTCTTTCATTCTATTCAGATTCGAGAGGGAAGGAAGCAAACTCTCTCTGAATGTCTGAAGCGCGAATTCCGACTCACTGTCAACATATTGAGAGCCAAAATCTCTGGTGATGTCTATGAGGTAATTACTGGACATATCACATATCAGAATGAAAAAATTGCCAATAATCATTTTTTCTGGCATTGCATATTGTCTTGCAATGACTGACTTGGCTATCTTTTGTCTGTTTTGAAAAGGGTATCAGAGCTCTAACTGTTGACAAAGATAATCACCCAAAGGTACATCCCAACCCCCCCCCCCTTCCTTTCTATCTGTGTATCTGAGTGTGTGCTTGTGTCTAACTTACAAGCTGTTGTAGTGGGACCCACCAACCCTTAGTGAGGTGGATAATGAGAAATTGGAGATCGTCTTTCAGCCATTTAAAGAAGAGCTTGAGCTCCAGATCCCAGCTAACGAAGAATGCAGGTCAGTAAGTCTGGGTAGAAGGCTCCATTTCTTGCCTTGTGCTTGCTTTGTTTGCTCCATGCATTAATCTCTTGCTGTTGTCCTTGACTGATTTCAGGTGGGATGGGAAGTATGAGAATACAGTGTATCCAAACTTAAAGGCATCAGGTTTACCCAAATAATTAAATCCCCAACAGTCATAAGTTTCTTATATTGTAGTTCAGTACATATTGCAATGCATGGTGATTTGCATGCATGTCTTTCCTCTGTATTAAGATTCTTCTTGTTTCATGCCTTGTAATAGCAATGGAACTGCCAGGTTTTGTTTATTAAGGGGAATTCGTGAAAAGAAATTCATCAAACAGGAACTAAAATGTTTTCTTGCTTCAGAAGGATCAACAACAGAAGCTGCCAATATGATTTCCAATCTATGATCTCCTACCAGAAGTGTCTTATGGCAAGGGAGATCGTGAACCATAAACTAGAGATTCTCGGGAGGGAATTACGAAAAAACCACCCTCTTTCGAAGCTGCTGTGATGGAAGAACGAACTCAGCCTCTAAAAAAGATTCATGAAACCAAATGAAAAAAAAAAAAAAAAATCGATGCATGATTTGCATGAGTGGTATGAAAAGTTATCCCACATCATCTATTCAATTTCTTTTATGATTCTTTTAGGTAGGCACACCTACCACAGAACCACGAATCGAAGTGAGTGGGTGCAATTCTTTGAACCCAGGAAAGGTCCTGGTCATGTTTTGCAGAAATGCGGAATCTGAAAGGAGTATAAATTCAGGTTGGGGCATGTGGGAGCTTTGTTTGTTGATTTGCTTGACCAATACACAGTAATGATGGGAGGCCAAAAAATATGCTAGTGTAAATTAAAGCAATAAACACAACAATAATGGATCAAGTATTCAACAAACAAACCACAATAGACACTGATACGGAGGAAATATGATCGAACCTGGTTCGTACTCGGTTTGACCCTCGATCCCGGTCGAGGCGGAGGGAATTGACTCGCTTCCGAGAGAGCCGAGTCAAGAAGATAGCTTGCTGAGGAAGAAAACTAAATCGGCAAGAGGCACGCCCTAATCCGACTTATGGATTAGGTTAATTACCCTAATGATGGCAGACACAACTTGGCGGTTGTCACTTATCATTATTGAAGGGATAATCATTGAATAACCGTGGGGTTATCTCAGGAGTCCTCTACTAGATTGAATAACCGTGGGGTTATCTCAGGAGTCCTCTACTAGTTCAAACTAGTAGAAGTCTATCGCTCAACGGATCTAACTGTTAGGATCCAATGACTATCCGAAGAAGGCTCAAATGCATCCAACGAAGAAGATTCGAATGTACACTCTATATAAACCCTACGAGGTGAGAAGGACTCAGATCCATATACACACTGGTAGACGTAAACTATTAGAGGCTTACGATCTAGATCACTTTCCCAGTTTTTCATTCCTTAGCCCTATGCGTCTAACAGAGCCGTTTGTGATTAAGTTCATCAACTGACTTAGCCTTCGGAGGTGGACTCCCGACCCCAGCGGTCAGGCCACATCTGACGCTTTCGTTTTGCAGGTCATCACAAGGAGATCTAAGGGCTGAGCAGATTTTGGACGCATCATTTGGTGCCGTCTGTGGGAAAGACTTATAAAGCTATGGTGACTAGATCGGCAGCAGCCGCAGCCGCTGCTGCACAACGTGATACTGGTGTTCAAATTCTTGGAGAGAATAATCCAGATATTCCCCAGGGAAGTCTACCTCCTCTTGAGGTAGATGGTGGTCAAGGAGGACATGATCCTCCGGGGACATTCCAAGATCAATTGAATCAGGTAAAGATTCAACTTTTGGAGGTGAGCCAAGCACTCCGCGTGCTAACCAGACGAGTGGTATTACCACAAGAACCTGATCATCGCGATTCAGGGAGGCATGTATTACCACGGGATCAAAGATTGACTGAAGATCAGAATATCGGTCAGAACTTTTGCGAAGGTGACCGAGGGCCTAGGAGAATCGACGATCAACCTAGGCGGGACGATTGGTTTGACAGACCACAGGAAAGTACGACCGATTCAAATACAAGGTTGGATACAGGAGTGAGGACTCACTCACCGACTGTTAGACGAAGTTCGTGATGATCGAGCAGTTCGCGATGAGTGGAATGTTCGTGACGGACAGGCCTTTCGTGATGATCGGATAGCTAGTGATGATCTTGTTGTTCGAGGTCGTGATCGTAATGCAGAAGATCACTCGACTCATATTGGTCAGGAATTAGCCAATATCAATAAAAAAAACTAGGACAATTGGCTAGAGGAAGAATAATTGAGGATATTTATTCAGTTATTCGGAAAACCCCCTTTGTCGAGCCAATTGTAGGATATCAGTTTCCCCACAACTTCCGTTTGCCTACCTTTTCTACATTCGATGGCTCCGGAGATCCTACGGCCCACATCGGCTATTATCAGCAGACCATGGCAGTTGCAGGTAATTCTGATGAAATTCTTTGCAGGGTTTTTGGTTCATCTTTAACCGGAGCGGCACAAAAGTGGTTTTCGAACCTCCCATCTGGAAGGATCGTAAAATTTGATGAATTGGCACGCAAATTCATAGGGCGATTCCAGAGTGGAATCTAAGTTAAGAAGACAGAAGAAACCTTGTTTTCCATCAGACAAGGAAAGAGCGAATCGATCAGAGAGTATCTGAAAAGATTCAATAGAGTAACAATGGAGATAGAGAATTTGGATGAGCAAGTAGCTAAAACTGCTCTATTCACTAGACTCACTAACCGAAGACTCCTGGAGCTATTACTACAGGATATGCCTACAATTTATGCTGAGTTGGTACAGAGATGCCAAAAGGCGGCTGAAGTCATGGAGATCTTAGATGCACGCCAAGGAGACAACAAAGCCTCCACTAAAGAATAGAAGGCTCCTGAGCAAAAGCAGAAGCCAAAGTAGAATGTTTGAGATCGGGTTGGAAAGCCTCAGGCTTGGCGGCAGAGATCTCTCGGTAAAAGTGACTATACTCCATTGAATGCTCCTTGGGCTGATATTCTGAATATCATCAAAAAGCGAAATATTTTGAAGTGGCCACCCAAAATTCCTTTGAAGCCTGGAGAGCAGTAGGATCGAGAAAAATATTGTTGATTCCACAAGGATTATGGTCATTATACTAATGACTGTCGTCATTTAAAAGCAGATATTGAGAGATTAATATCTCAAGGACATTTGTCCAATTTTGTTAGCAGAAGAAGGGAGGAGCCGCGTGAGGCTGCCCCTAAAAGAGATTGTTCGGTTAGTTCAGAACGACCGAAGGAGGCTCCGAAGTCTAAAAAGGGTAAGGAGGTGATTGATGCTACTCGGTCACCAATCCTTACAATTTTTGGAGGCCCAGAACCCGAATCACTCCGGAGGTTAAAGACAAAATCTAAATTTGTTGGAATCGGAGAGACACAGAAGTGGAAGAGGCCAAATGGTGAAGATTCTATCACCTTTGGCGAGGAGGATGAAAGAGGCGTTTGTCTACCTCATGATGATGCCATAGTCATCAAGGTAGAGATTGCGCGCCGAGAGGTACATAGAGTTTTAGTTGATACAGGGTCTGCAGTTGACCTAATTTCTTATGAAGTATATCAAAAGCTGAAGGTGGATGAGGATTTGATGGAACCGTCATCCACGCATTTATATGGCTTTGCAGGATCGTCCGCAATAGCGAAAGGATCTGTCCAGTTGGATTTATCTATTGGAAGTTTTCCCAAGGAGACTACCGTTCGAATCAATTTTTGGTGGTTCGGGAACTTCCAGCTTATAATGTTATCCTTGGACGGCCATCTTTGTCCAAGATTGGTGCTATTGTTTCGACGAAACACCTGAAGATAAAATTCCCGATTGACATGGGAATTGGTCAAGTTTCCTCTGATCAAAGGATCTCTCGGCAATGTTATGTTGCCTACTTAAAGGACAAGGAGGGCCCGAAGAAGGTGACGGCCCTACCTATAGAAGTTCAAGATGATCGGGAAGAAGCAGAAATGCAAAGGCCCGAGCCAGTAGAAAAGCTAGAGCAAATCCAGCTGTGTACCGAGGATGAGAAAAAGATTACTTATATCGGGTCTGAGCAGCTGGAGGAGTTCAAGGAGGAGTTGAAGTTTTTTTTCAACAAAATAGTGATGTATTCACATGGTTTGCCAAAGACATGCCAGGAATTGATCGGGCTGTTGCAGAGCATAAACTCTGGATAGATCCAAAGGTGAAACCAGTTATCCAGAAAAAGGAGAAATTTCTCCATTGAAAAATACGAGGCCGTTCGGGGCGAAGTTGAAAAATTGAAGAATTCTAGTTTCATAGAACCAATTGAATGCCCAACTTGGTTAGCCAACATGGTAATGGTCAAAAAGGCGAATGGGAAGTGGAGGATGTGTACAGACTACACAGACCTCAACAAGGCTTGCCTTAAAGATTGCTATCCGTTGCCACGGATTGATCTCTTGATAGATGCGACTGCAGGATATGAAACTTTGAGTTTCATGGATGCCTACTCAGGGTATAATCAGATCCTTATGAATAAGGATGATGAAAATTTTTCGGCATTCATGACTGATCGTGAAAGCTTTTATTACAAAGTCATGTCATTTAGCTTGAAAAATGCAGGAGCTACATATCAGAGGGCCGTCAACAAGATTTTCAAGGACTTAATCGGGAAGAATGTTGAAGCTTATGTTGACGACATGCTAGTAAAGAGCTTTACAAGAGCAAGTCATATCGCAGATTTAATAGAAGTATTCTCAATACTGCGAAAATATCAAATGAAGCTGAATCCAGAAAAGTGCGCCTTTGGAGTTTCTTCAGGCAAATTTTTGGGCTTCATGGTATCACAGAGGGGTATTGAGGCTAATCCAGCCAAAATACAAGCTCTAATTGACATGGAAGCTCCCAAAATTGTTCGTGATGTGCAGTGCTTAACAGGGAGAATTGCCTCTTTGAATCGTTTCATCTCCAAGTCTGGGGAGAAATGTTTACCATTCTTCAAAGCACTCAAATATTTGAGGGGCAGCAAGGAAGCGAATTGGACTGAAGAGTGCCGGAAAGCTTTCGAGGAGTTAAAAGAAGCACTGGGACAGCCACCACTTTTGTCCCGACCAGAGAAGGGGGAAATCTTACAGCTATATCTAGCGGCGTCCCTTTCAGCGGTCAGTGCAGTACTTGTTCGTGAAAAAGATAAGAAACAGTGGCCAATTTACTATGTGAGTCACGTGTTACTTAATGCGGAGACACGATATTCGTAGATCGAAAAGCAGGCTTTAGCTCTCATGACAGCAGCCAGGAAGCTACGGCCATACTTTCAGGCTCATCCAATAGAGGTATTTACGACTTTCCCTCTTAGTAAAGTTCTTAATAAACCTGATTTGTCTGGAAGGATGGTAGCCTGGTCGGTCGAACTCAGTGAGTTCCAAGAGAGCTTTAAGCCAAAAACGACAATCAAAGCTCAGGCGTTAGCTGATTTTTGTAGTAGAAACTACTGCACCAATGGAGACCACTATTGAAGATCCTATTATACCAACCATTTGGGAAGTATATGTGGATGGCTCGAGTAATAAGGATGGAGCAGGAGCTGGAATTCTATTGAAAAGTCCAGCAGGATTTATCATTCGATATGCATTGAGATTTGCATTCGAAGCTAGTAATAACGAGGCAGAATATGAAGCCTTGATAGCTGGACTTAGGTTGTCAAAAGCATTGGCCATAGCAGATGTTACTATTTATAGTGACTCTCAACTTATAGTCAACCAAGTCCAGGGGGAGTATGGTATTAAAGAGCCTCGCTTGCAGAAGTATCAAGAGATTGTGCAGGCATTTCAAAAAGAATTCAGGAGTTTGAAAGTATGTTGAATTCCGAGGACAGAAAACACAGTGGCAGATGAGCTATCCCGATTAGCCAATGCCAAAGAAAAAAATCTAGACCCTTCGGTCTACATTGAAGATATAACATTTCCAAGTTATCATGAGAAAGAAATTTTTTATATTGAAGCAGAGCGTTGCTGGATGGATCCGATAGTTGAATATCTGAGAGATGACAAACTACCTGAGGATCCGAAAGAGGCAAGATTGATCAATATACGATCAGCAAGATTTGTCATGCAGAATGGAAGATTATACAAAAGATCTTATTCTAGACCCCTTCTGAGATGTTTAGGTCCCGAAGGAGTGGACTCAGCTCTAGCCGAAGTTCATGAAGGAATTTGTGGAGCTCACATGGGTGGACGAGCCCTGGCACACAAGATTCTAAGACTTGGGTTATATTGGCCTAAGATCCAAGAAGCTACTATGGAGTATGTTCGTCGATGTAGCAATTGTCAAATTCATGCTACAATATCAAAGCACCCAGCGGAAACCATGACCTCGATTCTAGATCCCATCCCCTTCGCGATGTGGGGAATTGATATCATGGGCAAATTCACCAAGACATCAGGCGGATGGGAATATCTGATAGTAGCAATTGATTACTTCACAAAATGGGTTGAAGCCAGTGCTCTGGCAACAATCACTGAGAAAAAAGTGGAAAAATTTGTGCTTGAGTCAATCATATATCGCTTTGGGACTCCAAAGATTATCATCACTGACCATGGCACCCAGTTTGACTGTCCACAATTCGAGCAATTTTGTGGAACATACATGATCGAGCATCATATGTCCTCAGTGGCATACCCCTAGAGCAATGGACAAGTAGAAGTTACTAACCGAACGCTGCTTGAGGGTATAAAGAGAAGACTTGAGGGTGACAAGGCCTTATGGGTCGAAGAACTACATAATGTACTGTGGGCTTATCGAACTACGGTTCAAACACCCACAGGAGAAACTCCATTCAGGTTAGCATATGGGTCCGAAGCATTGGCACCGGTGGAGATAATGGTGGGAACATTACGGGACAGAGAGTTCGAAGAAAAAGCGAACGAGCAAGCACTGCTTGATAGTCTTGATTTGTTGGACGAAGTTCGGGCAAAGGCAATAGCACAAACTCAACATTATCAAAGAAGAATAGCGTCACATTATAATACCCGAGTAAAGAATCGTTGGTACTTAGCGGGAGATTTGGTGTTGAGAAATACCTTAGCTTCAGATCCACGCCACCAGAGAAAACTGGACCCTTCCTGGGAAAGACCTTATATGGTTGTAAAACCAGTCAGTTCAGGAGCTTACAAGCTAAAGAACATCAACACCCAGAAAGAGTTGGATCGTTCGTGGAATGCCAGGCATCTCAAATTTTTTTATCCTTGATGATGATTTCAATTTTGTTCGTGATGTAACCAATTTCAATTCAATCAATGCAATTATTGGTTTTCAACAAATTATCTTTTGATTGGGGGGCATCATACACCACAAGATCCAACTACAAGGCATCGGATGAAAATCCGTGTGGGTCCTTCAACACTTATTGATTTTTTTTGGAATTTCTTAAGTCAAGGCATCGGATGAAAATCCGAGTGAGTTCCTTCCGCAAGGCGTCAGTTTGAAACCCGAGTAAGTTCCTTCAAGACTTATTGAACTTTCAAAATATCCTTAAGTAAAGGCATCGGTTTAAAACACGAGTGAGTTCCTTCTACAAGGCATCGATTTAAAACCCGAGTGAGTTCCTTCTCAAACTTATTGTATTTCCCCGGAAATCCTTAAGTAAAGGCATCGGTTTAAAACCCGAGTGAGTTCCTTCTCAGACTTATTGTATTTCTCCAAAAATCCTTAAGTAAAGGCATCGGTTTAAACCCGAGTGAATTCCTTCTCAGACTTATTGTATTTCTCCAGAAATCTTTAAGTAAAGGTATTGTGACTGGCAAAGTTCAAGATGAAGTTAATTTCTTATTTCTCCAAAAGATCGAAAGAGGCCAACCTTTATATCAAACATACACATGAGATTACAAGAGTTGGGATACAATCTTCGGTCAAAAAAGAAAGTCATCACCGGTGATCATTAAAAAATCATACAAGATTAGCACAGCTTTGCCAGAACAAACACAAGAGTCAAGCAACAGCATGGATTCAATAAAAAGAAGAGGAGAAACGGGGATTACAAAAGCATTTCAATATGTACAAAATCCTCTGCAATTTCATACTCTTTGTCCAGCTTGTCCAAAAGAAGTATGGTCCTCGACCAAACTTCATTCAAGGCGAGTTCTTCATAATTGAATCCTTCCAGGGAGAATAAACAGGAGAATATTCCAGATAATGCATAATATCCGGATCAGAAGGCGGATGATCAGTCTTATTTTTGGTCCAGTCAGGAAAAGGAAGACCCAGGTTGGTAAACACTTCAGGATGGCAAACAGCGCTGTAGGGTGTCATATAAAAATGAGGATTTTTCCTTAGTATTGATTCCCATACTTCGTTCTCACCATCCCGGTACGCCTGCAAGTTATAAGCATTCAGCATGTCAACAAAGGGCTTACTGTGTAAATACTTGAAGATGCAAGCTCTGCGAACTCAGCTGGAAGGGATTCGGGCAAAGGAATGACAGCTTGCCTTTGAGGTAACGCTTCAGATCCTTTAGCTCCTGACTTTCCTGCTTCTCACTCCAGTTGCCGGATCTTCTCCCTGGCATCATCCAAGTCTAAATGAAGACGATCGATCATTGAATTCTTTTCTCCTGCAACCTCCCAGGCTAGCTTCCTAAGGCGAGCAATTTCAGCATCCTTGGCTTTGGAGTCTTCCCGAAGCCTGGAAACCTCATTCCTTAGTCTACTGAGCCTAGAGGCTGCTTCCACTTGGTTGTGGAAGTTACCAGTAAGACTCCTGCAAACAACTTCCGAGCTAAACAAGAGCAGGAGAATAACCTTCAGAATCAAAAGATAATGAAGAAAGACTTACAGCACCATTGACTTCATAAAGTCCTCGTCTGGAAGTTTGGAAAGAGCTGTGCTCTCAGAAGTCATTCGAGCAACAGTACACCATTCCAACGCTTTGCCAAACTCGTTTGACACTAATTTAGGCGAAGGATGAGAAGGATGAGCTACATCAAGAGAAGGATGAGCTGCATCACTTGCCAACCGACGACGCTTCCTAGTGGCAAAATCCTCCGACTCCAAAGGAGAGGAAGAGGATGCCAAACAAGCATTAGAGTTGGAAATAGAAGCAGCACTTGCTAGGACCGCACCTTCATCAGATGCCAACATAGTTGCCTCAGATGTCTGAAGCGTCTCCTTCGGGGATGCACGAACGGTCTCTACAGCAGGGGCATCAGCAGCGCCATCAGCAATGGAGTGATCAAGATCTTCCTGGGAAGAACGAGCGATCTCTTTAGGCAGAGGAAGCGTAGGAGTGGCACAAGTAGAAACTGTGGGAATCTGACTTGAAGATTCACCAACAGCAGTCGCCTTACGCTTAGAGGATTCACCAGATGAAACCACCTCGCTGGCCCCAACCGCCGCTGATAATGGAACGATTTTCTTACAAGATTTCGCTCTAATAAAGTTCGGATCGATTCTGGGAGCCACTGTATACACAGAAAAAGCCGTATCAGTACAAAAAACCAACAACACAATAAACAAAGGAAAACCCTAGTTCTCTATCAAATATGAACTACTCAAAATACCCATTAAGTAAACCCCAAGTACTACTACTATGGAGTTTACTCAGGGGGAAGAGATTGGTGATAGCAAAAAGCTCACTTGTTCAGAGGCTGATAGAAACTATTGTTGGAGTATGAGGAATACGGATGCAGAAGACGGAATGTCGTTTTTGCAAATCTAACTTGCAGATAGCAGGATAGATGGGGAATACCCTCGAAGGATTTAAATAGCCTCAGGTATTAAGACGAAGGTTGAGAGCCAAAGGCAACCAATGGCCCAGATCGAAAAAACTCTTCGAAATCCTCAACAAGCAAGATCAACGGTCATAGGGAGGCCACGTGGAAATAGGCACCTGATACGAGAATACCTCCAACCGTCGCACCACCATTTAAATAATGGTTGTATTACCAATTCATTGAAAACAGTGAATGGTGTACCAAGGCAAGAAAACGTTTGGACTTCGCAGCAAATGAAGGGAAACGTGTGGACTTTGCAATAAATGAAGGAGTAAGGAAGAATAAAGGCTAAGGCATCTTTCCAAAACATCTCTTCATGATATCTTTACAAGATTATCATTCGTCGAGGAATACGAAGTTAAGTGATAAGGATTATCATTTATATTTTGATTTTCAAGACAAGCTTTCGATAGGAGACGAGGAAATATTAAGGCAAACATGGAAGAAGTATCTATTCATTAATGAGGAGGATCAATCTTTACAAAAAAAAAAAGAAGAGGTAACTCCCTAAGCTTCTTCCTCATTGTTGCCCGAAGAGTTCTGCACAGGAGAGCCTTTCTTAGGGTCCTGAGAAGAGCCTTCCTCAGGATTGTTATTATTAGAGTCCTCTTCAGCAGCAGCCTGTGACTTTTCCTCTTGGAGTGGCGGTTCGTCAGCAAGATATTCCTCGTATTTTGGGTCAGTTGGAAAAGGATCATCCTCTTCCCGAGCCCAGTCAGGGAGATCCCTTTTTAACTTCCCGAAGACCTCTCTGTGACACACCTCATGAAAAGGAGTTGTATCGAAGGAAGGGATGGATTCAAGAATCTTTTCCCAAACGTCATTTTGCCCTAAATGATAAGCTTGGATGTTGAAGGCACCCAACAGTTTGGAGAAAGGTACGCCTGTTCGGTACTTCCGAACACAATCCTTTCGAAGCTCCGGCTTGATATGCTCGGGTTTGCTAGGAACCGCCAACTTCAGAATATCTTCGTTCTTTGCGCACTTAAGCTCAAGTCTGTCACCAAACAATGTGGCAGCTGCTTTCTGCTTCTTAGCCTCGCGGTCGGCAGCAATAGCGCGAGCCGTTGAAGAGTTGAGGGCCTTTTTTAAGGAGTTCATCTCCTCGTCATGCTTTATCTGCAGCTCCTTAGCAGTTGCCGTCAGCCGGTCTATCTCAGAATTGGCCTTGGCCAAATTCTCTTCACAGGTCTGCAGTAAGGAGCCGTTGCGGCCAACCCGACTCAATGCTTCCATGTGCTGATAAAAACTCAACACAGCATTCTTGGGGAAGTGGAGATTATCAGAAGAAGTCATAAGAGATTATAAAAAATCAATGAAAAATCAATAAGGTCGGTACCTTGTGGACTGACTAACAAGGGCATCATCGTTCAAGGCTTCAAAATCCTGACGATCGAAGGGCAGAAGACTGAGGGAGCTCCATTCTGCAGCTTTCTCAGGGTTTTGTGTCACCCTACCAGTCTGCTTCAATGTCCACTGAGGAATGAAGACCTCCTCACAATCTTCAGTATTTTTGGATTTTTTGTGGGAGGAAGCATCAACTGTATCGTGCTTCCTTTTGGTTCGAGCGGAGGAGGAGATATTTGACCTCTCCACCATTGGCTTCTTCCCTTTTCCCGAAGCGTCAACCACGGGTTTGATATTCCTGATACCCTTGTAAGAAGGGTCGGGAGAGGGAACAGAAGCCTCTTGATCAGCAGTTAGGGCTCGGGGCGACCGTTGCTCAGCTGTCACAACGGCCCTAGCAGCCTTCGCCCAAAGATGCTCAGGGTTCATTCTTGGAGGCACTACAAAGAAGAACAAGAATCAGAATTACGAAAAGACATCACTCTTGTAAATTTGAAGGATGATGGTTAAGAAGCTCACAATGAGCTAAGCCCCACTGAAGGATGGAGTTGTACTCCACCTCAAGACCATGTATCTCCTGATACCATGGAATGGGTTTGATCGTCTTGACAGCCGTTTTGTCTTCTTTGGATAAAGGAAGGACTCGATTACTTTCAAAGTATGAAGTATACTGTTTCCAGACGATCGGGAAGTTGAGATCTGACTGAGGCGCACGATAGAAAAAGTATCGTTCGCGCCATCCTTTGTGATTAGAAGGGCAAGTTCCTTTGGCAAGAATGCTGCCCCTCCAGTCAAGCTCAGTCTTATTACGCTTGGAGAGAACAACCCAGGCGGGAGGATGGGAGATAGAAAGAAGATGAAAGTGCACAAAAAGAGAAAGAGATGGCGTAACGCCAAGTTCAAAACACAAACCCAAGAAGCCGACGATGAGACGCCAGCTATTGGGAAGGAGCATTCCAGGGCAAATGTCCCAGTGATTCAGAATGGCATAGAACAAAGGATTGAAAAAAGGAAAGCGAACCCCGCTTTCCAGTGCATCTATGTACAGGGAAAACTCGCCCGGAAGGGTCGAATCAACCCTCTCATCCGGATGGGGAGCCTTAATATGATAAGAGGAAGGAAAATCAAAACCCTGGATTGCCGAAAGAAGGGTTTCCTCCTTGTAAGAGGAGGGAACAGAACCAGGTCCGCCATTAGACCTAGAAGTTTGTTTTGACTGCCTAGAAGCCCTAGGAGTCTTGGAAGATCTAGACTCAGGAAGGGCGGAAGGAGTTTCGGCCTTTCTTTCTAAACTTTTATGGGAAACTTCAGCAAATTCACGCCGAGGGCCGTTTAGGGTTTTATTATCACTATCCGACTGTTCAGAGGGAAGGGAAGCAAAAGCTTCGTTACCACTACTATTACTGACACTGGGTACTAGGGAAGAAGAAACCCTATTATCCTCCATTACTAGTTTCAGTAAGGTACCAAAAAAAAAAAAAAAAAAATGGAGACAGGAAGTTTAAACTTTGCAAAAGGATCAGCAAACTTACTGATTCGGTGAAGCAAAGGCTTGAGAGCGAGAAGGCGCGAAGCAGACGACGAAGGTTCAAATTCCAGACAAGAAGAATGAAACCTACGAAGACAACGAACCGCTTTTGAGCACCCGCATGAGTGTTCGAGGACCTGAACGATCGAGATTGATTCAGCATCAACGGTCGAGATTTGAAGACGTTTTGAAAGTTTGAACTCACGAATCCAAAACAGGCGTTCGGAAACCATCGCTTGGGTTACGTGAGCCACGATAGATTGCCTGCAAAAAGATGCGTGGCATTGCCCTCACAATGCTCGAAGAAAAGTGACCACCGGATTAAATGTGATATGACATTTAGTGGGATATGCAGAGACTATTGCCTGACGAAGAACCCAGTTAAAAATCAAGCCCTCAAGATCGACCGAACGCTTGGTCTGGGGGGCTCGTGATACGGAGGAAATATGATCGAACCTGGTTCGTACTCGGTTTGACCCTCGACCCCAGTTGAGGCGGAGGGAATCGACTCGCTTTCGAGCGAGCCGGGTCCAGAAGATAGCTTGCTGAGGAAGAAAACTAAATCGGCAAGAGGCATGCCCTAATCCGACTTATGGATTAGGTTAATTACCCTAATGATGGCAGACACAACTTGGCGGCTGTCACTTATCATTATTGAAGGGATAATCATTGAATAACCGTGGGGTTATCTCAGGAGTCCTCTACTAGTTCAAACTAGTAGAAGTCTATCGCTCAACGGATCTAACTGTTAGGATCCAACGACTATCCGAAGAAGGCTCAAATGCATCCAACGAAGAAGATTCGAAGGTACACTCTATATAAACCTTACTTACATACGAGGTGAGGAGGACTCAGATCCATATACACACTGGTAGACGTAAACTATCAGAGGCTTACGATCTAGATCACTTTCCCAGTTTTTCATTCCTTAGCTCTGTGCGTCTAACAGAGCCGTTTGTGATTAAGTTCATCAACTGACTTAGCCTTCGGAGGTGGACTCCCGACCCCAGCGGTCGGGCCACATCTGACGCTTTTGTTTTGCAGGTCATCATAAGGAGATCTAAGGGTTGAGCAGATTTTGGACGCATCAGACACAAAAAATTTTAACGTAGAAAAAACTCTCAAGGGAAAAAACTACGAGATTGTTATTGGAGTCCACCCAAACTTTCACCATCATCAAATGATAACAATAATCGGTATACCATCAATATTCCATCCTTAGATAACATTAGAGGAATACAAAGTCACAACAACATCATCAAAGAAATGCAAATCTAAGAGAATAGAGAAAAGTCAACAGAGAAGCTTCCCGTGAATTGTGGTAGAATAATATTCTGACCGTTAGATGTGAAAAGTTAGGTGCCACAACTATTTCCTTCAAATTTCACATCATTCCGGCAACGTTTCACTGTCAGATTCGCCGGAGAAAACCAAGAAAGCCCTCTTTCTTCTTCTTCCTTCTGTTTCTGCTCTCTCTTCTCTTTCTGTGTTTTTTACTGTTGTGCGGCAGCAATAGCTTTTTATTTATTTATTTATTTATTATTTTTTTTAAAAACCCTATTGCTTTTGATCCTTTTAAAAACTTGGGCCCCCACATGTGGTTAATGGGCCGGATCCAACAAACTCCGTGCTCATGAGGGAGGAAACCACAACTTGACTCCTTACTTGGAATTCATGTGCACAAGCTCCTTACACACCTCAAACTTCTCTCGAGTAACAATCTTTGTTAACATATCAGATGCATTCTTATCTGTATGAATTTTCATAATCTTCAACAACTCATCTTCCACCACATCATGCAACCAATGATATCTTACGTCAATGTGCTTTGTGCGAGAGTGATATGTAGAGTTATTACTCAAGTCTATAGCACTTTGACTGTCACAGTAGACCACATATTTATCTTGCTTCAAACCCAATTTTGGATAAATCTTTTCAACCACAACATTTTTTCCTTGCTTCTCTAGCGGAAATGTATTCAACCTCTGTTGTAGACAAAGCCACATATTTTTATTGTTTGGACTACCAAGAGATAGCTCCCCCTGTAAAAGTAAACAAATACCCAGAAGTTGACTTTCTACAACCAAGGTCACCTGCCATGTCAAAATCAGTATACCATTCCAAGACTGGATCTTAACCTCCAAAACATTCACACAATTTGGAATTTCCTCTCAAATATCTCAAGATCCATTTCACAATTTCCCAATGATCCCTCCCTGGATTATCAAGAAACCTGCTCACAACACTAACTGACTGACAAGAGGTGTGGTTATAGGCTTAGCACCTTGCATGTTGAATCTTTCAAGCACCCATTCAACATATTTTTCTTGTGACAACTGTACCTTCCTAGCTTTCTTGTCACGAACAATCTGCATGCCCAATATTTGTCTAGCTAGCCCTAAGTCCTTCATACCGATGGACTTAAACTAATATTCTTTCAACTTCTTAGTCATATCTACATCTTGTCCAATAATCAACATGTCATCAATATAAAGGAAAAGAACAATGAACTTACCATCTGAAAATTTTCTAAAGTATACACAAGGATTTGCTTAAGTCCTTTTATACCCAATAGCCTCTATAAGTGAGTCAAACATCTTATACTACTTCCTTGGTGCCTGCTTCAGTCCATAAAGACTCTTCTTTAACTTGCATAAGTAGTGCTCATTCCCTTTGACATCAAACCCTTCTGGTTGTATCAGATAAATTTTTTCATTTAAGTCACTATGAAGAAATGCAGTTTTCACATCTAATTGCTCAAGCTCAAGATCTATGCTAGCTACTAAACCCAAAATGAATTGAATAGATGTCAATTTTACAACTGGAGAAAAGATCTCATCAAAGTCAATGCCCTTCTTATGTCTGAACCCTTTCACCACCAAATGAGTCTTGTGCTTCACTAGCTTCCCAAATGCATTTCTGTTTATCTTGTACACCCATTTGTTTTTTAATGCTTTTCTGCCATTGGGAAGTTTTACCAACTCATAAGTTTGGTTCTTATGCAAGAAATTCATATCTTCTTGCATAGGTTTCATCTAACTAATTTTATCATTGTGGATCACTGCTTCCTGAAAGCTTTTGGGCTCCCCCTCATCAGTAAGAGAAATATACTTAGAATTGGAATACCTTTATGTTGGTCTACGCTCTCTTGTGGATCGCTTCACTTGAGGTTTTACAACCTCTTCTTGTGGGGGTTGCTCCCCCTGTTCAATATCCTTATGCTCCATAGAATCATCTGTCACAATCTCTAGATCATTATGAGTATGTTCTCCTCTTGGAATGGATGTGGGATCAAATATAACATTTTCAACCTTAGTAGGCTTCTCAGACTTCTCAAAGTGTGCAATATTTTTAGCTTTACGAAATATTACATCTCTACTTCCCATAATCTATACCCAAACTTTTCATTTCCATATCCCAAGAATATGCAAGGAATTGCCTTGTCATCTAGCTTTGACCTTTGTTTATTTAGTATATGTGCAAATGCCTTGCAACCAAATACCTTCAGATAAGAGTAGGAGGCATCCTTCCCTCTTTACAGCATTTCTAGAATATCAAACTCTAAATGAGCTGATAGAAACCTGTTCATTAGATAACAGGCAGTGATGGCTGCTTCTCTCCAAAATGGTTTTGGCAATATAGTCATCTTCAACATGTATTGTACTTTCTCAACAATGGTCCGGTTGTATCTCTCTGCTACCCCCATTGTGTTGAGGGGTTGTTGGAATTAGTTTTTCATGTCTGATGTCATACCTAGAACAATAGCTCTTAAACTCTTTTGATGTGTACTCTCCTCCATTATTATTGCAGAGACACTTCAAAATTTTTTCTATTTCTCTTTCAGCCATGACATGGAACTTCTGAAAATAATGGAATGCCTAGTCTTTGGATTTCAACAAAAACAACCATCTTTCATGATGCATCATTAATGAAAGTAATAAAATATCTGTTGCCTCCTAATGATGGAACCTTAATTGGACCACAAGTATCAGAATGTACAAATTCTAATAAATTTGATTTCCTACCATTATGCTTTTAAAATGAAACTCTATGTTGCTTACCAAATAAACAATAATCACAAGAATTTAAAATCATACATTGGGCAAGAGGAATTAAGGACTTCTTTGCCATAACCTACAGCCCCTTGTCACTTATGTGACCCATTCTCCTATGTCCTAGATTAGGTAAGGAATCATCCTTGCATTCAATCCACCTTCACATATTCTCACTCTTGTTTTATACAAAGAGCAACAAACATCTCCTCTAGCAACCACCAATGACCCCTTGGTGAACTTCCATTTTTCATTACTGAAGGTACTCTCAAATCCTTTTCTATGCAAGGCAATCATTGAGATCAAATAGAGACACAAATCAGGAACATGCCATACATTTTCCAAACTGAGTGTGTAACCCATGCTTGTTACTATACAAACATCACCAATACCCACAATATTGCAGGTACTAGTGTTCCTCATCTTCACAGTTCCAAAGTCTCCTACTTTGTATCTAGTGAAGGACTCCATAATAGGAGTAGCATGATAAGAAGCTCCTGTGTCAATAATCCACTTGATTTGATGATTTGACACATGCAAACATTGATCATCACCAAAATGAAGAAAAACTAAAGCCTCATCAGATGCCTATAGAGGCAGTGTTATTATCATCCTCTTTCTTCTGACTTCTGTCTTCATTTTGCTCTCTTTTTCAAATTCTACAATTTCTTTTGACATGCCCCTCTTTGCCACAATGGTAACACTTAAATTTTTCTTTAGATTCTGATTTGCCTTTTGATTTACCATGATTCTTGGTTTTATCATGACTTTTGTTAAACTTTTCTTTGCTCCTCTCCTTGTTTCTCTGTGACAAGTGCTGGTGCATTGAACCCATGGACTTCCTTCTTGTTTCTTCATTCAATAATGCATTGGTAACTATGCTCATTGATAGTTTATTCTCTAAAGCAGAATTGCTAACTAATATAGCCAAAGTCTCCCAAGAATCTGGTAAGGAACTCAATAATAATAAAGTTTGCAACTCATCTTTAAGCTTCAACTTCATTGTGCTCAACTGATTCACTATGCTTTGATATTCATTCATGTGAATCCCACCTAACCCTAACCCGAAAATCCATAGTGTGGATCCGAAGACCCAAAGTGAAGGAAGAAGACAGTTGTCGGCCATCCAAATTGGAACCCTTTAGGTCTGACCTAGAATCCTTGGAGGTAGTTGATGAAGATCTTAGTATGGAAATCCTGAGTGAGTTTGGACGATGATTTGATTAGAATGAAGTTTGACTACAAAGGCGGACCAAGTTAGGTAAGACCCTTTATTAAGTTGGTGAAGGACCCAAGTGAAGCTTGTGGCCATCGGGGACCAAAAATCTGATTTTGACCTTGCTGACAAGCATGGTTGCTCTAAGCGACCAACCTTGACCGACCACAGGTGACAGGGACAGTTTGGTCAATTCCTTGGAAATTAGGTTTTTGAAGCCCTATTTAAGTGTTTTTCATTCTAATTTGTCCCATAATGTTCTAAAGCCTCTGGAGAACGTGGGAAGAACCTTATAACCTCCTCTTCGAAGCCAAGGAAGATCCCCAAGCATCCGTAGGTGTTTCTCCATCGAATCTTCTTCTACAAGGTTAGTAATTGATCTGTTTCTCTCTAGATTTCTCTCTCTCCTGTTTCTATCCAATTTCATGATTGTGAGGAAGGTCTTATGCTGCTATAATGACCTAATCTCATATCCTCATAGTCTTAGAGTGAATTCCCATTCACTATATTCTCTCCGTAGACAATACGGTGTGATTTCGGTGTTTAACCTAGATGATGACCATGATCTTATTCTAATATGAATTGTTTGATTTCTAATCTCTTTTAGATCTATTCCTACATTATTTTCTAAGCATGATCTACTATTTTCTTATCTCTAGAATTAATCCCCATTCATTCTAATTTCTCCATGAAATGCATGGATTTATATCGGTAAAAAAACCTATTTTATGACCTTATTATATTTCTATTCCAATGACCATGTTTGATGCTTAGATCATCATAGATAGTCTTAGTATGTTATTGTGGAACTCCCCTTCAAATTTTGGACCAATCGGACTTCAAATGAAGAGTTTATGACCAATTTAGTGTTTTCAGTCTACACAGCAAAGGGTTGGTCGCTTGGAGAGACCAACCCCTGAGTGACCAACAGGGTCAGTGACAGCAAATTTGCTTTGTTTTTCTTTCGTTTCATCTTTGATTGTCAGGGTTTGTTCCTAATGCTTAACCTATGTTTGTTTAGGGTTATTTTGGTGATTTTGGACTTGCCCATTGATCTTTTTCTCGAAGATTACGAAGTCGAATTCAAGGTGAGTACGTTCACTCACAATTGACATATTGCATTCTATATGTTGTTTGATTTGGTATGATAGCTGTTGTTTTAGATCCTTTTCTATATTGCTGTAATTCTGTAATTACAGTATGATATTCATGATGTGATTTACATATTTATTATGAATTAGAATGATTGGATTGTGAATGGATCTTGCTTTAATATATGCATGGAATCATGATGTGATTGCCTAGGTTGTGATTGGGGAATGGGGAATGCCCTTTTGGCGTTTCTGTCATTGGATACCAGTGGACGTGGTATGGGATGCATTCCTATGGTGCCCCTTGGTGCTTTCCTTGATTACTGGTTGACATACCTAGGACATGTCTAGCAATGTTGGGCTAGGAAAAATCCTGTTATATCAGACCTATTGGAGGAGAATTGAGATCGAGTGATCCGTGGCAGCAGTGGGGATTTGTGGGCGCTCAAGACCGGTAACCAACCCGTGGGACGACACAAGTCATATTTTGAGGGGCCATTCATTGGTAGGGTCGCATTTAATAGACTTCGGCTCATGGGCACTTAAGACCGGTAACCAACCCGTGAGAGGACATGAAAACTTCCCATTTATTATTCGTGGATGACCAATAGGGTTAAGAGTCCATAGTCTGAGTTGGTCGGATCCATAGGATACGATGACTCTAGGGGGAAGGCTACTATAAAGGATCGCGAGAGGCGAGGAATGGAAGTATCCGACCCTAAGTTGATATAACTAAGTAGATGACTTGCATTGGGCTAAGATTAGAGTATCCAACCCTAAGTTGATATAACTAAGTAGATGACTTGCATTGGGCTAAGATTAGCCCTTACACGCGCCAATACTCATACCAATGTTGGTGAACGATAGTGTTGCCCTAAACCCTAGCCATGGAATGTCCGAGAGGGATGCATGACCCAATTACCAACGGAGAACCCAAGATACTGAGATGGTTGAGGGAGAGTGATTTGAGACCATAGCTCACCCTTCGAGGAATTGGTTTTTAGATGACTTTGCAGGTTCGGAAGAGATCTCGTGCACCAGTACAAAGGACCCTTCCTTATATAATACAATTGCGGACACAGTGGGAGAAGCTAGTGACCAGTGGTACGACCCGTACACTGGTATGGACCACTTTGATGGCTCCTATTGATAGTAGTAGACACCGCCTTGCTTGCCTTTGTGATCGAGATTTAGATGAAGATTCAGAGATGCAAGTGCATAAGCCCAAGGTGAAGAAGAAGAAGAAGACAAAGATCGAAGAAGAAGAAGAGGAACCAATGGAAGACTTGATTTGACCTTAGACTTCTTTGTTTATTTACTTTATGTAGTTTATTCAGTTGTATTATCTTATATTTGATCTACCTTCCGCATTGGTCTGTAGAGTTATTTTCCGCTATGCTCTACAGTTATCTCCTTGATCGGTATATTTTATTCCGCACTCTGATATTCTTTCGTGATCCTTCTGAGATCCTTTCTTGATTGTTTCTTAATTTACTTTAACACAATGATTTGTTCTTGTTCTTGATTATACTATTGTGCTATGTGGGATATAATAGCCTTAAACTTGATCTTTGGGGCTGTGGATCACACCTCTGAGTATTCTAGGTAGGGTACTGACTGGGGGGATGTGACAATTCAAGTGCACAGTAATTGAAGTATTTTCCTTCATCTTCGTATTAACAAGCTTTTTCATTAGAAAATCTTTATTCCCAGCTGTTTTCCTCTCATAGAGACTTGCTAACTTTCTCCAAAGTTCTTTCGCCAATGTCTCATTTGTAACATGATGGAAAACACTAATGTCCAACCACTATCGAATCGTGCCAACAGTTTTCCTATTCAATTTGGTCCACTAAGATTCAAACATATTTGATGGTCGATTAATATAATCTTTAGCAGGTTCATATAAGTCTTTACAAAATAAGAGATCTTCCATCATAGGCTTCCAAATCAACCAATTTGATCCATTAAGCTTAACCATAGTACTTGAGGTACCTTCCATTTTAATTTACACAACTACCAACCAAGCTTTAATACCACTTTGATGGGAGGCCAAACAATATGCTAGTGTAAATTAAAGCAACAAACACAACAATAATAGATCAAGTATTCAACAAACAAACCACAATAGACACAGGATTTTTTAACGTGGAAAAAACCCGCGAGGGAAAAAATCACGAGACTGACTGTTATCGGAGTCCACCCAAATTTCCACTATCACCAAATGATAACAATAATCGGTATATAATCAATATTCCATCTTTAGATAACACTAGAGGAACACAAAGTCACAACCACATCATCAAATGAATGAAAATCTTAGAGAATGGAGAAAAATCACCAGAGAGGCCTTTTGTGAACTGTGGTAGAATGATATTCTAACCACTAGATGTTAAGAGCTAGGTGGGACGACTATTCCCTTCAAATTTCACCTCATTCCAGCAACATTTCACTGTCAGATTCACCGGAGAAAACCAGGAAAGCCCTCTTTCTTCTTCTTCCTCCCGTTTATACTCTCTCTCTCTCTCTCTCTCTCTCTCTCTCTCTCTCTCTCTCTCTCTCTCTCTCCCTATTTCTGCATTTTTTACTATTGTGCGGCCGCAATAATTTAAAAAAAAACCCTATTGCTTTTGATCCTTTTAAAAGAACTGGGCCCCCACATGTGGTTAATGGGCCGGACCCAACAAGTAATTCACTCAGAACCTCAATGGTGCCGAACTGAATAGGGCTTATGATGTCACATCCCCCCAGCCGATACCCTAACTGAAATACTTGGAGGTGTGATCCATAGCCCTAAAGATCAATTCTCAAACAATCATCTTCCCACATAACACATGTAAAACCCAGCCCTAACCTTGACCCGGAAACCTTGTTATTTGTAGGTCCAGTGACCCGAAGTAAAGTAAGAAGTCAGCTTTGGGCCATCCCAGTGGAGGACTTGGTGTCTGGCTTTGAATCCATGAGAGTTGATGATGAAGTTCTATTTATGGAAACTGAATCTTGATGAAGATCGGATTAGTTGATGGACTTGGAGTGCTCTCTATCATGGTTTGAAGGCATTTCTACCTATTAGGTAAGTCACTTGATATGTGTGCAAGACCCCTTTAGGATTGGATTTGATCTGGGCCTTCAATTCCCTGTTTTGGAATTGCTGTCTGCATTGGTCGACTGATTGGTCGACTGGACCAGTTGACCAATCCACTCGACCAATGGGTGCTGTCTTTGGCAATTAGGTCTTGCTTGCTCTATTTAAGTCCAATCTCGAGTCTACTTCATATTTTCTGCCTCCAAACTCTTTGGAACGAACCAAAGACCTCTGCAAGTCATCTCCCTTGCATCCTTGGTGATTTTCTTGACGGATCTTCGTCAAAACTCTTCCTTTTGCATCAAAGGTATGTCTACACTCTCTTCTTCTCCTCCATCTCTGTTTTTCTTTCCTTTTTGAGTTGAGACAGTAGAGGAGATGCTGCATTCTCTATTGCAAACATCTCTAGACTTGTCTCTCATGATCTTCCTAAGGATTAATGGCTAAAACAATGATCTTAACCATGATCATTGCAAGCTTTTGAAGGAATCATGATCAAACCATGATATAGTCTTCGTTTAACTTCTGATTTGAATTCTGATCTCCTTGGATCTTCTATATTGATCATGTTAGTAGTCAATTGCTGTGTTTTGTTTTCATGATCCATGATCTATCAATCTCTAGTTGTTTCTCTTCTACCATACCATGTTTTCTTCATGAATCATGATAGTTACATATATGGTAGGTTTTGTTTCCTTATTTAGATTTATGCTTTTAAGCCTATTTCCTTGAAGATCTAAGTATGCTTTTCATGATACCTTTACCTGAAGCAATGATCCATTCTCCTATTGTTCTTGTCTTTGATTTCTATCTTGAATTCTTCAAGATCCATGGTTGATCTAATTATGGTAACTTTTTGTTTCCTAATTTGGATCTTGATGGCTTGATTCGATTAGTGTTTTGAGGTCCCCTATATGTTAGGATATTACTGATGTAGTTTACCCCTTGATTAGTACCCTTTTGAACCACCAAATTCGGATTTTATATCTTAAAACTCTCTTTTTTTTAGGCTACTGTCTGCATTGGTCGACTGATTGGTCGACTGGACCAGTCGACCAATCCACTCGACCAATGAGTACAGCAACTCCAGAATTGGTCTGTGTTGGATGTTTTGGTATCTTTTCTGTTAGGGATCTTTCCTAATATGTTGTATACACTTGTTTAGGACCTTCTTCTCAAGTTTGCCAAGATCTTACTTGATTTCTTAGGATTCCTTTGCGAGTTATAAAAGTTAAGGATGGTTATTTCCTTAATTACATAGATAGCATGAATCTAGTTTCTATATTTGAATATCATTGAGTTGTTTCCTTAATCAGATTCTGACAATGATATACTACTGTTGCATAACCTTGATTACAGTAGCATTACTTGTTTATGATTAATTGATTCATGTATGATTTACTTACCAATTATATACAAGTTGATTGTAATTATTGATTTCTTTCCATATATGAAGTTACCATATATGTGATGATATGAATTGATGCATGTGTATGCTTAAGTATGGTTTGGAAAGGAAAGGTGTCCTTTTGACACTTCTGTCCTTGGACTACTACGGGAATATTATGGGATGTTTCCGGAGATGCCCTCTGGACACCTTCCTAAACTGTTGGATGACATATCTAGGACTGTCTAGTAGTGTTTGGCTAGGATGTCCCGTTATGTCGAGACCCTAATCGGAGGGGTATTGAGACCGAACGACCCGTGGTAGCAATGGGGATTCATGGGCGCTCAAGACCGGTAACCAACCCGTGAGAGGACAGGAATCACATTGTGGGGGCCATTTATTGGTAGGGTTGCATATGGTTAGACTTGGGCTCACGGGCGCTCAAGACCGGTAACCAACCCGTGAGAGGACGTGAGAGCTTCCCGTTTACCATATGTGGATGATCAATAGGGTTGATGAGTCCGTAGTCAGGGACTATGAGGACTCTAGTGTGAAGGATACCGGAAAGGATCGTCGGGGACGAGGAATGGACGTATCTGGATCCGACTTGATGTAACTAAGTAGAAGACTTGCATTTGGCTAGGCTTTACCCTGACATGCGCCGGTACTTAGACCAATGGTGATGTGAGAGAGTGGTGACCTATACCCCCAGCCATGGAATGTCCCGAGGGATGCCGGACCCATTACCAACTGATGATGAGTGATTGAGACCTTCCTAAAGAAGTACGTTGCTATGACTTAAAGCATGTCTGCCAATAGAGACCAGCATATATAGAGTTAGATTCATTCATTCATTGCTTGTCTCATACCATATTGCATTTATGTTTGTTACGAAATCCTGCCATTTATGTTATTATGGATTTAATCGCCTTTACCGAGTTTCTTTGAAACTCATTCCTTTATTGTACAATGTTTGTTAGACTATTCTGCAGGTACTGAATATTATGACGACCCCTATGAAGAAGCGCAAGGAGAAGAAGCATATCTCCAGGAAGGTGATTGCGGTTACAACAATTACACTGAAGATCCCACGAGTGGTTATGCTCCGTACGATGCTTAGTCCGACCATTAAGTGGAAGCGCCCTTGTGCTGTTTATGAGATTTATACTTATAGGGATGTTGTCTATAAAGTGGAGAACAATTTAGTTACCCATTGTACTTGCTACTGGGATTAGATTTTGTCTTGCTTATTCTCTTTTAGAACTACTTTTCCGCTGGTTGTAGAGTGGGATTTTGCCTCACTTTACTTATCTGTTTTAGACACTCTGATTATATCTAGTACTCTGATTTATATATGATTCATTCTTTCCTTATTTGGATCTATTGTTTATCTTCCGCACTTTTATTATTATTGTTCATGATTATGTTATTGTTTATGTGGGAGGTTGATTACTCGATACCTGATCTTCGGGCTGTGGATCACACTCTCGGGTATGCCAGATAGGGTACCGGCTGGGAGGATGTGACAACACAATAGTACAATCATGAACAAGAATAAATCATTGTATTAATGTAATTAAAGAATAAAATAAAAGTAAGGATCTTAGAAGGATCTCAAAACAATATCAAAGTGCAAAAGAATAGTCAAAACTAAAGTATTACAACTGAAAGAATAACGAAAGACTGGAATTGTTCTAAGTGCTATAAATAGTATGTTTCCTTATCAAAAAGGTAATGTCTAAACTCAAAAATCTCCATATTGAGTACGGGGTAGACCAGCTCCAGCATCAATCCTGGTATGTGCAGTTGACACATGAACATTTTTCACGATGATATTCGTGATCGCCAAGTATACTATATGGATCACTCTTCGAGGTCTCGTGTTCTAGGTCTCGACGTCATCAATACTTGCAACAAAGTCTAAAGAAAATAACAATTACAATCCAATTCAAGAAC
The DNA here is from genome assembly GCF_041222555.1 of Hakea prostrata. Lineage (NCBI taxonomy): Eukaryota > Viridiplantae > Streptophyta > Magnoliopsida > Proteales > Proteaceae > Hakea > Hakea prostrata. The sequence goes on from NC_142608.1 coordinate 41,475,560, forward strand.
ATAGCATGATGCAATATGATATGAGATAATATGCAAGTGTGAAATCCCACCTAACCTTAATCCAGAAATCCATAGTATAGATCCAAAGACCCTGTTTCTTTTGGAAGAAGAAGTGACTTGATTGATGTTTGACTTGGAAGTTGGACCTTGAGTACAGTGTTGACATCTTTGGAAGGTCCTAGGAAATCATGGAAGACCCTTCCTTAAGTTGGTTGAGGACCCAAGTGTTGTTTCGGACCTTTGAGATCCAAAATTCAGCAACTTGCAAAGGGAGAACCCTTTGGTCGATTCTCCTTGGTTTGATGGGATCGACCAAGACCATCAACCAAGGTAGTCTCAGGACAAAATTATTCTAATTTTGGAAGTTTTAAGTTTTGGATCTCTATATATATGTAACCTCGGTCTAAACCAAAACACTTTGCCTCTGAACTTTTGGAGAAAGTGAAAAGAACCCTAGAGCCTCCTCCTTAAGCCAAGGAAGTTCCCCAAGCATCCAAACAAGGTTTCTCCATTGATCTTCTTCTACAAGGTTAGTATTCAATTCTATACTTCATTAATCTATTCTCTCCACTGCGTCTGCTATTTGTTTTGATTGTGATGCGTCCAGAAATTATTAAGCCTCTGGATCTGTGAAGATGACCTGCAAAATAAAGTTAGACGTGGCCCGACCGCTGGGGTCGGGAGGCCACCTCTGAAGCTTAAGTCAGCAACTGGACTGACCACAAAGGCTCTGGCAAATTGCAAAGCATAAGAATAATGAATACGTAATTAGGAAACGATTAAAATACCTGATAGGTTGTACGTCCTTGGTTTATATAGATTTTGCCTCTAATCTTCGTCCGTTGAATGAATTCTCGATCTCTTTCGGTGGCCATCCAATCTTAGGGTTTTTCCCTAGATATTTGGGGACGCAAGTAGTTACCTATCTCAGCACGATTTCCTCACCGCTTTATGATAGTTGCCTCCTACAAGTCAGCTTCATCTACCATAACAATCGGGAGGTCATACCGGACTGGTAACCGATCTGCGGTACCTTTATGATCATTAAATTAGGGTTTTGGTGGGTCCCAGTCATGGTTTGACCGGGACGAAGACTGTGAACCCGGTCTGATGGGTTCGGTGCAATTTTCCTCGTATCATTTGCCCCACAGGCCAAGCGTTTGAGTAATAATGTGGAATGCTTGGTTTGGATTAGTGCCTTTATCGAACGCGAGCGAATTCGGGATATCTTTTTCAGCAAAAATACCTTTGCAATTAATGCCCCTGACATCTCTCTCTAGCGAGGTGCCGTCGAAACGTTCTGATACTTCGTTTCTTGTGCGTAATGGGCCACGTGGCAATCGGGGAAGTGTGCACATCATGTCTTGTCTTCCAAACCGTCGTGTCCCGAGTTTTTATCATCATGGTGAAAGTGTTTCTAACCGTCAGTGATTACAGACCGTTGATGGTTTGCAATCCAAGTCATTTGATCTTTTCTCTTGAATCGGTGCTTGCCCCTGTCCATCAATTAAGTTCAATCTCGCCTGTTCATTTGTATTTTGAATCTATAAATGATTCTTCCTGCCTCATTTCTCCTTTTCACTTCCCTGTGTTTCTTCAGAAGAACTTTCGCCTTGCATCTTTCCTGTTTGATTGTAAAGGTGTTTCCTCTGTTTTCTTGATCTGGATACCACTCTGAAAACGTCTGATGAATTTGCAAGCAAGATCGTCGAAATCGTTGATTCTTCCCGAAGGAAGATTCGGGAACCACTTTTGTGCTGCCCTAGTTAGGGAAGAAGTGAATACTCTGCAGAGAATCTCGTCAGAGTTTCCATCTACCGCCATTGTTTGTTAATAATAGCTAATATGGGCTGTGGGGTCTCCCGAACCATCGAAAGCCGTAAAAGTTGGGAGCTTGAAATTGTGTGGAAATTCGAACAGAGTGATTGCATCGGTGAAAGGAGTCTTTCGAATGACCGAATAAATATCATCGGCCTTTCTTCCTCGAGATAGTTGCCCCAATCTTTGGTTTATATTGGCGAGCTCTCGGCCAATATGTAGTGATCGTCCATCTTCCGTTCGGATAGTTCCTCTTCCCGAACTTCTTGAAGTTGGTGAATGGGTGCAGACTCCCCTTCACTGCCTCGTCACTGTTCCCGTTCGGCTTGCTGCGCGGCCTATCGTGCCGATCATCTCTTTTGGGTAATTCGTCGGCTCTTAATTCTCGGACTCGATCTTGACGATCTTTTTGATAGTTCTGACCATAATTCTGGTCTTTGCCTTGTTGTCCGTCTACATGATGATAATGTGTTGGTACCTGAAGTAATGGCACATCCGCCACTGCCTCTCACCTCTATTTGGTCAGGTGCTTGAGGAGCAACCACCTATCTTACCAGCATACGGAGTGTCTGCCACATCTCCAAGAACTGGATCTGCATCTGTTCCAATTGTTGTTGGAGAGGATTAGGAGGGTTTTGATGGACCTCTAGGATTCTGCTTCCTTCTACTTCCAAGCTTTGTTCTTCTGATTCTTCACAAGTAAGTCTACTTTCCTTTCTTCTGTTATATCTTCTTTTTTATTCTGTTTCTTGCATTCGAATAGTCTACTAGTCTTTTGCTGTCTGTTCTGACTGCGATAATGAAGCGGTTCGGACCATCAAAGCCATCTCCTGGCATTCGGAAATCCATGGGTACGCCATGGAGTACGAAGTGATTCTCCGCTACTGGGGTTTGAGCCATGGTGAGCACCCAAAGCTTTAATTTTCTTATTGCGTGTTTCCTTGTAATAATTTTGATCTTCTGTTGATCTTGCATTGCCTCCCAGGTTTAATCGCAATGCCGTCAGATCACTAGCTCTGCAAAGTTTTGTCACTGCTAAGGAGAGAGTTCCTCAAAAGGGAAAAAATTGGGATGCTCCTAAAAAGTGCCCCTTCCCTGAAGGGGGCTTCGTCTACTGCTGCCCTGAAGGGGGTAACTCCTTCCCTTAAGGGGCTTCTGAGGATCAGGCAGAATCATGCTTCCCAAGAAAAAGAGCCGATTGGGGTCGAAGAGTCCACTCACGATAATGTAGCTCTTGTCAAGAGGAGACGAGAGCTAACTGATGATGCTGCTTCTAAAAGAAGCAAGGCGACCAAGGGGAAGTTTACATCTCCAAATGGAAGGTGACCATTCGAGACCCGGTCCTCCTGGATACCGACGCGTCCATTGATTGGGTCGTCAATACTTGGACTCCAAGTGATTGGAAAAAGCCCTGAACGAAGTATTTGACAATGAGTTGGTGAATTCTAGCATCAGGTATATCCCGATTCTTTATTTCTTCTTTCGGCCAAATCCTCCGTATTCGGCTGACTTATTTTTGCATTGTTGACATAGGGTCCTTACTGAGAACTTCCATCGTGAAAAGGATATTTGAGGGTTGGTCGCCTACGCGCTAGAGTCAAGCACAGTGATGATATTGCCGAGAAGAGGCTGGGAGAAATCTCCAAGTTGGAGGAGGAGATTGCTCGACTTCATACCTCCGCGGGGGAACTTGTTGTAGCCAAGTCCCAAATGGAGGAGATGAAAAGGAAGCTGGGAGAGCTGAGAAACATTGTCTATAAATATCTAAACTGTCAGCCGTTCGGTGATTCACTTAACCTGTACAATCTAGTATCCTGTCGAGCTGGCATTAATGATGTTTGGAAGAGTATTCTGACGATGGATCCTTCCTTCCCGATCAAAGAGCATAAAGATCTCATCTATGAAGAAACTTTCGAGGAGTTGCCACAGCGTACTCCGAGTTGGGTTGTGGAGAAGAACAATCTGCCGCCCACTAATCCAACCATTAATGGATACTTGAGCGATGAGCCTCCTATATTTCCCGAACGGGAAGTTGTGGTGGACAATGTTCAAAATTAAGCTCCCAAAGAACTGGCTCCTGTTGTTGACCAAGTCCTTGATCCTCTTGCAGGTTTGTAGATGTTTTTCTGGAATTCTTGTATAGGTTGGCCCCCGTTGGTTCTTATATGAATGAAAAGAAAATTTTGTGTTAATCGTTGTCTGGTTATAACACGTTCTTCATTCTCCGAGGAATCAGCTTGGTCGAACTGAGCCATATATGATTCACTCGATAAGCTTTTGTCATTAGCGTTCGGTTTGTCCGAAGCATGAGATCCACGATAGTTTCTAAGAAATTCTTTCTAAGGATTCAAAAGTTATACTCGGTGTACATCCGATATACCCGATCCCCAAAAATTCTTTAGGACTTTCGTGATTTTTCAAGGTCTCATTCGGTCTTACCCAATGCCTTTGACCAGAAAAATTTCCTCAAGAGAATTTTTCGGCTTTCGAAGGACCCTTTCAGTGCTACCCGATGCCTTTACCTTAGAAAGTGCTCAAACTTACTAGGCTTTTAAGGTTCTGTTTGGAATTTATCCGATGCCCTTGACCTTAGAAAATTCCTCAGAATTTTCATCGAGGCTTTTGAAGGACCCACCCGGTTTTACCTGATGCCTTAGACCTGAAGAAATTTTCTTAGAAATTTCTTCGGCTTTCGAAGGACCCATTCGGTGCTACCCGATGCCTTTACTCGAAAGTTCCGGGGAATATTTCGGGATGTTTGAAGGTCTCATACGGTATTACCCGAAGGCGTTTACCCGATGCCTTAATGATCTTAGGTCCATTCGGTATTACCCAAAGCCTTTTGATTCTAAATGCACTTTGCTATATATGGCCCCCAATCAAAAGATTTGGATGGAAAATCAGTATTCTACATTGAGTAATTGTAGATCAACTAGATCAAAATTGATAATTTCACCGATGCTTCTTTAGGAGGTCTCACTTAGACGTAGTTGAAGCCTCTTGATTTGATCAGTGCCATCCGTGCTCCCTATCCTGTCGTGCCTCTATTAGAAAGAGCTTTGGTGTCTAAAGCTTGACTTGCATTGGAGCTTTTTTAAGATGTCTTACATTCCACGATCGGTCCAATTCACGATCGGCAGCTAAGTTCTTTAGCTTATACGCTCCCGAACCAGCTAGTTTGATTATCATATATGGCCCTTCTCATGAAGATCCAACTTATTTTGGTGATGCGGATCTGATGCCAAAGTGCTTCTGAGGATTAAATCCCTTGATTGAAATTGTCGATGCTCTACTTGGGTAAGTAATCCACATGATCGGGTGAACGTTGCCTCCATCCTGACCGTTGTTTCCTACCTCAATCACCGATCAACACCTTCGATCTTTGCCCCTTTTTAGGTATCTTCTGATCTTAATAAGTTCTCGATCGTAGTAAATTCTTGAAGGTAATAAATTCCCAATCCACTTTGATCATTGCAAATTCTCGACCACTCAATCATTGATGTTCTTGGTCATAATAACATTCTTGTTCAGCACGATCATGCGACCCATGATCTTAGTCTTTTTTCCACTCTCGATGATAATCTTGATCACGATTACATTCACGAACATCGCGATCTCTGTTGTATTCTTTCTTCTCGTTCCTTAATCTTTTAAGTTGTACAGGTTCGCCAAGGGGATATATCACCACTTGATATGGAAATATCATACCCAACTAGGTCTGAGCCGAACGTGGTAATTGAGCCTTTACCCGAACACCACCATTGCAAAATATTTTATGAAGCTTTTAGGTCTCTTAACCTCGCTTGCTGCTAGTTTGCTCGCGATTGAACTTGGCTTTGATTGCTGATTTTTCTTGTCCTCTTCTTGTGTTTGAGAGAACATGATATAGGTGGGCTCATCAGAGGCCATTAGATTTAAGTCCGGCAAATTGGTTACAGAAATATTGAAAGCACTATAATTGTAGAGAAGCTCTTGTAGTAGAAACTTCTTGTTTGAGGTGTTGAACATTCTTCAGAATTATTTCCTTAGTCTTGGCAAGCTTTTGCTTCAGTTGCAGAAGAAATAACAAGTTCCCTGAGCGTTGCAACCCTCTTTTCTTCCTGTGCTCAACAGCATGTCATGAAACCCTGACATGGCTTTAGCCATTCTTTTCTCAACCGCATGGATATTAGAATCATTCTGTGCAATCTCAACTTTTCCTTGTTTCTTATTAGAGTAAGTAATTCCTTCAATCGCCATCTACTTTCTTTTCCTTCCTCAGCATCTCTTCGGAGAAGGATATGAACAAACGAAGAATATGTCTTCAGTATCTTAGTCAATAGCTTTAGAAAGAACAGTCTTTGCAAAAGATGTGGAAGGTTCCTACTTATTGACTTCACGCTCCTTAGAAAAAGTTGCAAGAACTTTCCCTTTGCTCTTATTTGCCTCATCATAAACATATTTAGAGGAATTCCGTAGAATTCATAAACTTTCGGAGGACTCATTCGGGTTAGTGCCCCCGATGCCTCGTTATCGTCTTTCAAAGTCTTGTCCGTGCTGAACCGATGCTTCTCTGGGAGCTCTCACTTGGGCATGGCCGAAGCCTCATCTTCAGGAAGTCTCATTCGGGTGAACCGATGCTTCATTAGAAGGGCTCGATCGGTCAAAACCGAAGCCTTTTGAATTGATTGCTGTAATGCTATACCCTTCATATGGCCCCTCATTCAAAAGAGGTTTGGTTTCTAGAACTTGAAGTGTACGGGTTAATAACCTCCCCAATCTAGTATCTATAAAACTTGCTGAAGATTCAGCTTATCATATCACAGCCGGATGAATAGTAGGCTCTATCACGGTATATAAGAAACTTTTTTCCCGTGTGGGCCTAAGTTTGATGAAAGCATAACCTCTAGGTTTGTTTACCCTGCACTTTGTCAGTAATCACCTGAACCTTTTAAGTTGTACAGGTTCGTCATGAAAGATGAGTCACCACCATTGCTAGAGTGGTGGGAACATATGAATGTGGTTGAATGATCCACTGTCGAAGAGACATACCATCCCCTTACCAGGGATTTTTTATTTTTTAAACAGAAATTAATCATGATTCATGAAACAGAATAATATCATAATATATTCTGAAGCTGAGATTTTTATCAAGCTTGGAATCAAAATCAAATATTCAATTGCAAGATAATGCTTTGAGGTTTGCAGCCATAATTTGCCATATACAATGCACTGCCATATTCAAATCTGGATTGAAAGAAATCAAAGTAAAGGCTAACCGAAAGATGCCTCCCTTACTGGGCATACTGCTCCACTGAGACTGAATATGATTATCTGAAGAAGTATGATACTACCCATTCTCCTAAGAGATTTTATTGTGCTATTAAAATCATGATGATTCTTTTCGAATCTTGGATTTTAGATTTTGACCTTGGTCTCACCCAATATAGAGTAAACAACCAAGCATAAATTATAATCAAAATGATGTTAATTGAGAAGATGATGCAACAACAATAGCAGCATTTTTTTTTAAACCACTGCATTCTATGCCATAATCATGGTGCTCAAGTTGCTGAACTAGCTTAATCATCACTTCATCAATGTAAGGTAAAATGTCTCAAATCAATGGATTTTCATCCAATGAAGCCAAAACATGAAAAAAAAAATCAATAAATGTTCATCATGAGTTATCCATGTCACTAATTTATCATAACCTTAAGTATGGAAATAGTATTCCACATACATAGATTAGCTTGGTTGGCGCAGCACCAAGCTTCTTGATGCATCTCGTTGTTTATACTTGCTCATAAAGAGAAAAGGGTGATAATAAAGGCATCATAGTTTAAGATTTGCACCGATAATATAAATGATCCAAATTATCAGTGGCAAGAATCAAACAATAATAAGGATTTGACATCATCTCATTAAGGAGATTCCTGTATTCATGCACTCATAGGATCCATGGTTCAAATCAATTTCAAAAAATACTTGTAGTTATGATATTTGTGTACCTCGTTTTCTTATTTGGAGAAGCTCCCAAGGTAACATTCCAGGAAGCTGAAAAACTCAACAGTTTAGTAATCTAGATTTTGTACTGCATCTGTTATGCCATCTGAAATCTTCCCTCTACAGAGAAGTCAGGCTGGATAGTAGTTTGAGCACAAAGTATATCGAAGCGAGCATCTTTTCCCCATATGGATGGCAAGAGCAGCTTTCTTTGCGAGCAACAAGATGTAGGATATGCCGGCCATTGGAAACGGGCCGTGTCCATTGTTGAGAGGGGGATTTCTGATACTGGCAGCAACACAACACATATATTTGCATAAAGTCCTGAGCATTCCCTCAAGATATGGGTAAACCTGATGCATTCAAAGTCCTATGCAAGTAATTTAATATGCTGTATGATAGTGCTGACTTTCCATAGTATAGCAGATGGTTAACCTATAACAAGATAGATAACAGCTGGCTGGTTGTTGCTCTCTGCTTCGACGTGCTTTAGTTGAAAGTCCCTTGATCAGTAAGTGCCTTTCTTACAGCCAAGGCGTTTATTATAAGCACATCTTGTAATGAATACAGTGAGTGTAATGAACTTGATGTATCCCTTTTTGGTGAACTGGCAGCATCATTTTTCAGCTTTTCAAGACTAGAGATAGTCGCAGTGGCAGGTAATAAAGTGGAGGACTCTCCACCTTTCATTACGAGTCTTTTGGAACATCACTCCCAAGACTCATGTGTCAAATAAACATATGCTGTCTTTTTTCTCAAAATGAACATTCTCATTAGCACATATAATTGAGTATCAAACATTTATGATCGTTGTATCTCTTAGTAATTTTTCATCAAGTTTTGATGTTGATCTAAGTGATGTCCATTTAAGAATAACAAATATGCATGTTTGGAGTACTACTACCAAGTTGTTTTTAGTCACAACAATAATTGTAGGGTGCTCAACCAGATAGTTGGATCTTGAAGATGAATTAGAAATATCTAACCATTTCAACATGGAAAAATAAGTATGCCTCAAAGCTTAGGATGAGCAGACTTGATTTGATTATGTTTAGCCTTTCCATCTACTTGTGGGCCAGAGCAAATCGATTTTCTCTAAATTGTAATATAAACTATGCACAGCTTCCCCCTAGTCCAGTTACTGACTACTGACTTGTCTTTTTCAAAGTCTTTCATATAGGAATCCATGAACACACAACATTGAAGTAAACTACTTCAAGTATTGAGAGGTTCCATGGTCTAGTGGTCAGGACATTGGACTCTGAATCCAATAACCCGAGTGGAGGCAACTTTGTCCCTTTCTTAGTGAAGAATCCACTACTGACAAATCTCCATGCTTTGGAAGTCATGTATGACTACCAAGCCATTTCAGGAACCACATATGAAATTGGAAGATACATCTGTAATTTCTCGAACAAAAGTGTCTCTTCAGTCTTCCCTTAATCTCCATAAAACCCAATAAATAATCACTGGAGCCATGTGATTTGATTTTTGGGACAAAATTGATGGAGCATAAATAATAGCAATTTCATTATTTAAATGATGAACAATACCAAGGGTGTAACTATGCGTGCACCATTGAAAAAGAGATAATGAAAGCATGCATGCACCATGACATTTGTCAACAAAATTGGATTCTTAGCATACTTATAGTCTTTTTGGATCATGCCAAAAGCACGGTGGCCATCTTTGTAAATCTATCGAGGAATAAGAAAGCTGCAAACCAGAATTGTGGAAAAACTTACAGCAAGAAGGGGAACTTTCAGCACGGTGGCCTTCTGATTTTATGAGTTTATTCCGGAACTTGTTGAGTTCTCCATTAATGAGAAACTAAATCAGGCACATCATGATCATGCTGGAGAACCCGCTTCCTCTGCTTTTTCTGGGTCTGCAGAACGGAGAGCCCGATCGGAGAGGACTAGTAGCCAACATTGAACTCGATAAGAATATCGGACAAACAACAGCAGCAGCCGATCCACTGCGTCACAAGGCTTTTGATTCACAATGGGACCAATTTGCTGTTCCTGAATCTCATAGCGTTCGAGCAATGCTTCACCATCACGATATCATCGAGCATGGGCTTGGGAGCGACGCAGAGGTGGCGGAGCATAATCACAAGTGGAATGCGTGGAAGGCTAGCTTGAAGCATAATTACTTCAATAATCACTGGGCCATCATCTCCATCCTTGCAGCATAGAAGATCAAAGATGCTGGAAAATCAGATGGATGGAGAGTCAATGCAACCAAATACAAAACATCCTCCAATATGACATCGGTGCATGAGATCTGTATATGCTTCTCCATACTCGAACATGTTAATGGTTGTCATTCCAACATCTTCTATCATACATCATCTTTTGCCAAGAGTCCCTCTGATTTCGAGCATGGGGCGTCAATTTCTTATCTGAGTTTTATTCTCCTTCATCTTTATTGGAAAGATTTGAAGACTTTGTAAGCGTCGTTTGAGAAGAAGACAAAAGGGAGAAGAATCTTTCCCAAAAGCAGGCTTAATACGATGCCGGTGTTCATTAATTGCTGCGTTCATACTCCATATAGTAGGCTTGATACGATTGAGAACCAAGACCTCATGGTTGGAGCAATTTCTGGCAACTGCTTTAAGGCTTACCTCAGCTATAATCATTTGATTATTGCATTCGTAAGTATTAGACAGAAGCAAGATCTTTAGGATGTTGAAGCGTGTGAAGCTAGATAGAAGACTCTGAACTGGAAAGAATCTTGAAATAGCCAGAATCTCATGAAACACAAGCAGACTTTACGATTCCAGATTAGCTTCAGTTTGCATTTTTGCGTATGCTCTTGAATCGCATATGTCAGAAATAAAAATACTGTAAGGTTGATTTAGTATTCTTGATCTGATTTGCAAAATGGTTTTTTGATCAAGGTTCCCACAGACAGCGCCAAATGATGCGTCCATAAATTATTAAGCCTCCGGATCTGTGAAGATGACTTGCAAAATAAAGTTAGACATGGCCCGACCGCTGGGGTCGGGAGGCCACCTCCGAAGCTTAAGTCAGCAACTGGACTGATCACAAAGGCTCTGGCGAATTGCAGAGCATAAGAATAATAAATACGTAATTGGGAAACGATTCAGATACCTGATAGGTTGTATGTCCTTGGTTTATATAGATTTTACCTCTAATCTTCGTCCGTTGAATGAATTCTCAATCTCTTTCGGTGGCCGTCCAATCTTAGGGTTTTTCCCTAGATATTCGGGGACGCAAGTATCTTAGCACGATTTCCTCACCGCTTTATGATAGTTGCCTCCTACAAGTCAGCTTCATCTACCATAACAATTGGGAGGTCGTACTAGACTGGTAACCAATCTGCGGTGCCTTTATGATCATTAAATTAGGGTTTTGGTGGGTCCTAGTCATGGTTTGACCGGGACGAAGACTATGAACCCGGTCTAATGGGTTCGGTGCAATTTTCCTCGTATCAGATTGTGAGGAAGGTATTACATTACTATAATGACCCAACCTCTGATCTTTTTAGTCTTAGAGTGAATCTCCATTCACTCTATGTTTTCCTTAAAGCCATATGGTGTTATTCTATATATTGATCTAGCATAAGACTATGAATTACTCTTACTGTAGTTTTTTTATCCTAATCTATGTTAGACATGTTCCTAAGTTGTTTTCTATGCATGATCTACTGTTCTCTTACCTTTAGAATGAATCCCCCATTCATTCTAGCTTTTTCGTGAGAATCCGCGGTTTAAGTCTAATAGGTGATTTGTTGAGATTTTATTCTAATAGACTTATTAGATGTTTAGATTTTCATAGATAATCTTAGTAAGTTATTTTAGAAATTTTCTATTAAATTCGAGTGTTCTTGATGTGTTTTGAAGAGTTTCCGACCAAAGTTGTGAGTTTCTTTCCGTACACAGAATGCTTGGTCGATACCATCGACCAAGGGTGTTGCTGACAGCAACTAACCTCTGTTTTGCCTCCGTTTCGTCTTCGATCATTAGAGTTTGTTCCTTATGTTCTATACATGTTAATTTAGGATTGTTTATGTGATTTTGGACTTGATCTCTGATCTTTTACTTAAAGGTTACGAAGTTGGATATAAAGACGTTCACTCACAATTTACATAATTTCATTCTATACTTGTTAGATTTTGTTTGCATATGTTAGCTACTATTTAGAACGCTTTTCTATAATTGTTTTACTTCTGCAATTACAGTAGGCTATTCATGATTTGATTTACATAGTGTCATTGATTATGAGTGATGTGAATGTGAATTGGATTATATTGTGATATGATTGCCTAGGTTGTGGAATGGAGAATGCCCTTTTGGTATTTTCTGTCATTGGACACTAGTGAAGGTGGTATGGGACGCATTCATATGGTGCCTCTTGGCGCTTTCTCTGACTATTAGTTGACATACCTAGGATTGGTCTAGAAAGCCAACTCAGTTGCTACATGCTTGAAATGATATGTTAGATGTATTCATGCAATTTATTTCAACCAATTCCAACATTTAAAAAAAAAAAAAAAAAAAAAAATCAATTTTTGACCTAAAATGCAAAAATCCCTCTTTTGTAGTTGCTGAATTATTGACTTTAGACCAAGATTTTGATGGATTTTCTTCAAATAAACCTTCTTAACATGTTAATCCAAGTATTATGCACATGCTAGTATGTTCAAATTGCAATTTCGCCAAAATCAAAATTTTCCAAAAAATTATGAAAATGCTCTTCTTGCTTTATTTTTTTTTAAACGCTGACATTCAACTTCTTTCATCTTCTATACAAATATACACATCATGCCTCTGCGAGGACGACAGATTGGGGCTAGGAGAGGCAGGGGCAGGGGCAGAGTACCGCTACAACCACGGGCTGAGGTCATCGATTGGCACCGCTTTACCATACCATAGGCAGAGTTCTTGTATGAGGTGTACATTGGACATTGCCGCATCGAGTATGGTCGGCTACTATGACTATGGGAACTTCGGACATTTAGGATCAGACAGAGGTTCGATGTTATGCAGTGGACACACATTCACTGAGGATCTACCGATATATCCAGAGTTAGTGAGGTTGTTCTACGGCAACCTAACATCGTTCGAGGAGGTTTAGGAGTGGATCTTCTTCAGCTAGTCGTAGCGAGCCAGGTCCGAGAGACTCGGATCTACTTCACTACATGTACACTTGCAGAGATTTCCAGAGTACCTTTCTATCCACATGCTTGTGTATCGATGTCAGCTAGTGTTACGTTGGACAGACATCTTCTTCCCTACGAGCTTCATGAAATCTGTGCTACGCTTTGGGATGACATCCGCTGTTACCGTCCACGGCTTAGTGGTAGGATGACTCCTTCGGCTAGGGTCATCGGTCAGATCGTGGGTCGGAACATCATCCCTAAAGCCGGTCATCACCATAAGGTGTCAGTGATGGAGGCATTAGTCATCTATCAGATCTACATGGGGTTCGAGATAGATTTGGCTTTCATCATTCAGAACGCCATGATAGAGATCATCGAGCATCCGGGTACTATAGGAACCTTTGCTTTGGGCAACTACTGACACTCATCTTTAGGCATTTTGGGATGAGGCTAGATGACGTAGAGGTGACTACTAGAGATATGGGCTATCCCATTGGGACTAGGACCATCGAACTTATGCAGCTAGATGATGCAAAGAGTTCTCCAGGTGAGGAGGATGATGAGCCGGAGTATAAGGATGAGGATGTCCCAGTGGATGAGGGATATGCTGGTCCAGATACAGATGATCAGGCTGGAGATGACATGGAGATGCACGAGGTTGATCCAGATGATCATGGGATTTCCACATCATCTCATTTTGAGGTCGAGGGTCCATCACACACAGTTCCAGAGACATCAGATCTATGTGCTCAGATGCGATCCATGACTTCCATGCTGGAGAGGATGGAGGTCAGACAGGAGCAGATATACAGTATGCATGAGAGGATGGAGTTGAGACAGGTACAGATGGAGTCGAGACAAGATCATATGGAGTCTCAACTCACTCAGATTGCAAATGATGTTAGGACACTCAGAGATCAGAGATCGTCTCCTAGATAGATAGATTGTACTAGGATTTCGTTTATGCTTATCAGATGTAACTCATTGTAAAACTTTTCTAATATTAATGAAGTTCACATTGTTTCACTTTATTATTGTGTATTATGCACTTTCCTTTTATTGCATTAAGTGATGTTTATTAAATCATAATTATTGTGTATTATTCAACAACCAAATTATGCTTCATTAATTAAGTTTATAATCCAAGTGTTCTATTATTCACTTCTAAGAATACTTGAGTCATTTTTGGATCTATGACTCAAGAACGTTCCGTTATTGTTTTATGTGGTTAGGGTTTCCTTGAACTTTGGGCTTTGATACCACTCTGTCACATCCATCCAGCTGGTACCCTACTTGGCATACCCGAGTGTGTGATCCACAGCCCCGAAGATCTAGTATTGAGGAGAGCAACCTCCCACATACACAATAACATAATCATGAACAAGATATAATCAATTTGATATTATATAAACAAGAGATCAAGATAAGAAGAATAGAGAGACAATATAATCAGAGTGTAGAAAGAAATGATACCAATATATAAATAATCAAAATGTAGAGTGTGCAGAAAATCACTCCACAACGATAGCGGAAATGTAGCTCGAAACAAAAGAAAGAGATTACAACTGATTCTCAAAAGAAATGAAAGAAAAGAAGTAATCAAACTAAGCTAATGACTCTTCTGTCTTATAAAGAATGTCTTCATAAATATAAACAAAAGAAACTAAACACAGCCGCTTCCACTCCAAAGTAGGGCTAATCTTGGTACGCAACATGATCACTTGAGGGATCTTCAATGTAATCTTCGTAACCGCTAGCACCTTGAGTGAAGTATACTTTATCGTTTTGCGCTTCATAGTACTGGCCGTCATACTCTTAAGTTCCTGTAGAATAGTCTAACAAAGATGTTTGCAAAAAGGAGTGAGTTCAATAGAACTCAGCAAGGCAAGTTATTCCACAATAACATGATGACAAAACATAACATGATGCAATATGATATGAAACAGACAATGCATGTATGAATCTAACTCTATGTATGTTGGTCTCTATAGGCAGACATGCTTTAAGTCATAACAACATACTTCTTTGGGTAGGTCAAGTCACTCTCCCTCAGCCATCTAGGCATCTTGGGCTCTGCATGTGGTAGTTGGGTAAGGCATCCCTTGGGACATTCCATGGCTGGGGTTCAGGTCACCACTCTCTCACATCACCATTGGTCTAAGTATTGGTGCATGTCAAGGTAAAGTCTAGCAAAATGCAAGTCATCTACTTGGTTATATCAACTCAGGTCCAAATACGTTCATTCCTCGCCCCGGGCAATCCTTTCTGGTATCCTTTTCACTAGAGTTAGTGTAGTCCCAGACTACGGGCTCATCAACCCTATTATTCATCCACAAATAATAGACGGGAAGCTCTCATGTCCTCTCATGGGTTGGCTACCGGTCTTAAGCGCCCATAAGCTCAAGTCTATTGTTTGCAATCCTACCAATAAACAACCCCCACAATGTGATTCATGTCCTCTCACGGGTTGGTTACTGGTTTGGAGTGCCCACAAATCCCCATTGCTGCCACGGGTAGTTCGATCTCAATACCCTTTCAAATTGGGTCTGATATAACAGGGACATCCTAGTAAAACACTGCTAGACAAGCCCTAGGTATGACAACCAATAATTCGGGAAAGTGTCAAAGGGCACCATTGGAAATATCCCATACTATTCCCACTAATGTCCAAGGATAGAAATGTCAAAAGGACACTTCCCAATCCCAAATCATACCTATTCAATCACATTCCCAATTCAGTCATAACATACACAACCGATATCTCATCATATAGAAAGATGCATATAAACATGATCAATCGCATATGTAAATGACAAGAACAAATATTCATAATAACAAAAGAATACATGAATATGGTACTAATGTACTTGAAATACTATAGCATAATATAATATTAAGAAAATACAATAATGGTAGTGAATCTAAGAAATTCCCAAAATAGAAACCAAGATTCACGCAATCTATGTAATTATGGTAACAACTGTCCTTACCTAAATAACTTCGATGAGAATCCGAAGATCAAGAGAATGGTTTCAAACTTAGAAAATAAACCCTAGACAAGCATAGATACATCATTAGTAGAAAGCCCTAGAAGATCGGAGGTCAAACGGATCAAATCGGACAAAGTATACAATGCTGTCCACAGCTGGCTGACTGGCTGGTTGACTGATCCAGTCGACCAGGTGAACAAGAACCGAAGCCAAAACTGAATTTTTTATCTGAAACCCAATTTCTAGGATTCAAAGCACTCTGAAATTCGAGAGGAATCTTAGGAACAATAAACCAAGACTATCTAGCAAAGATTAAGCATCAAATAAAGATCAAAACACAGACTTTCTATTTTGAAAACATATTTTCTATGTTGATCAACATCATGGTATTCAATGAAAAACACCACGAATGCAAAGGAGAATGAAGGATCATGTCAAGAGGTTCATAATCAATAGATGAATACTGTCATAAACTTAGATTTAATATGCTAGAGAAATTAGATTAGAAGAATGATCATGCTTTCATGAAGAAAATCATATAAACAATGGCTAGAATCAAGTATGTGAATCATAGCATGAATGGAATGAATGGAGATTCATTCTCATCATAAGAGATTGTAGAAGAGGTGTTTGCAAGGTTGCAATACCTACTTCATAATCACAGTAGTAAGAACAAGATCAAACAAGAGTAAATCAAAGAGAAAACAAGAGATTACTAACCTTGAAGATGAACTTGAGAAGATAAACTATAGATCTTCAAAGAGTTAATCACAATCACCAAGGAGAGGCTTTGGAGGAGGTTTCCCATGTACACAATAGGTTATGGCAGCAAGGGAGGCTTAAGAATATGAAGTCTACTTAAATAGAACAGCAAAAGACCTAAAAGCAAGATTTTCTCGGATCTTAAAATCAGTTGGCTTACTGGTTGGTCGACTGGCCAGTCGACTAGTCTAGGATAGCAAGCCAAGTTAGGGAATTGGAGGCCTAGATCAACTCAAATTCAAGAGGGCTTCTTCCTACTTCTCAATTGACAAGTCTAGGACAGAGAAATACCTTCAAATCATGATCAAGAGTGCATTAGGTCCATCAACTAACTCTCTTTCATCAAGGTGCAGTTTCTTATCAAACACTGCTAAATCTTCCAAGTATGGAGCACCATCATCAATCTCCATGGGTTCGGGGTCAAACACCATGTCTTCTACTGAGAGGGCCCATAGTTGTCTTCTTCCTTCACTTCGGGTCTTCAGACCTACAATCAACAGGGTTTCCGGGTCAAGGTTAGGGCTGGGTTTCACACTTGCATTGGATTAGAAACCCGACATGCGCCAATACTCATGCCAATGGTCGTGGTAAGAGAATGTTGACTTAAACCTCAACCATGGTTTGTGAGCCAGGTGTGGACTTACCCGTTCACCTAGGATCCCAACAGAGGTATCTAGTCCATGAGGGATCAGAGTGACTAGACCTACCCAAAGGAGGGATGGTGTATATCTTAAAGCATGTCAACTGTTAGAGACTTGCACAATTAGATCTTAGTAGAATTCATACTTTTGCAAATCATACCTATCATATATGCATGCTAATTGTGTTGACATATGGATGAGAATTATGTTATCCTTACTGAATTCGTCAGAACTCATTCCTTTTCTTTGTATGTATTATATAGACTACACAGATGGTGGCCCAACATCGGAAGTTGGAAGTGATCCGTATGAAAGACCCTTCTTATATGAAGAAGATGTGGCACCGTCAATGGGAGATGGAGATAGCTTGTGTGGGAGTTGCTGCGAGTGCATGGAGTGCACTTATAGCACCCATTGATGGATGGAGGAGACAGGTTGCCAGACATTTTGCTGATCGTATGGAGAATAAATGGAGAACCCCTTTCCTTGCTAAACTAGAAGACCAATTTTTAGTTAAAGAAAAAGAAACTAGAAAGAAACTTATTTAATCATTTTGAATTGCTTCCGCTGAACTCATTATTCTTTTGATCATTGATTCTTCCCTTTATTATTTTATTGGAGTATTTGGACTCCTGTAATCTTTCGATTAATTATTGCACTTATTCTTGCTCATAATTATCTATTACTGGCATTTATTATTATTGATGGTAAGACCGTGGATCCTGTGACGGTTCACTCCCACGGGTTGTCGGGCGAGTAACTGAGACCGACGAGTGGGGTGTGACATAGATCTTCTTCCATAATCTGACAGAACTCCCAACTTATCATCATCTCCATCTACTTCCATTGGTTCACAGTCTAATCCAATGATTTCAACTTGGATGGCCCACAGTTGGCCTTCTTCCCGCACTCGGGTTTTCAGACCTACAATATGGACTTTCAGGTTAGGGTTTTGTGGGATTTCACAATTACTGTATGTCCTTGCATTGGGTTTAGGATTCCCCAACATGCACTAGTACTAATACCAATGTTTGTGGTGAGAGAGTGTACCCTATAACCCCAAATGTGGTGAGAGAGTGTGGCCCTATAACCCCAACCAATGTGTGATGAGGACCGTACCCCTACTTGGAATCCAATAGAGGTAGCTAGTCTGTGAAGGATCAAAATGACTAGACTTCCCAAAGGAGGGTGGTGTTCATCTTTGTGCATCTCTGCCTAGGTAGAGACTAGCATGGTCAATTTATTAGCTGCACACTTAGGATTCCGTTGCATTTTGTACATTCTTGCATTCATGCTATCATGGTATATATGTGGATTGTTGCCTTATTGAGTTCTATAAAACTCATCCTTGTGGATTTTCCTTGTTTTCTTTAGATTACTTTGTAAGTCATGAGGCAACCTTCTCTCGAAGAATTCGACGCCGACGAATCAAAGTAATGAACCCTTAGGAGAGTACATCAAGGCACATGGAGACTCGTGCCCTTGTATAGACTGCTCCTACGAAGTCCAGCCCTTTTGAGCATCATGAGATTTACTTACGTGAGCGTGGTGACCCTGCTTGAGATTATGTACACATTTGTTTGCCAAGTTAGGCGGGTTGCTAGACTTATGGAATTATTTGGGATAGAATGATTGTAAACCTTGATTAGACAATTTTCTTCGCTTCGCTTCACAGACTTCATTTTAGATTTTCCTTTCATTTTGGGATTTTGGACATTTATTATTCTAATTAATTGTTGAACTTATTATTTCTTGCTCTTGATTGTGGTGTTGTGTGCTTTATTTATTACTAAGACTATAAAACTTATCTTGTGACTGTGAATCAAATCCACGGGTTGTAGGGATCCAATACCGTCGGGTGGGGAGTGACATCTTTTGTTTAATCTTCCAAATCTTCTAGGTTGACAGATTGTTTCCCAATTAATTGTATGAACAAGACTGCCCTCCTCTTTATGGCAGAAGAAGTCCCTAGTAATTTTATTCAATGCAGAAAATATTGAGCTTGGCAACCTGAAACAGGACATGTAATGTGAAGGCATAGTAGCTAGGGTGGCTTTGATTAATACAAATTTTCCCGTAGTTGATAAGTTCTTGGTTTTCCATTCTTGTAGTTTAGAGTTGACTCTTTGAAACAGATTATCATAGTGTACTTTCTTATGTTTGCCAGTGATTAGTGGTATCATATCTTTCCCTGATGTTGGTGTGATGTGGAAGTGTGATGGGAGTTCCTTATTTACTGTTGCAGTTGTGCTGGGACTGTAATGTGCTCTTGTCTTCTCATAGTTCAATTGCGTTTAGTGATAGTGTAGTACCGAGACATGATTTTTTTTGAAAAGATTATGCTTCTTTATGAGATGCTTGGCCAAATAAGATAATATCATTTGCAAAAGCTAAGTGTGTTAAGCTCTCACTTTGTCCTTCAATTTTATTCCCTTGATCTTTTCCTTTGGCTAGCTCCAAATGTGATTAAAGTAGCTCACACATAGGAGGATAGAGGATCCCTTGTCTTAGACCTCTTGAGGGTTTGAACTATTGTGTGTGTGCTATTGATGAGGAGTGCATAGGAGGGGGAAGTGACGTTCATTCCATCGGTCTAGAAAACCATAACTTCTCAATGCAGCTTCTATGAATCCCCATTCTAGCATGTTATATGCTTTACTAATGTCTATCTTGACTACCATAAGCATGTTTTCCTCTTCTTATGAGTGTGAATTTTGTGCATCATTTCATGAGCAATCGAAATATTATCCTGAATGTGCCTGCCTTTAATAAATTCATTGTGATTCAAGGAAATCAGTGAAGGAAGAATTGCCTTCAATCTATTAACCATGATTTTTTGAAAACTTTATAAGTGACATTACAGAGACTAATAGGTCTTTAGTCACATACAAATCGACTTGGGAACTTCAACTTTGGGGATCAAAGTAATATGCGTTTGATTAATTAATGCAGATAAAGTTCCTAATGTAAAGAATTCAATGAGATACTTACAAAGATATGCTTTTGTTTCCAGGGTATAATGAAAGAAAGATGTTGTAAATCCATCGAGTCCTAGAGATTTGCTTCGAGAGATGTTACAACAAGGCATGTTTTATCTCTTCTATTTCTTTTTTTCTTTTTTTTTTTTTTTTTTTTTTTTGGGAGCGGGGGGGGGGGGTAACCAACACTTTCTTTCAAAGCCGGCAGTAGGGGAAGGGGAGCAAAGTTCCACCAACCACTAAGGCGGAAATCAACCATTCTTTAGGGGCCAAAATCGAAGGGCCTTCCTTGCTAAGAGATCTGCTATTACATTAGAATTCCTAAGAATGTAAGAAGGGTATAAATGAACAAAATTATCAATGAGGTAGAGGATATCCTAAATCAATGGTTCTAATGTCACCGGTGCTTGTTTTATCTCTTCTGTTGTTACAAGTTTGTGAGTGTGTATTGCTGCTACCAGCTATAACCACCCATGAATTGGACTGAAAAATTCTAGGTCAGAAGGTGGATGTTGAGATGAGTATATTCTTTTATAATGTCCTTCGAAATCCTATGTGATACGGGAGTTTCCTACCCGACTGGCTCAGACCCGAGGCGGGGGGCTTAACATGTCATATAGTCGGGACAGTTACTGACCAACTTGATCAAGGCGTTACATACGCTGGACTTATATGGCAACCACTCTCAATATGGAAGGTCAACTTAGCAGCCGATTGAGCAGGACCAACGACAAGGAGGCATAATCCCAAGAGAATCAATAGCCCTCGTCGGGTAAACTTACCAAATTAGTAAAAGGTAACACTTATAGTATAAAAGCAAGGACTCGCCCCTCCGGTAAGCATCCAATACATTCTGAATATAGTCTTGTGTAGCTCATGCACGGGACCTTAACCTGTTCACCGTCTGACTAAGCCATCAGAGGCAATTCCCGAGCAATCGAGCTGGCCTGCGTCTAATCCTTTTTGCAAGACTTATCGTCCCAAGAATGAGAGGAGGTTTAGTCAAGAGCAGCGATATAACTGTGACGCATCAGTTTGGCGCCATCTATGGGAACAACAATCTTCAAGTCATGGCGAGATGAGGAGCTAATAATGGACGCACTCGAGTGGAAACTGCTGGCGAGAACCCAATCTTAGATGATCAAACATGTCAAGGTGATGGGCCCGGACGCTCAACCCGAGTGGAACAGGATCCTCCCGAGGATAATCTGGTTCAAGAAAACCAGAATGGGGAAGGTACGTCCAAAGGATCCCAGGGACATGCTACTACAGCAGATGTAGACGAACTTCGGAAAGGAATGCAGGGGGTGCTTCGGGGCTTGGTCCATCAAATTGGAGTTGAGTAGGGACCAAGACGAAACACTCAAACGGAAAGGCTACTGAGGACTTTCTAGAATACTAGAAGGTCCTGACAGAGGAGAGGCATCCCGAGGGGAAGATAACCCGAGGGTCAAAGATCGGTCCATACTGGACCCGATCGTGTCCCAAGACAGGTAAACGGGACAAGGTTTAGTGCCCTTGACTGAATTTCAATACCATCTAAGACCAGATCCCTTCCTCAGAGAAACCGTCGGGAAGAGATCGAGCACCAAGGAGAAAGCCGTCCACAAGTAACCCGAACAAGGATATCGGTTGCCCGAACGGAATCCGGAAGAGAAAGCATGGCTGAATCAAAAGGAAATGAGACAAGGCAGAAGCGCCTTCGGAGGAGGATGGCTGAGGTCGGGCGCAAATTGGAAGATCAAGATCATGATGAAGATCTGGATGTGGTTGATCGGGAACCTTTCTTAGATGAAATCATGAACATGCCTCTTCCTCAAAATTTCATCATGCCAACTTTCACCCCGTTCTAAGGGAAAACCAACCTGAAGGAGCATATAAGTTACTTCAAGTCGGTAATGACTATCCTTGCACGAGAAGATGAATTGCTTTGTAGAACATTCCCGGCCTCACTAAAGGGACCAGCCATTAAGTGGTTCAGCAGCCTATAGCCGGGATCCATTCACAACTTCAGGGAACTTGCCCAAAAGTTCATAGCCCGATTCAGAAGCGCGATCGGGAGCAAGAAAACGTCCGACAAACTATTTGCTATAAGGCAAGGACAAAGCGAGTCTATTCGGAATTTCCTGAAGTGCTTTGATGAAGTAGCCATTGAGATCGAGGATCTAGATGACCAAGTCGCATACAACGCACTCTAGAGTGGCATTACTCACCAGAGACTTTTGGAAGTCCTATTGATGGACAAACCCAAGACATACGGGGCACTATTGCATAAGTGCCAAAAGCAAACTAGTGTTTATGAGTAATAAATGCTCGGGTGAAAGCTGATCGAGATAGAAGACCCAATGGGGAAACCAAAAAGAATTCTTCAAACGATCGGAATCAAGGATCAAAGAATAGATGGAAGTGTGATCAAAGACAAGAAAGCTATACCCCCCTCAATGCCAAGCCATCAGAAATTCTGATGAATATTCAGGACAAGAAGTCCTTAAAGTGGCCCGGAAAACTACATTCTCTTCTAGAAGATTGGGATATGACAAAATATTGTCGCTTTAATAAAGATTATGGACATCACACAGACAACTGTCGAATCCTCAAATCAGAGATTGAGAAATTGATCCAAGAAGGCAAGCTTGACCAGTATGTTCAAAGATCTGGAAAGCCTTGGGACAGGTCACCCGAGCCAAGAAAAAGGGCCCGATCGTCCAGTCCGAAAGAAGTCACAAAAAAGGCTGACAAAGGAAAAGTGAAGGAGGATTGGGAGGAGACACCGGTCTATGTTATAATGGGTGGCCCGACCATGGAGTCAATAAAGAAGGCAAAACAGAAAGCACGGTTTGTGGGAGCTATACACTTGCCAAAAAAGAGGCAAAATCCAGCGTGCCCGAAACCCATAACATTTACGGATGATGATTTAAGCGGGATTGTGGCACCTCACGATGATGCGATCATCATTAAAGTAAAGATCGTTAATCGAGAGGTTCACCGGGTCCTGTTGAAACAGGCTCATCAGTTGATCTGTTGTCCTATGAGGCTTCCAAAAGACTTAAGATAGCTGATGACTTACTCACCCCGTCCGCAACGCCCCTCTATGGCTTTGCAGGATCTTCAGTGGTAGTAGAAGGAACGATCCACTTGAATCTAAAGATCGAGATGTCACCTCGGGACACACTTGCACGGGTCAACTTCATGGTTGTAAAAGACCTATCTGTGTATAATGTGATTCTAGGACGACCGACCCTCAATGCACTCGAGGCGGTCGTGTCCCCCCGACACATGAAATCTAAGTTCCCAACTAATGCTGGGATGGGCGAGTGCAGCTCTAATCAATCCACCTCCCGAAAATGTTATGTGAATTATCTAAAGCAAAAACAGAGGTCAAAAAGCTCGGGAAGCGCCTTGACCATTGAAGTCCGTGACGATTGGGACGAAGAAAATATGCAAAGAGCAGAACCAGTCGAGAAACTGGAGAGAATTCAACTAAGCCAGTCACTACCTGACCGTGGGACGTTTATTGGATCCGAACAACCTGAAGAATTCAAAGAGGAGCTTATCAAATTCTTATTTGACAACGCCGACATCTTCGCGTGGTCAGCAAATGACATGCCCGGGATAGACAGATGGGTAGCAGAGCATAAGCTTTGGATTCAGAAGGATGTCATCCCGGTCATCCAAAGGAGAAGAAATTTTGGCCATCAGAGTAGAAACTGAAAAACTTGAAAAATCAGGTTTCATTGAACCAATCGAATGCCCAACTTGGTTAGCTAATGCGGTAATGGTCAAAAAGGTGAATGGGAAGTGGAGAATGTGTACTGACTACACTGATCTGAACAAAGCTTGCCTGAAGGATTGCTACCCTTTGCCAAAGATTGATTTGCCGATCTATGCAACCGCTAGACATGAAGTCCTCAGCTTCATGGATGCCTACTCGGGATATAACCAGATCCTAATGAGTCGAGAGGATGAGAAGCATACATCCTTTATGACCGATCGGGATAGTTACTATTACCGAGTGATACCATTCTTTTGAAGAACGCAGGAGCCATGTACCAAAGAGCCGTCAACAAAATATTCCAAGACCAAATTGGGAGGAACATGGAAGTATACGTTGATGACATGCTCGTAAAAAGTCTAGTTCGGGCCCGACACTTAGCAAGCCTAGAAGAAACATTTGATGTTTTGAGAACTTATTAGATGTGCCTAAATCCCAAGAAATGTGCCTTCGGGGTATCTTCCGGAAAATTTCTCTGCTTCATGGTTTCTTAGAGAGGAATCGAGGCCTTGATTGCAATGCAACCTCCTAGAACGATAAAAGAAATTCAATGCTTGACGGGAAGGGTGGCAGCGCTAAACTAGTTCATATCCCGAGCAGGAGAAAAATAACAACTCTTTTTTCAAAGCATTGACGGCCACACCAAGCTCGGGAGAAATCATGTGGATGGAAGAATGTCATAAGGCATTTGAACAATTAAAAGTGTCTCTTGGTACAACGCCCGTCTTAGCGCAACCATTAACCGGGGAGAATCTAACTATCTACCCTGCCATTTCACCAACCGCAATATGTTGTATTAGTCAAAGGAGAAATGACTCAGAACTAGGTATACTATGTGAGTCATGTGCTCATTGATGCAAAAACAAGATAACCGAACATTGATAAACAGGCTTTGGCACTTTTGGTGGCCTCGCGGAAGCTAAGGCCTTACTTTCAGGCTCACCCAATCACTATCCCGACCAACTTTCCACTCAAGAAAATCCTTCAAAGACCCAATGTAGCAGGAAGAATGGTCGGGTGGGAAGTGGAGCTTAGCGAGTACCCAGATCGAGTTCAAACCTAGAACGGCCATAAAAGCTTAGGTTTTAGATGACTTTATTGTGGAAAACAGTTTACCACAAGATAAAGACCAAGGGGCAACAACTGAGACATCAGACTTGTGAATTTTACATGTAGATGGCTCAAGTAGTACCTCTGGCTTGGGAGAAGGACTGACTCTCAAAAGCCCTAAGGATTTCACAGTCAGCTATGCATTAAGATTTAATTTCCCGGCCTCAAATAATGAAGCCGAATACAAGGCTGTTATAGCAGGCCTGAGGGTAGCCCGAGTGCTCAGAGTCCGGGAGTTAGAAGTGAGAAGTGATTCTCAACTTGTTATAAATCAAATCAAGGGAGAATACAATGCGAAAGATGAGAGAATGGAAAAATACTTGGCCAAGGTTAAGCAACTTCAAACACTTTTTGATCGGGTAACTTTCCATCAAATACCCAGAAAAGAGAATGAGAAGGCATACGAACTCTCCCGGCTATCTCTAACCAATTACAAGAATTTAGATTCGGCAGTTTACATTGAAGAATTAGACTGCTCGAGCACATAGGAACAGGAAGCCTTTGAAATCAGCAATGATCCCGACTGGACAACACCCTTGGTTACTTACCTAAATGATAATGTCCTCCTGACCGATCCAAAAGAATTAAAAATCAAGCTGCCCGATTCACCATCATAGATGGACAATTGTACAAAAGATCCTTCACTAAACCTCTTCTAAGGTGCGTCGGACCTTCCCGAGCCACTTATGCCTTAGCAGAAATTCATGAAGGAATTTGTGGCGCACACATGGGTGGAAAAGCTTTGTCAAAAAAGGTACTGCGTTCGAGGATATACTGGCCAACTGTGCAAAAGGACGCTCTTGAGTATGTTTGCAAATGTGAACAATGTTAGAAGCATGAAAATGTTTCAAAAGTACCTACAGTACCACTAGCACCCATCTCTAGCCCGACCCCTTTCGCAATGTGGGGAATGGATTTGATCGGGAAGCTACCAAAAGCTTCAAGAAATCGGGAGTATCTTGTCGTTGCCATTGACTATTTTACGAAATGGGTCGAGGAGGAACCTTTGGCTTCCATCACGGAGAAACAAATGGAGAAGTTCTTCGAAGAGAAGATTATCTATAGGTTTGGAATACCTCGGGTCCTCATAACAGATAATGGAAAGCAATTTGGAGGATCGGGATTCAAAACTTTCTGTGAAAAGTACCACATCAAGCATCGATTTGCTTCGGTAGCTTACCCACAAAGCAATGGACAAGTTGAAGTCACAAATAGAACATTGCTAGATGGGATCAAGAAAAGATTAGAAGATAGTCAGGAGCTTTGGGTAGAGGAACTCTCAAGTGTTCTGTGGTCATACCGATCCACGACCCAGACTCCAACAGGAGAAACACAAAAAGCCTTGCATATGGTACCGAAGCTTTGGCTCCCGTAGAAGTTTTGGTAGAGTCATTCCGCTACAACTACTTTGATGAAAAGAAAAATGACCAGGGCGTAAAAGAAAATTTGGACTTCCTGCCAGAAACCCGAGAAAGAGCTCAACAAAGAAATCATTTGTATCAAAGGAGGGTCGCTCGGAACTACAACTCCCGGGTGAAGAATCGAAGGTATCGACCAAGAGATTTGATACTAAGGAGAACCGGGGCTTCCGACCCTAGAAATCAAGGAAAGTTAACTCCAACTTGGGAAGGGCCTTATATCATCAACAAAGAAACAAAACCGGGAGCATACCGACTGAAAGATCCAGTAACTGGAAAGCCAACCGATTGGTCATGGAACTCCACTAACCTAAGAAGGTTCTATCTGTAGTTTTGTATCTTTTTCATAAATCAATAAAGGACTTGGGGTCTAAACCGATCACCTTGCACCTTTCTTAAGGACTTAGCACTTTTTTAAGGAAAAAAGGATTTTGGTCCATCCCGGTCACCTTGGGCCTTTCTTAAGGACTTAGCACTTTTTTAAGGCAAAAAGGATTCAAGTCCATCCCTATCACCTTGCACCTTTCTTAAGGACTTAGCACTTTTTCAAGGAAAAAAGGATTCGGGTCCATCCAAGTCACTTTGCACCTTTCTTAAGGACTTAGCACTTTTTTAAGGCAAAATGGATTCGGGTCCATCCCGGTCACCTTGCACCTTTCTTAAAGACTTAGCACTTTTTTAAGGCAAAAAGGATTTGGGTCCATCCCGGTCACCTTGCACCTTTCTTAAGGACTTAGCACTTTTTTAAGGCAATAAGGATTCGGGTCCATCCCGGTCACCTTGCACCTTTCTTAAGGACTTAACACTTGAATAACAAAATGCCAAAAGTAAAAGACACAACAATTGAAAACACTTGGCCAAACTTCATTCAATATGAACTCTTAAATAAGAGAATTTACATGGCTCAGGATATAGCTAAATTACATGACTCGGGAACAAAGAGTTACATGGCTCGAGATACAACTAATTACATGACTTGGGAACAAAGAGTTATATGACTCAGGATACAGTTAATTACGTGATTCGGGAACGAGGAGTTACATGCCACAGGACATAAGAATTTCAAGATCACACCGGCAAAGAGATGTTTCATAATGATTGATATACTAAAGCATCTTCAAACTCTTCATTGTCGCCAAGAGCAAGATTCATGCGCCGATCGAAAGCCATGGACTTACCAATGAGCTGACGGCCATCTTGAATTGTCACTCACATTCTATCCCAGACAGCTCAGTCATCCTTAGCGGAATGGCTCGGTGAAGTCCTTCCCTCAGCAAACTACTCGACCAAACCTTCATTTGACATGTTAGTGTCAACAATGGTGTCGGTCGGGGATCCTCTAGTCGCATCTCCAGCCTGAGAATTCTCGGGCTCTTCATCCTCGGCCACATCCTCAGCTTCATCCTCAGTCTCACCCTCAGGTTGCTTCTTGGGAAGAGGATCGATATAATAAGCTGGATTAGGAAACACTAAAGCAGGGAGCTCGGGGAGACCTTCTAGCCGGGGAAGCTTGAGATTATCATACAAAGTCGGATCGAGAACATTTTTCAACAGCGAGGGCTTCGGAAGGGATGTCTGCTCAAGGGTAAACCTAAAGGCTTGTCTCATTCCCTTTTTGAAGGCTAGAGTAGAGAGAGCCAGCACCAAGTCCTTGAACTCCTTGGTGGTAAAGTATTCCTCCAGCACCTCCCTCCTAGAGTCCTGGGACACACTAGCTCTCAGTTCCTCGACCGTCTTCCTTAGTTCAACATTCTTCTCCTCCTCCTCACCCAAGAGAGTCTTGGCACTCTCCAAATCCTCAGTAGCCTTCCCAAGTTTCTCTTGAAGTGACCCGACCTTCCCTTTTTATTTCCCTTTACTCTTGGAAAGGTTGTTCTTCTCTTTCTTCAGCTTGGCAATTTGATCCCGAGCCACATCAAGCTCTTTTCTAACCTCAGCAGAGTTACTGTTAGCCTTCTGATGAAGCTGCTTGGCAAGCTTCAACTGCTCTGACTGTTCGCGAGCCCGACTCAAGGCCTAGGCAAAGATATGAGCCGTCCCGGCCAGATACCTGAAGAAAAAGTATTAAAAAAATGGCTAAAAAGCAAAAAACAAACTCAGACAGGAAGAAAGATTACTTGTATCCATCTGCAAAGAACTCCTTATTTGGGAGATTCTTCAAATACTCCCGATCATAGTGTAGTGTGGCACCCTTAACCCAACGTTCAACAATGTTCGGATCACCAAAAACCGAGTCAAGCTCGGCTAATTCAGAAGTGGTGGAGGGCCGGACACGAGACTGGGGCCCAAAAATTCGAACCCTTTTGGCCAAGGGAGGACGAGGGATCTCTGCCATGATCCCTTTTTCTCCTCTATAAGCAGGAGGGACTTTCCTCTTTGGACTTTTTATAGTCCCGACTACAGTAGGAAGCTGAGGGCTTTGATTTGGAGACAAGTTTCCTCCTTTGGGCATTCTCCATGGACCCGATCGCCATGACCAAAAGAGCTTCATTTGGGACATCCGTAGACACTACACAACAAAAACAAATATAATCAGGTCAGAACACAATACAAAGTTAAGACAGTTGAAACAAAAAGGTCACCCGGAGAAAAGACCCACAACTGAAGAACGGGTTCATACTCCATGGAGTAACCATGGACTGCACAATCGTCTCTTCTTCATCAGGATCCAGGTCAAAAGGAGCATTCAAGAGATCTATGTCGTCTTTGGACCTCTCTTGGAACTCCATAAGGAACGGTTCGGGGGAAGGAGGACTAAAGAATAAAAAGAATTTCCTCCATTTTTTGGTTGTGGAAGGGAGAGAATCTTTCTCAATAAAATTCCCTTGAAAGGAAGAAGACACCCTCTTTGCTAAATAAAACCAGCCATGCTGGGTATGAGGGTGTAAAGAATAATAATGGTGGAACAGACCAAAGGTCGGGAAAATGCCTAATTTGTGGCAAAAACCGACAAAGCCAATCATAATACGCCAACTATTCGGGCTGATGGCATAATGATTCAAAAAATCAAGAAAAAGATAATGCAGAGGAAGACGAAGCCCCCCGATGAAGGCATCATAGTATAAAGGATAGAAACCCTCCAGGGGATTATTCACTCTTTCGTTATCCCTCAGGAGGACAACTATATACCCCTCGGGTAAATTGAAGTTGTAAAGAAATCTTTCTAAGTCATCAGAAGAAAGAGAACAAGAATAAAATTCAGGTCCCAAAGAAGTTTGGCCATAATCAACATGCCAGGGAGTTAAAGTGTCACATCCCCCCAGCCAGTACCCTAACTGGCATTACCCGGGTGTGTGATCCACAGCCCCAAAGATCAAGTATTGAGGAAATCATCCTCCCACATATGCAATAACATAATCATGAACAGAAAATAATCAACGTTTTAATATTATAAACAAAAGATCTAAATCAGGAAATGAATATCAGGATAATCAGAATGCGGAAAAATGATACCAGATGTAAGCACATCAAAAAGAAGTAGAGTGAGGCGGAATCTCACTCCACAGTTACGGCAGAATGTAGCACGTAAGTCTAAAAAGAATTACAACTGTTTCTAAAGGAAAGTAAGGAAAGAAAGTCAAACTGAACTACGAGTTTTCTATTCTATAGATAACGTCTTCAAAATAGTGGACTTCATCAATCCAACACAAATGTTCCCATTCTACGTTATGTCTAATAGTAGTACGCAACGTGATTGCTCGTGGGATCATCAGTGTGATCTTCATGGTTGCCAGCACCTTGCGGCTAGTACGCTTCACCGGCTTGCGCTTCATCGTATTGTCCTTCATAGTAGTCAGTACCTATAGAATAATCTAACAAAAAGATTGCACAAAAAGGAGTGAGTTCGAATGAACTCAGCAAGGCAAGTTAACTCATAACAACATAAATAACATGCTGCAGAACATAAAAAAATGCAATGCAATATGGAACAGATAATGTATGTATGCATCTAAACTCTATGTATGCTGGTCTCTATAGGCAGACATGCTTTAAGTCATAGCACATTACTTCTTTGGGTAAGTCTCAGTCACTCGGCTCCGGTGGGTAATGGGTCTATCATCCCTCGGGACAATCCATGGCTGGGGATTAGGTCACCGCTCTCTCACATCACCATTGGTCTAAGTATTGGCGCATGTCAGGGTTAAGCCTAGCCCAATTCAAGTCATCTACTCAGTCATATCAACTCAGTTCCAGATACGTCCATTCCTCGCCTCTGGTGATCCTTTCCGGTATCCTTCACACTAGAGTCCTCATAGTCCCTGACTACGGACTCATCAACCCTATTGGTTATCCACATATGGTAAACGGGATGCTCTCATGTCCCTTCACGGGTTGGTTACCAGTCTTGAGCGCCCATGAATCCCCATTGCTACCACGGATCGTTCGGTCTCAATACCCTTCCGACTAGGATCTGATATTGTCACATCCCGCCCTAAATCCACCAAGGGGATACCCTATCTGGATTACCCGGGGAGTGAATTACAGTCCCACCGATCAAGTTTAGGAACGATCATAGTCACTTAGCACAATAATATAATCAAAAGCAAGAACAGTTCCTTGTTTCCAAATAATTTAATAATAAAAGTCTAGAAAAGATCTGTAAAACCCAGCCCTAACCTTGACCCGGAAACCTTGTTATTTGTAGGTCCGATGACCCGAAGTAAAGTAAGAAGTCAGCTTTGGGCCATCCCAGTAGAGGACTTGGTGTTTGGCTTTGAATCCATGAAAGTTGATGATGAGGTTCTATTTATGGAAACTGAATCCTGATGAAGATCTAATTAGTTGATGGACTTGGAGTGCTCTCTATCTTGGTTTGAAGGCATTTCTACCTATTAGGTAAGTCAATTGACTTGTGTGCAAAACCCCTTTAGGATTGGATTTGATCTGGACCTTCAATTCCCTGTTTTGGTCTTGCTGTCAGCATTGGTCAACTGATTGGTCGACTAATCCACTCGACCAATGAGTGCTGTCTTTGGCAATTAGGTTGTTCTTGCTCTATTTAAGTCCAATCTCGAGTCCACTTCGTATTTGCTGCCTCCAAACCCTCTGGAACGAACCAAAGACCTCTGCAAGTCATCTCTCTTGCATCCTTGGTGTTTTCTTGACGGATCTTCGTCGAAACTCTTCTTTTTGCATCAAAAGGTATGTCTACTCTCTCTTCTTCTCCTCCATCTTTGTTTTTCTTTCCTTTTTGAGTTGAGACAGTAGAAGAGATGCTGCATTCTCTGTTGCAAACATCTCTCGAACAAGTTCTCATGATCATCCTAAGGATTTGAGGCTAGAACAATGATCTTAACCATGATCATTGCAAGCTTTTTGAAGGAATCATGATCAAACCATGATTTAATCTCTCGTTAAACTTCTAATCTGAATTCCGATCTCTTTGGATCATCTTTGATTGATCATGTTAGTAGTTAATTACTGTGTTTTCTTTCCATGATCCATAATCTATAGATTTCTAGTTGTTCTCTTCTACCATACTATGTGTTCTTCATGATGCATGGTAGTTACATATATGGTAGGTTTTATTTCCTTATTTAGATTTATGCTTCTAAGCCTTATTCCATGAAGATCTATCTATGTTTTCATGTTTTCATTACCGAAAGCAATGATCCATCCTCCTATTGTTCTTGTCTTTGTTTTCTATTTCAAATTCATCAAGATCCATGGTTGATTTAATTATGGTAACTTTTTGTTTCCTAATTTGGATCTTGATACCTTGATTTGATTAGTGTTTTGAGGTCCCCTAATTGTTAGAATACTACTGATGTAGTCTACCCCTTGATTAGTACCCTTTTGAACCACCAAATTCGGATTTCATATCTTAAAACTCTGTTTTTTTTAGGCTACTGTCTGCATTGGTCGACTGATTGGTCGACTGGACCACTCGACCAATCCACTCGACCAATGAGTACAGCAACTCCAGATTTGGTCTGCTTTTCGGATGTTTTGATATCTTTTCCGTTAGGGATCTTTCCTAATATGTTGTATATACTTGTTTAGGACCTTCTTCTCAAGTTTGCCAAGATCTTACTTGATTTCTTAGGATTCCTTTGCGAGTTATAAAAGGTAAGGATGGTTATTTCCTTAATTACATAGATAGCATGAATCTAGTTTCTATATTTGAATACCATTAATATGTTTCCTAAATTAGATTCTTACAATGATATACTACTGTTGCATAACTTTGATTACAGTAGCATTATTTATTTATGTTAAATTGATTCATGTATGATTTACTTACCGATTATATACAAGTGATTGTACTTATTGATTTCTTTCCATATATGAAGTTACCATATATGTGATGATATGAAATGATGCATGTGTATGCTTAAGTACGGTTTGGAAAGGAGAGGTGTCCTTTCGACACTTCTGTCCTTGGACTACTACGGGAATATTATGGGATGTTTCCGGAGATGCCCTCTGGACACCTTCCTAAACTGTTGGATGACATATCTAGGATTGTCTAGTAGTGTTTGGCTAGGATGTCCTGTTATGTCGGACCCTAATCGGAGGGGTATTGAGACCGAACGACCCGTGGTAGCAATGGGGATTCATGGGCGCTCAAGACCGGTAACCAACCCGTGAGAGGACAGGAATCACATTGTGGGGGCCATTTATTGGTAGGGTTGCATATGGTTAGACTTGGGCTCACGGGCGCTTAAGACCGGTAACCAACCCGTGAGAGGACGTGAGAGCTTCCCGTTTACCATATGTGGATGATCAATAGGGTTGATGAGTCCGTAGTCCGAGTTGGTCGGTGCCATAGGA
This sequence comes from Hakea prostrata, assembly GCF_041222555.1. Lineage (NCBI taxonomy): Eukaryota > Viridiplantae > Streptophyta > Magnoliopsida > Proteales > Proteaceae > Hakea > Hakea prostrata. Next base: position 41,508,935 of record NC_142608.1, read on the forward strand.
TACGCTGACTCTAGTGTGAAGGATACCGGAAAGGATCGTCAGGGACGAGGAATGGAAGTATCTGGATCCGACTTGATGTAACTAAGTAGAAGACTTGCATTTGGCTAGGTTTTACCCCGACATGCGCCAAGATTTATACCAAATGGTTGTGAGAGAGTGTGTTGACTTAACCCCCTGCCAAGGTTTGTCCTGAGGGATGAAGGACCCATTACCAATCGGCTGCTCAAGACCGGTGAAATGATCCGTGAGAGAATCCAAGATATCTTAAAGGGTTGAGGATGTGAGTGGACTTTCCTAAAGAAGTACGGTGCTATGACTTAAAGCATGTCTGCCAATAGAGACCAGCATACATAGAGTTAGATTCATTCATTCATTGTTTGTCTCATATCATATTGCATTTATGTTTGTTTTGGAATCCTGCCATTTATGTTATTATGGATTTTAACTGCCTTACTGAGTTTCTTTGAAACTCATTCCTTTATTGTACAATGTTGTTAGACTATCCTGCAGTGCACCGAGTACTATGACGGTCCCTATGAAGAAGCGCAAGGCGAGGAGGCATATCTCCAGGAAGGTGATTGCGGTTACCACAATTACTCTGAAGATTCCGCGAGTGGTTATGCTCCGTACGATGCTTAGTCCGACCATTGAGTGGAAGCGTCCTTGTGCTATTTATGAGATTTACACTTACAAGGATGTTGTCTATAAAGTGGAGAATAATTTAGTTACCCAATGTACTTGTTACTGGGATTAGATTTTGTCTAGTTTATTCTTTTAGAGCTACTTTTCCGCTGGTTGTAAAGTGGGATTTTTGCCTCGCTTTACTTATCTGTTTGATACTCTGATTATATTTAGTATTCTGATTCATTTATGATTCATTCTTTCTTTGTTGGATCTATGATTTATCTTCCGCACTCATGTTATGATTGTTCATGATTATGTTATTGTTTATGTGGAAGGTTGATCACTCGATACCTGATCTTCGGGCTGTGGATCACACTCTCGGGTATGCCAGATAGGGTACCGGCTGGGAGGGCGTGACAAGATCTCAGAAGGTTTCACAAATAATATCAGAGTGCGGAAAGGATTTCATTAGAATAAACAATCAAGTGTGAAAAGGAGGGAGGAAACCCGTCCTATAAAAATAGCAGAAGATGGATCGATTTAAAATTTAGGTTTACAACCGGTTCCCAAAATGACAAGGGAACAAACTAAACTACGGTCTCGATGAATCAAATAAAAGGTTAAAAGAAAATGGGACGATATCCCAATACTTGCACACAAGTGCAAGGGCCGAACTGCTCCAGATAAGTCCCAATCTCGGACTGCTAGTCTTCACCAACTTGTACACCGTGACCAGTAGGGTACAGGTCATCAACTTGGTCTTCAGAGTGTTGACCATCATAGTCAACAGTAGTAGTACCTGCAGTAGAGTCTAACAAAAATGTTGCAAAAGGAGTGAGTTCAAAAGAACTCAACAAGACAGATTATTCCACAATAACATAGACACATGATACAAAACATAGCATGATGCAATATGATATGAAACACATGATGCAATTATGATTCTAACTCTATGTATGCTAGTCTCTAGGGTAGACATGCTTTAAGTCATAGCACCATACTTCTTTGGGTTGTCAGTCACTCCCCCTCAATCATACAAGATATCTTGGGTCTGCCTGGGGAAGTTCGGTAAAGTCATCTCAAAAAAGAACCATGGTAGGGGAATCGGTCACCGCTCTCTCACATCACCGTTTGGTATAAGTACTGGCGCATGTCACAGAAAAGCCTAGCCCAATGCAAGTCATCTACTCAGTCGTATCAACTCAGTTCCAGATACGTCCATTCCTCGCTCCCGGCAATCCTTTCCGGTATCCTTCACACTAGAGTCAGCGTAATCCCGGATTACGGACTCATCAACCCTATTGGTCATCCACAAATAGTAAACGGGAAGCTCTCACGTCCTCTCACGGATTGGTTACCGGTCTTGAGCGCCCGTGAGCCCAAGTCTAGCCATTTGCAACCCTACCAATAAATGGCCCCTTTCAGGTATCCGTAGCATGATTTATGTCCCCTACCGGATTGGTTACCGGCCTAGAGCGCCCATCAAACCATACACTACCACGGGTCGTTCGGTCTCAATGCCCTTCCGATTCGGGTCTGATACGACAGGGATATCCTAGCCATACATCTAGACAAGTACTATGTATGTCATCCAATGATCTAGGAGAGCGTCGATGGGCATCTTCGGAGAACATCCCATACTATTCTCTCCGATGTCCAAGGACAGAAGTACCAGTAGGGCACTCCCCAATCCCAAATCATACCTAAGCAATCACATGCTTATTTCCATCCATTACATATCAACAATACATTATCATATTGAAAACATGTCATAACATCTCATAATACAATGTATAAATAAATGACAAGAATAAGTAAACATGATAAACCAAGTAATTAAGCATGGTGCTACTGTCATAAGGTAACTACAGTAGTCATATGATGTCTGAAATCAACAAATAAGTTATGTCTACTAAGTTACCAACAACAGTGTAAAGTCATACAGTCTATGTTATATGGCAATAACCGTCTTTACCTTAAGTCACGATGATGATAATCCAACAATCTCAAAAGAATGATCCAAAGATGGTAATAAGACCCTAGACAAACATAAATGAAAGGTTAGAAAAGAAATCGGGAAAATCGGAGGTCGAACGGATCAAAATGGAGCAAGGTTGCTGTCAGCAACAAGTTTGGTCGATGGTCTTGGTCGATGGTATCGACCAAAAGGATCGACCAAAATTGTCTTCGGGACAGAATAGTTGATTTTGGGGACTTTGGTCCGAAATGGGTCTTCCGGGGCTCGGATCGATCTGAAACTTGGAGGGATGATTAATAACAATGTAAGAACACTACCTAGAAAGTATTATCACAATCCAATGGTCCAAATGAAAACCCCCAAATTGAGGTCCTACGTTCTAAAGACAAGAATTCTAGCATTCATGAGAAATTGATGAAATTGAAAGGGAAGCTAGAGAATTAGTTGGGGAATTGGTTAGGAACAGTAGCAGGAGACTATGTAGCAAGAATCAACATGATCCAATGGTCAAATTGAAAACCCTCAATTTGAAGCCTTAGGTTCAAACTTGCAAGAATCATGTTCATTAATGAAATCGATTGCAATTGCAAAAGAACTTAGGAATTCAATTAAGGGAATGATGGGCAGTAGATTAGAGATACATACTAACATATAATCAGAACTAATTGAAAGAGAAAATCAGATTAAGAGATGAATTCATGTTGTAAAGAAGAGAAAAATCAAAATAAGAAAGCAAGAACATCATGTATGAGAATCATAGCATGGAAAGGGTGAAGAGAGGTTTAATCAAAGCAAAAGAGCTTGTAGAAGAGGTGGTTGCAAGGTTGCAGCACCTTCTTCACGAACTCAGCAGCAAGAACAAGATGAGGTAGAAGTAGATTAGAGAGAGAGTGAGAGATTACATACCTTGGAGAAGAGATTAGAGAAGAGAGACAATGATTTTTGTAGAAGATCATCACCCAAGCCAAGGAGAAGCCTAAGAGGAGCCTTCCCACGTTCTCAGGTGTTGAAAAGAGTGAAATATCGTTCTAGGTTCAAGGTTTCACTTAAATAAATGTAGGAATATCCAAAAAGCATCTTTTTCTCGATTCTGGGTAACTTTGGTCGATGGTCCTTGGTTGATGGCATCGACCAAAAGGATCGACCAAAAACAGGTTTTAGCAGAAAATCCAGAAATAGTTCAGCAACTTTGAACAAGGATTCGGAGGGCTATAAAAGGTCAAATTGAGTGAGGTTTTCTCCTACAAGTCAATAAAGAAGTCTAGTTTCCAGAAATACCTTTGTATCAAGCATGGAAGGTCATTAGGTCCACCAACTAAGCTCACCTTCTTCGATGCGCAAGCAGGATTTGCCAGACATAGTTCAGAAACTTCGAACAGAGATTTGGAGGGCTATATGGGGTAAAATGGAGTGGGGTTTTCTCCTACAAGTCAATCAAGAAGTATAGTTTCCAGAAATACCTTTGGATCAAGCATGGGAGGTCATTAGGTCCACCAAATAAGCTCACCTTCTTCGATGCGCAAGCAGGATTTGCCAGACATAGTTCAGCAACTTCGGACAGAGATATGGGGTCAAATGGAGTGGGGTTTTCTCCTACAAGTCCATCAAGAAGTCTAGTTTCAGGAAATATATTTGGATTGAGCATAGGAGTTCATTTGGTATTTCAACTAATTCACCCCTCTTCGGTGCGCAAATTCAAAACTAACACTAACAATGCTCTCAAGTGAGGGGCATCATTGTCAATGTCCAAGGGCTTGGGTTCCGACACCAAAACATCAACCAAAAGGGTCCACAAGTCTCATTTCCCCCACTTCGGGTTTTCAGACCTACAAACATAACAGGTCTCGAGCCGGGTCAAGGTTAGGATAAGGCTAGACAGTACAGGTCTACCCTAAGGGAAAGGTCTGACATGGCTTCCTAAGGTTTTCAAAGATAATAATATTGAAATTAAAGTCCAACTTTTAAGGTCTAACATTGAACCAGTCTTTCTTTATCCCAAAATAAATAGGGTGTCCGGGCCAGGTTTGGGCTAGATGTTACAGATATAACGGGGACATCCTAGCCAAACACTGCTAGATAGCCCTAGGTATTGTAAAACCCAGCCCTAACCTTGACCCGGAAACCTTGTTATTTGTAGGTCCGATGACCCGAAGTAAAGTAAGAAGTCAGCTTTGGGCCATCCCAGTGGAGGACATGGTGTCTGGCTTTGAATCCATGAAAGTTGATGATGAAGTTCTATTTATGGAAACTGAATCTTGATGAAGATCGGATTAGTTGATGGACTTGGAGTGCTCTCTATCTTGGTTTGAAGGCATTTCTACCTATTAGGTAAGTCACTTGGCATGTGTGCAAAACCCCTTTAGGATTGGATTTGATCTGGGCCTTCAATTCCCTGTTTTGGATTTGCTGTCAGCATTGGTCGATTGATTGGTCGATCGCGATCGACCAATCCACTCGACCAATGAGTGCTTGTCTTTGGCAATTAGGTTTTTCTTGCTCTATTTAAGTCCAATCTCGAGTCCACTTCGTATTTGCTGCCTCCAAACTCTTTGGAACGAACCAAAGACCTCTCGCAAGTCATCTCCCTTGCATCCTTGGTGATTTTCTTGACGGATCTTCGTCGAAACTCTTCCTTTTCGTCAAAAGGTATGTCTACACTCTCTTCTTCTCCTCTATCTCTTATTTTCTTTCCTTTTTGAGTTGAGACAGTAGAGGAGATGCTGCATTCTCTATTGCAAACATCTCTGGACTTGTCTCTCATGATCATCCTAAGGATTAGAGGCTAGAACAATGATCTTAACCATGATCATTGCAAGCTTTTGAAGGAATCATGATCAAACCATGATCTAATCTTGTTAAACTACTGATTTGAATTCTGATCTCCTTGGATCTTCTATATTGATCATGTTAGTAGTTAATTGCTGTGTTTTCTTTTCATGAACCATGATCTATCAATCTCTAGTTGTTCTCTTCTACCATACTATGTGTTCTTCATGAATCATGGTAGTTACATATATGGTAGGTTTTGTTTCCTTATTTAGATTTATGCTTTTAAGCCTATTTCCTTGAAGATCTAAGTATGTTTTCATGATACCTTTACCTGAAGCAATGATCCATCCTCCTATTGTTCTTGTCTTTGATTTCTATTTCGAATTCATCAAGATCCATGGTTGATCTAATTATGGTAACTTTTTGTTTCCTAATTTGGATCTTGATGTCTTGTTTGGATTAATGTTTTGAGGTCCCCTATATGTTAGAATACTACTGATGTAGTTTACCCCTTGGTTAGTACCCTTTTGAACCACCAAATTCGGATTTCATATCTTAAAACTCTGTTTTTTTAGGCTTATCGTCTGCATTGGTCGATCGATTGGTCGATCGGACCAGTCGACCAATCCACTCGACCAATGAGTTCAGCAACTCCAGAATTGGTCTGTGTTGGATGTTTTGGTATCTTTTCTGTTAGGGATCTTTCCTAATATGTTGTATACACTTGTTTAGGACCTTCTTCTCAAGTTTGCCAAGATCTTACTTGACTTCTTAGGATTCCTTTGCGAGTTATAAAAGGTAAGGATGGTTATTTCCTTAATTACATAGATAGCATGAATCTAGTTTCTATATTTGAATATCATTGATATGTTTCCTAAATTAGATTCTTACAATGATATACTACTGTTGCATAACCTTGATTACAGTAGCATTGCTTAAATTGATTCATGTATGATTTACTTACCAATTATATACAAGTGATTGTAATTATTGATTTCTTTCCATATATGAAGTTACCATATATGTGATGATATGAATTGATGCATGTGTATGCTTAAGTATGGTTTGGAAAGGAGAGGTGTCCTTTTGACACTTTTGTCCTTGGACTACTACGGGAATATTATGGGATGTTTCCGGAGATGCCCTCTGGACACCTTCCTAAACTGTTGGATGACATATCTAGGATTGTCTAGTAGTGTTTGGCTAGGATGTCCTGTTATGTCAGACCCTAATCGGAGGGGTATTGAGACCGAACGACCCGTGGTAGCAATGGGGATTCATGGGCGCTCAAGACCGGTAACCAACCCATGAGAGGACAGGAATCACATTGTGGGGGCCATTTATTGGTAGGGTTGCATATGGTTAGACTTGGGCTCACGGGCGCTTAAGACCGGTAACCAACCCGTGAGAGGACGTGAGAGCTTCCCGTTTACCATATGTGGATGATCAATAGGGTTGATGAGTCCGTAGTCAGGGACTATGAGGACTCTAGTGTGAAGGATACCGGAAAGGATCGTCAGGGACGAGGAATGGACGTATCTGGATCTGACTTGATGTAACTAAGTAGAAGACTTGCATTTGGCTAGGTTTTACCCTGACATGCGCCGGTACTTAGACCAATGGTGATGTGAGAGAGTGGTGACTTAACCCCCAGCCATGGAATGTCCCGAGGGATGCCGGACCCATTACCAACTGATGATGAGTGATTGAGACCTTCCTAAAGAAGTACGGTGCTATGACTTAAAGCATGTCTGCCAATAGAGACCAGCATACATAGAGTTAGATTCATTCATTCATTGCTTGTCTCATATCATATTGCATTTATGATTGTTCTGAAATCCTGCCATTTATGATATTATGGATTTAACTGCCTTATTGAGTTTCTTTGAAACTCATTCCTTTATTGTACAATGTTTGTTAGACTATCCTGCAGGTACTTGAATATTATGACGGTTCCTATGAAGAAGCGCAAGGCGAAGAGGCATATCTCCAGGAAGGTGATTGCGGTTACCACAATTACATTGAAGATCCCGCGAGTGGTTATGCTCCATACGATGCTTAGTCCGACCATTGAGTGGAAGCGTCCTTGTGCCATTTATGAGATTTACACTTATAAGGATGTTGTCTATAAAGTGGAGAACAATTTAGTTACCCATTGTACTTGCTACTGGGATTAGATTTTGTCTAGTTTATTCTCTGTTCGAGCTACTTTTCCGCTGGTTGTAGAGTGGGATTTTTGCCTCACTTTACTTATCTGTCTGACACTCTGATTATATCTAGTATTCTGATTTATTTATGATTCATTCTTTCCTTATTGGATCTATGGTTTATCTTCCGCACTTTTATTATGATTGTTCATGATTATGTTATTGTGAATGTGGGAGGCTGATCACTCGATACCTGATCTTCGGGCTGTGGATCACACTCTCGGGTATGCCAGATAGGGTACCGGCTGGGAGGATGTGACAGGTATGACAACCAATGGTTCAGGAAGGTGTCAATGGGCAACCCCGGAAACATCCCATACTATTTCCGTTGATGTCCAAGGATAGAAGTGTCAAAAGGACACCTCTCAATCCCAAACCATACTTAATCAATCACATTCACAGATTGGTCATGACATACACAATCAACACTTCATCATACAAAAGAGGATGTAAAAGCATGATCCAATCATTAAACAATACGCAGTAATAAACATTTCATATAAGCTTGAATAATGAAGAAAAAAAAAAAGTAAAGTGCTACTGTACTTACAGTAATACATCATAAGTATAAAGTACAATATCAGTAGTTAAACTCAGAGTTTCTTAAATTAGAAACCAAAATATACACGATCTATGTAATTATGAAATAATTGTCCTTACCTTAATTATCGTTGAAGATAATCCAAAGATCAAAGAGAGAGGTTCCAAACTTAGCAATAAAACCCCTAACAATCATAGATACAACATTAGGAAAGAAGCCTAAAAGATAGGAGAGAAAACGAATCAAACTGAGCGAAAAATAGAGCTTCTGATTTCATTGGTCAATTGATTGGTCTACTGACCCAGTCGACCAACAGAGTCAGTACGAAGTAAATACGGGAAATTTGATTTGAAATTCAATCTACAGGGTTCGGAACTTCATGAAACTTGGAGGAAAACTTTAGAATAGCATTCTAACACTAAAGGAGCAAAGATTAGGCACTAATAATGATTAAAAACACTACCTTCCAATTTGAAATCATGTTTTCCCAATTGGGCCCTAGAATTCGATGAAAAATATACTATGAAATCACAGAAAAGACTAAGGATGATTTAGATCTCATCCAAGAAAAAGGTAATCAGAATCAAACACAAATATGTCATTAAAATTAGATTCAGTCGGCTAAGAAATTAGATCCATAAGAAGAATTAGGGTTTCAAAAGGGTCTTACAAGGATTAGGGTTGAGATCCCTATGCTGATCATAAACCCTTAAGAAAAAAATGAGATCATGGAAGAGATGGTTGCAAGGATGCAACATCTTCTTCTCAATCTCGACCAACAACAAGATCGAAAGATAAATCATGACACCGAAGAGATTACTAACCTTGAATTGGCAGATCGGAGATGAGAGACTTCGGATCTTTCGAAGAATTCTTTGAAATCACCGAAGAGAGTTTCAAACGAGTCTTCCCACATTCTCAAAGTGTTTTGGAGGCAGAGGACACTAAGAAACACGAAGTGTGCTTAAATAGAAAGTGAAAACCCCTAAAATTTGATTTTCTCGGATTTAACATGTGAAATCCAGCCCTAACCTTGACCCGGAAACCCTGTTGTTTGTAGGTCCAACAACCTGAAGTAAAGGAAGAAGTCAACTATGGGTCATCTTAGTGGAAGAATTGGTGTTTGGCTTAGAATCCATGGAAGTTGATGATAATATTCCATTTATGGAAATTTGTTCAGGACTGAAAAGGAAACTGCACCCTGATGAAGATGGGATTAGTTAATGGACTTGGAGTATTACCTGACTTGGTTCGAAGGCATTTCTACATACTAGGTAAGCCACTTGGTGTGTGTGCAAAACCCCTTCAAGATTGGATTTGATCTGGGCCTTCAATTCCCTACCTTGGACTTGTTGTCCTTATTGGTCGACTACTTGGTCGACTGGGCCAATCGACCAATGATATTTGTTTTTCTGAATTAGGTCTTGGCTGCTCTATTTAAGCCCAACTTCGAGTCTAATTTGTCTTTTGTGCCTCCAAACTCCTTGGAATGAACCAGAGCTCTCCCAAGTCATCTCCTCTGCATCCTTGGTGGTTTTCTTGTTGGATCTTTGTCATTTCTCTTGCTTTTGCATCATAAGGTATGTGATCATCCTCATCTCTTCTCCATCTTTAGTTTTCTGTAGTTTTTATTTCCTTTTTTGACTGAGAACAGTGGGGTTGATGTTGCATCTCTGTTGCAACCATCACTCTACTCATCTCTCTACTTTTTCCTAAGGATTTAAGGCTTGATGGATGATCTTAACCAAGAACATCACTTGCTTTTGAAGGAATCCATGTCTTCATCTTCTTTCTCTTTTTGGATTCAAAGTTCTTCAATCTTAGATCTATTTTCTAGAAGTTCTAAACATGTTTTCTATGATTTCTCTATCAGATTAGTAATCAATCATTCCTTAGTTTTTCCTCCATGAATTTGCTATGATTTCTCCAAGAACCCTGACTGACCTATTTATGGTAAGTTTTATTTCCTATTCTGTGACTTTAGGACTTGATGATTGTTAAGGTTTTTGAGTTTCTCTTTAGACCAATACACTGTCATAGCATTCCTTTCTTGTTTGGTAGCGATTCGAATCATAAAATTTGGATTTCGGATCAGAAATCTCTGATTTTGTCTGTCACTGACTCTGTTGGTTGACTGAGTCAGTAGACCAATCAATCAACCAATGAAGATAGTAGCCTCTGTTTTGGTTTATTTTTGGTTGATTTGATTCCTATCCTCTCGAGATCTTTCCTAATAAGGTATGTACATTGTGTAAGATCCCCTTCCAAGTTTAGAAAAGATCTTCCTTGATTCTCGGTATTCTTTGTGAATTATTTAAGGTAAGGAAAGTTATTTCTTTAATTACATAGGTTGCATGATTGGGTTCCATATTTGAATCTTTTTGAATTATTTCCATAAATAGATTCTTATATTGATGTACTACTGATGCAACTACTCTAATTACAGTAGCATTACTTGTTTATATTATTTAGTTTAAGTATGACTTTACTTGCCAATTATATATGAGTGGATCATGTTCTTGATTACTTTCCATATGAGGAGTTACTATACTTGTGATGTGATTGATTGATGATTGAGATTGATTAATTATGGTTTGGAAAGGGGAGGTGTCCTTTTGACACTTCTTTCCTTGGACATCAACGGGAATATTATGGGATGTTTTCCGAGATGCCCTTTGACACCTTCCTAAACTATTTGTTGTCATACTTAGGACTGTCTAGCAGTGTTTGGCTAGGATGTCCATGTTAGATCAGACCCTAGTAGGAGGGGTATTGAGACTGAACAACCCATGGTAGCAATGGGGATTCATGGGCGCTCAAGACCGGTAACCAACCCGTGAGAGGACAGGAATCACATGGTGGGGGCCATTCATTGGTAGGGTTGCATATGGATAGACTTGGGCTCATGGGCGCTCAAGACAGGTAACCAACCCGTGAGGGGACATGAGAGCTTCCCGTTTGCCATATGTGGATAACCAATAGGGTTGATGAGTCCGTAGTCAGTGACTATGAGGACTCTAGTGTGAAGGATACCGGAAAGGATCGCCAGGGGCGAGTAATGGACATATCTGGATCTGAGTTGATGTAACTAAGTAGAAGACTCGCATTTGGCTAGGCTTTACCCTGACATGCTATCACATCCACCCAGCCGGTACCCTATCTGGCATACCCGGGAATGTGATCCACAGTCCAAGGATCAAGAATCGAGGGACCATGCCTCCCACATACGTGATAACACAATCATGAACAATAATAATCAAGGTAAAATCAACTAATAATAGATATCATGAATAAGATGAGATTCAATAAATCAGAGTGCGGAAAATAGATAATGTTAATATGTAAGTGTGATCATAAATATGAGAGAATAAGTGAAAATCACTCTCTCGAAGCAGCGGAAATGAAGTATAATCAAGTTAGTTACAATCCCATGTTCCAAAAGATAATTCAAAAGGAGTTAATTACATAACCAATTGTTCAATAATAAACCAGGGAAATGGGGCACTAGACTAGGGTCTCTTCTATCCTAATGATTGTCTCCTCATAGGTGTGGATGAAGAAAGCCTAGCTCTGCCGCTCCCGCACTAACGTGGGGCTAACCCTGGTACGAAGAGTAATCCTCTTCGGCACCAAAACTCTGATCTTCACTGAAGCTACCACCCGGAGGGTAGTATGCGGGATCAAAGTCCGTCTCGAAGAAGGCGCCATCAAAATCTTCCGTACCTGTAGGATAATCTAAAAACATTCTACAAAAGGAATGAGTTCGAAGAACTCAGCAAGGTAGTTATTCCATAATTTAAAATCATACATATACAAGACATAACATAAATGCAATGTGATATGAAACATATGATGCAAATATGATTCTAACTCTATGAATGCCAGTCTCTATGGTAGACATGCTTTAAGTCATAGCACCATACTTCTTTGGGTTGTCAGTCACTCTCCCTCAACCCATTCCGTATCTTGGGAATGCCGTGGTAATTGGGTAAAGTCCTCTCAAACCATGGTAGGGGAATTGGTCATCGCTCTCTCACATCACCGTTTGGTATAAGTACTGGCGCATGTCACAGAAAAGCCTAGCCCAATGCAAGTCATCTACTCATTCGTATCAACTCAGTTCCAGATACGTCCATTCCTCGCTCCCGGCAATCCTTTCCGGTATCCTTCACACTAGAGTCAGCGTAATCCCGGATTACGGACTCATCAACCCTATTGGTCATCCACAAATAGTAAATGGGAAGCTCTCACGTCCTCTCACGGATTGGTTACCGGTCTTGAGCGCCCGTGAGCCCAAGTCTAGCCATTTGCAACCCTACAAATAAATGGCCCCTTTCAGGTATCCGTAGCATGATTTATGTCCCCTACCGGATTGGTTACCGGCCTAGAGCGCCCATCAAACCATACACTACAACGGGTCGTTCGGTCTCAATGCCCTTCCGATTCGGGTCTGATACGACAGGGATATCCTAGCCATACATCTAGACAAGTACTATGTATGTCATCCAATGATCTAGGAGAGCGTCGATGGGCATCTTCGGAGAACATCCCATACTATTCCCTCCAATGCCCTAGGACAGAAGTGTCAATAGGACACTCCCCAATCCCAAGTTATACATAGGCAATCACATATTCAAGTTCATCATTTCTCATGTATTCAATACATCTTCATGATAAAAGTTAAAACATAATATTGAAATGATTCATCATAGACACAAGTAATCAAGAATCATAAATTAATGTGACAAGAGTATATGAATCGAAATACTACTGTCCTAACACATGTATAACAGTCTTATAATAATTAAAAGAAGTCAAAAGACCATATTCTTTAAGTATAAGCACAATTCATAAGTTTATGGCCTATATGTTTATGGAGATAACCATCCTTACCTTAGGTTGAGTTGATGATAAATTGAGAATTACCAAGAAATGGTCCAAAAGAAATGTTAAGACCATAAACAAACATCAATAAATGTTAGAGAAGAAATCGGGAAGATCTAATGTTAAACAAAATTGGCTAAGGTTGCTGTCAACAACAACTTTGGTCAATGGTCTTTGGTCGATGGCATCGACCAAAGAGGATCGACCAAAACTTCTTCGGGACAGAATAGTGGATTTTGGGGGGTTTTGATCCGAAATTGGTTTTTCGGGGTTCGGATCAATCCGGAACTTGGAGGAATGCTTAATAACAGTATGAGGACACTACAAATCAAGAAATTAACATAATCCAATGGTCTAAATAGAAAGCCCCAAATTGAGCTATCAAGTTCAAGAGACAAGTATCATAGCATGAATTGGAATTGATTACATTAGCATTGAAAGGGCATGCATTAGCTAGGGGAACTTATAGAAATTCAATTAGAATCATATGCTAGTGATAAACATGTACATAGCATACCATTCAACTCAGTTTTGTACAAAATGGCATAATGTTAAGAGGAAAATCAAAGAATACATATGTTAAGCTTGAGATGGGGGCATAGCATCAATAAATAGCTAGGAGGATCATAAGTTAAGCAAGAGTGGACACTTAGAGTGATGGTTGCAAGGTTGCAGCACCATCTCCAAGGTCTCAACAGCAAAACAGGGAAAGAAAAGAATAAAAAAAGGTAGAATAAAGAGTGGAATGATGAATCATACCTTGTAGTTGTAGATGGAGACAAGAAACAATGATTAACAATGAGTTTTGGTGGAGTATCCTTCACATATGCCTAGGAGTTGCTTTGGGAAGCTTCCCCCCACGTTCTCAGAAGTGAAAATGATTGCAATAGGGCTCAAAACACGAGGCTAGTATAAATAGATTAGGGAATATTCAAAAGCATCATTAACTTGGCTGACTGGGAAACTTTGGTCGATGGTCCTTGGTCGATGGCATCGACCAAAGAGGATCGACCAAAATATTTCTCAGCAGAAAAACAGGTATAGTTCAGCAACTTCAAGCATGGATTTGGAGGGCTATACAAGGTCAAATTGAATTGGGTTTTCTTCTACAATTCAATCAAGAAGTCTAGTTTTGGGGAATACCTTCAGATTGTGCATGGGAGGTCATTAGGTACTTCAACTAAATCATTCTTCTCTGATGTGCAGACTTTCCTTAAACACTGACAATGTACTCAAGCAAGGGGTATCATCGTCAATGTCCATGGGCTCGGTCTCCGACTTGTAATTATCAATCAAAAGGGTCCATAACCACCGCTTCGGGTCTTCGGACCTAAATACAACAGTGGATCCGGGTTAGGGTCAGGGTTAGAATAGCGCTGGATATTATACATGCGCTAGTACTTAGACCAATGTTGATGTGAGAGAGCGGTAACCTATACCCCCAGCCATGGATTGTCCCGAGGGATGAAGGACCCACTACCAGCCGGCGTTGTGAGATGAGACCCTCCTAAAGAAGTACGGTGCTATGACTTAAAGCATGTCTGCCAATAGAGACCAGCATACGTAGAGTTAGATTCATACATTCATTGTTTGTCTCATACCATATTATATTCATACTTTGCTTTGGAATCATGCCATTTATATTATTATGGATTTAACTGCTTTACTGGGTTTCTTTTGAAACTCATTCCTTTTGTACTATGTCTTGTTAGATTTCTCTACGGCTCCAGAATATTATGACTGCTTGTATGAAGAAGCGCAGGGAGAGGAGACATATTTCCAAGAAGGTGATTGCGGTTACGACGATTTCCTTGAAGATTCCTCGGGTGGTCATACTGCGTACAATGCTTAGTCCGTCGATTGAATGGAAGCGTCCTTGTGTTATTTTTAAGATTTACACTTATAGAGATGTTCTCTATAAGATTGATAACGATTTAGTTACTCATTGCACTTGTTATTGGGATTAGTTTTAATCTCTTTTCCTTTTCTTTATGAACTACTATTCCGCTGTGATTGGTAGAGTGAGATTCCGCCTCACTTTACTTTATGATTTTGACATTATTGTTACCTTTCGTACTCTGATGATATATGATTTTAATCCTTCCTTATTTGGATCTCTCATTTATACTTTGCACATTGATTATTTATGTTCATGATTATGTTATTGCTTATGTGGGAGGATGATTTCCTCGATACTTGATCTTCGGGGCTGTGGATCACACACTCGGGTATGCCAGGTAGGGTACCGGATGGGTGGATGTGACATAACACACTATTGGCCCAATCGACCAATCAATCGACCAATCAGGTCAGCAAGGCCCAAACAGGGAATTGGAGGATCAAAAATGAACACCAAACCTAAAGGACTTTTACACACACATCAAGTGACATACCTAGGGTGTGGAAATGCCTTCGAACCAAGTCAGATAATACTCCAAGTCTTTCAACTAATCTCATCTTCAGTCAGGTGCAGTTTCCTTTCTAGTTCAGAGCAAGTTTCCATAATTGGAACATCAACATCAACATCCATGGGTTCAGAGTCAAACTTCATATCTTCCACTGAGATGGCCCACAGTTGACTTCTTCCTTTACTCAGGGTCATCGGACCTACAAACAACAGGGTTTTCGGGTCAAGGTTAGGGCTGGGTTTCACATAAATGCTGTGATTTCGCCAAGGCCAAGGCATCCTCATCTAAGGTTCTTTTATCTGGGCTTACGAGGATAGCCCCTCGGAAACCACTAGGACATTGGAAAGGAGGACGGGGTGGACCCTTCGTTTGAGAAAGAACGACCTAAGAAGTAGCTGAAGTTTATGGCCTCAAATAGACTTTGGAGGATGAGGCAGAAGAATCACGTGAAGTAGCCGTAGATTCTAGCCTTAGAGCACTCTGGGCAGAAGGACTAGCAGAATCAGAAGCAGTGGCAGACTCAGAGGCGTCCCGAGGCTCAACACTTGGAACATCATCAACTCAAGCCCGAGCAGCTTGTTCCTGAGCTTCCAAGTCTCTATGGTTCATCTCAACTATTTCCTCGTAGGACTAAGATCATCGTCAGGAGAACTCTTGCTCGAGTCATGAGGACGGTCATCATCCGAAGACTGCTCATGCAAATCCTTCAAGACGGTCCCCGGAACATGAGATTGAAACCTAAAACCTCTCAAACTCGGCCTGGGTTTCTTCGGAGCCATGATCGGGAGAAAAGAACTTACTGTTTAAAGGTTGAAGGATCTCAAAGCTTAGTCGGGAGCAATTCTTGATCAAGAGCAACGAAAATAGTGGATTGGAACAAAGAAGGAAAGGGGTATTTATACTACCGGAAGAGGCGTTACTATTCTTCATCGGACGGTGACAACGTTTCAAGATCGACGGTTCAAGGAAGAAGACGTTTCGTCTTCCCGAGGTAGCCATAATGACTATAAACCCAGCCATTTGATGTGGCAAAGTTGGGCTGGACGTGAACTTTGAGAAAACCGTTAGCATAACGGCTAGTCACTTCACACAAGAGCATTAAATGCACCCAACAGTGTGACTCCCTTACTATCCGGCACAATGTAAACAACATTCGGGATAGGGAGCTTGTGATAAGGGAGTTTCCTACCCGACTGGCTAGGACCCGGGCGGGGGCTTAACATGTCATATAGTCGGGACAATTACCGACCAACTTGATCAAGGCGTTACATACGCTGGACTTATATGGCAACCACTCTCAATATGGAATGTCAACTCAGCAGCCGATTGAGCGGGACCAACGACAAGGAGGCATAATCCCAGGAGAATCAATAGCCCTCGTCGGGTAAACTTACCAAATCAGTAAAAGGTAACACTTACAGTGTAAAAGCAAGGACTCACCCCTCCGGTAAGCATCCAATACATTATGAATATAGTCTTAGTAGCTCTTGCACGAGACCTTAACCTGTTCACCGTCTGACTAAGCCATCGGAAGCGGTTGCTCGACAAACAAGCTGGCCCGCGTGTAATCTTTTTTGCAGGACTCATCGTCCCAAGAACGAGAGGAGGTTTAATTGGGAGTAGCGATATAACTGTGACACATCAGTTGCATCAATGTGCAATGTCATCTTCTTTTGTGTAAACTAACCCCTTTGTATGGATGTTTATTATTTGATTCCTTGCTGGGTTTCATGGTTTTTAGGTGAAAGAAACTTCTGTTTCATGTTTGAGATTAACTTGTCGGATTTCAGATGTGGGGTCCCTTATATTTGTAGCGACCCTTGGGGGGTAGTTTAGTTAATGCATTATTAATTCTTAGCGTAAGGATATTGAAAAAAATGACTCTGTGGCCCAATGGATAAGGCGCTGGTCTACGGAACCAGAGATTCTGGGTTCGATCCCCAGCAGAGTCGTTCTTTTTGGCCAATTTCCCTGAGAGCCGACATTCTAAACCATCCAAGCCCTTCAAACTCAAATCCCACGTTCATGTGTAGGGTTGCATTGCGATTCAACGTGCACAATATGAGATTCAACAGTTGTAAATAAATAATTTTTGTTTTACTTCTTTAAGTATGATATTTATCAAATTTACAGATTAGGTCCCTGACTCGGGGTTATACGAATAATCGATGTTGAGATCTGAAGAAAGCATCCAAGACCCTCCCTCTTCATCCAACGCACAGAGGGAGATGCAAATGCTTCATTATAGATTTGTCCAGGCTACATTGGATGAGACTTAACCTTCCCCCAAACCATGTCCCTATTTTGAATCCATACTTTAATGCCCTAGCTGTTTCATAATTTACATCAATCTTAGAAAATAAAGATTCAAAATCTGGGCGAAAGCCCTTAACAGCAACTTCCGAATCTTTACTTGTTTCTCCAAAAGAAACCTCCAGTATCACTCCCCCGCTCGTCGTCGCAGGTTCCATAATTGCATCTTGAACAGAAACCCTAGAATCCATCTTTCAGCCTCTCTGGATTTATCTCCGCTAGAACACTAGCTTCTACAAGTCCCACTTTCTCCGGCTCCACATGTTCCTTTTCCGAACTAACAATCCCACCATCTAAATTTTTGGTTTCTGCGTGATGGACTTTGACCCATTGGGGATTTGAGAGACAAGGCATGTAGACAGAGATTCAAGCAATGAAAGACAAAAATCCAAAAAACCCAAATAAGAAAGACAGAAATCCAAAAAACCCAAATGGGGAGAGACAAGAAGTGATGAGATTGGGGCTTCTTTCGCTTCACTTGAATCACTTCCTCTCTTTTTCTTTGCTTTGGGCAGATGGGTGTGGGGTTATGAAGATTGAGTTTTAAAGTGGATGTTTTGGTGGGCTGAGAGAAGTGGAGTTGCGATCTGCAAAAGAAGGTAGAAGTTGCAGGTCTGAGATTATCAACGCTGAAGGTCCGGCGGATGGAGAGAAACGAATGAGGGTTTGGTTTTGTAAATTTCTAAAATACAAAACCTTTGAAGGTAAAAAAGAAAAAAATTATTTACATTATGATATGGGAAAAATCATAATCGAACCGGGTCCGCCTGTGGTTCGATCCTCGACCCCGGTCGGGAAGAATGGAAGCGACTCGCATCCAAGCAGGCCAAGTTTAAGAGTTAACTTGCTGAGGAAGCAAACTGACTCAATCAACCAGAACGCCCGAATCTGTGATAATCGGAGCAAACGATCATGCTTACTTGGGTAACTGCCACGCTATGATGGTGCAGTTATCATTATCCTCCCACGAACGGATCTATTAGTAACGGATCTAATCGTTAAGATTGGACGGCCACCCGAAGAAGGTTCGAGTAAATCCAACGAAGGAGATTCGAGGGCAAATCCTATATAAACACCACCTACTTTCAAGAGTCCTATCTGAATCGTATTCTCAATATTCGTATTCATACTTTTGCTCTGTGCTCAAGCAGAGCCTTTTGTGATCAGTTCATTAGCTGACTTAGCCTTTGGAGGTGGACTCCCGACCCCAGCGGTTGGGCCACATCTGACGATTGTTTTTGCAGGTCATCTATCAGAGATCTAAGGGCTGAGTAGATTTTGGACGCACCATTTGGCGCCGTCTGTGGGAATCGCTTCAGAAAACCATGGTTACCAGATCATCAGCGGTAGCGGCAGTGGTTGCGGCTGCTCAGCGAGAAGCTGACTGAGAAGCTGACACACAACTTCCTAGATGGGAACAATCCAGAGGATATCCCTAAAGGAAGTCCACCCCATGAAGTTCGAGAAGATGGTGGTCATGGGGGTGATGATCAATTGCATCCTCCTAATCCACTCCAACAGCAGTTGGATCAACTAAAGCTGCAACTTCTGGAGATGAACCAAATGCTTCGTACGTTGACCAGGCAAGTGGTGGCGCCGCAGGCTCCTGATCAACTCGAAGCGGCAAGGCGTATGAGAGAAAGGGAGGAAATAATTACCTCTCTTCCACAAAGGGAAGGAAGGCCTCAAGAGGACCAAAATGTTGGTCAGAATTTCCAGGAAGACGCTCGGAGACAGGACAGAGAACCAAGAAGAACGAGAGAACTCCTTAGAAGAGACGAGCGATTTGAAAGACCGCAAGGAAGCACAACTCATTCAACGACAAGGTTGGGTGTAGGAGTGCGAACTCATTCACCAACTCCTAGGCATGTAGTTCGGGACAATGCTCGCATCGTTGTTGACCATTCGATGCACATTGGCCAAGAGCTGGCCAATATTAACCAGAGACTCGAACAATTGTCCAGAGGAAGAATAACCGATGATTTTATTCGGTCACTAGAAATACCCCGTTCGCCGAGGCAATAGTCGGATATCAATTTCCTCATAATTTCCGGTTACCAACCTTTTCTTCATTTGACTGTTCAGGAGATCCTATTGCTCACATTAGCTATTATCAGCAAACTATGGCTGTAGCTGGTAATTCAGATGAAAACCTTTGCAGGGTATTCGGTTCATCTTTGACCAGAGCAGCACAGAAGTGGTTCTCAAATCTTCCCTCGGGAAGGCTTGTGGACTTTGAGGAGCTGGCACAGAAATTCATCGGTCGATTCCAAAGTGGAATACAGATTAAGAAGACCGAGGAGACCTTGTTCACCATCAAACAAGGGAAAAGTGAATCGATTCGGGAATACCTGAAAAGATTCAACAGGGTCACAATGGAGATTGAGAATCTAGATGAACAGGTAGCTAAAATTGGTTTGTTCACTGGAGTCACCAATTGAAGACTCTTGGAATTATTACTTCAGGACATGCCTACCACCTATGTTGAACTGGTGCAAAGGTGTTAGAAGTAGGTAGAGGTAACGAAGATCCTGGATGCACGTCAGGGAGACACTAAGGCCCCTGCAAAAGAACAGAAAGCTCCCAAGAAAAAGCAGAAGCCGAAGCAAAATGTTCGGGATCGAGTTGGAAGGCCTCGCTCGGTGTGGTGACAGAAGTCTCCCGATCAAAGCGAGTATACACCATTGAATACTCCTCGGGCAGACATCTTGAATATTATCAAAAGGCAAGATATCTTGAAATGGACACCAAAGCTTCCAACAAAGCCTGGGGAGCAAAACAGGGAGAAGTATTGCTGTTTCCATAAGGACTACGGTCACTATACTAATGATTGCAGGCATTTGAAGGCGATATTGAAAGATTAATATCGCAGGGTCACTTGTCCAGCTTCGTCAAAGGGAGACAGACAGAACCACGAGCAACCAGTGACAAAAGGGAGCGTTCGGTAAGTCGGGAACAACCAACCGAGGCTCCTCAATCTAAGAAGGGCAAAGAAGTGATCGATGCCACCCGATCACCCATACTGACAATATTTGGAGGACCTAAACCCGAGTCACTCCAAAAATTGAAAGCCAAATCCAAGTTCATTGGAACTGGAGAAACCCAGAAGCAGAAGAGACCGAATGGTGAGGGTTCGATCTCCTTCGGTGAAGAAGATGAACGAGACGTATGTATACCTCACGATGACGCCATAGTCATCAAAGTAGAAATTGCACGCCGGGAAGTGCACATAGTGTTGATTGACATAGGGTCTGCTGCAGACCTTTTATCTTATGAGGCTTATCAAAAGCTGAAAGTCGAGGAGGATCTAATGGAACCATCATCTACACATCTTTAGGGCTTTGCGGGATCCTCAACTATAGCCGAAGGATCGTACAACTGGATTTATCAGTTGGGAGTTTCCCCAAAGAAACTACTATTCGAGTGAATTTCTTGGTGGTTCGGGAACTTCCAGCTTACAATGTCATCCTCGGCAGACCATCCCTTTCAAAGCTAGGTGTTGTAGTTTCGACAAAGCACCTGAAGATAAAATTCCCAACTAATATGGGTGTGAAACCCAGCCCTGACCCTAATCTGGAAACTCTGTTTATTGTAGGTCCAGTGACCCGAAGTAAGGCAAGAAGTCATCTTTGGGCCATTTCTGTTGAAGACTTGATGGCTGGATTGGAATCCATGAGTGTTGATGCTAGTGTTCCAATGGTGGAAACTGCACCCAGATGAAGATTGGATTAGTTGATGGTCTTGGAGTGGTCTCTGTATTGATTCAAAGGCATTTCTAACTCCTAGGTATGTCACTCTAGAGGTGTGCAAAACCCCTTGATGTTTGGACTTGATCTAAGCCTTCAATTCCCTGTTTTGAAGTTGCTGTCTTGATTGGTCGACTCATTGGTCGATTGGATCAATCGACCAATTGATTCTGTTTTTAAAATTTGAATCCTATCACTTCTATTTAAGTCTAATCTCGGGAATACTCCGCCTCATCTGCCTCCTAAGCCTCTGGAACGAGTTAGAACCCTAATCTAACCCATTCCCTTGCATTCTTTGGTGATCTCTTTCAAAGACTTGAAGAATTCTTCATCTTTCTACGGCAAAGGTATGATCTCAACCACTCTCTCTTCTATCTCTGATTTTCTTTCTTTTATTCTGTTTTCATTGAGATCAGAAAGGTGATGAAGCATTCTTGTAATCATCAATTCTCTGATCTCACCATATTCTTTAAGACTCATGATCATCATCATGTTCTTAAACCCTACCTATTGAATTCTTGAAAACCCTAACCCTAATTCTTTGAAACCCTAATCTGTGTGATTGTCTGGAGAACTTTTGGTAACCTCCCTTGTGAAGGAAAATCTTCTTGAGTAATATTGTGTTAACCTAAACTTCATCATTGAATGACCCTTCTTGTTATTCTTGGCTAACAATTTATCTCCCTTCATCCAGATCTCACAATTATTTTCTGAGGGAACCAAAAAGGGTAAAACCCTAATTCTTGGGTAAGATCAAGAACCTCTAGTTTAATCATGGTAACCCAATTATTATGTTTCCTTTACTAGATCTGAATTCTTTCATATCCTAGTTCATTATCTTTAATCTTTCTATTTTTTTCCCTCCTAACCTATGATAACCCTAATCAGGTTAACCTCATGATTTCTAGGTTGTAACTTGAGAATTGTTTTGAGTTATGGTTTGATATCCTCTATACCCTAGAATACTACCATGATAATTCCCCTCTTAATTGTACCCTTTTGAACCATCGAATTCGGTTCGGATTCTCAAAATTCGGATTCTTGCAGGCCATTGATCGCATTGGTCGACTCATTGGTCGATGGTCCAGCAGATCAAACAATCGACCAATGAGTACAACAACCTCAATCTTGGTCTGTTTCGATTGATTTATGATCTTTTCCTTTATGCATCTTTCCTAACATGTTGTGTGCACTTGTTTAGGACTGTCTTCTCAGGTTTTGTCAAGATCATACTTGATTCTTTAAGATTCCATTCAAGTTAGAAGGTAAGGACAGTTGATTCCTTAACTACATAGATTGCTTGTTCTCTGGTTTCTACTTTATGAAACTATGAGATTACCTACTGTTATTGTATTTTAATTCTGATCTCCTACTGTGGGAACAGTAGCACTTAATTATATCATCTTTTCATTGTTTATGTTATATGAATTACTTATTACTTGCTTAATCTGATGTTGCTTTTACATTCTCTTTTATATGATGAACTACGGTTGTGTATGTCATGACCGATCTGAGAATGTGTTTGCTTAAGTTTGGTTTGGGATTGGGAAGTGTCCTTTTGACACTTCTGTCCTTGAACATTATCGGAAATAGTATGGGATGTTTCCGGGGTTGCCCATCAACACTTTCCCGAATCAATGGTTGTCATACCTAGGGATGTCTAGCAGTGTTTGGCTAGGATATACCCTTGTTATATCAGACCTGATTCGGAAGGGTATTGAGACCGAACGACCCGTGGTAGCAATGGGGATTCACGGGCACTCAAGACCGGTGAGTTATATCTGTGAGAGGACGGGAATCACATTGTGGGGGCCATTTATTGGAGGGTTGCATATGGCTAGACTTGGGCTCATGGGCACTCGAGACCGGTGAGTTATATCCGTGAGAGGACATGAGAGCTTCCTGTTTACCATATGTGGATAACCAATAGGGTTGATGAGTCCGGTGAGTAATATCCGTGACTCTAGTGTGAAGGATACCAGAAAGGATCCCGAGAGGGGAGGAATGGAAGTATCTGGAACTGACTTGATATAACTGAGTAGATGACTTGCATTGGGCTAGGCTTTTCCTTGACATGCACCGGTACTTATGCCAAATGGTTGTGAGAGAGTGTGTTGACTTAACCCCCTACCATGGTTTGTCTGAGAGGGATGCCCGGACCCACTACCAACATGAGCCGTATGCGTGACCTACCCAAAGAAGTACGGTGCTATGACTTAAAGCATGTCTGCCATAGAGACTAGCATACATAGAGTTAGATGCATACACATTACTTGTTTCATACTGCATTGCATCATGTTATGTTTTGCCACATGTTATCTATGATGTTATGCATTAACTACCTTACTGAGTTTCTTCGAAACTCATTCCTGCTGTATATTTCTTTTTGTTAGATTATCCTGCAGGTACAGAATACTATGACGAGCGATGCAAAGACAAAGCACAAGCTGATGAAGCGTATTACACGCAAAGTGCGGCGGAACGATCAAGATTACTTTGATGATCCCCCGGCGGATCAAACTGCGTACTACTTTTGAGAACGGCATAGAGTTAGAACGGATTCATTGGATTGATGAAGTCCATACTTATGAAGACATTATCTATAAACTTGAAGACGCTTGATCTTAGTTTATTTATTAGTACATTTGTTTCATTTGTAATCCCTTTTTGATTTTTATACTACGTTCCGCTATTTTGGTAAAGTGAGTTTCCGCCTCACTTCACTCCTTTTTGATATCATTGGATATCTGGTATCTTTCTGCACTCTGATTATTCTGATTGTTCATTTCTTGTTTTGAACCTTGTTTATAATATTAAACCTTGATTTATTTTTGTTCATGATTATGTTATTGCATATGTGGGAGGATGATTTCCTCGATACTTGATCTTCGAGGCTGTGGATCACACTCTTGGGTATGCCAGTTAGGGTACCGGCTGGGAGGATGTGACAGAATGGTATCAGAGCCCAAAGTTCAAGGAAATCCTAACCACGTAAAAACAATGAATGTTAACATTCCCGAGTCGGGAGATCCAAAAGTGACTCATCTACTCTTAGAAGTGAATAATAGAACACTTGGACTAGAAACTATTAGTGAAGCATAACTGGATACTTCTGAATAATGCACAATAATTATATTTAAACAATTGTCACTTAATGCAATAAAAGAAAGGTGTATAATACACAATAATAAAGTGAAACAGGGAGAACTTCATTAACTTTAAGAAAAGTTTTACAACTACTACATCTGAAAAGCATAAATGAAAATCCTAGTACAGTTTATCTAGGTGATCTCCTCTGATCTCTGTAAGCTCGGAACTCCTCTGATAGCTGAGTCACCTGATACTCTATCCTATCCTGTCGTGACTCCATCCTCTCATATAGCTGCTCCTGTCTGACCTCCATCCTCTCCAACATGGAAGTCATCGATCTCATCTGTGCACTGAGATCCGAAGTCTCTGGAACCGCATAAGAAGGACCACCTGTCTCGAAGTGCGAGGAAGGGAAATCGTGATGCTCCGGCACTGTCTCGTGCATCTCAGTATCATCTCCGGCCTGATCATCATCACTGTCAGGACCGATATCCTCTCCACCATCCTCCGACTCCTGCTCATCCTCCTCGTCTCGTCATCCTTCTCACCCTCGGGACCAGAGGAGATCTCTCCGTTGCCGTGTCGGTCCCATCCGACGTACCATCCTAGTCCCCATGACGTATCCTCGTGGACCAGTGTCCACTGGTGTATCCTCGAAACTGACCCCGAAATGCCTGAAGATCAAAGTCAGTAACCTCCCATAGCAAAGATTCCGCATGCTAGGTCGCAGAACCAGATCCAGCATGACCTGCTGTATGATGTAGGAAAGGTCAATCTCGAAGCCCATGTAAATCCGATAGATGACTATGGCCTCCATCACTGTAATCCTATGGTGATGTCCAGCCTTCGGCATGATGTTTCGACCAACAATGCAACCGATAACTCGTGCAGAATCTGTCATCTATCCGCTGTTCCTCGGAATGAAGCACCGGCGGCTGTCCCACAGTGTAGAGCATATCTCGCGCAACTCATATGGCATCAAGTAGCTATCTATAGCTGCTCCTGCAGGTATCCATACGCACTGATCTGGGTAGTGAGGGATCCGCAAGATCTCGGCTAACGATCTGGTGGAAAAGCGATCTGAGTCTGAAGGACCCTGCTCCTGAGGACAAGTCTAAGTGGATGCCCTGGACCTCTAGCCTCCTCGGTGTAAGTAAGGTTACTGAAGAACAACCTCACTAGCTCAGGGTATACCAGCAGATCCTCAGTAAAGAGATGAGTCCACTGCAAGGTGTCGAGCCTCTGCTGTATCCTAAAGACCCGGAGCTAGCGAAGGTGTAATAGACGTCCTAGCTCGATCTGGCAGTAGCTGAAGTAGGCCTCATACAGGAACTCGGCCTGTGGAGTGTCGAAGCGATCTGGTCTCAGGACATGCTGTCTAGGCTCTGAAGGATCCTGACCTCTACCTCTGAGTGCCCCTACTATGCGACCTCTACCTCGTCCGCGTACCCCTCTCGGCATAATAAATATCTGTAGTAGAGACAAAGACATTGTTGGTTAAGTGCTATTTCAAGATTTAAGCCAAAAGGGTATTTTCGTAAATTTTCGGAAAATTTCAAATTTGGGGGAAATTTGATTTGAAGATACTAGCATGTGCATAATACTTGGAATTGCATGTCTATGAAATTCATTTGATAAAATTCGATCGAAAGCTTGGCATAAAGCGAAAAATTCAGCAAGAAAGAATTTGGGGATTTTGCATTCTAGGTCAAAATTGTTTTTTTGAAAAGTTGAAATTGGTTAAATCAAACTATATGGACATATCTACAGTATCATTTGGAGCATGTAGCAATTGATTTCATGCGAAAACTCCAAGCGGTTTGTGAGAAATCAAAATTTTTCTAAAGATAACGATTTCGGTACGAAAACTTTGCGAGAAGTGCAAGAAGGTGTTAGAACTTGTTGTCTATTCATGGCATTGTGTGTAAAACCTAGGGAATATGTTTCTAAGTATTCCTAAACATGATTTCTAACAATGGATACAAGTAAAACATGGATTTGATTGAAATGCAAGCATGAGAAGATGAAAGTAAAAGAGAAATGATAGTCTTACCTTGTGTTTGATGAATGTGAGTTGTGGTGTTGTTGTTAAAACACTTGAATCACCCAAAGATGCTTGAAAGAACCTTAGAAGATGTTTCCCTAGAGCTCACTCACTTGTGGAAGAAGTTAGAATGAAGTTTGAATGTGAAAATGAGGCTTATAATGCGAATTTTCGGGATTCGTGAGCATTGGTCGACTCATTGGTCGATTGGGTCAATCGACCAATCAACCGACCAATGGACCCAGTAGCTCCAATTTTGGTTGAAATGTTGGAAAATGTGATTTTTGTCCTATGAATTGTTGTTGGATGACTAAATGGATGTGTTTAAGCATGAATTAAATTTTCAAAATCATTTGGACATATTGATTTCATTGAAACTTCGAAATTTGGAATTTTGACGTTTCCGGTTCTTGCAGAATGGTTACTCTGAGAAGTGGGCGTGGTGAATCCAGTGGTCATGGAAGTGGTCGTGGTGAAATACCTGAAGGCGGT
Organism: Hakea prostrata; assembly: GCF_041222555.1. Taxonomy (NCBI): domain Eukaryota; kingdom Viridiplantae; phylum Streptophyta; class Magnoliopsida; order Proteales; family Proteaceae; genus Hakea; species Hakea prostrata. Next base: position 41,536,031 of record NC_142608.1, read on the forward strand.
CATGATCAGCAGACTGGTGACCAAGGTACCCAGGACATACCAGGTGCCTCGAATGTCGGAAGCATTCATGATATTGCCAACATCATGGGCAATATGATGCAACAGCAAGCAGCTCAGTTTAATCAGATGTTGAAGGGTTTCATGACACTGCATAATGAGACTCGTGCTGGTGTTAATGTGAATCCTCATGCCGCAATTCCAAATGCTGGTGGCCTTGCTGGAACTCCTCATACTCGCCTGATAGAGAGTTTTCTGAAGATGCAGGTGCCCAACTTTACTGGTGTTACCAAGGATCTCTTGTTCCCTAACAAGTGGATTCGTGAGTTGGAAAAGACTTGTCGTCATCTGCAATGCTCCGAAGCTCAAAAGATTTTGTTTGCTGAGCATAAGTTGCAGCATGAAGCCGATGCTTGGTGGACTTCCACTTGGCTGTTTTTGGAAGGTTTGCATGCGGGTGTTGTAACTTGGGATTTATTCAAAGAGGCTTTTTGCATGAATTATTTCCCTGAGGCGGTAAAGGATGCGAAGGAAGCTGAGTTCATGGCTCTCGCACAAGGATCCTTGTCTGTGTTAGAGTACCAACAGAAGTTTGAGGAACTTCATTTCTTTGCTCCGGATTCCCTGAAGCCTGATATTGCTAAGGCGAAGAAGTTCTTTAAAGGATTGTGCCCTGCCATTAAAGGCTATCTCACTGTCCAGCCTATAGAGAGCTATGCCCAAGTGGTGCAGAACTCGAAGAAGTTGGAAGAAAATGAAAAGGAGAATGCTCGCATGCAAAGGCCTTGGCAGTCTAGAAACCCTGGTTTGGTGGATCGTAATCATCGGCGCTTTGTGAGACCTACACCCTATCCCACTCCTGCTTTTCAGCCTAGGAGTATAGGTCAAAGCCCTGGTCTCCGACGACAGCTGGTCGGTTTCGAGATGGCGGGAATCGACCACCAGTGAATGCAAGTGCTAGGCCGGTGAATGCGAGTCCTAAGCCTTTTGTTCAGAAGCCTCCTGTTGCAGCTGTCCCGGTAGGACCAAGCAATCCTATTTGCTTCTACTGTAAGCAGTCCGGTCATTTTGCTCGCGATTGTCCGAAGAAGCCTGTCCAGCAGCCTATTCCAGTGGTGAAGAGTGCTCCTGCTCCTCCCTCTGGTAGAGTGTTCAGTATCTCTAGTACTGAGCAAGATGGAAGCCATGATGTGATCACAGGTACATTGTCAGTCGCTTCTTTTCCTGCATTTGTTTTATTTGATACGGGTGCATCTCATTCCTTCATATCATCTGCATTCATTAAGAAGACTGACCTAATCCCTGAGAAATTGTCTAGTTGTTTATTGATTAGTACACCTACTGGTCCTATTGTGAAACTAGATAAAGGATTAGTTAAATGTCCGGTGTTGGTTGGTAAGATAAACTTGGAAGCTAATTTGGTACTTCTTGATATGAAAGACTTCGATGTTATTTTGGGAATTGACTGGTTAACAGCCCACAAAGCTGTATTTCTTTGCTCCTCGAGAAAGATTCAATTCAATACTTGCGTAGGTTCAATTTTTGAATTTCAAGGTGAGAAAAGACGGGTTGGTAAAAAGATATTGTCTACACTGATGCAAATCTACACCATAGTAGATGATGCTTCTTCTGAAGGCAAGAGAAAAGTGGAGAAAAGAGTTGATGAAGTCAAAGTTGTCTGTGACTTTGTTGATGTCTTCCCTGATGAACTATCGGGAGTGCCTCCAGATAGGGGCATGAAAGGCATCTAGATTTCACTTTGCAAAGACTGCGGGAAAAGAAACTTTATGCTAAGTTTAGCAAGTGTGATTTCTGGCTAAAGAGTGTAGTATTCCTCGGCCATGTGGTTTCTGCTGAAGGTATTCGTGTTGATCCTGAGAAAGTTCAAGCAGTTGCTGATTGGGAAAGACCGAAGACTGTAACGGAAATAAGAAGTTTCCTTGGTCTGGTAGGTTACTATAGAAGGTTTATTGAGAACTTTTCTCGGTTAGCTGCCCCTATGACTAAGTTGACCCGGAAAGAAGAGAAGTTTGTTTGGTCTGACGCTTGTGAGAAGAATTTCCAAGAATTGAAGGATAGACTGACAAGTGCCCCGGTTTTGACTATACCTGATAATTCTGGTGGTATGACGGTCTATACTGATGCGTCGAAGATTGGTTTGGGTTGTGTACTGATGCAGCACGGTAAGGTTGTAGCCTATGCCTCTCGGCAATTGAAGGATTATGAGTGGAATTACCCCACTCATGATTTAGAGCTTGCTGCTGTTGTTTTTGCTTTGAAGATTTGGAGACATTACCTCTATGGTGAGAAAATTGCCATATTCACGGACCATTGGAGTTTGAAATACTTCTTTACTCAGAAAGAGTTGAACATGAGGCAACGAAGATGGTTGGAACTAGTCTCTGATTATGATTGTGATATTCAGTATCACCCTGGTAAGGCAAACGTTGTTGCTGATGCTCTTAGTAGGAAGATTCAGAAGAAGGTTTTGGATTTGAATGCTTTGAGTCTACCCTTGTTGTCTTCTATTGAGAGTTTTGATTTGGAAGTTGTTCCTGAGAATTCTGTTGTTGTTCTTTCTGCTATGATGGTAAGGTCTGGTCTTAGAGATAAGATTGTTGTTTTGCAGAGTTCTGATCCGGAACTTAAGGACAAAGTTGAGAAGATTTCTTCGAATCCTGAATCAGATCCCGACTTTGGTATATCTTTGGATGGTGCTTTATTGTTTAGAAGTAGATTGTGTGTGCCAGCAAATGAAGATCTTAAGAAGGAAATATTGAAGGAAGCACACCAATCAATCTTTACAGTACACCCTGGAAGCACCAAGATGTACAAGGACTTGAAGGAACATTTTTGGTGGATTGGGTTGAAGGCCAATGTTGACGACTTTGTTGCCAAGTGTGAGACTTGCCAGCGTGTGAAAGTCGTTCATCAACCTCCATCTGGATTGCTTCAGCCCCTTCCTGTTCCTAACTAGAAGTGAGAAGATATCTCCATGGATTTCGTGACTAGCTTGCCTAGGACAAGTAAAGGCAATGACACTGTGTGGGTGATTGTTGATAGGTTGACCAAATCAACCCATTTTATTCCTATGAAGATCACTCATACTTTGGGATAAGCTAGCTAGACTTTATGTGGATAATGTGGTTCGTCTACATGGTGTGCCGATGAGTATTGTGTCCGATCGTGATCCTAGGTTCACCTCAAGGTTTTGGAACAGTCTGCAGAAAGCCTTGGGAACCCAATTGAACTTGAGTACAACTCATCATCCACAGTCAGATGGACAGTCTGAGCGGACAATTCAAACTTTGGAAGACATGCTCAGATCTTGCGTGGTGGATATGGGTGGAAATTGGAATGAACACTTAGCTTTGGTTGAGTTTGCCTATAATAACAGTTATCAAGCAACGATAGGCATGGATCCGTTTAAGGCTTTGTTTGGTTGCACTTGTAGAACACCATTGTATTGGACTGAGACAGGTGAAAGAAAAGTCTTAGGTCCTGATTTGATTGAAGCTACAAGCGCAATGGTGGATATGATAAGAGAAAGGATTAAGTTTGCCCAGTCAAGACAAAAATCCTATGCTGACAAGAGAAGGACTGATCTGGAGTTTCAAGTTGGAGAGAAAGTTTTCTTGAAGGTTTCACCAATGAAGGGCGTGATGAGATTTAATATTAAAGGGAAGCTTAGCCCTCGTTTCATTGGACCTTTTGAAATTTTGGAAAAGGTTGGACCCGTTGCTTATCGATTGGCATTACCTCCGTCTATTGCTGCTGTGCATAATGTGTTCCACATTTCGATGCTCCGGAAATATGTTGAAAATCCGGAACATGTCTTACAGCGAGGCACTGAAGGGCTGAGTGCTGATCTTACCTATGATGAAGAGTCTGCTGAAATTTTGGATAAGAAGGACAAGCAATTGCGGAATCGCACCATCCCTTTGGTAAAGATTCGTTGGAAGGACCATACCCCTGAAGAAGCCTCTTGGGAGAAAAAAGAAGATATGAAGGAGAAGTTTCCTCATCTCTTTGGAAGCACAGGTACGCTTTCAATTTCAGGGACGAAATTTTTTTAAGGGGGGGAGAATGTGAAACCCAGCATTGACCCTAATCTGGAAACTCTGTTTATTGTAGGTCCAGTGACCCGAAGTAAGGCAAGAAGTCATCTTTAAGCCATTTCTGTTGAAGACTTGATGGCTGGATTGGAATCCATGAGTGTTGATGCTAGTGTTCCAATGGTGGAAACTGCACCCAGATGAAGATTGGATTAGTTGTTGGTCTTGGAGTGGTCTCTGTATTGATTCAAAGGCATTTCTAACTCCTAGGTATGTCACTCTAGAGGTGTGCAAAACCCCTTGATGTTTGGACTTGATCTGAGCCTTCAATTCCCTGTTTTGAAGTTGTTATCTTGATTGGTCGACTCATTGGTCGATTGGATCAATCGACCAATTGATTTTGTTTTTGAAATTTGAATCCTGTCACTTCTATTTAAGTCTAATCTCGGGAATACTCCGCCTCATCTGCCTCCTAAGCCTCTGGAACGAGTTAGAACCCTAATCTAACCCATTCCCTTGCATTCTTTGGTGATCTCTTTCAAAGACTTGAAGAATTCTTCATCTTTCTACGGCAAAGGTATGATCTCAATCACTCTCTCTTCTATCTCTGATTTTCTTTCTTTTATTCTGTTTTCATTGAGATCAGAAAGGTGATGAAGCATTCTTGTAATCATCAATTCTCTGATCTCACCATATTCTTTAAGACTCATGATCATCATCATGTTCTTAAACCCTACCTATTGAATTCTTGAAAACCCTAACCCTAATTCTTTGAAACCCTAATCTGTGTGATTGTCTGGAGAACTTTTGGTAACCTCCCTTGTGAAGGAAAATCTTCTTGAGTAATATTGTGTTAACCTAAACTTCATCATTGAATGACCCTTCTTGTTATTCTTGGCTAACAATTTATCTCCCTTCATCCAGATCTCACAATTATTTTCTGAGGGAACCAAAAAGGGTAAAACCCTAATTCTTGGGTAAGATCAAGAACCTCTAGTTTAATCATGGTAACCCAATTATTATGTTTCCTTTACTAGATCTGAATTCTTTCATATCCTAGTTCATTATCTTTAATCTTTCTATTTTTTCCCTCCTAACCTATGATAACCCTAATAAGGTTAACCTCATGATTTCTAGGTTGTAACTTGAGAATTGTTTTGAGTTATGGTTTGATATCCTCTATACCCTAGAATACTACCATGATAATTCCCCTCTTAATTGTACCCTTTTGAACCATCGAATTCGGTTCTGGATTCTCAAAATTCGGATTCTTGCAGGCCACTGTCTGCATTGGTCGACTCATTGGTCGACTGGTCCAGCAGACCAAACAATCGACCAATGAGTACAACAACCTCAATCTTGGTCTGTTTCGATTGATTTATGATCTTTTCCTTTATGCATCTTTCCTAACATGTTGTGTGCACTTGTTTAGGACTGTCTTCTCAGGTTTTGTCAAGATCATACTTGATTCTTTAAGATTCCATTCAAGTTAGAAGGTAAGGACAGTTGATTCCTTAACTACATAGATTGCTTGTTCTCTGGTTTCTACTTTATGAAACTATGAGATTACCTACTGTTATTGTATTTTAATTCTGATCTCCTACTGTGGGAACAGTAGCACTTAATTATATCATCTTTTCATTGTTTATGTTATATGAATTACTTATTACTGCTTAATCTGATGTTGCTTTTACATTCTCTTTTATATGATGAACTACTGGTTGTGTATGTCATGACTGATCTGAGAATGTGTTTGCTTAAGTTTGGTTTGGGATTGGGAAGTGTCCTTTTGACACTTCTGTCCTTGGACATTATCGGAAATAGTATGGGATGTTTCCGGGGTTGCCCATCGACACTTTCCCGAATCAATGGTTGTCATACCTAGGGATGTCTAGCAGTGTTTGGCTAGGATATACCTGTCACATCCTCCCAGCCGGTACCCTATCTGGCATACCCGAGAGTGTGATCCACAGCCTGAAGATCAGGTATCGAGTAATCAACCTCCCACATAAACAATAACATAATCATGAACAATAACAATAAAAGTGCGGAAGATAAACCATAGATCCAATAAGGAAAGAATGAATCATAAATAAATCAGAGTACTAGATATAATCAGAGTGTCAAAAACAGATAAGTAAAGTGAGGCAAAATCCCACTCTACAACCAGCGGAAAAGTAGTTCTAAAAGAGAATAAGCTAGACAAAATCTAATCCCAGTAGCAAGTACAATGGGTAACTAAATTGTTCTCCACTTTATAGACAACATCCCTATAAGTATAAATCTCAAAAACGGCACAAGGGCGCTTCCACTCAATGGTCGGACTAAGCATCGTACGGAGCATAACCACTCGCGGGATCTTCAGTGTAATTGTTGTAACCGCAATCACCTTCCCCGGAGATATGCCTCTTCGCCTTGCGCTTCTTCATAGGGACCGTCATAATATTCAGCACTGCAGAATAGTCTAACAAACATTGTACAATAAAGGAATGAGTTTCAAAGAAACTCGGTAAAGCGATTAAATCCATAATAACATAAATGGCGGGATTTCGAACAAACATAAATGCAATATGGTATGAGACAAGCAATGAATGAATGAATCTAACTCTATATATGCTGGTCTCTATTGGCAGACATGCTTTAAGTCATAGCACCGTACTTCTTTAGGAAGGTCTCAATCACTCATCATCAGTTGGTAATGGGTCTGGCATCCCTCGGGACATTCCATGGCTGGGGGTTAAGTCACCACTCTCTCACATCACCATTGGTCTAAGTACCGGCGCATGTCGGGGTAAAGCCTAGCCAAATGCCGTCTTCTACTTAGTTACATCAAGTCGATCCAGATACGTCCATTCCTCGTCCCGACGATCCTTTCCGGTATCCTTCACACTAGAGTCCTCATAGTCCCTGACTACGGACTCATCAACCCTATTGATCATCCACATATGGTAAATGGGAAGCTCTCACGTCCTCTCACGGGTTGGTTATCGGTCTTGAGCGCCCGTGAGCCCAAGTCTAACCATATGCAACCCTACCAATAAATGGCCCCCACAATGTGATTCCCGTCCTCTCACGAGTTGGTTACCGGTCTTGAGCGCCCATGAATCCCCATTGCTACCACGGGTCGTTCGGTCTCAATACCCCTCCGATTAGGGTCCCGACATAACGGGACATCCTAGCCAAACACTACTAGACAGTCCTAGATATGTCATCCAACAGTTTAGGAAGGTGTCCAGAGGGCATCTCCGGAAACATCCCATAATATTCCCGTAGTAGTCCAAGGACAGAAGTGTCAAAAGGACACCTCTCCTTTCCAAACCATACTTAAGCATACACATGCATCAATTCATATCATCACATATATGGTAACTTCATATATGGAAAGAAATCAATAATTACAATCACTTTGTATATAATTGGTAAGTAAATCATACATGAGTCAATTCAATATGATTAAGTAATGCTACTGATATCAAGATAGTACCACAGTAGTATAACATCATAAGAATCTAATTAAAGAAATAACTTAACAAGATTCTAATATAGAAACTAAGATATGCAATTTATGTTGTTAAAGAAGTAACCATCCTTACCTTTTATAACTCGCAAAGGAATCCTAAGAAATCAAGTAAGATCTTGGCAAACTTGAGAAAAAGGTCCTAAACAAGTGTATACAACATATTAGGAAAGATCTCTAACAGAAAAGATACCAAAACATCCAACACAGACCAATTCTGGAGTTGCTGTACTCATTGGTCGAGTGGATTGGTTGACTGGTCCAGTCGACCAATGCAGACAGTAGCCAAAAAAAAACAGAGTTTGAAGATATAAAATCCGAATTTGGTGGTTCAAAAGAGTACTAATCAAGGGGTAAACTACATCAGTAGTATCCTAACATAAAGGGGACCTCAAAACACTAATCCAATCAAGCCATCAAGATCCAAGTTAGGAAACAAAAAGTTACCATAATTAGATCAACCATGGATCTTGAAGAATTCAAGATGGAAATCAAAGACAAGAACAATAGAGGAATGGATCATTGCTTCAGGTAAAGGTATCATGAAAAGCATACTTAGATCTTCAAGGAAATAGGCTTAAAAGCATAAATCTAAATAAGGAAACAAAACCTACCATATATGTAACTATCATGATTCATGAAGAAAACATGGTATGGTAGAAGAGAAACAACTAGAGATTGATAGATCATGGATCATGAAAAGAAAACACAGCAATTGACTACTAACATGATCAATATAGAAGACCCAAGGAGATCAGAATTCAAATCAGAAGTTAAACAAAGACTAGATCATGATTTGATCATGATTCCTTCAAAAGCTTGCAATGATCATGGTTAAGATCATTGTTCTAGCCATTAATCCTTAGGATGATCATGAGAGACAAGTCCAGAGATGTTTGCAACAGAGAATGCAGCATCTCTCTACTGTCTCAACTCAAAAAGGAAAGAAAATCAGAGATGGAGGAGAAGAAGAGAGTGTAGACATACCTTTGATGCAAAAGGAAGAGTTTTGACGAAGATCCGTCAAGAAAATCACCAAGGATGCAAGGGAGATGACTTGCAGAGGTCTTTGGTTCGTTCCAAAGAGTTTGGAGGCAGCAAATACGAAGTAGACTCGAGATTGGACTTAAATAGAGCAAGCAAAACCTAATTGCCAAAGACAACACCTCATTGGTCGAGTGGATTGGTCGATCTGGTCCAGTCGACCAATCGCTCGACCAATGCTTGACAAAGAATTCCAAAACAGGGAATTGAAGACCCAGATCAAATCCAATCCTAAAGGGGTTTTGCACACATAACAAGTGACTTACCTAATAGGTAGAAATGCCTTCAAACCATGATAGAGAGCACTCCAAGTCCATCAACTAATCCGATCTTCATCAAGATTCAGTTTCCATAAATAGAACTTCATCATCAACTCCCATGGATTCAAAGCCAGACACCAAGTCCTCCACTGGGATGGCCCAAAGCTGACTTCTTACTTTACTTCGGGTCACTGGACCTACAAATAACAAGGTTTCCGGGTCAAGGTTAGGGCTGGGTTTTACATTCTCCCCCCCTTAAAGAAACTTCATCCTCGAAATTGAAAGCGTACCTGTGCTTCCAAAGAGGTAAGGAAACTTCTCCTTCATGTCTTCTTCCTTCTCCCAAGAAGCTTCTTCAGGGGTATGGTTCTTCCACCGAATCTTCACCAAAGGGATGGTGCAATTCCGCAGCTGCTTGTCCTTCCTATCCAAGATTTCGGCCGGTTCTTCATCGTAGGTCAAATCAGCACTAAGTCCTTTAGGTGCTCGCTGCAAAATGTGTTCCGGATTCTCTATGTATTTTCGGAGCATCGAAATATGAAACACATTGTGAACACCAGCAAGAGGCGGAGGTAATGCTAATCCATACGCAACAGGTCCAACCTTTTCCAAAATCTCGAAAGGTCCAATGAAACGAGGGCTAAGCTTTCCCTTAACATTGAATCTCATCACACCCTTCATTGGTGAAACCTTCAGAAAGACTTTCTCTCCAACTTGAAATTCCAAATCGGTCCTTCTCTTATCAGCATAAGATTTCTGTCTTGACTGGGCAGACTTAATCCTTTCTCTTATCATATCTACCATAGCACTCGTAGCTTCAATCATTTCAGGACCTAAGACTTTTCTTTCACCTGTCTCAGTCCAGTACAAAGGTGTCCTACAAGTACTGCCATACAAAGCCTTGAATGGAGCCATGCCTATTGTTGCTTGGTAACTGTTGTTATAGGCAAACTCAACCAAAGCTAGGTGTTCTTCCCAATTACCACCCATATCCACCACACAAGATCTGAGCATGTCCTCTAATGTCTGAATTGTCCGTTCAGATTGTCCATCAGACTGTGGATGATGAGCTGTACTCTAGTTCAATTGGGTTCCCAAGGCCTTCTGCAAACTATTCCAAAACCTTGAGGTGAACCTAGGATCACAATCCGAAACAATACTCAATGGCACACCATGCAGACGAACCACATTATCCACGTAAAGCCTCGCTAGCTTATCCAGAGTATGAGTGATCTTCATAGGAATGAAGTGGGCTGATTTGGTCAACCTATCAACAATCACCCACACAGTGTCATTGCCTTTACTTGTCCGAGGCAAGCTAATCACAAAGTCCATAGAGATATCCTCCCACTTCCAATTAGGAATAGGAAGAGGTTGAAGTAATCCAGATGGGGGTTGTCGAACGGCTTTCACACGTTGGCAAGTCTCACACTTGGCAACAAAATCATCAACATCAGCCTTCGAGACCAATCCACCAAAAATGTTCCTTCAAGTCCTTGTACATCTTGGTGCTTCCCGGTGTATATAGTAAAGACTGACTGGTGTGCTTCCTTTAATATTTCTTTCTTAACTTCTTCGTTTGTAGGCACGCACAGTCTTCCTCTAAACAATAAAGCACCATCCATGGATATACCAAAGTCGGGGTCCGACTCAGGATTCGAAGAAATCTTCTCAACTTTGATCAAAAGCTCTTGATCGGAACTCTGCAGAGCAACAATCTTATCTCTAAGACCAGATCTTGCCGTCATGGCAGAAAGAATAAAATCAGAATTCTCAGGGACAATTTCCAAATCAAAACTCTCAATAGAAGACCACAATGGTAAACTCAAAGCATTCAAATCCAAAGTCTTCTTCTGGTTCTTCCTACTAAGAGCATCAGCAACAACGTTTGCTTTCCCGTGGTGATACCGAATATCACAATCATAATCGGAGACTAGTTCCAACCATCTCCTTTGTCTCATGTTCAACTCCTTTTGGGTAAAGAAGTATTTCAAACTCTTATGATCCGTGAAAATGGCAATCTTCTCACCGTAGAGGTAATGTCTCCAAATCTTCAAAGCAAAGACAACCGCGGCAAGTTCTAGATCGTGAGTGGGGTAATTCCGCTCGTAATCTTTCTATTGCCGAGAAGCATAGGCTACGACCTTGCCATGTTGCATCAGTACGCAACCCAATCCAATCTTTGACGCATCGATATAAACTGTCATACCACCGGAACTATCAAGTATAGTCAAAACCGGGGCACTTGTCAATGTATCTTTCAACTCTTGGAAATTCTTCTCACAGGCGTCAGACCAAACAAACTTTTCTTCTTTCCTGGTCAACTTAGTCATAGGAGCAGCCAACCGAGAAAAGTTCTCAATAAACCTTCTGTAGTAACCCGCCAATCCAAGAAAACTTCTTATTTCCGTTACCGACTTCGGTCTTTCCCAATCAGCCACAGCTTGAACCTTTTCAGGATCGACACGAATACCTTCAGCTGAAACCACATGACCAAGGAATACCACTCTCTTAAGCCAGAAATCACACTTGCTAAACTTAGCGAACAACTTCTTTTCTCGCAACCTTTGCAAAGTGAAACTTAGATGACTCGCATGCTCTTCTTCGCTCTTCGAATAGATCAAGATGTCATCAATGAAAACAATCACAAACTTATCAAGCACATCGTGAAATACTCGGTTCATGAGGTCCATGAACACCGCAGGAGCATTGGTCAATCCGAAGGGCATGACTCTAAACTCGTAGTGACCATACCGCGTTCGGAAAGCTGTCTTGAAGATATCACTAGACTTCAATTTCAATTGGTGATATCCGGACCTTAAGTCAATCTTTGAGAACACAACTGCACCCTTCAACTAATCGAAGAGATCATCAATTCTGGGCAGCGGGTATCTATTCTTGATAGTCAGCTTATTCAACTCACGGTAGTCGATGCACAAGCGCATACTACCGTCTTTCTTCTTGACAAACAAGACCGGAGCTCCCCAAGGTGACACACTAGGCTGTATGAAACCTCTATCAATGAGCTCATTCAACTGATTTTGCAACTCTTTCAACTCAGTAGGAGCCATCCTATACGGAGCTTTAGATACCGGAGCGGCACCAGGGACGAGATCAATAGAAAACTCGACATCCCTGTCTGGAGGCACTCCCGATAGATCATCAGGGAAGACATCAACAAAGTCGCAGACAACCCTGACTTCATCAACTCTTTTCTCCACTTTACCCTTGCCTTCAGATGAAGCATCATCCACTAGGGCATAGACTTGCATCAGTGCGGACAACACCTTCTTACAAACCCTTCTCTTTTCCCCCTGAAATTCTAAGACCGGACTTCCACAAATATGGAACTGAATTTTCCTTGAGGAACAAAGGAACACAGCTTTGTGGGCTGTTAACCAATCAATTCCCAAAATAATATCGAAGTCCTTCATATCAAGAATTACAAAATTGGCTTCCAAGTTCTTCTCACCAATCAACACAGGACATTTGGATAACCCCTTATCTAGTTTCACAATAGGACCAGTAGGTGTACTAATCAATAAACAACTAGACAACTTCTCAGGGATTAGGTTAGTCTTCTTGATGAATGCAGATGACATGAACGAATGAGATGCACCCGTATCAAATAAGACAAATTCAGAAATAGAAGCAACTAACAATGTACCTGTAATCACTTCATGGCTTGGATCCCGCTCAAAGACCGGGAAATACTGAAAACTCTACCGAGAGGGAGGAGCAGGAGCACTCTTCACCACTAGAGCAAGGCTGTCAAGGGCGGCCGCTTCGGACAGAGCATGAGTGAAATGACCAGCTTGCTTGCGGAGAAGCAAACAGATTGCTGGATCCAACAGGGGTGGCTGCAACAGAGGGCTTCTGAACAAAAGGCCTAGCACTTGCACTTGCTGGTGGTCGGTTTCCGCCATACTGTCTAAACTGGCCGGGCTGCTGAAAACCTGAGTTCTAACCTACACTCTTAGGCTGAAAGGTAGGAGTGGGGTAGGGTGTAGGTCTCACAAAACGCCGATCATTACGATCCACCAAGCCAGAGTTCCTTGGCTGCCAGGGCTTTTGCACACGTGCACTTTCCTTCTCTGTTTCTTCCAATTTCTTCGAGTTCTACACCACTTGAGCATAGCTCACTATAGGCTGGACTGTGAGGTAAGCTTTAATGGCAGGGCGCAGTCCTTTGAAGAACTTCTTCGCTTTGGCGAGGTCATCCTTCAAAGAATCTGGAGCAAAGAAATGAAGCTCCTCGAACTTTTGTTGGTACTCCAACACAGACAGAGATCCTTGTGTAAGAACCATGAAATCAACTTCCTTCGCATCTTTCACCGCCTCAAGAAAGTAATTCATACAAAAAGCCTCTTTGAACAACTCCCAAGTTACAACTCCTGCATGCAAACCTTCCAAAACAGGCCGAGTGGAGATCCACCATGCATCGCTTCTTGTTGCAACTTCATTCAAAGAAACGAATCTTCCGAGCTTCCGAGCATTGCGGATGTCGGAAAGCCTTCTCCAACTCACGAAGCCACTTGTTAGGAAACAAGGGGTCCTTGGTAACTCCGGTGAAAGTGGGTACTTGCATCTTCGAAAAACTCTCCATCGATCGAGTATGAGGAGTTCCAGCTAAACCTCCCGCATTCAGGATGCGGCATGAGGATTCACATTAGCACCAGCTCGAGTCTCATTATGCAGAGTCATGAAACCCACCAACATCTAGTTGAACTGAGCTGCTTGCTGCTGCATCATATTGCCCATAATGTTGGCAATATCTCGGAAACTTCCAACATTCGGGGCACCAGGTATCTCATGGGTACCTTGATCAACATTAGGTATCTCACCACCTCCCTGAGGTATTTCACCACCTCCTTGAGGTATTTCACCACCTCCTTGACCACTGGATTCACCACGCCCACTTCTCAGAGTAACCATTCTGCAAAACTGAGAACATCAAAATACCGAATTTCGAAGTTTCAACAAAAACCACAAGTCCGAATGATATGAAAACTTAAAGAGATAATTACTGTTGTCCCCCTGTAGTTTGATTTTATTACTAATAAAACCCTATTCTTTACGAAATTACTGTTGCCCCCTTCCTTATAACGATGTTAAGTTGCCGTTAAGTTTGAATATGTAATGTCTAATTTGCCCTTCATTAAAATTAAGAAATCAAAAGACGATGCTACCTCATTTATAAAACCAGATTAAATGTCAATTTTACCCTAAACTTCATTTATTTTGAATTAATGAAATGGGCAAAATTCAAGTCCGATTTGATTTCCCACCTTCACTAAACTTCATTTATTTTGAATTAAAGAAATGAATAAAATTCAAATCCAATTTGGTTTCCCACCCTCACTAAACTTCATTTATTTTGAAAAAATTTTAGGTGATATTTAGTTTCCAATTTGAGTGAATTTGATTTTCCTTCCTCTTCCATTTCTATTTGAGTTTTATTCAATCATTCATTCTTCTTTATTTGTGCGCTGGAGGTCGCGGGTTCGAATCAGCCTCTCTGCAAAAAGTAGGGGTAAGGCTGCCTAGAAAGTCCCTTCCCCAGACCCCACAGTGTGGGAGCTTCGGCACTGAGTACGCCATTTATTCATTCTTCTTTATTTCTTTATTTCTTTTTCTTTTTCTTTCTTTCTTTCTTTTTTTTTTTTTTTTTTTTAATTTTTAGAATAAAATGGATTATAGTTTTTTTTTTGTCCACAGTTAATTAAGGGTATTACTGTAACTTGACAAAGAGGTAACTAAGTAAAGAGATAAGTATAAGGGTATTTTGGGGTTTTTGAGAAAATATAAAGATGCCACATCATCAGTTAACTAACGGAACTTAATGGTAGGGGGGCAATAGTAATTATAGACAAAGTTGAAGGTTGGATTAGTAATTTTGAAAAGTATAGGGGATACAGTAGTAATAAAATCAAAGTACAGGGGGTCAATAGTAATTATCCCAAACTTAAATCATGCTCAAATATGTCCATATAGTCATCAAACAATAATCCATAAGGCAAAAATCACATTTTCCAAAAATTCAACAGCAAAAGAGGTCTCTGTGACCATTGGTCGAGTGATTGGTCGACTGACCCAGTCGACCAATGAGTCGACCAATGCAGACAGAATGCAAAAATTCGCATTATAAGCCTCATTTCCACATTCCAACTTCATTCTATCTTCCTCCAAAGGTGAGAGAGCTCTAGGGAAAGTCTCCAAAGGTTCTCACAAGTGTTCTTGAGGTGTTTTGGTGCTTCAACAACAACACAACAACACACAATCATCACAAACAAGGTAAATCTCTCATTCTTTCTTCCATTTTCATCTTCTCATGCTTGCATTTCAATCAAAACCATGCTTTGCTTGTATCCAATGCTAGAAATCATGCTTAGGAATGCTTAGAAACATATTCCCTAGGTTTTAAACACAATGCCATGCATAGACAACAAGTTCTAACATATTGGTGTTCATCTCGCAACGTTTTCATACCGAAATCGTTATCTTAGAAAAATTTTGTTTTCTCTCAAACCGCTTGAAATTTTCGCACGAGATCAAATGCTACATGCTCAAGATGATATTGTAGATAGGTCCATATAATTTGATTAAACCAATTTCAACTTTTCAAAAATCCAATTTTGACCTAAATTGCAAAATCCCCAAATTTCCTTCTTGCTGAATTTTTCGCTTTAATCCAAGTTTTCGATCGATTTTCTTCAAACAAACTTCATAGACATGAAATTCCAAGTATTGCGCACATGCTAGTATGTTCAAATCAAATTTCCCCCAAATTTGAAATTTTCCGAAAAATTACGAAAATACCCTTTTGGCTCAAATCTTAAGGTAGCACTGACTGGAATTGTCTCTTGTCTCTTTCACAGATACACACTATGCAGAGGGGAGGGCGAGGTCGAGGTAGAGGTCGTGGTCGCATTGTAGGGGCACTTAGGGGCAAAGGTCAGGTTCCTTCGAGCCTAGACGGGAGGGTTAGGAGACCGGACATGTTCGACACACCTCAGGCCGAGTTCCTGTACGAGGCCTACTTCAGTTACTGCAATATCGAGATGGGACGTCTACTTCACTTACGCCAGCTCAGAGTCTTTAGGATTCGGCAGAGACTCGACACGTTACAGTGGACTCATCTCTTCACCGAGGATCTGCCGGTATACCCGGAACTAGTGAGGTTGTTCTTCAGCAACCTTACCTACACAGAGGAGGCTCGAGGCCAAGGACATCCACTTAGACTTGTCCTAAGGAGCAGGGTCTTCCGGACTCAGATTCGCTTTTCCACCCGAGCACTGGCTGAGATCTTGCAGGTTCCTTACTATCCACAACAATGTGTGTGGATACCTGCAGGAGCAGATCTGGACATCCATCTGATGCCGTACGAGCTTCGCGAGATATGATCTACGCTATGGGATAGCCGTCGATGCTTCACTCCGTGGACCAGCGGACGGATGACGGATTCTGCACGGATTATCGGTCGCATAGTTGGCCGAAACATTATGCCGAAGGCCGGATGTAAAATCCAGCTTTTACCTAACCTTGACCCGACCCGGTCATTGTTATGTTTGTAGGTCCAAAGACCCGAAGTGGTGGTAGGAGGGACTTATGGGCCCTACTGGTTGATGACGTAATGTCGGGATTCCAGTTTATGGACATTGATGATGCTGCTCCTTCCTTGAGCACATTACCAGTGCAAAGTTAGAATCTGCGCACTGATGAAGAGTGAGACAGTTGAAATAGCAAACGGACTCCTGTGCATAATCCGAAGGTACTCCCTGAAACTAGACCTCTTGAGTGAACTGTAGGAGAAAACCCCATGCAATTTGACCTTGTAAAGCCCTCCAAGTCCGCACCTAAAGTTGCTGAACTATTCTGTAAAATTTCTGCAGAGATTGTTTTGGTCGATACTATTGGTCGATACCATCGACCAAAGGTATCGACCAACAAGTCTGCTGAGCCCAGATTTAAAGATTCTTGGAATATTCTTTTCTATTTATTTATTCCTCGAGACTGGAGCCCTATTCTCGCGTCTTTAACATCCGGGAACGTGAGAGAGCCTCCCAAGAACTCCTCCTTGGTAGTGGTGAAGCATCTTCTTCATCAATCATTGCCAACCACTCATTCCTACTTTCTTGTTCCACTTTAAAGGTATGACTCTCTCTCCTAATCACTTTCTCACTCATCTTTTCTCTATTTCACTGTTGGGACCATGGTCAAGGTGCTGCAACCTTGCATACACCTTGCCATGAACCTTCTAAACCCCATACAATGATGTTTTCACCGATATGACTATGATTGATTCACCTCATGATCATTGACTACACATTTCCATGATTTATTGCTTACCAACTTGCTTTATTTACCAAAACTGAGATGAAGCTCGTGATTAACCTAATCTATACCTTGCATATGTGCTCCATGTTACTTCTAAACGATTCCCTACCTAATCCCCCATGTTTTGCATTGAGTTATAGCCAATGCTATGATCTACAACTCTTAACCTTAATATGTCAATTTGGGGATTTCCAAATGGACCATTGGATTATGAAAGTTTCTTGATAATTAGTGTCCCCATGTTGTGCTTAGAATGTCCTCCAAGTTTCATGTCAATCCGAGACCCGGAAGACCAAATCTGGGCAAGAATCCGAAAAGCCAGCTTGCTGTCCTGGAATTGATTTGGTCGATACTATTGGTCGATACTATCGACCAAATGTATCGACCAATAGAGTTGCTTTTCGACAACTTTTGCCCAGCTTCCGATTCGTTTGATCTCCGATTGTTCTGATTTCTTCTCTAACCTTTCATATATGCTTGTTTAGGACTTTAAGACTATTTGGGCCACTGCTTTTGATCTTGGACCATTCTCTTCTCCGATTCAAGGTAAGGATAGTTATCGATGTAATTACCTAGAATATGGAAATCTTGACTTGGTATTCCTAACCTAGTAAATATAGTTTCTATTTCATATTCTTATCGTGTTAGACTTGCTACATATGTCTTTTAACAGTAGCTTTGTGTTTACATTATATTACTTCAATGTTTTATCATGTTTATCAATTTCAATATATGATGACTTATGTCAATGTCATGAATTGAATAATTATTATGACGTTGTATCTTCTGAACTGATATGATGAACTTGGGCATGTGATTGCTTAAGTATAACTTGGGATTGAGGGGTACCCTACTGGTGCTTCTGTCCTTGGACATCGGAGGGAATAGTATGGGATGTTCTCCGAAGGTGTCCATTGACGCTTTCCCGGGTTATTGAATGACATGCATAGGACTTGTCTAGATGTATGGCTAGGATGTCCCTATCATATCAGACCCGATTCGGAAGGGCATTGAGACCGAACAACCCGTGGTAGTAGTGTGGATTTGTGGGCGCTCGAGACCGGTATCCACTCCGTGAGAGGACATAAATTGCATTACGGTTACCCGAAAGGGGCCATTTATTGGTAGGGTTACAAATGGCTAGACTTGGGCTCACGGGCACTCAAGACCGGTGAAATGATCCGTGAGAGGGACGTGAGAGCTTCCCGTTTACCATTTGTGGATGACCAATAGGGTTGATGAGTCCGGTGAGTAATATCCGTGACTCTAGTGTGAAGGATACCGGAAAGGATCCCGAGAGGGGAGGAATGGAAGTATCTGGAACTGGCATGATATGATTAAGTAGATGACTTGCATTGGGCTAGGCTATACCCTGACATGCGCCAATACTTAGACCGAAACCCCCAACCATGGATTTGTCCGAGAGGGATGCAGGACCCAATTCCCCCCGGTGATGAGTGATTGAGACTACCTAAAGAAGTATGGTGCTATGACTTAAAGCATGTCTACCATAGATGACCAGCATACTTAGAATAAAGTCATATTGCATTATATGCCTCATATCATCTGCATCATTTTATGATTATCTTGTGGTTTATGTGTGGTGGGATAACTTCCTTGCTGAGTTCTTTTGAACTCATTCCTTTTCTCGTTGCAATATTTTGTTAGGCTATTCTACAGGTGATTACTCTGATGGCACCCTCCCTGAGGCGGACCCAGATACCTCATACTACCATCCGGAGGCTGGCTACGTTGAAGACTTCGGTGACCATACCGAGGAAGATTACCAGGCGTACGAGGGTTAGCCCCGGAGTTGTATGGGAGCAGTCATGTTGGGTCTCCATGGTCCTCAACTTTGAAGAAGATATATTTATTATGGAGGAGACTTATGAGTAGTTACCCCTTCTTTTGTGACCGTATACTTAGAAGAATTGTAATAACTTTAACTTACCTTTATAACTTGAGACTTGTACTTGACTAAATTTTGACCTCACTTCCGTTTGGTGAAGGAGTGGATTCCGCCCACTGCCTTCTTAATTTATCTGATTTGATATTTATTTCCGCACTCTGATTATGTTTGACACCTTATTTCTGAATTCCATGATCATTCATTGTTAGTTTATGATTATTATCTGTTCATGATTGTATTATCGTTGATGTGGATTATGTGGTCCCTGAACTATGGATCTTCGGGGCTGTGGATCACATCCCGGGTATGCTAGATAGGGTACCGGCTGGGTGGATGTGACACCGGACATCACC
Organism: Hakea prostrata; assembly: GCF_041222555.1. Classification (NCBI taxonomy): domain Eukaryota; kingdom Viridiplantae; phylum Streptophyta; class Magnoliopsida; order Proteales; family Proteaceae; genus Hakea; species Hakea prostrata. The sequence continues at coordinate 41,555,503 of NC_142608.1, forward strand.
ATCGGGTCACAGGGATGGAGGCCTTAGTCATCTACCGCATCTACATGGGCTTCGAGATCGATCTCTCCTACATCATTCAGCAGGTCATGCTGGACTTAGTTCTGCGGCCTAGCATGCGGAACCTTTGCTATGGGAGGCTACTGACCTTGATCTTCAGGCATTTCGGGGTGAGTTTCGAGGACACACCAGTGGACACTGGTTCACAGGGATACTCAATCGGGACTCGGACCATTCGTCATATGAAACTGCAGCAGCGATCGAGAGATCTCCGGGTCCGGAGGGTGAGGATGATGAGGAGTCGGAGGATGAGGATCAGGAGTCAGAGGATGGAGGAGAGGATATCGGTCCTGATAGTGATGATCAGGCCGGAGATGATGCAGATATGCACGAGGCTGAGCCAGTGCATCACGAGTTTCCTTCATCACACTTCGAGGCGGGTGGCCCTTCACATGCAGTTCCGGAGACTTCGGATCTTGGGGCACGGTGTGAGATCGATGACTTCCATGCTAGAGAGGATGGAGGTCGGACAAGAGCAGATGTACGAGAGGATGGAGTCACGACGGATAGGATAGAGCATCGGGTGACTCAGCTAGCGGAGAAGTTCGGAGCATACGAGAGATCGGAGAAGATCACCTAGATAGACTGTACCCTAGGATTTTCATTTATGCATTTCAGATGTAATCGTTGTAAAAGCTTTTGAAATTAATGAAGTTCATTTTGTTTCACTTAATTATTGTATATTATGCACATTTCTTTTCTTTGCATTAGTGACATTTGTTTAAGTATAATTATGGTATGTTATTCAGAAATGTTCTGTTATGCTTCATAGGTTAAGTTTCTAATCCAAGTGTTCTATTATTCACTTCTAAGAGTAGAAGAGTCATTTCAGATCCATGACTCAGGAATGTTCAGTTATTGTCTTTTGTGGTTAGGATTTCCTCGAACCTTGGTCTCTGATACCATTCTGTCACATCCTCCCAGCCGGTACCCTATCTGGCATACCCGAGAGTGTGATCCACAGCCTGAAGATTAGGTATCGAGTAATCAACCTCCCACATAAACAATAACATAATCATGAACAATAACAATAAAAGTGCGGAAGATAAACCATAGATCCAATAAGGAAAGAATGAATCATAAATAAATCAGAATACTAGATATAATCAGAGTGTCAAAAACAGATAAGTAAAGTGAGGCAAAATCCCACTCTACAACCAGCGGAAAGTAAGTCTAAAAGAGAATAAGCTAGACAAAATCTAATCCCAGTAGCAAGTACAATGGGTAACTAAATTGTTCTCCACTTTATAGACAACATCCCTATAAGTATAAATCTCAAAAACGGCACAAGGGCGCTTCCACTCAATGGTCGGACTAAGCATCGTACGGAGCATAACCACTCGCGGGATCTTCAGTGTAATTGTTGTAACCGCAATCACCTTCCTGGAGATATGCCTCTTCGCCTTGCGCTTCTTCATAGGGACCGTCATAATATTCGATGACTGCAGAATAGTCTAACAAACATTGTACAATAAAGGAATGAGTTTCAAAGAAACTCGGTAAAGCGATTAAATCCATAATAACATAAATGGCGGGATTTCCGTAACAAACATAAATGCAATATGGTATGAGACAAGCAATGAATGAATGAATCTAACTCTATATATGCTGGTCTCTATTGCGGACATGCTTTAAGTCATAGCACCGTACTTCTTTAGGAAGGTCTCAATCACTCATCATCAGTTGGTAATGGGTCTGGCATCCCTCGGGACATTCCATGGCTGGGGGTTAAGTCACCACTCTCTCACATCACCATTGGTCTAAGTACCGGCGCATGTCAGGGTAAAGCCTAGCCAAATGCCAGTCTTCTACTTAGTTACATCAAGTCGAGATCCAGATACGTCCATTCCTCGTCCCCGACGATCCTTTCCGGTATCCTTCACACTAGAGTCCTCATAGTCCCTGACTACGGACTCATCAACCCTATTGATCATCCACATATGGTAAATGGGAAGCTCTCACATCCTCTCACGGGTTGGTTATCGGTCTTGAGCGCCCGTGAGCCCAAGTCTAACCATATGCAACCCTACCAATAAATGGCCCCCACAATGTGATTCCTGTCCTCTCACGGGTTGGTTACCGGTCTTGAGCGCCCATGAATCCCCATTGCTACCACGGGTCGTTCGGTCTCAATACCCCTCCGATTAGGGTCTGACATAACGGGACATCCTAGCCAAACACTACTAGACAATCCTAGATATGTCATCCAACAGGTTTAGGAAGGTGTCCAGAGGGCATCTCCGGAAACATCCCATAATATTCCCGTAGTAGTCCAAGGACAGAAGTGTCAAAAGGACACCTCTCCTTTCCAAACCATACTTAAGCATACACATGCATCAATTCATATCATCACATATATGGTAACTTCATATATGGAAAGAAATCAATAATTACAATCACTTTGTATATAATTGGTAAGTAAATCATACATGAGTCAATTCAATATGATTAAGTAATGCTACTGATATCAAGATAGTACCACAGTAGTATAACATCATAAGAATCTAATTAAAGAAATAACTTAACAAGATTCTAATATAGAAACTAAGATATGCAATTTATGTTGTTAAAGAAGTAACCATCCTTACCTTTTATAACTCGCAAAGGAATCCTAAGAAATCAAGTAAGATCTTGGCAAACTTGAGAAAAAGGTCCTAAACAAGTGTATACAACATATTAGGAAAGATCTCTAACAGAAAAGATACCAAAACATCCAACACAGACCAATTCTGGAGTTGCTGTACTCATTGGTCGAGTGGATTGGTTGACTGGTCCAGTCGACCAATGCAGACAGTAGCCAAAAAAAAACAGAGTTTGAAGATATAAAATCCGAATTTGGTGGTTCAAAAGAGTACTAATCAAGGGGTAAACTACATCAGTAGTATCCTAACATAAAGGGGACCTCAAAACACTAATCCAATCAAGCCATCAAGATCCAAGTTAGGAAACAAAAAGTTACCACAATTAGATCAACCATGGATCTTGAAGAATTCAAGATGGAAATCAAAGACAAGAACAATAGAGGAATGGATCATTGCTTCAGGTAAAGGTATCATGAAAAGCATACTTAGATCTTCAAGGAAATAGGCTTAAAAGCATAAATCTAAATAAGGAAACAAAACCTACCATATATGTAACTATCATGATTCATGAAGAAAACATGGTATGGTAGAAGAGAAACAACTAGAGATTGATAGATCATGGATCATGAAAAGAAAACACAGCAATTGACTACTAACATGATCAATATAGAAGATCCAAGGAGATCAGAATTCAAATCAGAAGTTAAACAAAGACTAGATCATGATTTGATCATGATTCCTTCAATAGCTTGCAATGATCATGGTTAAGATCATTGTTCTAGCCATTAATCCTTAGGATGATCATGAGAGACAAGTCCAAAGATGTTTGCAACAGAGAATGCAGCATCTCTCTACTGTCTCAACTCAAAAAGGAAAGAAAATCAGAGATGGAGGAGAAGAAGAGAGTGTAGACATACCTTTGATGCAAAAGGAAGAGTTTTGACGAAGATCCGTCAAGAAAATCACCAAGGATGCAAGGGAGATGACTTGCAGAGGTCTTTGGTTCATTCCAAAGAGTTTGGAGGCAGCAAATATGAAGTAGACTCGAGATTGGACTTAAATAGAGCAAGCAAAACCTAATTGCCAAAGACAGCACTCATTGGTCAAGTGGTCCAATCGACCAATCAGTCGACCAATGCTGACAGCAATTCCAAAACAGGGAATTGAAGACCCAGATCAAATCCAATCCTAAAGGGGTTTTGCACACATAACAAGTGACTTACCTAATAGGTAGAAATGCCTTCAAACCATGATAGAGAGCACTCCAAGTCCATCAACTAGTCCGATCTTCATCAAGATTCAGTTTCCATAAATAGAACTTCATCATCAACTCCCATGGATTCAAAGCCAGACACCAAGTCCTCCACTGGGATGGCCCAAAGCTGACTTCTTACTTTACTTCGGGTCACTGGACCTACAAATAACAAGGTTTCCGGGTCAAGGTTAGAGCTGGGTTTTACAATACCCCTGTTATATCAGACCCGATTCGGAAGGGTATTGAGACCGAACGACCCGTGGTAGCAATGGGGATTCACGGGCACTCAAGACCGGTGAGTTATATCCGTGAGAGGACGGGAATCTCATTGTGGGGGCCATTTATTGGAGGGTTGCATATGGCTAGACTTGGGCTCATGGGCGCTCAAGACCGGTGAGTTATATCCATGAGAGGACATGAGAGCTTCCCGTTTACCATATGTGGATAACCAATAGGGTTGATGAGTCCGGTGAGTAATATCCGTGACTCTAGTGTGAAGGATACCGGAAAGGATCCCGAGAGGGGAGGAATGGAAGTATCTGGAACTGACTTGATATAACTGAGTAGATGACTTGCATTGGGCTAGGCTTTTCCCTGACATGCGCTGGTACTTATGCCAAATGGTTGTGAGAGAGTGTGTTGACTTAACCCCCTACCATGGTTTGTCTGAGAGGGATGCCCGGACCCACTACCAACAGGAGCCGTATGCGTGACCTACCCAAAGAAGTACGGTGCTATGACTTAAAGCATGTCTGCCATAGAGACCAGCATACTTAGAGTTAGATGCATACATACATTACTTGTTTCATACTGCATTGCATCATGTTATGTTTTGCCACATGTTATCTATGATGTTATGGATTAACTACCTTACTGAGTTTCTTCGAAACTCATTCCTGTTGTATATTTCTTTTTGTTAGATTATCCTACAGGTACAGAATACTATGACGAGCAGTACAACGAAGCACAAGCTGATGAAGCGTATTACACGCAAAGTGCTGGCAACGATCAAGATTACTTTGATGATCCCCCGGCGGATCAAACTGCGTACTACTTTTGAGAACGGCATAGAGTTAGAACGGATTCATTGGATTGATGAAGTCCATACTTATGAAGACGTTATCTATAAACTTGAAGACGCTTGATCTTAGTTTATTTATTAGTACATTTGTTTCAGTTGTAATCCCTTTTTGATTTTTATACTACGTTCCGCTATTTTGGTAAAGTGAGTTTCCGCCTCACTTCACTCCTTTTTGATATCATTGGATATCTGGTATCTTTCCGCACTCTGATTATTCTGATTGTTCATTTCTTGTTTTGAACCTTGTTTATAATATTAAACCTTGATTTATTTATGTTCATGATTATGTTATTGCATATGTGGGAGGATGATTTCCTCGATACTTGATCTTCGGGGCTGTGGATCACACTCTCGGGTATGCCAGTTAGGGTACCGGCTGGGAGGATGTGACAATGGGAATCGGTCAGGTTTCCTCTGACCAAAGAGTCTTCCGACAGTGCTACGCGGCATATCTGAAGGATAAGGAGGGCCCAAGGAAGGCCACGGCATTACCAATAGAGATACGGGACGAAACAGAAATGCAACGACCCGAGCCAGTAAAGAAATTGGAGTAAATCCAGCTGTATTCTGATAAGTGTCCTACCGACACTTCTGTCCTTGGAAATCGGAGGGAATAGTATGGGATATTCTCCGAAGGTGTCCATTGACACTTTCTCGAGTTATTGGATGACATACATAGGATTGTCTAGGTGTATGGCTAGGACTAATCCTTGTTGTATCAGACCCGAATCGGAAGGGTATTGAGACCAAATGACCCGTGGTAGAGTATGGTTGATGGGCGCTCAAGACCGGTAACCACCCTGTGAGAGGACATAAACCATACTACAGATACCCGAAAGGGGCCATTTATTGGTAGGGTTGCAAATGGATAGACCTGGGCTCACAGGCGCTCAAGACCGGTAACCAATCCGTGAGAGGACGTGAGAGCTTCCCGTTTACCATTTGTGGATGACAAATAGGGTTGATGAGTCCGTAGTCCGAGTTGATTGTAGCCATAGGATATGATGACTCTAGTGTGAAGGATACGAAACTGAGTTGGTCAGTGCCATAGGAAAAGTATCCGGATCTGACATGATACGACTTAGTAGATGACTTGCATTGGGCTAGGCTTTGCCGTGACATGCACCAATACTTATACCTCATGTATGATTGAGGGGGAGTGACAAACGACCTAAAGAAGTATGGTGCTATGGCTTAAAGAATGTCTACCTTGGAGACTAGCATACTTAGAGTTAGAATCACATTTCATCATTGTCTCATATCATCTTGCATCATATTGTGACTTGTATCGTATGATTTGTGTATTGTGGAACGATTCGCCTTGCTGAGTTCTTTGAACTCATTTCCTTTCTGCAATTTTTTTTGTTAGATATATCTGCAGGTACTGAAGACATTTATGGCTCCTACTATGAGGCGGCGCAGGATCCCTCATACTACGGTGAAGGTCCTGGCTATTACGAAGATTATGGTGAAGGTGCTGAGGGTAATTACCCTCTGTACTAGAGTTAGTCCGACCTTGATTTGGGAGAGGCCTTGCTTAGTCTCCTTTGTGTACACATACGAGGAAACTCTATTGACGGAGGAGACTCTAGCCTAGGCCTTTATGTCTTTTGGAACACTGGATATGTTGTAATAACTCTTTGGATTTACTCTTGATATTTGTAACTAAATTGATTAACCATTTTTCCACTGCTTCTGAGAAAGAGTGACTTCTGATCACTCTCTTTATCTTTGAGATTTTTTTTTTATATGTATTTGATACTTGATAATTTCCGCACTCTGATTGATTATCTTTTCTTACTCACTTGATCTGATTATTGCTCGCTTAAAACATTGATTATATTGTTTGTGATTATGTTATCGTGTATGTGGGAGGCATGGCCGCTCGATTTTTGATCCTCGGGCTGTGGATCACATTCCCGGGTATGCCAGATAGGATACCGGCTAGGTGGATGTGACAACAAGTACGATGGTGGACAAGATAAGGGAAAGGATTAAGTCTGCCCAGTCTAGACAAAAATCCTATGCTAACAAGAGAAGAACCGATTTAGAATTTTCAATTGGAGAGAAGGTTTTCCTCAAGGTGTCAACTATGAAGGGTGTGATGAGATTCAATGTGAAAGGAAAGCTTAGCCCTCATTTCATTGGACCTTATGAGATCTTGGAAAAGGTTGGACTTGTCGCATACCGTTTGGCCTTGCCCCCATCTCTTGCTGGAGTTCATAATGTGTTCATGTGTCGATGCTTCGGAAGTACGTAGAGAACCTGGAACACATACTACAGCAAGCACCTAAAGGACTTAGTGCCGATCTTTCTTACGATGAAGGACCAGCCGAGATCCTAGACAAAAAGGACAAGTAGTTGCGGAATCGCACCATCCCTTTGGTGAAGATTCGGTGGAAGAATCACACCCCTGAATAAGCTTCATGAGAGAAGAAAGACAAAATGAAAGAGAAGTATCCTGAGCTTTTTGGGAGCACAGGTACGCTTCCAATTTCGAGGACGAAATTTCTTTTAAGGGGGGGAGAATGTGAAATCCAGCCCTATCCTTACCCTGGCCAGGAACCCTTGATGTTTGTCGGTCTGAAGACCCGAAGAAGTGGTAGAAGAGACTTGTGGACCCTACTAGTTGATGATCTAGTGTCGGAGTCCGAGCCCATGGACATTGACGATGATGCCCCTTACTTGAGTACATTGTCAGTGTTTAGTGAAAATCTGCGCATCGAAGAGGAGTGAACTAGTTGAAGTACCTAACAAACTCCCATGCACAATCCGAAGGTATTCCCCAAAACTAGACTTCTTGATTGACTTGTAGAAGAAAACCTCACTCAATTTGATCTTGTATAGCCTTCCGAATCCCTGTCCGAAGTTGCTGAACTAGTACTGATTTTTCTGCTGAAACTTGTTTGGTCGATCCCATCGACCAAGGCTACCCAGATTCGAGTAAATAATTCCCTTGGAATATTCCACACCCTATTTATGCTAGCCTCGTGTTTTGAGCCCTATTCTAATCATTGCAACACCTGAGAACGTGGAGAAGGTTCCCCAAAGCTCCTCCTTGATATTGGTGAAGGATATCCCACTATAATCATTGTCAATCATTGTTCTTTGTCTCCATCATCATCTACAAGGTATGATTCATCACTCTCACTCTCTATTCTATTCTTTTCTATTCCTTTTCTTGCTGTTGTAACCTTGGAGTTGATGCTGCAACCTTGCAACCATCACTCCAAGTGTACACTCTTAGCTAACCATTGATCTTATTCCATTTCCATTGATGCTATGCTCTCATTTCAAGCCTTGCATATGCAATCCTTCGATTCTCTTCTTAACTTCATGCATTCTTGTCCTAAACTGAAGTATATAGTGTGTTATGTCTGTGTTTATTGTTAGCATATGATTCTAACCCAATTCCTATTAGTTCCCCTAGCTAATTCATGCATTTCCAATGCAAATGCATTTGATTTCAATCCATGCTTTGATTCTTGTGTATAGAACTTAGTAGTCCAATTTGGGGCTTTCTAATTAGACCTTTAGATTGTATTAATTTCTTGATTAGTAGTGTTCTTATATTGTTATTAATCATCCCTCCAAGTTCCCGATCGATCCAAACCCCGGAAGACTGATTTCGGACCAAAATCCCAAAATCCACTATGCAGCCCCGAGATTGTCTTCATCGACCAAGCATGCTGTTGATCTGTGTCCTTCGCCGTTTTTACCCGTTCGACCTCCGATTTTCCCGATTTCTTCTCTAATCTTTCATTTATGTTTGTCTAGGGTCTTATTACCATCATTGGATCATTCTTGTTTGACCTTTGGATCATCATCATCACAACGTAAGGTAAGGACGGTTATCGCCATAAATACATAGGCTATGTGATTATGTCTTGATGTTCATAACTTAGTGCACATAGTCTCTTTATTACTTTTGCATATTATAGGACTGCTATACATGCTTTAGAATAGTAGTATTGTGTTTTTTATATATTCTTGTTATAATGATTAGTCATTCTTGTTACTTATATATATGATGAATCATTGTGATGTTATGACCTAACTTCTATTATGATGATGTATCATTTGTGTATGATATAATGGACTTGAGCATGTGATTGCTTAGATATAATCTAGGATTGGGAAGTGTCCTATTGATGCTTCTGTCCTTGGGCGTCAGAGGGAATAGTATGGGATGTTCTCCGAAGGTGCCCATCAACACTTTCCTGGATTATTGGATGACATACATAGGATTGTCTAGTTGTGTGGCTAGGATGTCCTTGTCATGTCAGACCTGAATCGGAAGGGCATTGAGACCAAATGACCATATGGTTTGATGGGTGCTCAAGACCGGTAACCAACCAGTGAGAGGACATAAACCATGCTACGGATACCCGAAAGGGGCCATTTATTGGTAGGGTTGCAAATAGCTAGCCTTGGCCTCACGGGCACTCGAGACCGATGAGTCATATCCGTGAGAGGATGTGAGAGCTTCCCGTCTACTATTTGTGGATGACCAATAGGGTTGGTGAGTCCGGTGGGTAATATTTGTGACTCTAGTGTGAAGGATACAGGAAAGGATCCCGGGATGGGAGGAATGGAAGTATCCAGATCTGACTTGATACGACTGAGTAGATTACTTGCATTGGGCTAGGCCTTACCTTGACATGCGCCAATACTTAGACCAATTGGTGATGTGAGAGAGCGGTGACCGAAACCCCAACCATGGATTGTCCAAGAAGAATGCAGGACCCAATTCCCCTCCCCCCCCCCCCCCGTGCTGAGTGACTAGACTTACCTAAAGAGGTATGGTGCTGTGACCATGGTTCATTGTGTCAGCGACATATTGCCAACACAGGGCGATATGTCGCCATGTCGCTGGGGGGCGACACGACACCCCCCAGCGACACCGATAAAACTTTAAGTCGGCGACATATCGCCCTGTGTCGGCGATATGTCACCGACAAGTCGATATATCGCCAAAAAGTCGGTGATATATCGCTAGATTTGCCATATATAACAGCCTTTCGTTTGTTTTTCGCCGATTTTTCGTTCGTTTTTTGCCAAGGTGACATAGGGCCTCTAAAAGCTCCGGGGGCACTGCCCCCACACCCCCGCCAGGGCGGCCTCCCCGGACCCCCGCCCGCTGACCCCCATGTTCGTCGGTAACAATATGTGAAGCATGAGCCATACATCTCTTTTCTCAACATAATTGTATAATGAATTGTAAACTTTAGTACATCTCTTTACTAATTGTGTATTTGTGTTTTCTTTGCATATTTACATTAGTTTATATGAATTTTCCAAACTTCCAGTTTTGCCCGCATACAGCTGGACATGTGCCAATTATAAACTTTAGATTATGTGATGTTTTAGGTCAAAATAACACTCCCAATGTGTTTATTGACCTCAAATTAGGTTACACGTCAAATTTCAGGTCAAAATGACCTGAAATACCCTTCAAACAGGGGTTCGATTTTTCATCAAACCCTTGCCAAAAGTCGGGCGACTTTTGGCGACATGTCGCTCATGTCGCCGTGTCGCGAGGGTCCGACACGGCGACATGAGTCGACATATCGAACCTTGGCTATGACTTAAAGCATGTCTACCATAGAAACTAGCATTCATAGAGTTAGAATCATATTTGCATCATGTGTTTCATATCATATTGCATCATGTTATGACTTGTTCTCATATGGTTTATGAATTATGGAATAACTGCCTTGCTAAGTTCTTTTGAACTCATTCCTTCTGTGCAAATGTTTGTTAGATTATCCCACAGGTGTTGAAGACCCCGATGGTGCAACCTACGAGACAGACCATGATTCCACATACTACCCTATGAGTGGTAGCTACTATGAAGATCAGGGTTATGGTACCGAGGAGGATTACACTGCGTACCAGGGTTAGCTCTATAGTGGTGAGGGAGCGGCCGTGTTGGGCTTTCTTCGACTACACATACGAGGATGTACTTATTAAGCTAGAGGAAACCCTTGTTTAGTCCCCCCACCCCCTGGATTTTGTTAAACACTATGATATGTAATTAACTTTCACTGAGTTACTCTTTAGATGTTGGATTGTAACTTAACTTGATTTCTTACTACTTTTCCGCTGCCACTGAGGGAGTGACTTCCGCTCACTCTCTCTTTCTTTTGATCACACGTGACACCATCGATACTGCAGTTCAAAAGTCATTTATGGTTCCTTTGTTTGCTCTACAAGCACCTTCAAGCATTGTTTCTTGGATCAAGTGGGTTGATACTAGTTTCATCTTGACCTTTTTGGGGTCCTTTCTTTATAAAGCAACTTATTGGAGGAAATGTTTGATGTTAATTGGTAGGAGTCATTATGGTCATTGGACTGCATTCTTGGCTTTTCTTGTCACATCCACCCAGCCAGTACCCTATCTGGAATACCCGAGTGTGTGATCCACAGTCCCGAAGATCCAGTATTCGAGGAAATCATCCTCCCATATTCACAATAATATAATCAAGAACAAGATTAAATCAAATGTTAACTTTATTAATAAAAAGACAAGATAAGGTTCAAGAATACAATCAAAGTGCAGAAAATGGTACCAATAGAATAAATCAAAATGCAGAATGAGGCGGAAACCCACTCTACAACAGCAGTGGAAAGCAGATTAAAAGATTACAAACGGTTCCCAAAAGAAAGGGGAACAAACAACTAAAGTCTTAACGAATCTAATAAAGATCAAAAAGAGGATGAGATGATATCCCATCACTGGCACACAAGTGCAAAAGCCGAACTACTTCTGATAAGTATCAGTCTCGTTCTGATAGTCTTCACTGACGTAGTCACCATAGCCAGTACTGTATGAGTCATCAACTTGGTCTTCATAGTACTGACCATCATAATCAACAATAGCAGTATTACCTACAGTAAAATCTAACAGAAGATGTTGCAAAAAGGAGTGAGTTCAAAAGTGTCACACCCCACCCGCCGGTCTCGGTTACCCGCCCGACAACCCGTGGGAGTGATCCGCCATAGGATCCACGGTTTTAGTCTATCAACAATATTAAATACAAATAAAGATAATCAAGAGCAACAAATGTTCAATAAATGAATTAAAGGAATTACAGGAGTCCAAATACTCCAATAACAATAATAAAGGAAAGAAATAATGAATAAACATGAATAAGAGTTCAGCAGAAGTAAACAAAAGAATTATATCAATTTCTTCCTAGTTTCCTTTTCTAAGTTTAAATAGTGTTTTTCATGAATCTCAAGATCGGGTGTCCTCCAGTTCTTCTCCATTTGCTGAGCGAACTTTCTGACCACCTTCCGTCTCTAACCATCAATAGGTGCGATAAGAGCACTCCATGCACCCGCAGGAGCTCCCGCACATGCTATCTCCATTTCCCACTGACAGTGCCACATCTTCTTCATACGGGATGGTTCCTTCATAGGAAATCAATCCATCTTCCTGTACAATTCCTTCTTCATGCAGGGCTAATAAACATATACAAAATAAAGGCATGAGTTCTAAAGAACTCGGTAAGAAAAACAATCACAAATCCCATCAATTATCCAACAATGCCAAAATGCACATATAATATGAATGAATGCAAAGTATGAATGATACTACGATTTCTAACTATGCAGGTCTCTAATAGTTGACATGCTTTAAGATATACACTAGCCCTCCTCTGGGTAAGTCTCATCACTCTGATCCGGCAAGGACTGGCTACCTCTGTAGGGATCCTGGGAAAAAGGGAAAGTCCACACCTGGCTATCATTTCCATGGCTGGGGTTAAGTCAACACTCTCTCACCACGACCATTGGTAATGAGTACTGGCGCATGTCGGGGTTTCTAATCCAATGCAAGGCCATACTGGTTACATGTCTACATGAAGTCCAGATACATCCCCTATGGCACCAACCAACTCGGTTTAGTATCCTTCACAACCTAGGAGAGAGAATCCTCACGGACTGGCTACCGCTGTTGGACTCCACTCCTTAACCCTATGGTCATCCACATATTATTGGGGTGGATGCTCTCATGATTCCTCACGACACCCGGTCCGATCCTTAGACATCCATGAGCCCAACCCTAACATATGCAACCCTACCATTTACATGACTAACAGTGGACCAACGTCACATCACTGTCATCACGGGTCACTCGGTTTCAATCCCCCTACCGAAAGGGTAGTAGCATGTGGGGTACCTAGCCATGCAATTCTAGACTCTACCTAATAATGTCATCAAATAGTAATGACAGTGCTGGAGACATCAGCAAGGCATGTGTCCCATTCCACAGCCTTCTGATATCCCTAGCTAAGATATCCCAAACTAGATACCTCTTCCATCAGAACCCTATACCAACTATCATCAATACATAACATTCATAATCAACACAGTATGTATGTAAGCAAGACAAACAGCAGTAAAATAACAAGATTTATATTTAAGACATGAATACAGCAGCATATATAAAGAAATACAATTTTTAATAGACACTAGATTAGCATATTTCAAGTCTATTCAAAAGATAGGATGAGTTGTCCTTACCTGCATATAAGTAAACTGTCCGTAAAAAGAGATCCGTTAACTATTACAAGTCTTTCTTTTCAAACAGAGTATACCTAAACACAGTGTTACAATATTATATAAGTTAATTGAATTAAAGAGAATCAGAACCAAAAGTCATTTGGTCACTGTTTACCAGCCGGTCGCTTAAGTTGAGCGACCGCCATTAGTGACCGCCCCAAAAATAGAGAGTTTCAATCCGAAACTCAGGCTTCTGATCACTCATTCTCAATCCGGATTTCGAGTAATCATGACCTAAGTCTCAAATCTAATACTCCCAAAGCCAAAGGGTGAAGGAAATCCTAGCAATTACCATCATTGGGTTACCCAGAACTCTCCCCTTGACTGGATTATCCTTCTCACGAAAACAGGGTTTCATTTACGGATAATTCATCTCAAGTAGATTGGAAAGAGAGTCAAAATGATCAAAGAGGGTAACCACCATGACAAGGGGATGGGTTAACACTAAATTAACAGACAAAGAGAGTAAAGAATAAAGGGTAAATTCATTACCTCACGTCAAGAAAGCCGAAAAAAGGAAGGACTGATCTCCAAGTCACTGCCAGCACTTCAGATCCACTTTCGGAACTTCCCTGCAGCCGTCTAACCTCCAAATTTAGCAACCACGAATAAAATATTCGTTACTTAGACGAGGGTTACCTTTTATAGAAGTCAAGGGGCAAAATAGGGCAAAAACTCCGAAAACAGACTGGGCGGTCGCTCCAGGCGGTCGCTTGGTTTGATCGACCACCACTAGCAACCGCCCCCATGTAATTTGCCATACAAGGGTGCTTTTGCTAGAGGGTTGATAACCAAGGCCAACCTAGCCCTAAAGAAGAGATGGGGGAGATCTTACCTTCATTCCGGACATCTCCGAACAACACTTGTCTTCCAGAATTCCAATTACCAAGCAAGGCAGGCTCTTCAGACAAAGGATCCAGATCCATGGGTTCAGGGTATGGATCATGGACTTCTATCTAGACACTCCACAAACTTACCCGACTAGACCTTCGGGTTCTCGGACCTGAAATACGGATCTCGGGTTAGAAATACGGGGGTTGTTACAAAAAGAACTCAGCAAGGCAATTCAATCCATAATAACAACCATGATAGCGAATCATATAGAATGCACAATGATATGAAATAGACAATGTAGATATGCTTCTAACTCTATGTATGCTGGTCTCTATTGGCAGACATGCTTTAAGTCATAACACCATACTTCTTTGGGTAGGTCTCAATCACTCCCCCTCAGCTATCTCGGTATCTTGGGTCTGCCCGATGGTAGTTGGGTCAAGGCATCCCTCTCGGACATTCCATGGATGGGGTTTAGGTCACCACTCTCTCACATCACCATTGGTCTAAGTATTGGCGCATGTCAAGGTAAAGCCTAGCCAAATGCAAGTCTTCTACTTAGTTATATCAACTTAGCTTCAGATAGTTCCATTCCTCGCCCCGAGCGATCCTTTCCCGTATCCTTCACCCTAGAGTCAGCATATCCTATGGCTACAAACAACTCGGACTACAGACTCATCAACCCTATTGGTCAGTTACATCAAGTTAACAGGAAGTTCCCGTTTCCTTTCACGGGTTGGTTATCGGTCTTGATTTTAGGGGCCCTTGTTCCACTTCTGCAATTCTACCAATGAATGGTGATGAGCACATTTATGTGTGAAATCTTAGGGCATAAAAGATGCATTTTACACACTTAGAGTGGAGATACTTTGGGTTTTATGTTGTTTTTGCAGTTTTTAGGATTTTCAATATTTAAGCAAATATTTGGAGTTTTGGGTATGAATCATGCAATTTTACACGTCAAGAGGTCCATTCAAATTCTCAAATGCGAAAATGGGCCTAATTTGGAGCATGATGGGCTAGAGCTGTGATTATCGGCCAACTCCGAAATATTTAAGAGATAAAGAAGACAAATTTGATCTACGGGTGAGATTATAAATTATCAATCAAATCTACAGAGATATTATTGAGAGAGTCCAAATGGAGAAAAGAATCTTTGCATACTTCAATATCATATTTCCTATTTGGGATTTGATTAAAGAAAGAAAAAGAGGAAAAGAATTATATTCTGATAAGGAAGAAGGAAAAATCCCATTTTTGAATGTATCTGTTCAATTTTGATCAAGCCCTTCATCGAACGGTCATCCGGTGTCCTGATAGAGCTAATTTTTGGAGGAGAGCTTCAGGACTTCTTGATCCTCAAATCCAACGGTGGAATTGTGCATTTGATCTCTCTAAGTCAGTCCGATTAGTACATCAAAACCCTAATTGGTTGAGTTAGATAGAAACTTTGAGTTTGATTCAAATTCTGTCAAGATTCATATCCCATGTAAACTCTATAAAAGGAGAGCATACTCCATCAAGGGAGAACGTGTTTTAGAGCTTAGAAAGAGCACATTTTCTTTTCTCTTCAGTTTATTTAGGCTTTCTCTAGTTTTCTTTGCTTGTTTTTGTGAGATTCTAATTTCTAGATTGAATGTTTAGGTTTAATTTTTCTACGTAATGTAATGCAATTTCAAGTTCAAGTTTCAAGTTTCAAATTCGTTTTTCTCTGGGTCTAGCAATTGCAGATCTAGATCTGGTTGTTAGGGTTGGTTGAGATTCGAATCGTTTGTTCAAATTCTTTTTTTTTTTGTTTGAAGTTTAAATATGCAAGTAAGTAACATTCTTCAATAATCTTCTCTCCCCCCCCCCCCATTACCACTTCTATCTACCCCTCAATATTCTTAATTTAGGATTTACTTTCAACATTTATTTATTGTTCTCCCTTCCCCTGGGTCCTTGATCAGAAATGCCTACAGTCATGCCTCTCTTTGGTTAAGGTTCCTTTTTCCTTTTATTACTTTGTTATTTACTTTCTACAATTTACTTTCAGCATTTATTTATTGTTCTCCCTTCCCCTGGGTCCTTGATCAGAGATGCCTACAGTCATATCTTTCTTTGGTTAAAGTTTCCCTTTCCTTTTATTGCTTTAATTATTTCTTTTTTGCGATTTTTTTTCCTCTAATATCCATTCCCGCAATCGGTGGACTGTAAGTTACAGAAAAAGGTCCATGGTCAAAGTCATTATAATTATACTCCCTTCCCTAGATCCAGAGCTAACACTAGGATCACTTCCCTTTCATTTTTATTTATTTATTATTCTCATTTTTTTTTTCTGCCTTTATTAATTATTCATTGGTTATGTTTGTTTTATTTTTCATCTCAATTCGATCGCATTAGATGTATGGATTAGGACCGTACGTTTAGTTTAATTAAGTAATTAACAAATTTGAATTATTGCACTCTCGCATTATCATTAAGAAGTTAATTCTAAAGTGGCATATCTCATTGAGATCGACCCGTTAGCTACACGATACCGTGCGCTTGCGGTTATTTTTAATTTCACAAACAAATATTTGGCGTCGTTGCCAGGGAGGTATTAGTCCATTTTATTTTTCTCATTCTAAGGTAAATCGAAGTGTTTAAATTTTTTTTTAAAAGATTTTACTCTTAAGTAGAGTGAAACAAAAACATATAGTAGTCCCCACTCTACTGCAGAATCCCTAGGATTCGATTGTAGGTGGCTCCGAAGACTATACGGATTCTCTTGCTGTCAAACCTATACAGTGCTCAGCTATACGGCAACCACGGCTTTGGAATCATTGTTTTAATCTTTGTGGTGGGGAAATTCACTACTTTCACTTTTTGTTTTTGTTATTATTATTTTTTTTATTCTTTAGTTACTTTATTTTCTTTTAAAAAAAAAAAAAAAAAACCCATTATTTCCTAAGAGCTTGTAATTGCATTAGGTGGTTAGCGCATGCGTGCCTGGACTCGTGATTCCACAAATCGAATTGTCCGAGTGTCTACCTTGACCATGGAAGACCTCCCTCCACCTCCACCACCTATGAGTCTTAGAGACAGATTTTATCCAACTTGATCTGCACAACTTTCCTATATACGTTTATCTGACGTAAGGGGTAACAATTTTGAACTTAAACCTAATTATTTGTCTATGTTACCCCAATTTTATGGGTTATCTGATCAAGATGCATATGTGTTCCTTAGGGAGTTTGAGGAGGTTTGTGTCCTTATGAAGGTACAACAACTCACTGATGATGTTGTAAGATTAAGGTTTATTACCTTTGCATTAAGGACCAAGCCAAAAAGTGGTTTTATAGCTTACCTAGGGATAGCATTACCACATGGGAACAATTTACTGTCATATTCTTGAAGAAATTCTTTCCTTTCTCTAAGACGAATAAAATAAGAAATGATATTCTTCAATTTCATCAAAAACCCAATGAATCCTTTGCTAAGGTAATGGAAAGGTTCCAAAGCATTCTCCAAGAATGCCCTCACCACGGTATTGAATTATGACATTTATGCCAAATAATTTATGAGGGTATCGATTATCAAACAAAGCAACTTTTGGAATCTATGTGCACCACAGGATTCACATCATTCACTGATGATTCTGAAGCTTGGGAATTTCTTTTAGACCTAGCAGATAGACCTAGAGAATGGGAGTCAACCTTAGAATCTAAAAGGACCAGTAGGGGATGTTTTGTTGATAGCCAAGTTCATAAGCACAAATAGATAATCTTTTGAAAAAGTTAAAGACTTTGGTAGTAAAAGTTGCACCACCGCCACCAAGTCAAGCACATTTTATTAACAAATCTATTTTATATGTGCATGGTGTCAGTCTCCTACGCATGTAAATGAGGAATGCCCTAGCTATTATGGAGTCCAGCATTAAAATGTTAATGCGATGTTTCCAAACCCGTATAGTAACACGTACAATCCTAGCTGGAAAAATCATCCTAACTTTTCGTGGTCTGAAGGGCAAAACCAAAATGGATTAAGCAATTATTCCACACAAAATCACTTTGGTGCTCCTCAACAACAAAGTACACAGTTTTCTCATAATCAAAATTTTCAATTCCCTCAAGCCCCTAATTTTCAGAATGTCAATTTAGCTAGGCCAGTCAATCCACCTATGCCTCTCACTGCACAAAATCAATCATCACCTGATTTCAATAGAGGTAACAATCCAGAGTTTTCTCGTCTCTCTTCCTTAGAAAAAAATATGGAAATGCTTTCCAGCACCTTCATGACTTCTATGCATAATATGGAAAAACAAATTTTCACTCTTACAAATTGATAAGGGAGAAATAAACAAGCCTGAACCAATTCGGTAAAACTCAAACCAGTTCAGATTGAACCTAGTCCGACCAGTTCGGATTAAGTTAAACCGACCAAGGCAAGGTCGGTCGAACAAGTACAAAGGCGGAACAGCAAGACGAATCCAAGGAGACTTATAGTCAAAGAAAAGGTATTCGATTGGGACTCAACTATCCATATTTGAGTAGGACTCATTCACTAAGAAGAGGATTGCAGTCTAAACAATGCTTGAATCCCAATCAAACTCGTACAAAGAAAACTATAAAAGGGTAAGAGAATACAAGAGAAAGGTACACTGAATTGAGCTATCACTACTCAATACTTTATTCTTCATTGCTTTCTTGCCTTCCTGAATCGGAGACTTTCCTAACTAGATCGTCGGAGGTGAAACTCGACCACCCCGGTCAAGCTCATTCTTGCAGGTTCATTCGGTTGAGGAGGCGTGCAGGATTGCGTAGCAACAATTGGCGCCGTCTGTGGGAAATTCTGATCAAAAATCCATTATGAGAACCAGATCAAGATTATTGACAGGAGACGGATCTGACGAAGATAAGGAGGTCGATCAAGGTGAAATTCCGCAAGGAATGGAAAAAATTCCCAAACTCCAAATTCAGCAAGATCCTCCAATTCTTCCAGACCCTCCAGCAAGACAATTCGCAACAATACATCAAATTGATGAAATTCAAAAGGAGCAGTCTGAGATCAAAAAAGAAATCTCAGCCCTGAGCGAGTTGGTCAGAATGGCCATGCGTCATATAATTGCTCCCGAAGCAAGTTCCCAAGAAAAACAAAAAAAATCAGAGGGGAGCAGGCATAACCGACCATTCGTGCTCGACCAAACAGCTCGACCATCCCAAAAAGAGCTGCAAAAAGAGAAAGGGAAGGAGATAGAAAAATCTCGAACTTCGAAAGAAGTTATTCCAGAAGAAAATCCTCCAGTCGATGAAGACAGAGACCGAGGAAGCAGCACAGATCCAATAAAATCTCAAAGGACAAAAAGAATCACAACGGTCCAAATAAGCGGGATGAAGAGATGAATAAGCGCATCGCCGAACTCGACGAAACAGTCAAAAAATTGAAGAATCCTGGCAAAGATGGGCTATAAGCCATCTTAAAAGCGGATCCTTTCATCCAAAGCATCTTGGAGGCAGAGATGCCCAAAGGCTTCAAATGCCCAACCTTTACCGCATTCGACGGATCAAGATGTCCTAAACATCACATCACACATTATAAGTCCGTTATGTCTACTCTTAGACATAATGAAGCAGCTATGTATTGCAGTTTTCCGGCCTCACTAACTGGAGCAGCATTAGATTGGTACCAGGCTCTACCTAATGGCACAATAAAAAGTTTCGACCATCTTGGTCGAACTTTCTTAATACGCTTCCAAAGTGGAGTAGGAACCAAAAAGAGGGAGGATACCTTGTTCTCTATAAAACAAGGACGAAAGGAATCCATTCGAGACTTCCTTGCGAGATTCAATAATCTAACCATGTAGATCGAAAATTTGGACGAAAAGGTAGCTTTCCATGCCTTATACCAAGGGCTCAGCCATGAAGGCCTGCTCGAGAGACTCTTGCTGGATATGCCTAAAACGTACAATGATCTTAGGGAACGATGCCACAAACAAGCAGAGATATCAGAAACAATTGAATCTCGAAAGAAGGAGCATCCAACCACTGAGGCAAGAACACACAAAGAAAAACACCAACTAGTCAGGAGACCGACCAAGGATGGTCGACCTGACCAAGTAGGGGCACCAGCTATGAGAAGATCGGAAATCCTAATGCAAATTAAAGATTAAGGAATTCTCAAGTGACCCAGTAAACTATATTCCCGACCAAAAGAGCGGGATAAAAGCAAATATTGCGAGTTCCACAAAGATCACGGACACTGGACGGATGACTGCCGACAACTAGAAGTAGAAATTGATAGGATCATATCTCAAGGGCAGCTCACAAAATACCTCCATCCTACCCAGCAAGGTAAAAAGTAAGCAGAAGGAAATAAGAAAAGATTGAGATCTCCAAGCAGAGAAAGACACCAAAACAGGACCTGAGCAAAGGAAGGAGGAAACAGAAACCGACCACCAGTATTCATGGTGTTTGGTGGTCCAACAGAAGAATCAGCTAGACATGCTAAAAGAAAAGCACGTTACATAGGGACGCCGAACTCGAGAAGCCAATTGGAAAGAATATTTCAGAACCAATCACCTTCTCGTCCAAAGACATGGAAGGAGTAAATACTCCTCATGATGATACCCTAGTCATCAAAGTCATCCTAGCAGGGACGGAGGTCCACAGGGTTCTAGTTGACACAGGATCTTCCGCAGATATCCTATCTCTAGAAGCCTTCAGAAAACTGCAGCTCGATGAAAGTATGCTCATCCCATGTGGCACACACCTATATGGTTCCACAGGGTCATCAACTCGAGCGGAAGGAACTGTCAGATTAGACCTCCAAATCAGCAAATACCCTAGAGATAGACTTATTCAATCAAAATTTATGGTCGTCCGAGACTTATCTTCCTATAACGTAATCTTGGGACGACCAACCCTTGTTGCTCTAGAAGCAGTAGTTTCATCCTTACACATGAAGATGAAATTCCCCACGAAAAAGGGGATAGGAGAATGCTCCGCCGACCAGAAAGGAAGTCAACAAAGTTACGCCAACTACATGAGTAAAAGAGCAAAAACGAACTCAACCATGGCGGTCGAAGTCAGGGATGATCGAGACGAAGAGGCCATGCAAAGGGCGGAACCAGTAGAAAAGTTGGAAAGAATTAGATTGAATTCAAAAGAAGATCAAGGAACAATGATCGGAGTAGAACAAGAGAAAGAATTCAAAGTTAGTCTGACCAAATTTCTACAAGAAAATTTGGACATCTTCGCCTGGTCGGCCGAAGACATGCCCAGAATAGACAGAAGAGTAGCAGAGCACAAATTGAATATCGAACCTCATGCAATTCCAACAATTCAGAAAAGGAGAAATTTTTCTCTAGAAAAGCATAAGGCAATCCGAACAGAAGTGCAAAAGCTAAAGCAATTCGGATTCATTAAACCCATTGATCACCCAACTTGGCTGGCCAATGTGGTAATGGTGAAAAAAGCAAGCGGAAAATGGAGGATGTGCACGGATTATACCGACCTCAATAAAGCTTGTCCAAAGGATTGTTACCCTTTGCCAAGAATAGATCTACTCATTGATGCAACTGTAGGCCACGAGATGCTGAGTTTTATGGATGCCTACTCAAGATACAATCAAATTTTGATGAATCCAGACGATCAAAAGCATACAACATTCATGACCAATAAGGATAGTTATTACTACAAAGTAATGCCCTTCGGTTTGAAAAATGCAAGGGCAACTTATCAAAGGGCAGTTAACAAAATATTTAAACAACAAATAGGCAAAAATATGGAGGTGTATGTTGATGATATGTTGGTCAAAAGCACATCTCAATCCGACCACCTCCAAGATCTAGCAAAAGTATTTGATATACTTCGCACATACAAAATGAAGCTCAATCCAGAGAAGTGTGCTTTTGGAGTATCATCAGGAAAGTTTTGGGGGTTTATGGTATCTCAAAGAGGGATAGAGGCCAACCCAGAAAAGATTAAAGCTATACAGGAGATGAAACCACCAAAAAGCATCAAAGAAATTAAGAGTCTCACTGGTCGGGTTGCTGCCTTAAACAGATTCATTGCCCGATCAGGGGAAAGGTGTTTCCCTTTCTTTCAATCTCTGGAAGAATATAACCAAAAAGGAGTACCATAATGGAGCGAAGAATGTCAGCAGGCTTTCGAACAACTAAAAGAGAAGCTAACTACCCCACCTTTTCTTGTACAACCGACCACTGGAAAAGAGTTGATCATCTACTTGGCTACTTCACCTATAGCCATCAGTGCGGTGCTCGTACAAGAGGAAGAAAAACAACAAAGCCTTGTCTACTACGTGAGCCATGTACTCCTTGATGCTGAAACAAGATATCCAAAAGTAGACAAGCAAGCTTTGGCCCTGCTCGTAGCAGCCAGAAAGCTAAGACCATATTTTCAATCACATCCTATCGCAGTATTAACAAACTTTCCTCTAAAGAAAATATTGCACCGACCCGATTTGGCCGGAAGATTGGTATCATGGGCATTTGAGTTAACTGAACATCAAATTGAGTTCCGACCACGACCGGCTATTAAAGCACAGGTCCTTGCTGATTTCATCCTTGAAACTTAAGAACCAGAGCACAAGCAAAAGAAGAGGCTACCTCTGAAAGTATCAAAAGATGGATACTCTCGGTAGATAGATCTAGTAATGCACAAGGAAGTGGAGCGGGATTACTCCTGATTAGCCCAGGAGGATTCTAAATATGGTATGCACTACGCTTCAAATTCAAAGCCTTGAATAATGAGGCAGAATACGAAGCATTAACCGCATGACTTCACATATCAAAAAGCCCTTGATATCCAGAACATAGAAGTCAGAAGCGACTCACAACTAATTGTGAATCAAGTAAACGGGCTATATGAAGCAAAAGAGAAGAGGATGACTAGGTATCTGACCATGGTCAACCAGTATAGACCATACTTCAAAGACATCCAAATCAAACCAATCCCTAGAGCAGAAAATGAGCAAGCAGATGCTCTATCCAGATTAGCTACGGATGATATGGATGCAGAACCAATCGTATATATGGAAGAGCTCCAATTTTTGAGCATAAGTCTGACCGACCAGATGGACGTACAGACCAAGCAGGGCTGGATGACTCCCATAATCAATTATTTGGAAAATGACTTACTACCAGAAGATCCAAAAGAAGCTAGAACTGTCAAACAAAGAGCAGCCATATACACAATCAGAAATGACAAGTTATGCAAAAAGTCTCTGACCCGACCATTATTACGATGCGTAGGGGCTCCGGAGGCAGCTATTATCTTAAAAGAAATTCATGAAGGAACCTGTGGAAGTCATATAGGAGCTAGAGCACTAGCAGACAAGGTAATAAGGCAAGGGTACTATTGGCCCACACTACAAGAAGATTCGAAAACATATGTTCGAAAGTGTGACAAATGCCAAGCACATGACAACATACCTCACGCTCCTGCAATGCCCTTAACATCAACCCTCTCTCCAATTCCATTCGTTAGATGGGGGATAGACCTGGTAGGAAAACTACCAAAGGCTATAGGGAGCAGAGAATACCTGGTGGCGATAGATTACTTTACTAAATGGGTTGAGGCAGAAGCACTGGCATCCATCAATACCGACCAGATGAAAAAGTTCGTCACACATAATATCATGCATTGATATGGTATCCCAAAAATCATCATCACTGACCACAGAAAACAGTTCGAAAATTCTGAGTTCGAACGATTTTGTAAAGAGCAAGGTATAGAGCATCGTTGGTCTCCTGTAGCATGTCCACAAAGTAATGGTCAAGTAGAAGTTACCAATAGATCAATGCTTGAAGGATTGAAGAAAAGATTGGATCAATCTAAAGGCAGATGGGTAGAAGAACTACCTAAAGTTCTCTAGTCTTACCGAACTACTACCAGAACGACCACCGGCGAATCCCCATTCCGACTACCATATGGAGTCGAAGCTTGGATTCTCGTGGAAGTTAAGGTCGGATCTATCAGAGAAGAAGAATTCAATGAAGAAGCAAACATTGAAGGAATGAGGGCAAACATAGAATTCATTGAAGAAATCAGGGATAAAGCACAGTATCGTCTAGAAGAATATCAAAGACGCATTGCAACATATTACAATGCGAAGGTTAAACCACGACAATACCTCCTTGGAGATCTAGTCCTCCGATAATCATCTACTTCTAATCCCACAAATCAAGGAAAGCTAGCTCCAAACTGGGAAGGACCATACATCATAGTGCAACAAGTTGCACCTAGAGCATACAAGTTGAGAGATCTAGAAACAAAGCAACTAATACCTCGAACCTGGAATTCAAACAACTTGAGGAAATACTATCAATAGAATAGTATTAAATCTTCACCAAAATTTGAAGTTTTCAATACCTGAATTTTCTAGTCTTTTTAAATTTTAGACATTCATGTCATAGTCCTTGATTTAGACACTTTGAATTTTTTCTCTGTTGGATAAAGTTTTGTCAATCCTTTGAATTTCCAAGCATATCATCACAACTCAAATCAAAATACCGAGCTATGATGATCGAGGGAATAAAGACAGGAATTAAACTCTAAAAGACCTAAGTCCCTTAGGCACCAAAAGACCCAAAATCCTTGGGCACTAAAAGACCTAAGTCCCTTAGGCACCAAAAGACCCAAAATCCTTGGGCACCAAAAGACCTAAGTCCCTTAGGCACCAAAAGACCCAAAATCCCTGGGCATCAAAAGACCAAAGTCCCTTAGGCACTAAAAGACCGAAAAAAAAATTAGGCATAAAAAACCGACCTATTGAGGTCGGTAAGGAATAATCAAAAGACCTAAGTCCCTTAAGCAGTCTCAAGAGCAAAGAAAGAGGACAAACATGCATCAAATGTCTTGCATAAAGTAAATAAAGACCAAAAATGTCATACATACATATCAAAAAGACCTTCATAGAATAAGGTCTCAAATAAGAAATAACTCCAAAGTCTCAACAAACAGGGGTTACAATAAACTAAGCTAGGATTTACTCTTCTGATTTTTAAGGTTCGACTGGCTCTTCAAAGTAGAGGTATCCAAACTTCCAACCTCTGGCAATGGATCCCAGTTAGAATCCAGAAATCTGACCACTTCAACACCTTGAGGCTTGGGAAATCTTGGACGATCAACACACCAGCGAGGACGAGGAATCTTGAGGTCATCATAGATACTAGGGTCAATCAAGTCTTGGAATCTCTCCAGGTCCAAATCCTTGAAAGCTGCAATAATACCTTGGTAAGCATGATACTGAGCATAGATATATCCTGGCGCAGCTACCTTGGACATGAACTTCCTACAGCTGGCTATCTTGACCCATCTCTTTATAACCTCAAAACAAAGCTCATTGGGAATATCTTCGAAAACACAAGGAGCCTTCTCCTCAACCGCCTTCATCAACTTCGCAACCTGGTGGTCCGAGCTC
Organism: Hakea prostrata; assembly: GCF_041222555.1. Taxonomy (NCBI): domain Eukaryota; kingdom Viridiplantae; phylum Streptophyta; class Magnoliopsida; order Proteales; family Proteaceae; genus Hakea; species Hakea prostrata. The sequence continues at coordinate 41,581,283 of NC_142608.1, forward strand.
TCTAACTTGGCATGCAGGCTGGAAATCTCAGCGTCGTTCTTGAACAAGGATCCTTCTGCTTCTTCCAAACGAGTTTCAAGAGATGACTTGTCAAGCATCAAGGCTTCGTAATTCCCTTTCACTGTAGCTAACTCGCAGAGCAGTTCAGCCTCCCGAGCAACCAAAGAAGTGTTACTAGATTTCAGAGATGATAGTTCAATCTCTAATTCTTGGTTGCATTGTTCCTCCTTTTGAAGAGAGAAATAATCATGTCTAGCAGAATCAATACTCTGACCCAGAGATTGGATCAAAGCACAAGCCATCCTGCAAATAAAGGATCAAAAAATTTTATAAATAAAACAAAGGAAATATATTTTCAAAATAGAAGAAAACAAATACATACCTCACAGTGATGTTGTGGGCTTGCAAATGACCAAACCCTTGAAGATAAGTCAGGTCGGATGGAAGGATGGCTCCCCTCAACCAATCATTAGCAACATGGGACATAGAACGAGATTCGCCCCTGAACACCGATGAGATAGCATCCAGCGACCAGTTTGGTTGGAGAAGATTGGTTGGTCTAGGGACTCTCTCTTCTGAATCCGGGGGGTCGTCAAAAGAAACATCCTCACCGAAAGAAGGAGGAGGTTTAGAATCCGAAGCTTTCTTCGAGCCAGCACTCGAACTAGCCACCTCCTTCGATGGTCGGGGATGAAGGTCGGAAGGTTTTTCCTTCCTAACACGAGAAAATTTCCCTTTCGAAGAAGATGAAGTACCAGCGGGTGCCTTGTCCGGCTTGGTCGGATGTTGTTCCTCCACTTGCAGCATAGTAGAGGCAACATCTGAAAAGTCTTCTTCACCGAGCAACACTGAATCAATTTTTTGAGTAAGATAACTTGGGAAATAATAAAGTGATGAAGAATCAAAATAAACAAAAGAAAAGACACATCTTACCAGTCAAGAACCCCCAATGATGAAGGATATTTGGATATTCCGGACAATATCCATTCACAGCAAACAAGTTCATATCTTCAGTGGGGATCATCCAAATACGATCCCTTGCTTCCTGTTCAAAACGAGAAAGGGGAGGGATGACATTTGAATCCTCCCTAGGTTTTTTGGGCCAAGAGGTCAGAAAGCTAGGAGGAGAGGAAGAACAAACAAAGAAATACTTGGATCTCCAACCCTTGGTATTTGTAGGAAGGGTGCCTTTTCCTACAAAATTACCTTCCCATCCAGATTGCAAAGTTGTTCATTTTGAGAGATAAAACCAACAACTTTGCTCTTGCTTCTTATGCATAAAGAATTGAAGGAATAAATTTAAGGTCGGAATCACACCGACCTCATTTTGCTTATAGAAGCCCAAAAAACAAACTATGTTACGCCAACTATTTGGCGCCAACATCCCCGGGCACATCCCAAAATGATTAAGAACGTCTGCGAAGACTGGGTGCACGGGATGCCTAAAACCGCTAATAAAAGCATCTCATATACAACAAACTCATCCAAGGGAGGTCGGTGAGCACGTTCATGAGAAGCGGGGACTCTAATCACAAAGTCATCAGGTATCGCATACCGAGCCCTGATGAGGTCCAAGTCACTCTCAGTCAGCTCAGAAGGAAAAAAGCTGGGACATAAACTACTAGGATCAAAGTTTATGTGTTCGAAGGTCCTAGGACGACTTCTCTCAAATGCAAGCTCAGACGTAGAAAGACTTCTTAACCATTTTCTCCTATTTGTACTAAACCGAGCACGAATACTTAAAGTCCTAAACTTCTCATCACTAAGCAGGTTTGGACGAGCACCAGGAGACAAGGTCGGGTCAACAGAAGTATCACTCTCAGTGTCACTGTACCCAGAAGAGGAAGCCCCACTGTTCTCAGAATGAACAGTCTCGCTTTCAGATAAGGGTTGTGTAGGGGGAACTCTAGGAGGTTTAGAGGCCATCTTGTTGACACCCATTACTAAGCAGAAACTAAGGTTACAATTGCAGAAACAGAAGAAAAGACAAAACAGAGCACAAGAAAAAGGAAATGGAAAATACACTCAGAATATAGCACGAAGCAAAAAATAAAGCGGATAAGAGTAACCGTGAAGGAAAGACGAACTTACTTGCAAAAGGAATCGAAGAAAAAGCTCCTATGAAGGTTGAAAAGAAGTCTTGAAAATTTTGCAACCTTCGTCTTCTTCACAAACAAAACGATGAACACAATGGAAATGAAATGGAAGAAGGAAAGACAGGTTTATATACTCTCTAAAAAATCCTAATCTAAGGGATGAAAAAGGGAGAGTATAAAAGGATTTTAATCCAACGTCTTCAAGAGTAATTCCCATCCAACGGTCAGAGAAATTCTTATCTTTGAAAGATTCGAATCTAAAGGACGGAATGGAGAGAGAAGAACGGTTGGAATTCATGTCTTTTAAAATTTCAAAACCATTATGAGATGCCATAAATGAGTGTACACGTGTCAATAAAGATGAATGTGCAAAAAGTCGTGCGCCGTCGTTTCCCTTATTACGGTGCATTGTCTTGTCAAATGACGTCAGCAACAGCACCTCCCAAATCAACTTTCAAAAATCCAAAGTCACGTTGGTCGGAAATGCAGACGTATTCGATCATCAAATCTCTAAAGCCCGAACAATATGAAGCTCGGACTTCAAGAGACTGGGGGCTTATGATAAGGGAGAAATAAACAAGCCTGAACCAGTTCGGTAAAACTCAAACCAGTTCGGATTGAACCTAGTCAGACCAGTTCGGATTAAGTTAAACAGACCAAGGCAAGGTCGGTCGAACAAGTACAAAGGCAGAACAGCAAGACAAATCCAAGGAGACTTATAGTCAAAGAAAAGGTATTCGATTGGGACTCAACTATCTATATTTGAGTAGGACTCATTCACTAAGAAGAGGATTGCAGTCTAAACAATGTTTGAATCCCAATCAAACTCATACAAAGAAAACCTATAAAAGGGTAAGAGAAAACAAGAGAAAGGTACACTAAATTGAGCTATCACTACTCAATACTTTATTGTTCATTGCTTTCTTGCCTTCCTGAATCGGAGACTTTCCTAACTAGATCATCAAAGGTGAAACTTGACCACCCCGGTCGAGCTCATTCTTGCAGGTTTATTCGGATGAGGAGGCGTGCAGGATTGCGTAGCAACACAAATGTTTTGTCTGAGCGAGAAAAAGTTAAAATGCCTAGCCAACCTGAGTTAAATCCTAGGATTCAGATTCAACAAAGACCATTAAATTTACCAAATCAAGTCAACCAAGTTGAATCCTCCCCTTCTTCTTTAGCTTCAATTAATTCTATGTCTGCACTGAGAAGTGGTAAAGGGTATTTAATATGTGAGTCACATATTAATGAAAAGAGCGAGATTAGTGACCACTGTGATGAGGAGAATATTCAAGTATCTCCTAATAAAGGTTTGTCTGAGAAACCCATAGAAGTTGAAGATGAGCCAATTACTGTAGTGGTACCTAAGGCCCCTTATCCTAGCCATCTTATTAAGAAGACTGCAACTATGGAGAAAATTTGTGATGTCTTCAAAAAGGTAGAAGTGAATATCCCTCTTTTAGATGCTATATCCCAGATCCCTACCTATGTGAAAGTGTTAAAAGATTTATGCACTTATAAAAGAATCACTAGCATTCCCAAAAAGGCATTCTTGGCAGGTAACATCAGTTCCATTATTACTCAACCTGTAGTAGCCAAGTATAAGGATCCAGGGAGCCCTACCATAGCTTGTGTCATAGGCAATACACACATTGAACATGCTTTACTTGATCTTGGTGCAAGTGTGAATCTTTTGCCTTACCATGTTTATAAGCAACTAGGATTGGGAGAATTGAAAGCAACTAGAACTAATCTTCAGTTGGCAGATAGGTCAGTTAAGATTCTTAAAGGGATGGTTGAAGATGTTTTCCTGAAGGTGGGAGAATTTATTTTTCCAGTTGATTTCATTGTGCTAGATACTAAACCTTTTTCAATCAAGGATGAAATCCCAATAATTCTAGGAAGACCATTTTTGGCTACTAGTAATGCATTAATCAATTGTCGAAATGGCCTCTTACGGTTGTCTTTTGGAAATCAAACTGTAGAGTTTAATATGTTTAGGATAGGGAAACAACCACAAATAGAAGAAGAGATCAATATGCTTGAGGAATCTTTTGATTTTCCTAATGATGTGGTTACCAACTTTGAGATTGATTTTGATTCTGAATTTCAGAAACTTTCTTTTCTGAAGTCTTAAATTTTTCACACACCTTTGGAGCCTATTGAACTTCTATCCATCTCCATCTCCATCTCCACTCCCAAGCCCTCAATAATTGAACCCCCCCCCCCCCAAAGCTAGAACTAAAAGAGTTGCCTTCTAATTTGAAGTATGCTTTATTGGAACAAGATAATACCCTTTTTTTCATTGTTGTCTCTGAGTTAACTTCTGACCCAATAGAAGAGTTGATCACACTGTTCAATGATAATAGAGAAGCATTCGGTTGGTTTATCACTCATATCAAAGGTCTAAGCTCTTCCATTGTACAACATCATATTCATCTTATGAAAGATGCTAAACCTTCTAGAGAACCTCAACGCATGATTTTCTCTTACATGGTGAAGGTTTTTCTTGAAGTATTTAGGGATGACGTTTCTATTCATGGTTTTTCTTGTTTAGAGTGTCTTCTCCATAATACACTGATATTGAAGATAAGATTAAAGCTTCCCATCATAAGCACATCTTGACTGAAAGGTATACCCCTCATTTGTCTTTCATGCTTATCTTTTCATACATGCATTGAGAACATTGCATTACTTAAGTGTGCGTGGAGGGGTATACCTTCTTTGTAAATTTTAACTTTGGCTTTTGGTTTGTGTACATACCATTTCAATTGCTATGATGTGTGAAATGAGAGTGATTTGGATACCCATCGTGAACACATAAAAACCCTGTTGAGGGGAAGGTAACTTGTATGTATGTTGAGATGAGACTTTCCTTAGAAAAATAAAAAAGGCCCTTAACTTAAGGCATTGGACCATCTATGGATTTTGTGGATCCTTGTTTCTTTGGCTAGGAGTTGAGATCAATTTTGTGTATGGCATGACAAAAGAAAAAAAAAAGAGTAGATAATAAAAGTTGAATTCCTTGGAACTGGACAGGGCACTCTGACTCAGGAATCGAGGTGACTTGATTGAAACTCTTAGGAATGAGATTATTGAAAAGAACTATCGCATCACTGTCTATGTGGGCATATGCAAAGCAAAGCTACAAAATAACTTGGGTTTCTGGTGTTTGCTCCACCATGTCATTCAAGCCAACCGTAGTGGAGTAAAGTAGAGTTCATTACTCAAAAGAAAAGAAAGAGATAAATACAAGTGTCATCAATGCCTTGGTAGAAATGCTTGATAAAAAATACTTCAAAACCTTAGTCCTTGGTCCCATTACTTTATGAGTGGTTTTGCTTAAAGGAGAGGTGTACTTGAAAGATATAAGGTGAGTCTTTGATTGAGATATATGCTTAGTCTCAAGAATCAATATGAGATAATAAAGTTCAAGTGTGGAGGATCTTAAATCAATGGTGAGAAAAATTGTCATAGCTATTGATCCTGTATGAGTACTTACCAATTGTTAGAGTTGGTTGGAATTTGCAATGTTTTATTTTGAGCTGAATTGGAATTTTGGATGTATATTCACTGCAAACATCCATGAGACAAAACTCGTCCTCTAGGGATAACCTAGTGGTTTAAAGGCTTGTTGCACATGCTAAGTGTCACTGTGATTCCTACGAAAGTGAGTTTTGATTTATTTTGTTACATTAGTTACTTACCTGCATGTGTTTTTTTTATTTTTTATTTTTGCTTGAGGGCAAGCTTAGTCTAAGTGTGGGGGAATCTGATGAGCACATTTACGTGTGAAATCTTAGGGCATAAAACATGCATTACACACTTAGAGTGGAGCTATCTTGGGTTTTATGTTGTTTTTGCAGATTTTAGAACTTTTCAATATTTAAACAAATATTTGGAGTTTTGGGTATGAATCATGCAATTTTACACGTCAAGAGGTCCATTCAAATTCTCAAATGTGAAAATGGGTCTAATCTAGAGCATGATGGACTAGAGATATGATTATGGGCCAACTCCGAAATATTTAAGAGATAAAGAAGACAAATTTGATCTACGGGTGAGATTATAAATTATCAATCAAATCTACAGAGATATTATTGAGAGAGTCCAAATGGAGAAAAGAGTCCTTGCATACTTCAATATCTTATTTCCTATTTGGGATTTGATTAAAGAAAGAAAAAGAGGCAAAATAATTATATTCAGATACGGAAGAAGGAAAAAGTCCATTTTTGAATGTTATGTTCAACTTCGATCAAGCCCTTCATCGAACGGTCATCTGGTGTCTAATCGAGCTAATTTTTGGAGGAGAGCTTCACGACTTCTTGATCCTTAAATCCAACAGAGGAATTGTGCATTTGATCTCTCTAAATCAGTCTGATTAGTATGTCAAAAACCCTAATTGGTTGAGTCAGATAGGAACTCTGTCAAATTCTGTCAAGATTCATATCCCATGAAAACTCTATAAAAAGAGAGCATACTCCATCAAGGGAGAACATGTTTTAGACCTTAGGAAGAACACATTTTCTTTTCTCTTCAGTTTATTTAGGCTTTCTCTAGTTTTCTTTGCTTGCTTTGTGAGATTCTAATTTCCAGATTGAATGTTTAAGTTTAATTTTTCTATGTAATGTAATGCAATTTCAAGTTCAAGTTTCAAGTTTCAAGATTCATTTTTATTTAGGTCTAGCAATTGCAGATCTAGATCATTATAGATCTAGATATGGTTGTTAGGGTTGGTTGAGATTCGAATCGTTTGTTCAAATTCTTTTTTTATTGTTTGAAGTTCAAAGAAATAAGTAACATTCTTCAATAATCTTCTCTCCCCCCTCCATTCCCGCTTCTATCTACCCCTTAATATTCTTAATTTAGGATTTACTTTCAACATTTATTTATTGTTCTCCCTTTCCCTTCCCCTGGGTCCTTGATCAGAGATGCCTACAGTCGTGCCTCTCTTTGGTTAAGGTTTCCTTTTTCCTTTTATTACTCTGTTATTTACTTTTTGCAATTTACTTTCAGCATTTATTTATTGTTCTCCCTTCCCCTGGGTCCTTGATCAGAGATGCCTACAGTCATGCTTTATTTGGTTAAGGTTTTCCCTTTCCTTTTATTGTTTTGATTATTTCTTTTCTGCAATTTCTTTTTTCTAATATCCGTTCCCCCGATCGGTGGACTGTAACTTATGGCAAAGGGTCCACGGTCAAAGTCATTATAATTATACTCCCTTCCCTAGATCCAGAGTTGACACTCGGATCACTTCCCTTTTATTTTTATTTATTTATTATTCGCATGTTTTTCTGCCTTTATTAATTATGCGTTGGTTATGTTTGCTTTATTTTTCGTCTCAATTTGATCGCATTAGATGTATGGATTAGGACCGTTCGTTTAGTTTAATTAAGTAATTAACAAATTTGAATCATTGCACTCTCGCATTATCATTAAGAAGTTATTTCTAAAGTAGCATATCTCCTTGAGATCGACCCGTTAGCTACACGATGCAATGTGCTTGCGGTTATTTTTAATTTAAAAAACAAATGGCCTCTCACGAGTATCCACAATGTGATTCATGTCCTTTACGGATATAATTTTCCGGTATCCGAAGTGCCCACAAATACCCATTGCTACCACGGGTTGTTCGGTCACAATTCCCCCCCAATCGGGTCTGATATAACAAGGACATCCTAGCCAAACACTTCTAGACATGCTGTGAAACCCAGCCCTAACCTTGACCCGGAAACTTTGTTGTTTGTAGGTCCGACAACCTGAAGTAAGACAAGAAGCCAGCTATGGGCCATCTCAGTGGAAGACTTGGTGGTTGGCTTAGAATTCATGAGTGTTGATGACAATGTTCCATTTATGGAAACTGCACCCTGATGAAGAAGGAATTAGTTGATGGACTTGGAGTACTCTCTGACATGGTTTGAAGGCATTTCTACATACTAGGTAAGCCACTTAGTGTGTGTGCAAAACCCCTTTAAGTTTGGATTTGATCAGAGCCTTCAATTCCCTGTTTTGGATTTGTTGTTTTGCTTGGTCGACTGGGCCAGTCGACCAACCCTCAACCAAAGGATTCTATTTTGCTGAATTAGGTATTGGCTTCTCTATTTAAGTCCAACTTCAAGTCTAACTCGTCTTTTGTGCCTCCAAACTCCTTGGAACGAACCAGAGCCCTCTTCAAGTCATCTCCTCTGCATTCTTGGTGATTTTCTTGACGGATCTTCGTCAAATCTCGTGCATTTACACAAAAAGGTATATGATCATCCTCTTCTATGCTTTGTCTTTGATTCTCCATTACTTTTCTTTCCCTTTCTGTTGAGGACAGTAGAGATGATGTTGCATCTCTGTTGCAACCATCACTCTACTCATTCCCTCTCTTTTCCAAAGGATCTAAAGCTTGGTGGATGATCTTCATCAAGATCGTCACTCGCTTTTGAAGGGAAACATGTATCCATTTTCTTTCCTTTTTAGATTCAATGTTCTTCAGTCTTAGATCTATTTTTCTAAAAGATTTATGCATGCTTTCCATGAATCCTTTATCAGATTAGTGATCCATCATCATATAGTTTCTCGCCCATGATTTTGCTATGAATTCTTCAAGAACCATGATTGATCTAATTATGGTAAGTTTTTGTTTCCTAATTTGTAACTTGAAGACTTGATATTATTAGGGTTCTAAAGTCCTCTATATACCAACATACTATCCTTGTATATTTTTTCTTGTTTGGTGCCCTTTTGAATCACCAAATTTGGTTTTGTATTAAAAAATCTCTGATTTTGTAAGCCACTGCCTCAGTTGACGCTGTCTCAGTTGGTCGACTAAGGCAGTAGACCAATCAATCGACCAATGAGTACAACAACCTCATATTTGGTCTGTTTTGGATGATTTGATCTCTTTCCTTCTAGGTATCTTTCCTAATATGTTATATATACTTGTTTAGGACTTTCTTTCCAAGTTTAGACAAGACCTTACTTGATTTCCAAGATCCTTTGCCAAGTAATTAAGGTAGGGATAGTTATTTCCTTAATCACACATATATTGCATGATTAGTTCCATATTTGATTCTCTTGATTTATTTCCATAAATATATTCTTATATTGACTTAATACTGATGCAATTACTTTGGTTACAGTAGCATTACTTGTTTATGCTAATTAATTCATGTATGATTTACTTACTAAATTTATACAAGTTGGATGTATTATTGATTTCTTTCCATATAAGAAGTTACCATATATGTGATATGAAGGATTTATGGTTGTGAATGATTAGGTATGGTTTGGAAAGGGGAGGTGTCCTTTTGACACTTCTGTCCTTGGACACCTACGGGAATATTATGGGATATTTCTGGAGATGCCCTTTGGACACCTTCCTAAACTGTTGGTTGACATATCTAGGGCTGTCTAGTAGTGTTTGGCTAGGATGTCCTGTTATGTTAGACCCTAATCAGAGGGGTATTGAGACCGAACGACCCGTGGTAGCAATGGAGACTCATGGGCGCTCAAGACCGGTAACCAATCCGTGAGAGGACATGGATCACATTGTGGATACTCGAAAGAGGCCATTCATTGGTAGGGTTGCATATGGATAGACTTGGGCTCACGGGCGCTCAAGACCGGTAACCAACTCGTGAGGGGACGTGAGAGCTTCCTGTTTACCATATGTGGATAACCAATAAGGTTGATGAGTCCGTAGTCAGGGACTATGAGGACTCTAGTGAGAAGGATACCGGAAAGGATCGCCAGGGCGAGGAATGGACGTATCTGGATCTGACTTGATGTAACTAAGTAGAAGACTTGCAATGGGGTAGGCTTTGACCCTGACATGCGCCAGTACTTAGACCAATGGTGATGTGAGAGAGCGGTGACTTAACCCCCAGCCATGGAATGTCCCGAGGGATGTCGGACCCATTACCAACTGATGATGAGTGATTGAGTCCTTCCTAAAGAAGTACGGTGCTATGACTTAAAGCATGTCTGCCAATAGAGACCAACATACATAGAGTTAGAATCATATTGCATCATGTGTTTCATATCATATTGCATCTTACTGTGCTTTGAAATCCTGCTATTTGTGTTATTATGGATTAACTGCCTTACTGGGTTTCTTTGAAACTCATTCCTTTTGTGATATGTATTGTTAGATTTCTCTACAGGTTCGGAGTACCATGACTGCTCGTATGAAGAAGTGCAAGGAGAAGAGACATATCTCCAGGAAGGTGATTGCGTTTATGACAATTACACTGAAGATTCCGCACGTGGTTATGCTGCGTACGATGCTTAGTCCGACAATAGAGCGGAAGCGCCCTTGCGCCATATTTGAGATTTATACTTATAGAGATGTCGTCTATAAGATTGAGAACAATTTAGTTACTTATTATACTTGCTACTGGGATTAGTTTTCATCCCTTTTCCTTTTCTTTTTGGAACTACTATTCCGCTGTCAGTAGAGTGAGATTTCCACCTCGCTTTACTTTATGATTTTGACATTTTGATTGTCTTTCGTACTCTAATGATATATGATTTATTCCTTCCTTATTTTGATCGCTCATTTATACTTTGCACAATGATTATTGATGTTCATGATTATGTTATTGTTTATGTGGGAGGTTGATTACCTCGATACTTGGTCTTCGGGGCTATGGATCACACACTCGGGTATGCCAGGTAGGGTACCGGCTAGGTGGATGTGACACATGCCATAGGTATGTCAACCAGTAATGAGGGAGAGCACCAAGGGGCACCATAGGAAAATGTCCCATACCACCTCCATTGGTGTCCAAAGGCAGGAATGCCAAAAGGGCATTCCCCAATCCCAAATCATAACCTAGGCAATCACATTCCCAATCAGTCATTCACAAGCACAACTGATAATATAAAACATAAGTAAGTGATCATTCATAATTGAAATAACAATTGCATTATAAGAACATGTACTACTGTAGTTGAAGAACTACAGCTGCAGTTTAATTATAAGAAACTCAGTACAACAGTAGTAATGATCATGTAATCAAATCTAAAGGCATGCATATTAGGTTATTAGGGACCAACCATCCTTACCTTAAGTAACTTCGTAGAATTATGAAGAATAAAGAGGAAGAGGTCTAAGACTAGCAATTAAACCCTAAACAAGCGTATAATAATGATTAGGAATAAGACTTAGAAGATTAGAAGTCAAATGGAAGCAAACGAGTAGATACTTGACTGTGTTGGTCGATTGGTTGGTCTACTGGCCTAGTTGACCAATGGGACAGTACTGGGTTGCAAACCCTAATTTGGTCATAACTTCTTCATTTGAAGTCTAATTGCTCCGAAATTTGAAGGGATCTTCCTAGAATATATTAGGACTATCTAAGAAGGTCAAAGTATCAAGTCATGGTCAAAAGATAGGATCTTGATTGAGCCAAAACAAATTTAGGGTGTCTCATCCCGCCCCAATTCCACCCAGGGCGTACCCTATCTGGGTTACTCGGGAGTGATCCACAGCCCAACAGATCCAGTTTAGGAACGATCATATCCACTTATCACAATAATATAATCAAAAGCAAGAACAATTTATAGTATTCAAGTGATCTAATAATAAAAGTTAAGAAATGATCATAGAAGGATCACAAAGAACATCAGAGTGTGGAATAACAAGTACCAAATCAAAAGACAACTATAGAGTATAGCGGAAATATACTCTACAAACGTGTGCGGAAGGTAGATCGAAATAAGGTAAAGGTTACAACCAGATCTCCAAAGAAGGGAAATAAAAAGGTAAGCAACTAAGTTACAGTTTCTTCTAACTTATACAATGTCTCCTCAATAACATAATCACAAGAAACTAAGCCAGGCCGGATCTACTCCTGACAAATATGAGTCTTGAACTGATAGCCTTCACTGATGTAGTCACCGTAGCCAAAGTGGTATGAGTCACCAACTTAGTCCTCAAAGTGTTGAAGTGTTGACCGTCACAGTCCACAGTAGTAGTACCTGCAGAAAAATCTAACAAATATGTTGCAAAAAGGAGTGAGTTCAAAAGAACTCAGCAAGGAAAGTTATTCCATAATACATAAGCCATATGATATCAATCATGAAATGATGCAGATGATATGAGAAATAAGATGCAAATATGATTCTAACTCAAAGTATGCTGGTCTCTATAGTAGACATGCTTTAAGTCAAAGCACCATACTTCTTTAGGTAGTCTCAGTCACTCATCACCGGGGGAATTGGGTCCTGCATCCCTCTCGGATAAATCCATGGTTGGGGGTTTCCGTCACCACTCTCTCACATCATCATTTGGTCTAAGTATTGGCGCATGTCAAGGTATAGCCCAATGCAAGTCATCTACTTAATCATATCATGTCAGTTCCAGATACGTCCATTCCTCCCCTCTCGGGATCCTTTCCGGTATCCTTCACACTAGAGTCACGGATATTACTCACCGGACTCATCAACCCTATTGGTCATCCACAAATGGTAAACGGGAAGCTCTCACATCCCCTCACGGATCATTTCACCGGTCTTGAGCGCACGTGAGCCCAAGTCTAGCCATTTGCAACCCTACCAATAAATGGCCCCTTTCGGGTATCCGCAATGCAATTTATGTCCTCTCACGGAGTGGTTACCGGTCTTGAGCGCCCACAAATCCACACTACTACCACGGGTCGTTCGGTCTCAATGCCCTTCTGAATCGGGTCTGATATGATAGGGACATCCTAGCCATACATCTAGACAAGTCCTATGTATGTCATCCAATGATCCAGGAAAGTGTCGATGGGCATCTTCGGAGAACATCCCATACTATTCCCTTCAATGTCCAAGGACAGAAATACCAGTAGGGCACTCTCCAATCCCAAATCATACCTAAGCAATCACATGCTTATTTCCATCCATTACATATCAACAATACATTATCATATTGAAAACATCTCATAATACAGTGTATAAATAAATGACAAGAATAAGTAAACATGATAAACCAAGTAATTAAGCATGGTGCTACTGTCATAAGGTAACTATAGTAGTCATATGATATCTAAAATCAACTAATAAGTTAAGTCTACTAAGTTACCAACAACAGTGTAAAAGTCATACAGTCTATGTTATATGGCAATAACCGTCCTTACCTCAAATTGTGAAGAAGATGATCCGATGTCACAAGAGAATGGTCCAATTATAGTCTTAAAGTCCTAAACAAACATATATGAAGGATTAGAGAAGAAATCAAAACAATCCGAGATCGAACGGATCAAAACTGGGCAAAAGTTTCTGACAGCAACCTTGTTGGTCGATACATTGGGTCGATAGTATCGACCAATAGGCATCGACCAAAAGAATTTCGGACAGCAAGCTGGCTTTTTGGGTTTTGGCTCAAAATTGGTCTTTCGGGTCTCGAATGGATACGAAACTTGGGGAACAGTTCAAACACAATATAGAGACACTAATTATCAAAGAAATAACATCATCCAATGGTCAAATTAGAAATCCCCAAATTGGCATATCAAGTTCAAGAGTTGTTAATCATGGCATTGGCTATTTCTTTGGGTTTTGGCTCAAAATTGGTCTTCCCGGTCTCGGATCGATACGAAACTTGGAGGGATGCTTAAGAACAGTAGCAGGAGACTACGTAGCAAGAATTAACATGATCCAATGGTTGAATTGAAAACCCCCAATTTGAGGTCCTAGGTTCAAACTTGCAAGAATCATGTTCTTCAATGAAATCAATTGCAATTGCAAGAGAACTTAGGAATTTAAGCAATAGAATGATGAACAACAGAATATAGACAATTACTAACATATAATCAGACCTAATTGAAAGAGAAAATCAAATTAAGAGATGAATTCATGTTGTAAAGAAGAGGAAAATCAAAATAAGAAAGCAAGAACATCATGTATGAGAATCATAGCATGGAAAGGATGAAGAGAGGTTTAATCAAAGTAAAAGAGCTTGTAGAAGAGGTGGTTGCAAGGTTGCAGCACCTTCTTCACGAACTTAGTAGCAAGAACTAGATGGGGTAGGAGCAGATTAGAGAGAGAGTGAGAGATTACATACCTTGGAGAAGAGATTAGAGAAGAGAGACAATGATTCTTGAAGAAGATCAACACCCAAGCAAGGGAGGAGGCTTAGAGGAGCTTTCCCACGTTCTCAGATGTTGAAATGAGTGAAATAATGATTTAGGTTCGAGGTTTCACTTAAAAGGACAAAGGAATATCCAAAAAGCATCTTTTTCACGATTATGGGCTTGTTTTGGTCGATACCTTTGGTTGATAGTATCGACCAATAGTATCGACCAACAGAGTCTCAACAAGATTTTCAGGAATAGTTCAGCAACTTCGAACAGGGATTCGGAAGGCTATACAAGGTCAAATTGAGTGAGGTTTTCTCCTACAAGTCAATAAAGAAGTCTAGTTTCCATAAATACATTTGGATCAAGCATGAGAGTTCATTAGGTCCATCAACTAAGCTCGCCTTCTTCAATGCGCAAGCAGGATTTTTCAGACATAGTTCAGCAACTTAAGGTGTGGACTTGGAGGGCTATATGGGGTCAAATTGAGTGGGTTTTTCTCCTACAAGTCCATCAAGAAGTCTAGTTTCGGGAAATACTTTTGGATTGAGCACAGGAGTTCATTAGGTATTTCAACTAATTCACCCCTCTTTGGTGCGCAGATTCAAAACTAACACTGACAATGCTCTCAAGTGAGGGGCATCATCGCCAATGTCCATGGGCTTGGGCTCCGATACCAAATCATCAACCAAAAGGGTCCACAAGGACTTCTCTCACCACTTTGGGTCATTGGATCTACAGACAATACAAATTCCGGGCCGGGTCAGGGTAAGGATAAAGCCGGACATGGCCTCCTAAGGCTTTCAAGGATAACAACATTGAAATCAAGGTCCAACTTCAAGGTCTAACATTAAACAAGTCTTTCTTTATCCCAAAACAAATAGGGTATCCCGGGCTAGGTTTGGGCTGGATTTTACATTCTTCCCCCCTTAAAATAATTTCGTCCTCGAAATTGGGAGAGTACTAGGCTTTAAGGAGATGGTGGTACTTCACTTTTATCTTGCCTTTCTTTCTCCCAAAATCTTCGGAAAACAATTAACAATAAATCTTTTGTAAGAAAACAAGGAATAAATCTAACATGCCTTGAAATCAAATCGAAAGTATGATAATGGCTTCATGAAGACTTCACAAGGATCATGGCAAAGACCAATATGAAGATCATAAAACCTTAAAAATGAAAGGAGATTGTAGAAGAGATGGTTGCAGGGATGCAGCATCTTCTTCATAGTCTCAATCACAAGGAATAAAACATAGTAAAAGTAGATCAGCACAACACAAGAGAGATTACTAACATTTGATTGAGGAACAGGAGATGAAAAACTTGAAGTCTTGAAACAATTAGAAGGTATAACAAATCATGAAGATCACACTTGATTTCTCTTTGAAATCATCATGTGGGGAGAGTTCACAGGGTTATAGGGTGTATGGAGATCCACTCTAGAACAGCAGGGATAAAAGGATCAGTCATGGGAATGACTTAAGATCACCCTCCTATCAAAGGGAATAGAAGGCACAAGAAGAAATAGAAAGGAGAAAATATCAACTTCGAGGTAGACTTCTACTAAACAGAATTTGGCAACTCATATGACAGAGAATAAACAAACAATGTATACGGTAGGTATGCATTTGGCATAGCAGGAAGGTTAGGATTAGGCGGGATTTCACATAGGGTCTTAACATATATTATCCATGGCTCTCATGGAAAGGCTAGGGTGACTCAAGATTCACCCTAGGGAATAAAGAGTAAGAAATCACATCAAGGAAAGCTTTGGGGAGGATCCAATAAAGTATAAGTGGATTTGGATTCCCAAATTTGGTTACCTCTCATGAGAATTATCCAAAATCAGCTCTCACAAAATAACCCAAGGTACGTTCACAGAGGGTAAGGGAAACATAGAATTAGTATTTCAAAATATAAAATTGCATTGGGAAGGGTCTATCAAATTAACAGAAACTTTACCAAATTGATTATTCTGTCATGGGGGTTACCCAAGGGTTTCCTCCCAAATTCTCCCTATTTTAGGTTTCCAATGGTTCAAGGAACATTAGGGATCAACCCCTCAATCATGAGGACACCAGGGAAGGTTATGGTAATGGTATGAGACCTTCCCCACAATCATAAACTTTGTAGGAAAAATAATACAAGGGAGTAATCAAGAATTCAGGTCAAATCAAGAAACAAGAATATCACCATATGGTTCAAGAATATAGAGTGAATGAGGAATTCACTCTATGGCTAAGAGAATCAAAGGAGAGGTCATTACAGTAGTGTAATACCTTTCTCATAATCAGAAGATCAAAAGTATAGAAGAAAGAATGAATCAAAGAATAAACAAATCGGTTACTAACCTTTTAGAAGAAGAATCGACGAAGAAACTAGAACGGATACTTGAGGATCTTCCTTGGCTTTGGAGGAGAGGTTCTAGGGTTCTTCCCACGTTCTCCAGAGGCTTAGAACTGATTGTGAGTGAAAAACACAGAGTTCCCCCCCCCCTTTAAATAGCATAAAAAGTCCTAAAATCACCAGGATTCCAATCTTTGACCATTATAGACCTGTTGGTCGATTGGTTGGTCAACTGGCTAGTCGAACAACCAAGACAACAACTCCAAAAGTGGGATTTGATGGTCCAAACTTCATTATCTTTGGATGGGATTCATACAACACCTCAAATAACTTACCTAGCATTGAGGAATGCCTTCAAACCATGTCTAGATAGGCTTTAGGTCCAACAACCAGGCTCTCCTTCATCAATGTGCAGCTTCTTCTCTAACTCAGACAGGGTTTCCAAGTATAGAGCACCATCATCAATGTCCATGGGTTTTGGATTAGACACCATGTCTTCCACTGAGATTGTCACATCCACCCAGTCGGTACCCTACCTGGCATACTCGAGTGTGTGATCCACAGCCCTAAAGATCAAGTATCAAGGTAATCAACCTCCCACATAGACAATAACATAATCATGAACATAAATAATCAATGTGCAAATTATAAATAAGAGATCCAAAATAAGGAAGGAATAAAATCTAATATCATCAGAGTACGAAAGACAATCAAAATGTCAAAATCATAAAGTAAAGTGAGGTGGAAATCTCACTCTACCGACACCGGAATAGTAGTTCCAAAAAGAAAAGGAAAAGGGATGAAAACTAATCCCAGTAGCAAGTACAATAAGTAACTAAATTGTTCTCAATCTTATAGACGACATCTCTATAAGTATAATTCTCAAAAATGGCGCAAGGGTGCTTCCACTCTATGGTTGGACTAAGCATCGTACGTAGCATAACCACCCGCGAAATCTTTAGTGTAAATGTCATAACCGCAATCACCTTCCTGGAGACATGTCTCTTCTCCTTGCGCTTCTTCATACGAGCAATCATGGTACTCCAAACCTGTAGAGAAATCTAACAATACATAGCACAAAAGGAATGAGTTTCAAAGAAACCTAGTAAGGCAGTTAATCTATAATAACATAAATAGCTGGATTTCAAAGCACAGTAAGATGCAACATGATATGAAACATATGATGCATTATGATTCTAACTCTATGTATGATGGTCTCTATTGGCAGACATGCTTTAAGTCATAGCACCGTACTTCTTTAAGAAGGTCACAATCACTTATCATTAGTTCGTAATGGGTCCAGCATCCCTCGAGACATTCCATGGCTGGGGGTTAAGTCACCGCTCTCTCACATCACCATTGGTCTAAGTACTGGCGCATGTTAGGGTTAAAGCCTAGCCAAATGCAAGTTTCCTACTTAGTTACATCATCTCAGATCCAAATACGTCAATTCCTTGCCCTTGGCAATCCTTTCCGGTATCCTTCACACTAGAGTCCTCATAGTCCTTGACTACAGACTCATCAACCCTATTGGCTATCCACACATGGTAAACGGGATACTCTCACGTCCCCTCACGGGTTGGTTACCGGTCTTAAGCGCCCGTGAGCCCAAGTCTATCCATATGCAACCCTACCAATGAATGGCCTCTTTCGAGTATCCACAATGTGATCCATGTCCTCTCACGGATTGGTTACCGGTCTTGAGCTCCCATGAGTCTCCAGTGCTACCACGGGTCGTTCGGTCTCAATACCCCTCCGATTAGGGTCTGACATAACGTGACATCCTAGCCAAACACTACTAGACAGCCCTAAATATGTCAACCAACAGTTTAGGAAGGTGTCCAAAGGGCATCTCCGGAAACATCCCATAATATTCCCGTAGGTGTCCAAGGACAGAAGTGTCAAAAGGACACCTCCCCTTTCCAAACCATACCTAATCATTCACAACCATAAATCCATCATATCACGTATATGGTAACTTCTTATATGGAAAGAAATCAATAATACATCCAACTTGTATAAATTTAGTAAGTAAATCATACATGAATTAATTAGCATAGACAAGTAATGCTACTGTAACCAAAGTAATTGCATCAGTGTTAGGTCAATACAAGAATCTATTTATGGAAATAAATCAAGAAAATCAAATATGGAAACTAATCATGAAATATATGTGATTAAGGAAATAACTATCCTTACCTTAATTACTTGGCAAAGGATCTTGGAAATCAAGTAAGACCTTGTCTAAACTTGGAAAGAAAGTCCTAAACAAGTATATATAACATATTAGGAAAGATACCTAGAAGGAAAGAAATCAAATCATCCAAAATAGACCAAACATGAAGTTGTTGTCCTCATTGGTTGAGTGATTGGTCTACTTCCCATAGTTCATTGTGTCGGCGACATATCATCGACACAGGGCGATATGTCGCCATGTCGCTGGGGGGCGACACGATATATACCAAATGTCGGGAACAATATGTGAAGCATGAGCCGTACTCAACATAGTTGTATAATGAATTGTAAACTTTAGTACATCTCTTTACTACTTGTGTATTTGTGTTCTCTTTGCATATTTACATTAGTTTATATGAATTTTCCAAACTTCCAGTTTTGCCCGCATATAGTTGGACATGTGCCAATTATAAACTTTAGGTTGGGTGATGTTTTAGGTCAAAATAACACCCCCAATGTGTTTACTGGCCTCAAATTAGGTTACACGTCAAATTTCATGTCAAAATGACCCCAAATACCCTTCGAAACAGGGGTTCGATTTTTCATCGAACCCTTGCCAAAAGTCGAGCGACTTTTGGCGACATGTCGCCCGTGTCGCCAGAGTCCGACACGGCGACACGAGTCGACATGTCGAACCTTGCTACTGCCTCATTCCACCAAGCAGTCGACCTAGCAAGGCAGTGACCTACAAAATCATAGATTTTTTAATACAAAACCGAATTTGGTGATTCAAAAGGGCACCAAACAAGAGGGAATATACAAGGATAGTATGCTAGTATATAGAGGACTTCAAAACCCTAATAATATCAATTCTTCAAGTTACAAATTAGGAAACAAAAACTTACATAATTAGATCAATCATGGTTCTTGAAGAATTCATAGCAAAAATCATGGACGAGAAACTATAGGATGATGGATCACTAATCTGATAAATGATTCATGGAAAGCATGCATAGATCTTCTAGAAAATTAGATCTAAGATTGAAGAACATTGAATCTAAAAAGGAAAGAAAATGGATATATGTTTTCCTTCAAAAGCGAGTGACGATCTTGATGAAGATCATCCACCAAGCTTTAGATCTTTAGGGAAAGAGAGGGAACGAGTAGAGTGATGGTTGCAACAGAGATGCAACATCATCTCTACTGTCCTCAACATAAAAGGAAAGAAAAGTAATGGAGAATCAAAGGCGAAGCATAGAAGAGGATGATCACATACCTTTTTGTGTAAATGCACAATATTTGACAAAAATCCGTCAAGAAAACCACCAAGGATGCAGAGGAGATGACTTGAAGAGGGCTCTGATTCGTTCTAAGGAGTTTGGAGGCACAAAAGACGAGTTAGACTCGAAGTTGAGCTTAAATAGAGAAACCAAGACCTAAATTAGCAAAACAGGGTCCTTTGGTCGAGTGGTTGGTCGACTGGCCCAGTCGACCAAGCAGTCGACCAAGTAGTACAGCAAATCCAAAACAGGGAGTTGAAGGCTCAGATCAAATCCAAACTTGAAGGGGTTTCGCACACACACTAAGTGGCTTACCTAGTATGTAGAAATGCCTTCGAACTAGGTCAGAGAGTACTCCAAGTCCATCAACTAATTCCTTCTTCATCAGGGTGCAGTTTCCATAAATGGAACACTGTCATCAACACTCATGGATTCTAACCCAACCACCAAGTCTTCCACTGAGATGGCCCATAGCTAACTTCTTGCCTTACTTCAGGTTGTCGGACCTACAAACAACAGAGTTTCCGGGTCAAGGTTAGGGCTGGGTTTCACAGAGATGGTCCATAGTTGTCTTCTACTTTCACTTCGGGTCTTAGGTCCTACAAACAACAGGGTTTCCGAGTTAGGGTTAGGGTTGGATTTCACATTTCTTTTCTGCCTTTTTTTCTTTATCCCTGATGCTTTCATTGTTAAACTAGGTTGACCTTCTAGGATTTTCTTTTTTAGGTCAACTTACAATTTCTTTGCAACAATTTAAACCTAAAATTATCACAACTAATATAACTGGCATAACACTTTTGGTCCTTAGATATCACCTATTAATATAAGAGTTGCAATCACCATGATAATGGTGGTTGTTTCTTATGCTTAAGAAAAACAATTTTGTGCATGAGTTAATACTCGGAGTTTTCCTAAAAAGAAGGGAATTTTATAAAACAATGGAAGCAAATTTTCTTGAGAAGAATGAGTTAGCAAGAAAAGAGTATAAATCTATGATCAACTTAAACCAGCAAGTGTAGCAGTATTTTTTTTTAGCTTTGTTTCTGTATGGCTTTGTGACATGTTGAAAGGGTTGGCCTGGTCAGTCAAAAAGTCCTTGTATGGAGGGTCCTCTAGATTTGTACCCTTGACCATTCATACATGACCTGCAAATTACATATGATGCAGGATGAAATTAACTCTTGTAAGCAACGGCCTCAGTAGACCCCAAGGGACTTCCAAAGAATGGAGTTACATACTTGCCCTCTAGCAGAAGAAAATTAACAAAATGAGGTTCTTCAGGAACAGAGTGATGTGAACCAGGATCTAGGGTTTAGTTGATTGGAATAATACCCTAGATCTAGGCTTACTCCAGGATCCTCTTCCCTGATAATCAGCAGTTTTATAGGGCTGTCATCACCTTTGGTGGAGTTTTTTATGATAAATATAGGTGCTAGGGCTAGGTTAGGATTATGATAGGTTTTGGCCAGGCTTAGGGGTCTAGGGTTCGTGTTTTCAAGCTTTACTCCTCGCTGTACTAGTAATTTCAGAGCTGGAATTGAATTTAGGGTTTAAGAAATTTAGGGTTTTATGGGAATTTGGGTTTTCGGGGTTTGGGACAAGCGAGGTTTCAGATAGATTGTCAATTGGGTGTTAGCATATCTAAACTTGAAAAGATTCTAGGTATGGGTGAATTGAAGAGAATTAGGAATTTGAAATTCTAGTGGTCAGGGTTCCTAATGAAGAGGATGGAATTTGTAGAATTTTTTAGGGTTTAGATGAAGGAAAGGGATGGAGGCTGGGATCGAGTGTGATTTAGTGGATGGGGAAGATAATCCATCTTGAAGATATAGGTGATCTAGGGTTTAAGGGGTTGGATAAATTCTGTTTTTATATTTTCTGGGTTTCCTAGGCTGCCGCAGGTTTGAAGGTTGAAGAAGAAGAAGAGAAAGTGAGAAGAGAAGCATTGGAAGGCTATCCTGGGGATGGGGTAGGGGAGGGGTTAATGGAGGGATAGGGGAATCCTAGGGTTGCTGCTGCAGGGTTTTGGGAGGGGGAATGTGGTCTTGCGTTAGGGAAGGGGGACTGTAATTGCAGAAAACAGGGTTTGAGAGTTGGGGAGTTTTGCGGATGGGAGGGGAGAAGAGGGAAGGAGCTGGGATTGGGGTGGGGGTATAAAACTTACTTGGGGGAATAGGAAGAATGCTAAACTTGAAATTCTACAGAAATCAACACTTTTGAAGTGCTGGAGACCCCTTCTAGGGAACCCATGACTACTCTTGCCTTCCCCTCTCAATCAACTTTATTAATTCAATTCAATCGGCTGTTTACAAGGTTTGGAGGCTTATATAGCCTATTGAAAGAAATTAGTCTAGGACTCAACTTTAGAGAAGAAATCAAACTTGGACTCTAACTGGCAATTCAAAATAAAAATAAATAACATAACATAAAAGAATGACTAAAGACTTAACTCATCTAAGGGAACCTTAATATCTCACCCCAGAAGAATCCGAATTGAATTCTAAGAGTATTAATGGAATCCTTGCAAGAGGTGGGACACAACTAGAAGACTCCTTTACAACTTAGGAATTCTAATCTAACAAGAAGTCTTCTTCAATAAGTTAACAAATAATGACTCAAACTTAAAAATAACAATAGATCTAGGGTCCCACAGACATACTGGACCCTAATTGGACTCAAGTCACTCAACTGGAAAAGTGTAAAATTACCAAATACCCTTATGCTTGGAAGAAATTGCATGGGTTGCTGGAAGGGCCACAGGGTACTGGTAAACTCCCTGGGCCCTCTTTGGGGGTCTTGGGTCTGGTTTACATCATAGAGATTCTAATATTACTTCAGAAATATTTGTCATAGCATATGGATCGAATAAGTTGTATGGAAATATTAGATTATCTGGGTTTCAAAGATAATTATGTCAATATCCAACAACCATGTCCGAGAGTGATAATACTTTGTCTGAAAAAACTGAATGCATGAGGGCCTGAGGCTCCCTTCACTGCAGGGTCTGGGAAGGATAACAGTGTAAGCAACCTTACCCCTGCTTTATGGAGAGGCTGTTTCTCATACTTATGACCACTAGGTTTCAATTGAGCAACGTTAATGTTGTACAGAACTCCACACTCTCGAACCAATGCTTCTTTTTGTCTAAATGGAAAAAATTTAGCTTTGTCGCAAGACCTGAAGGCTAAAGCAAATTGAAAAGAAGAAAAAAATAGTTGCTGATTATGTTCAATCATATTGTTTTTTTCCATTATTTTGTTTCTCTGTCATCCATTGCAATAACAGGTTAATGGAACATACTGAATGACCAATTCTTTGTTTCTAGATGGATTGGAACTTCTCCTAATAGCATTGCTACTTGTTGTTTTGGCTCCTTACCAAGTTTCGAACCTTAGGTAAGTTGGAGCTTGTGGGAGATTATTTATTTACTGGATCCTTTTCAGTTAGTCTTGTTTGCATTTCCTGTGTTTTTGATAAGCAGAGTAATGCAAGGAGGTCCAATTTCAGAGTAAATAGCTTACCGACATTTCCCATGAGCAGGTAGACTGAATAGTGCATTTAAGATCAATCATTGTCACTTTAGCCATCAAATGCATCACTGCTTTCCCATGCTTGCTTTTGATCTGTTTTTAATCTGATTTTGTGACATCAAATCTGGTACCTATTGTGTACCTATTGTAACTGTTATATATTTTAGCAAACTAGTATCATCAGAGATAAATTAAAAAGAAAAAAGATATCATTTGTACATGTAATTTTTACATGGAAACGTTAGTAACATATCATTTACCTCAAACCATATACTCATAATTTTGGGTGAGCTTTTCATTTAACTGTCAGCTACATGCAACAGAAGTCTTCAGTTTCTGATGATTTTCTTTATGTGACACCAATATTAAGAATTTTATTTTCTTCTTAAGCTACATTATTAGCTGTATGAAACTTCGCGTGATAGTGAAAATTTTTATCTGTCCTCTCTAATAATGCTTAGGTTGTAATTAGAACAAATCATGATAAAATTCTACAAGTTCTAGGCAATGTAACTTGCTCTGGAGTATTCTTCAAAGCCCTATCAGGTGTAAAAGAAAAATAATAAACAGACTAGTTGTAACAAAATCTGGGATTTGACATCTTGTCCATTGCTGAGACTGGGATGAGAGGTCTGGACAACTTCATCCATCTAATTCTTAGATTGAAGCAGATTGATCAGTAAATATACTCTGCTAGCTAGTTGTAATGCTCAATGAAACTTCCTCTTTTTTTTTTAGGGTGCTGGGGTGGGGGGTAAGACAATACTCAATGAAACTAAGGCTATGTTTGGTATGTATTCTCAGAATAGATTGAGTATCTAAAATGCATTCTATAGCAAGAAAATATATAAGAACTGGGTTTCATAATGTGTTCTAAACCCAGGACCTATTCTGAATAAGTATGCCGAACACTGCCAGTGTGATTTTAGCAGGAATTTTATTATGGTTCCTCTTGACGTAACATGAATTGAGGTCATATCTTCTTCAAGCTTTATCAAAATCATAGAAAAGGCTGCTCTCTTTCGTTAGGAGGGAATCTTTATTTGTTGGAGTAGAAATTGAGTCATAATGTTTAGCAGAAGTGTAGTTCCCCTCATTCAGTTGGTTCCACTTGTGAAGCTAGCTAGTCTCTGCCATTTCTCAGGCCTTAGACTGAGTCCTGCCTTCATCATGCATGGTATGCACCTCTCCTCCCCCACTCCCCACATCTTGTACCCTTTACGCCATGCTTTTGTTATGGTGGAGTTGTTCATTTTAAATACCAGCTCATGTTCCAAGCTGGAGACGTAACAAGTTCTGAAAGATTTGCCATTAAAAGGCACTTACTTTAGTGCCATTTTGATGACTTGTGCGGAGCAACATCCTTTGATGTTGCAGTCTTTACAGGGTTGTTTCTGTTAACTTGGAAGCCCAAGATTTGGCAGATTCGGCTGGTTATGGACTTGTTAGGTACAGTAAAACTGAACTGGCCTTGGTTTATTCAGCTACCACATGTTTCAGATGAGCATGGACTGCACATTCCATGGTAGTAGGTCGTTTAGATTCATGCATTTTAAAGAGGATTCACCAGGGATTCCTCTGTGTTTAAATTATACCTTGATGCACTCCTATTTAATCCCTGATTATAAAACAAAATAATTGTGAATTTGGATTATTTTCCGACAGTTGTGGCCTCACACTATTAATCTCTTTGCTGAATGTTGGACCTACTGCTGTTTTCCTTTTTGACTGCTGAAGAATGAGGTTGAAATAAATGTGTCCTGCATGTGGTTGGACCCTCTGTAGAATAGGAAAGGATGCCCATCCCCCCTCCCTTTGCTTGGGCAAGGACACTTCCAGGTCTAGTGCAGTGCATACTCTGAACATTTGTCACTTGGACTCGGAAACAGGTAATGTATCCCCCTGAAAGATTTGTCAGTATGGTTTAACTTTTTCCTCATTGCTAGTGAGGATTCTTATCTGGTTGAAAGATGACCCAGTGAGTTGTTCAGCCCAGTCCAATTTCATGAAGATTCATTGTAAGGAAGATGTTGGCGACTTGTACCATGTCCGGAGACAGATTATTTGACAAAGCTGATGCAGTGACT
The DNA here is from genome assembly GCF_041222555.1 of Hakea prostrata. NCBI lineage: Eukaryota > Viridiplantae > Streptophyta > Magnoliopsida > Proteales > Proteaceae > Hakea > Hakea prostrata. Next base: position 41,606,842 of record NC_142608.1, read on the forward strand.
TATTTTTATTGCATGACTGATCATTTATGGTGTTTCCCCCTCCTTTCTTAAGCTTCTTGTCTTTAGACAAAGCTGGCTGTTTCAAATGATATACAGAAAACATCATTTTTTATACGTTATTATGTTGAATTAGACTCAAAATGTCCCATTTAGATGTTATGGATATGCTCATTAATTTGAATGCAGACACATGACAGAAAAGCTGAGACAATCAAAATCCCTAGATCCAAAGTTTCTTCTTATAGGCATGAATCATGTAGTTTTCATATATTCACTTCTCAAAGTTGTACTTTTCATCGTTGAGCAAAGCTTACCAGTTTGATTTTTTTTTCTTTTCTGATCTTCTTTGGGGTTTAAAATATACAGCTGTTTAACAGAGGGATCTACAGATTTTTGAATTCATCTCTTGGCAATGCCCGTCCAGTGCTAAGGCTTTTAAGTACGGTTTGCATTTTCTCTTCTTTCATTTCTCCGTGAACAAGAAGATTCAGTGAGCAAAAGGCTAATCAGAAGTGCTTATGGGAACTTAGAAAGTGGAAGACAATGTTATAGAAACTGTACTAACCTTCTTTTCTCTTTCTGGATGGGGTAAATTGTACTAAGCTTTTAATCTAAAAACATCACTTCAATTTCTTTTGACAATGTACCTAGTTCTCTAAGCTGGCCCTAAGCACAACAAAAGCAGTCCGAAAACAAATGGACTTTTTCTGAAAATTTTATTGTTGTAATAACACTACAATGAAGGGAGCTAGCTCAACTATTGATGTTGTGTACCAGGAGGGAGAGAAACCATCATTTTGCAGTGCTCTTCTGTACTTCGCAAGGTTTGTGGGGGGCAAAGTCACTTGTAGAAGTAGGTTGATTTCTTGGTAAAGTCCTTGCTTGGTGTGATAGTAAATCCTTCATTCAAAACTGCAATGACTCTCCCCTTTAGTATAGGTATGCTCACAAAACTAGGTATTCTGATGGGCAATTGAGGGAATTGCCTATTTGTATATTGAATTTCCTCTCATGTCCGCCTGACTGCTAAAACTGAGACTAGGACGAATGTGATGGTGAAGATCTTCAAAAAACTGTGCGACACACAGGCTCCTGCTGAATTGGTGGATCCATTAGGTTCTGCTCCGTAAACTGTTGATCCTATTGGGTTTGTAGTGTTCAATACAGATGCACTTGTACTGCAATTTTTCAAACTTGAATGAGTTATCTTTACTTTCTTAACATGCAGAAGTGCACGGGAACTAAGATGATGTGAACAGATTAAATTACCTGGTTGATTGATACCTGCATGATCCAGTACCTGCAGAGTATTGGGGATGGAAAGAAGTTCCGACTGTTAGTAACTGATGTAAATATACCTGCAGCATACACTTATGTGCCTGTGCACCTATATGAGAACAAGCACCTCCGGGAACTTGCTTAACATGGGTTTCACTTGCAGCAGGAACATCAGTGAAGTATAAATCCAAATTAGCCCAAGGACATATGACTGACAAAGACAGCAGAAAAAAGAGAGGGCCTAAGGAACGGACCTTGCTAAGTCCTGCGCCATAAATGCGCAAGACACGTTCAGCGAGAAACATAATCGTCGGATCGAGATCTTGATCGAGACTTCGATCTCAACCATTGTTTTTCAACGGTCGAGCTCGAAATCTTGGTCGAAATTTCGACTAGATCTCGGTCCAACGGTCTTTTTTCCTTCGTAAAACAGTCCTGCGAATTAAAGCAGAATGCCTAAGGAACACAATTAATGAGAATTCACTGGAGATGTGGGGAAAGGTAAATATTTACATGATCTAACATGGACCCACATGTGGACCAGTCTGTCAAATAATGGAGCCGAAAGGGGGGAGAATGCACATGACATGAATGCTGTGCAAAAAACTAATTTGAAGAGCTGGAAAAAGCTTATGTGGATCATCATAGTCATACCTACATAATTGGATCATTCAAATAAAAAATAGTGTGAGCATAATAGGATCTTACTTGGATCAATATTTGTTATAACTGCTGTTCCTCCAAAGTTGCAGCTATTCGGAGTTGGGTTCTTCTGGTAGTAGTTATTGAATGCATAAGATGCATGATCTCGAACTGTATTTGGATTGTAACAAGGTCCACTTGCTTGAATTGCTGAACAATCTGCACCGCCGTACCCACAGGCATAATCAAGAGCCACCTGCAAAGCAGTCTCTGAAGCACTTTGGATTGCAAGACACCAACTTCCTCCTGTTGATGCAGGGGTTCCTGTGGCCGGAGTAGTAGTAGTTGGGCTTGTAATTGTCGGCGTCAGTGTCACTGGTGGTGTGACTGGGTCGGTCATAGTAGTTGGAGTAGGCAGTGTTGTGGGAGTTGGATTGACCATTGGAACTGTTGTTATTGGTGTGATGACATCTCTTTCTGTGGACTGATTTGAAGTGGATGATGATGTTCTTGATGTTAGTTCCTCACGATCTAACTCTTTGGTGTGCCTAGTTGATCCATTATTCAAAGGTGTCTCTGTAACAGTTGAACCTAGATTTGAAGGTTTAGAAATGAAAGGAACCAAGAAAATATGTTAGAAGGATCTTCGGTGAAAACTATTTAACTTGATGGATTCGTCACCCAAATCAAGTTACACTGGTTTTTTAACTGGTTCATGTTTACATAAAAGTATCAAGTTCTGTTACGCAAATATAGAACAAAAAATAAAACTTACCATAACAAATAGAACAAAAATGAATATTACAAAACAGACCATGAGTTGTTTGGAATCAAACAGGAAGATTTGAAAAAATGAAAGATAAAATTTTCTCAAAAGAAGAGAGTCCATTTGACAAAATGAAAGAGACATATCTCTTAAAAGAAGAGAAACCGCATGAATAAGTCAAAAAAGAGAGAGAGAGAAAAACCACACTGGAAAAAGACCACAAAAGAGAGAGAAACCTCAATTAAGTGAGATGAGAGAGTGTGTGTGCTGGATTTTGAGCATAAGAACCCAAAACCCAAAAACCTAAATGATGAAGCATTCAAAATTCAAGCCGGAACACAGAAGGCATGAGATGAAGTAACCCATTTAAGTTGAGTTTTTAAGAATCAAAACCCATACGGTGAAAAACAAGAACTCTTAACTCAAAATGCAAACCAGAACTCAGAATGCAGGAAACAAGTTGCATTATGAAAACAAGAACCCAAAACCCAAAAAATAAAAATTCAGAAAATGCAAGTCAGAACCTAGAAGGTTCATGGCAATAGCCCATTTTAAACTTCCACTCACCTGCACAAAGGAAATTTCCCAAGAGGAAGAACATAAGAAACTGGCGAACCTCTGTGCCCATCCTTTCCAGCATTTTCTTTCTGTTCTTCCTCCCCCAAACTTCCTTCGCTTTTCTCTTCAATTTGAAGTAAAGAGAGCTAAAATTTCTCAAATAAGAGAGGAAACGCGGGTGTCGAAAAAGAAAACAGGATAATTCCCTGTGTCCCTTTATCAATTAGATAAATATATATTTTGAAGAATCACAGCTTCCTTGGATCGAAGAAAAATGGAGAATACGAGAGAGAAGAGACGAGAGAATAAAAGAAAACTTGAGAAAGGAGGCATGTGTGTGAGAAGGTACACGCAAGAGCAGGTGCAAAAAGAAGAAAAAGGTGAATGGAAGGAGAGAAGAGGGCCAGGTAGTGAGTCATTTGGATTTCAAGTCCGGTCTGTGGGCTTGATGTAGTAATGATAATAACGGTAATCATGATGAGAAGCATTCCTTTCCTCTCTTTTCTCTTTTTCCATCTCTTTTACTGTTTTTATGGGACTAAATCAAAACTTAAAAGAGGCCAAAGGTGGGAATTTAGATTATAAAAAAGTATTAGTTCGGCTGGTGGGCTGTGCTTCCCTCTCTCTCCCTTTCTTTATTCTTCCATCTCTTAAGATCACCACTTAAAAAAATCAAGATTTTATTTTCTATCTATGTTGGCTCGTCAGTGTAAAGAATGCTTCTTACCCTCAATCATCCAAGAATGAGAAGAAGCAGATGTCCCTTTAAAACAAACTTCCTTCCACTTGAAGAAAATCAAAGGAACATTTAGGTTTCATTCAGATGTGGGCCAATCTGAATCAGTTAGCAACAAAACTTTCTGTGGGTCCTATGTTAATAGCCTATAGTTTCTTTGAAGACTTCAGAAGTGATGTGTGTGTAACTCTAGTATCCCCCTTTCTCCATAGAAAGTTTTTCACATGAGTACTTCCATGTAGAACCATGGAAAATTCTTCTTTTATTTGATATGATGTGTTCTAAAATCGCAATGTCTACCTATCGGTACATGTATATATAAGCTCAGCTCTGGAGAACATGATGATGTCACTTACAGGAGTTATCCATTCTTCTTAATTTTTTTATATTATTTTTTTACTATTTTATTTTTATTTTTATTTTTTTGTTTTTGGAGCTGAAGTTTTCCAGTGCCACCTTACGCGTACCTTTTTTTTTTTTTTTTGTACGAAACCTTACGCATACCTTGACTACATCCTTAGGGGTAGCATTAACATATAATTTAAATATAATGCAAGACTTCGCCCCTATCACCGAGAAGTAACCCTTTCTATATTCTCTTTTTTTTAAGTCATCTAGTCAACAATAATCTTGTGGTAACAACCAATTTCATTTATCAGAGCAGGACTATCCCATGACAATAAAGGTAGCGGTGATCAAGGAGGGCTCTGCAAAACACTCATCCAAACAATTTTTGTTGTGGTGAAGACAAATTTTCATGATCTAAATGTTCTAGGGGTTGTTTCCAGCCTACGTACATTCAGATGATTATTGTCTTTGACATTGAATAGGTAATGAGTCTCGTTCAAATTTCAAGCTTTTCTAAATGATTGGTTGTTTGCCCCAAACTATTCGGAGGTCCTACTTTGATGCTTTGGACATGTTTTTGTGTCAGATGGGCGTGTCGGTCTTTTTCCTTGAATAGTAGGTTTTTCACTCGTATCTGTTTATAGTCTCTAAATAGGTTGAGAGGGGGTATAAGAATGACTAGAGTTGTATTTGTTTATCTTTTATTCATTGTGAGAACCATCTCAATTTGGTTGTGGACGTAACTTTCAGGTGAACTACATTAGTCTTGTACCGTGTCTTCTTTGTTCTTTTTTCTTTTTCTGGTGGAGGGGAAGAAGGTGTAAACGGTTGGAGATTCAAACTCCAAACTTCTTTCAACTTACTCACTGCTGCTATCATACGAAAGGCACATCCACATCTTGTGTCTTTTTTACATTGCTTTGGTAACACTTTTAGTTACTATTTATTATGAGGGAAAGAAAAAAACTATCACAATCTGATAAGGCTATCTTTGGATCCCTTAGGTGATGAGCATGAGTCTTCTTGATTTGTCCATTGCACCACTCAAATCTAAAAGTGAGAATATGTTTTGTTACTTTGTAGATTATGGAGTATTTTAATATGGTAGTTGCATACTATTTTATGTTAATTTGATCTCTGTAGTCTATACTCAAAAATGAATCATCATTTCTTCTGTTGAAACTATTCAAAAAGTTCAAAAGGCCACCCATTACCCCTATAATGCATATTTCAAAAAATCTCAGCTATTGGAATTCATTCAAATGAATAAAAGGGAAGACTGAAATTCACTAGTAATAGAAGTAAATAATTGAACTTCTTTTCCCCTTATTCTATCCTTTTAGGCGGCTGGTTGGTAGGGGCTAAAGGAGAGAAATTTGGAATTTAAATGCAAGAAACACAACTAGACTGAACAGGGTAGTCAACTGCAAATAGACCCATGGTTTCAACGATGGAACGAAATCTCGTTCGTTTCTCCCGGTTCGCCGGGCAGCGAACTGGGCGAAACGGCGAAGTTTCGCCGAAAGTTCGCCGAGAAATGGTAGCCGAGAAATGGTAATTCTCGTTGGCGGTGGAAGTCCTATAAGGACAGCTGGACAAGTAAAAATAAAAATAAAATAAAATAAAAACAATCACCACCTGACATATACGTGGGAGAGTGGGATAAATAATAAAATTTAAAACCATCAAAATCACTTTAACAATGAAAAGATAAACATTGAAAGTTGGGAATAAATTTAATAACAAATCAGAACTTGCACGGTTGCAGATGCAGTCATGGAGGTGGAGTGGAGCGGTAGAGGTTTTAGAGATGGAGGTTTTCAGACTTTCATTGCTGATGGAGGTGGACCGGTAGAGATTTTTAGGCTTTGGTTCGCTGCAGATGGAGTTGGAGACTTGGAGCGGTGGAGGCTTGGTTCGTTGCAGAGGTGGGTTGTTGCAGATGTGGGTTTTAGGCTTCTTTTTCTTATGGAGGTTTTCAAACTTTCGTTGCTGATGGAGGTGGACCGGTAGAGATTTTTAGGCTTTGTTCGCTACAGATGGAGTTGGAGACTTGGAGCGGTGGAGGCTTGGTTCGTTGCAGAGGTGGGTTGTTGCAGATGTGGGTTTTAGGCTTCTTTTTCTTCCCTGAAATTCTCTGTTCCTTCTCCGACGATGATGACAACACTTTGTCTTCTCCAAAATAGCTAAGAGCAACCAGGGAGAAACAGAGATGATCGGAGTGCAATGTCAAGGGCAACCAGGGAGAAACAGAGATTGTAATATCCAGCCCTATTCTAACCTTGACCCTGACCCATATCCACTGTTGTATTCAGGTCCGAGGACCCGAAGCGGTGGAAGAAGAGATTTATGGACCATTCTGATTGATGATCATGATTCGGAGACCGAGCCCATGGACATTGACAATGATACCCCTTGCTTAAATGCATTGTCAGTGTTTAAGGAAAGTCTGCGCATCGGAGAAGATTAATATGGTTGATGTACCAAATGACCTCCTGTGCACAATCCGAAGGTATTCCCCGAAACTAGACTTCTTGATTAAATTGTGGAAGAAAACCTCACTCAATTTGACCTTGTATAGCCTTTCAAATTCCTACTTGAAGTTGTTGTTCTAAACCTGAGTTTTCTGCTGAAAATATTTTGGTCGATACCATCGACCAAGGACCATCGACCAAAATATCCCAGTCTGCCAAGTTAATGATTCCATGGATATCCCTTTTCTATTTAATGTGACCTCGAGCCTTGAGCCTTTTGCAATCATTTTTCTCACTTGGGAACGTGGGGAGAGCTTCCCAAAGCAGCTCCTTGGTTAGTGTGAAGGGTATCTCATCAAAGACACTTAGTTTATCATTGATTCTTGTCTTCATCTTCCACACTAAGGTATGACTCCTCATTTCACTCTCTACCCTACCATTTTCTACTCTTTTCTATTGTCATCTTGCTGATGAGACATTTGGAATGGTGCTGCAACCTTGCAACCACCACTCCAAGTGCCTACTCATGCTCAATCTATGATTCCCTTAGCCATTCATTGATGCTATGCTTATATCTCATGCCTAGCATATGTATTCCATGATTTACCTATTAACATCATACCATTTGAAATCAAACTGAGCTATAGAGTGTATTATGTTCATGTTTAACATTACCATATGATTCCAATCGAATTTCTATTAGTTCCTCAAACTATTGCATGCTATTCCTCATCAATGCAATCAATTCCAACTCATGCCATGATGTTTATCACTTGAACTTGATAGCTCAAATTGGGGCTTTTTAATTAGACCATTGGATTGGGTTAATTCCTTGATTTATAGTGTCCTACTACTGTTGTTAAGTATACCTCCAAGTTTCAGATTGATCCGAACACCGGAAGACTCATTTCGGACCAAAATCCCCAAAATTCACTATTTTGCCCCGAGGACAATTTTGGTCGATCCTTTTGGTCGATACCATCGACCAAGACCATCGACCAAAGTTGTTGCTGACAGCAACCTTGGTCAGTTTTGACCCAAGTGACATCCGATCTTCCCGACTTCTTTTCTAACTTATTATTGATGTTTGTTTAGGGCCTTAACAATTCTATTGGACTGTTCTTGGTATTCTCAATTCATCATCAACTCATCCAAGGTAAGGATGGTTATATCCATAAACATATAAGTCATCAAATATTGAACTGTGCTTCATTTAAAGAATGAAATCTCTAAATTTCCTTTCAATCATTATGAGACTGTTACATATGTGTTAGAACAATAGCATTTAAATCTTTATACTCTAGTTGTGTTACTTTATCATTTTGATTTGCTTATGTTTATAATGATTCGTTTCAATATCATGATTTGATTACTATTATGAATATGCATTGGATGCATGAGAAATGATGAGATTGGATATGTGATTGCTTACGTATGATTTGGGATTTGGGGGTGTCCTACTGACACTTCTGTCCTTGGGCATCGGAGGAATAGTATGGGATGTTCTCCGATGGTGCCTATTGACACTCTCCCAAGTTATTGGATGACATACATAGGATTGTCTAGTTGTGTGGCTAGGTTCATCCTTGTCGTGTCAGACCCGAATCGGAAGGGCATTGAGACCGAACAACCCGTGGTAGTGTATGGTTGGATGGGCGCTCTAGGCCGGTAGCCAATCCGGTAGGGGACATAAACCATGCTACGGATACCTGAAAGGGGCCATTTATTGGTAGAGTTGCATATGGATAGACTTGGGCTCACGGGCGCTCAAGACCGGTAACCAATCCGTGAGAGGACGTGAGAGCTTCCCGTTTACTAATGTGGATGACCAATAGGGTTGATGAGTCCGAAATCCAGGATTTCGCTGACTCTAGTGTGAAGGATACCGGAAAGGATCGCCGGGGGCAAGGAATGGACGTATATCTGAATCGACTTGACCGATCGAGTAGATGACTTGCATTGGGCTAGGCTTTACTGTGACATGCGCCAGTAATTGTCCAAATGGTGATGTGAGAGAGTGGTGACCGATCCCCTTACCACGGCTTTTGATGACTTTACCGATCTTCCCCGGGCATTCCCAAGATATGGAAATGGGAGAGTGACTGACGACCCAGAGAAGTACGGTGCTATGACTTAAAGCATGTCTACCCTAGAGACCAGCATTCATAGAGTTAGGCTCATATCTGCATCATATGTTCCATATCACATTGCATTATTATATGTTCTGAACGTGTATGATTTCTAATTATGGAATAACTTCCTTGCTGAGTTCTTCGAACTCATTCCTTTTTGTGCAAATGTTTTAGATTACATTCCAGGTACCGAAGATTACGATGGCACCTCCTATGAGGCGGACTATGATTCCACATACTACCCTCCGGGTAGTGGCATCGGTGAGGATCCGTATATTGGAGCCGAGGAGGATTACTATCCGCACCGGGGTTAGCCCCACAGTTGTGCGGGAGCGGCAGCGCTGGGTTTACTTCATCCGTACTGTTGAGGAGACTACCATTAGCATAGTGCCCCATTCCCCTGGTGTATTTGTAGAACCTTGGATATTATAATTAACTTGTCTTTGAATTATTCTTGTGACACTTGGATATGTAACTAACTTGATTTACTTCTTTTCCGCTGCTCTGAGAGGGTGGCTACCACACCTTCTCACCCTTTATGATTTTGATCACACTTTATTATTATCTATATTCCGCACTCTGATTTAGTTAATCTTATCTTATTCATGATACTTAGTATTATGATACTTAGTATTAGCTTTTTTACCATTGATTATTACTGTTCATGATTGTGTTACCGTGTATGTGGGAGGCATGGACCTCAGATCATTGATCCTTGGATTGTGGATCACATCCCGGGTATTCCAAATGGGGTACCGGCTGGGTGGATGTGACAGAGATGACCGGAGTGCAGTGTCTTCGACAAATCGATCAGATCTCGCCAGTTCGGCTCGAAAAAGGCGAAAAATCGCCGATATCTCGGCGATATAGTGTAAAAGTCGTTTCGCCCCTGGTTTTGTTTCGCTAGGGGGCGAAACTCGCCGATATTTCGGCGAAATTCGCTTTCCATGGTTTCAACAACCTTTGTGGGTCTGATTTTAGATTGATGCGGAAGGGTGGAAAGGAGTGGCAATTCCTCATGGAGAATGGAGCCATGGTTAGTAAATTTGGGTACAATAATAGTTTGGGTAGATCGACAATTATCCCGTGACAATGGCGGGGTGGTCGGGAAAAGGTTCAATAGATTTCATCTATGGAGTTATAATTTATTTAGATGGACTGGTTAGTGGATGAAATTTGGGTACAACCTAAACTAGTTTGATCGGCGTGGTGAATGTGCAAATGTATAGCAATTTATCAAATTCCCCCTTACCCTTCTCCCGTTTGAAGGTGAAATAATACATTTTCAATAAATTGGCTTAACAAGTCTTGTATTCCAGTCGTACTTTTCATGTATAATACATTTTTGGGATAATTACTATTGGTCCCCTGTACTTTGATTTTATTACTACTGTATCCCCTATACTTTTCAAAATTACTAATCCAACCTTTAACTTTGTCTACAATTACTATTGCCCCCTTACCGTTAAGTTCCGTTAGTTTACTGATGTTGTGGCATCTTTATATTTTCTCAAAAACCCCAAAATACCCTTATACTTATCTCTTTACTTATTTACCCTTTTGTCAAGTTACAGTAGTACCCTTAATTAACTGTGGAGAAAAAAGTAACTATAATGTGTTTTATTCTAAAAAAAAAAACCACCAAATAAAGAAAGAATGATTGAATAAAACTCAAATAGAAACCGAAGAGGAAGGAAAGTCGAATTCAACTCAAATTGGAAACTCAATATCACCTAATATATTTTCAAAATAAATGAAGTTTAGTGAAGGTGGGACCAAATCGGATTTGGATTTTGTCCATTTCATTAATTCAAAAAAATTAAATTTAGGGTAAAATTGACATTTAATCGGGTTTTTATAAATGAGGTAAAATTTAGAATGATTTTTTAATTTTAATGAAGGGCAAATTAGACATTACATATTCAAACTTAATGGCTACTTAACACCGTTATAAGGAAGGGAGCAATAGTAATTTCACAAAGAACAGGGTTTTATTAGTAATAAATCAAACTACAGGGGGGCAACAGTAATTATCCCTACATTTTTTAATATGACTAATTTAAGGCTCTTTTTTGGTATCAATTATTATTCTCAATTATGGAGAATTTTATATTGTTTTAAATTGTTTGCATCTATTATCAATTTTGTTTTTATATAAAATAATAAAAAAGCCTCCAAAATTTATAATAAACTTTTTGTCTATTATGGATTATGGTGAGAATTTCATTCTCTTCATTTATGCAAAAGTTTATTTAAAATTTTATGGTTAAGATGAAGATAAAATAGTCAATACACATTCTTTTATAAAAAAACATACTTTTTTTTCCTCTTTTTTTCTTTTTTCTTTTCTCATTGCTCACTATCATTTCTAACAATTTTTTATTTTGACATGCCAAACTCATTTTTCACTCCATAATTTATTGATGACAAAATTCACCAAACCATTTTTCATTCTTGACCAATAATGAATTCTTGTGCTTATATCTTTTAAATAGGCATAATAGAGAATAAGAATTGATACCAAAAGAGTCTAATAAATAAGTACTAGAACAAAAATATAGGGAAGGAAGGGGGTTTGTCTCTGTAAGAATTCATAGTAAATTGATTTTTTGCATTTAATTTAAAATTTTTATGCTTCCATAAACAAAAAACAATAGACATAACCTAATTTGAGACTATTTTTTGTTCTTCTAGATCTCTACATTTAAGATAAAAAAGAAAAAAATATAAAAAGCATTTGTCACATAGCTCATCAAAACCAAAAAGTATTGTTTAAAAAAAAAAATCATTTGTCACATAATGACATAACCCTTTTTATCCACAAACTAGTTTCTTTACCAATAAAAAAGAAATTTAACTATTTATGTCAAATGGTACTTGTGTCTATGAATCATATGTGAAAGAAGTACAAGAGATAATAGGTAATTGACTCAAAGTACCACTATGAATTGGAGTATCAATATCATGAAAATAAAGTAAATGCATATGTAGCCCATCTTTTATTCAAACGTTTTTTTTGTAAATCTTCTTTTCTTCTAAATATTTTTCTTAAAAATGCTCCTAAATATTTCTAAATATGCATGTTATTAAAAAAAAGAAAAAAGAAAAAAGAAAGAGAGACGTCTCTTTCAAGTACAAGTTCTCACTAACATTGTTGTCACATCCCCCCAGCCGGTACCCTAACTGGCATACCCGGGAGTGTGATCCACATCCCCGAAGATCAAATATCGAGGAAATCATCCTCCCACATATACAATAACATAATCATAAACAGGAAATAATCAAGGTTTTAATATTATAAACAAAATATCCAAATCAGGAAATGAATAATCAATATAATCAGAGTGCGAAAAATGATACCAGATATCAAAAGAAGTAGAGAGGCGGAAACTCACTCCATAGATACAGCGGAATGTAGTATGTAAGTCTAAAAGGAATTACAACTGAAACAAAAGAAAATAAGAAAAACAAACTAAACTTAAGAGTTTTCTGTCTTATAGATGACATCTTCGAAATAGTGGACTTCGTCAATCCAACAGAGATGTTCCATCTCAACATTACGTCTAATCGTAGTACGCAACTTGATCGCTCGAGGGATCATCAGGGTAATCTTGAATTTCGCCAACACCTTGCGTGTAGTACGCTTCATCGGTTTGCGCTTCATCGTACTGTCCGTCATAGTAGTCAGTACCTGTAAAATAATCTAACAAAAGATTGTACAAAAAGGAATGAGTTTTGAAAGAAACTCAATAAGGCAAGTTAACTCAGAACAACATAAATACATATATTAGACCATAACAAGATGCAATGCAGTATGAAACAAATAATGTATATATAATGTATATATGCATCTAAACTCTATGTATGTTGGTCTCTATTGGCAGACATGCATTAAGTCATAACACCGTACTTCTTTGGGTAGGTCAATCACACAACGCCGGTTGGTAGTGGGTCCTTCATCCCTCTCGGACAATCCATGGCTAGGGGTTAAGTCACCGCTCTCTCACATCACCATTGGTCTAAGTACTGGCGCATGTCAGGGTAAAGCCTAGCCCAATGCAAGTCATCTACTCAGTTACATCAACTCAGATCCAGATACGTCCATTACTCTCCTCTCAGGATCCTTTCCGGTATCCTTCACACTAGAGTCAGCGTATCCGACTCTCTCAAATACGGACTCATCAAACCCTATTGGTTATCCACATATGGTAAACGGGAAGCTCTCATGTCCTCTCATGGATATAACTCACTAGTCTCGAGCGCCCATGAGCCCAAGTCTAATCATATGCAACCCTCCAATAAATGGCCCCCACAATATGATTCCCGTCCTCTCACGGATATAACTCACCGGTCTTGAGCTCCCGTGAATCACATTGCTACCACGGGTCATTCGGTCTCAATACCCTTCCGATTCGGGTCTGATATAACGGGGACATCCTAGCCAAACATTGCTAGACAGTCCTAGGTATGACAATCAATGATTTGGGAAAGCGTCAATGGGCAACCCCGGAAACATCCCGGAAACATCCCATACTATTTCCGGTAATGTCCAAGGACAGAAGTGTCAAAAGGACACCTCTCAATCCCAAACCATACCTAGTCAAACACATTCTCAGATCAGTCATGTCATACACAATCAACCATTCATCATATAAAAGAGAATTCAAGTCATGATCTAATAATTAAACAATATAGTAATAAGCAATTCATATAAGCTTGAATAATGAAAAGAATACATAAGTGAAGTGCTACTGTACTTACAGTAGTACATCAAAAGTATAAAGTACAAGAATAGTACATAAACTCAGAGTTTCATAAAGTATAAACTCAAGATTATGCGATCTATGTTATTATGAAATAACTGTCCTTACCTTGATTATTGCTGAAATAATCCAAAGATCAAAGAGAGAGAGAGACACCAAACTTGGCAAATAAACCCCTAACAATCATAGATACAACATTAGGAAAGATACCTAAAAGACCAGAGAGCAAACGAATTGAATCGGGCGAAAAACGAAGCTACTGCCTCCTTTGGTCGAGTGCTTGGTCTACTGACCCAGTCGACCAAGCAGTCGACCAACTGATTTGGTCATAACTTCTTCGTTTGAAGTCGGATTGATCCGAAATTTGAAGGGGAACTTCCTAGAATGTATTAGAACTATATGGGAAGGTAAAATCATCAAGTCATGGTCAAAATATGGGTTCTTGATTTGACCCAAGAAACTAGGGTTTCAATCGTTATGGCTCTCATGAAAAGGTTATGATCATAGAATGGAAGGGAATGACTGCTATCCAGAAAATAACAAGAAAATCATAGAAAATCAAGTTTAGATTAACATAAATATTGCTCATGAGGTTTCCCTCGCATGGGAGGTTACCAAAGGTTTCCAGAAAGGTCATACAAGGTCAGGGTTTCAAGAAATTAATCAGGCTAGGGTTAAGATCATGACAATGATCATAGATCTCAAGGAATAGAATGAGATCATGGAATAAATGGTTGCAAGAATGCAGCATCTTCTTCCTGATCTCAATCAAGAATAAGATCGAAGAAAGAATAATTAAAAATTCAGAAGAGATACTACCTTGAATTGTCAGATCAGAGATGAGAGGCTTCAGATCTGCAGAGGAATTGTTCGAATCACCAGAGAGAGTTTCGGAGAGGTCTTCTCACGTTCAAAATGTATTTAGGAGGCAGCCGTAACAAATAAACACGAAGTAGGGTTTAAATATAAGTGAAAAACCCTAAAATTACATTTTCTCGGATTTAGCAAACCTTTGGTCGAGTGCTTGGTCGACTGGCCCAATCGACCAATCAATCGACTAAGGTAGACATCAAGGAACAATCAAGGAATTAAAGGATCAAATGGGCTCTAAACCTTATGGGCTTTTGCACACACATCAAGTGACATATCTAGTGTGTAAAAATACCTTCAAACCAAGTCAGATAATACTCCAAGTCCTTTAACTAATCTCATCTTCTTCAAGCTGCAGCTTCCTTTCCAAATCTACACAGACTTCCAAGTATGGAACTCCATCATCAACATCCATGGGTTTAGAGTTAAACACCATGTCTTCTACTGAGATGGCTCACAACTGGCTTCTTCCTTTACTCTGGGTCTTCGGACCTAAAAACAACCGGGTTACCGGGTCAAGGTCAGGCTTAGGTTAGGGCTGGATCATAGTTGCTTAGTCTATTGAGTTTTGCTATTCCATTGCAATAGTAATTATTGCTTTCAGGAATAACATCAACAAGTTGAAACTTATTTAGAAGACATTTAATGTGTGGTTGTTCTATGCTACTTGGGGGTTAAATTTGATCTTCACATCTGAATCCATTCTAATTTATTTTGATGTTTTGAATTATTTCTGTTAGAATGATTCTCATGATGTAAACACTTAAAAAAGGTTATGAAGAAGATGTTTATGGTTATGCATCTAACATCAACATGTTAGTTGCATATTTACATATTGTCTCATATCATATTGCCTCATGAATTTTTTTTTCATTATTGATTGTAATTGTTATATGTATTTGAACTATTTACTGAGTTCTTTTAAGCTCACCTTTCGGGAACAATGTTTGTTTAGATGACTACGTAGGTGAGGAAGAGATCCCAAGCTGCTGTTTGGAGGACCCTTCCTTATATTATGTAGATGAGGAAGCAATGAGAGATGTTAGTGGCCCGTGGTATGACTCAAGTACCAGTATGGAGTACTATCATGGCACTGATCAACAATGATTGACATCGCCTTGCTCGCTGATGGGATTATGAACTTTATATTGATCCCAAGCTACAAGATTACAAACCCACTAAGAAGAAGGCGAGAATATAAGAAGAAGATGAACTGTGAAATCCCTCACAAACCCTAACCCGAAAAAATCTATGTTGTAGGTCCAAGACTTGAAGTCAAGGTAGAAGACAGTTGTGGGCCATCCCTTTGGAACCCATTGGATCTAACCTAGAACCAATGGAGGTTGATGATGAAGATCCTAGTATGGAAACCCTGACTGACTTTGGAAGGAGATGTAAGTTGAATGATGATGGACTTGGGAGATGGACTTTGAGTGCAGTGTCGACACCCTTGGAAGATCCTATAAAGTCAGGTAAGACCCTTTCTTAAGTTGGTGAAGGACCCAAGTGTGAAATCCAGCTCAAACCCTAACCTAGACACCCTATTTGTTTTGGATGAAGAAGTGACTTGATTGGTGTTTGACCTTGAAGTGGGACCTTGAGTTCAATGTGGAGAGCTTTAGAAGGTCCTAGGAAGTAAGGTAAGACCTTTCCCTAAGTCGGTTGAAGGCCTAAGTGTCGGTTTTGACCCTGGAGATTCAAAATTCAGCAAATTAGAATAAGGGAACCCTTTGGTCGATCCCATTGACCAAAGACCATCGACCAAAGCTGCTCCAAAAATCAGAATTTGTTATTTTTGGAAGTTTTGGATTTTGGATCCCCTATATATTGCAACCTCGTTCTAAACCTAATTGTTTGGCCTCTCAACTATTGGAGAATGTAAGAAGAACCCTAGAGCCTCCTCCTCAAGACAATGAAGATCCCCAAGCATTCAACCAAGGATTTCTCTTTGATTTCTCTCATTCAAGATTAGTGATCTATCTCCTACTGCTGTAATCTCTTCTCTCTAGTATTGTTTCTTATTGTTTTGATTATGAGGAAGGTATTACACTACTGTAATGACACAACCTTTGATCTCCTTTGTCTTAGAGTGAATCCTCATTCACTCTATGTTCTCTCTTGAAGCCATATGGTGATTCTCCATGTATTTGATTTAGTTTTGTTAACATGATCTACTCTTACTATAGTTTTCTATTCTAATATGTGTTAGACGTATTTCTTAGTTGTTTTCTATGATTGATCTACTATTCTTATTCCTTTTGATTGAGTTCCCTTTCATTCTAGCCTTTCCGTGATGATCCGCGGTTTTAGCCTAATATGTGTTTTATTAGAGTCCTATTCCATGGATCTTTTTAGATTATTAAACCTTCATAGATAGTCTTACTATGTTTTTGTGGAACTTCCCTTCAAATTTTGGAGTAATCGGACTTCAAACGAAGAAGTTATGACCAATGTAGCGTATTATGTCTGTACTGTATCTATTTGGTCAATCCCATCAACCAAAGGAGTTGCTAAAAGCAACTTTTCCCTGTTTTGTCTTCGTTTCGACTCCGATCTTTTGGAATTACTTCTTATGGTCTATACATGTTTTCTTAAGCTTGTTTAGGTGATTTTAGTCTTGATCTCTGATCTCTCACTTGAAGGTTATAATTTTGAAATACGAGGTGAGTACCACTCACAATATGCATATTTACATGCTTGTTTTGATATGACTCAAATGCATGAGTTAGCTATTGTTGTGTTACTTTCTTAGCATTATATTACTTCGGTAACTATAGTAGCATGTTCATATTGAGATTTACATATTAGAATTGATTATTGGATGATGTGAAAATGATTTAGACTATGATGTGAATGTGAATGTGTTAAGTATGGAATCATGATATGATGTGAATGCCTAGGTTGTGGTTGTGGAATGGGGAATGCCCTTTTGGCATTTATGTCTATGGACACCGGTGGAGGTGGTATGGGACGCTTTCCTATGGTGCCCTTTGGCGCTTTCCCTGACTACTGGTTGACATACCTAGGATTGGTCTAGAAGTGTTTGGCTAGGAAACCCTTGTTATATTTGACCCTATCCGAAGGGAAATTGAGACTGAGTGACCCGTGGCAGCAATGGGGATTTGTGGGCGCTCAAGACCAGTAACCAACCCGTGAGAGGACATGAATCACATTGTGGGGACCATTCATTAGTAGGGTTGCATGTGGTAGACTTGGGCTCATGGGCGCTCGAGATTGCAGGAAGCATGAGAGGACATAAGAGCTTCCCGTTTACTATGTGTGGATGACCAATAGGGTTAAGAGTCTACATAGCCGGGAAGGAGACAATGACTGTAGTGGGAAAGGTATCGGAAAGGATTGCGGGAAGCGAGGAATGGACGTATCTAACCCTAAGTAGATGTGATTCAGTAGATGACTTGCATTGGGCTAAGATTAACCTTGTACACACACCAGTACTCAATCCAAATGGTGATGTGAGAGAGTGTTGACTTAAACCCTAGCCATAGTATATCCGGGAAGGTTTCAGGACCCATTTACCAAATGGAGAAACCAAGATGCCGGGAAAGCTGAGGGAGAGTGATTTGAGACCCACCCAAAGGAGTATGGTGCTATGACTTAAAATTTTTCTGCCAATAGAGACTAACATACATATATAGAGTTAGAAGTATACTTGCATATATTTGTTTCATATCATTGCATTTATGTTTGCCTTCGATTGTGTGTGAAGATGTTTATTATGATTGGATTACTTTTCTAAGTTCTTTTGAGCTTACCCTTTGGGGGACATGTTTTTAAATGACCTTGTAGGTTCGGAAGAGAACCTGTGCTACGATACAGAGGACCCTTCCTTACTTGGTTCAGTTCAGAATCCATTGAGAAGGTCATGACCAATGGTGTAACTAGTACTCAGGTTTGGACTGCACTAATGGCTCCTATTGACAGCAGCTGGCATTGTCTTATTCACCGATGGGATCGTGAGCTTCATGCTGACCCGAAGCTACAAGAGCACAACCCTAAGGTGAAGAATATGAAGATTGAAGAAGAAGAAGAGCCGATGGAAGATGTTGATTAGATTTCTTTTATTCTTCTAGACTTTTACTTTTATTTATAGAGCTTAGACCTTGCGTTAGATTTCCGATCTACCTTCCGCATTTGTTTGTGGTGTATATTTCCGCTATTCTCTACAGTTATCTTTTATTTGGTATCGCACTCTGATGTTCTTTTGTGATTCTTCTGTGATCCTTTCTTGATTTTATTATTAAATTACTTGAATACAATGATTGGTTCTTGCTTTTGATTATGTTATTGTGCTAAGTGGATATGATCGTTCCTAAACTTGATCTTCGGAGCTGTGGATCACACCTTCAGGTATTCCAGATAGGGTACCGACTGGAGGGATGTGACACCAAGTGAAGCTTAAGGCTTTCGGAGACCAAAAGCCTGTTTCTGACCATCTAGCATTGCTTGGTCGATTGCCTTGGTGTCCTCAATTGACTAAGCCAAGCGACCAAGCCTTGTGATTGTGAGGAAGGTCTTATCCTACTGTAATGACCTACTTCTTCGTCCTCATAGTCTTAGAGTCAATCCCTATTCACTCTATTCCTTCCGTGAGCAACACGGTATGATTTCGGTGTTTAACCTAGCATAATCTTCATGACCTTTTCTTACTTGAATGATTTGACTTCTAATCTATGCTAGATCTATTCCTAGGATATTCTCTAATCATGATCTATTGTTTTCTTATCCCTAGAGTGGATTCCCATTCACTCTAGTCTATCTGTGAGAATCCGCGGATTAGGCCTATTATGTGAATTGTTAGATCTTCTATCCGATGACCAAGTTTGATCCTTAGATCATGATAGATAGTCTCCATATACTATTTTAGAATTTTCTTATTAATTTTGGAGTGACCCAAATGAGGAATTTCCAATCAAAAGTAGAGTTTATTGTCCGTACATAGCAGACTTGGTCGCCTGCCTTGGTCTCCCCAAGCAACCTAGCCAAGTGACCAAAGAGGTGTCTGTGACAACAACTTCCCTGTTTTGTCTTCGTTTCATCTCCGATCATTAGGGTTTGTTCCTTAAGTTCAATACTTATTTGTTTAGGCTTTCTTTGGTGATTTTGGACATACCCTCTTACCTCTTACTTCGGAGATTATGAATAAAATATAAGATGAGTACGTTCACTCACAATTGGCATACTTACATTCACTATATCGATAATGTAAAATCCAGCCCTATCCTAACCCTGACCCGGATCCATTGTTGTTTATAGGTCCGAAGACCCGAAGCAGTGGTAGAAGGGACTTGTGGACCCTTTTGATTGATAATTATGAGTCAGAGTCCGAACCCATAGACATTGGCGATGATACCCCTTACTTGAGGACATTGTCGGTGTTTAGTGAGAATCTGCGCATCGAAGAAGAGAGAATTAGTTGAAGTACCTAATGGACTCCCGTGCACAATCTGAAGGTATTTCCCGAAACTAGACTTCTTGATTGAATTGTAGAAGAAAACCCCATTCAATTTGACCCTGTATAGCCCTTCAAATCCCTTCCCGAAGTTGCTAAACTAATTTTGATTTTCTGTTGAATTCTGTTTTGGTCGATGCCATCGACCAAAGACCATCGACTAAAGTTTCCTAGACTTGAAGTTAATGATTCTTTGGAATATTCCCTATTCTATTTATACTTGCTTCATGTTTTGAGCCCTATTCCAATCATTATCACTCCTGAGAACGTGGGGAGAGCTTCCCAAAGCACCTCCTAGGCATTTGTGAAGAAGATTCCACCCAAATCATTGCTAATCATTGTTCCTTGTCTCCATCAAAAACTACAAGGTATGATTCATCACTCCCACTATCTATTCTATTCTTTTCTATTCCTCTTTTTGCTGTTGAGACCTTGGAGATGGTGCTGCAACCTTGCAACCATCACTCCAAGTGTCCACTCTTGCTTAACCTATGATTCTCTCCCTTGTCCATTGATGCTATGCTCTCATTTCAAGCCTTGCATATGCATTCCTTGATTTTCTTCTTAACTTCATGCTTTCTTGTCTAAAACTGAGATATATAGTGTGCTATGTATATGTTTATCACTAGCATATGATCCTAATCAAATTCCTATAAGTTCCCTTAGCTAATGCATGCCTTTCCAATGCAAATGCAATCAATTTCAATCCATGCTATGATGCTTGTCTATTGAACTTAGTAGCTCAAGGCTTTCTAATTAGACCATTAGATTATGTTAATTCCTTGATTTGTAGTGTTCTCATACTGTTCTTAAGCATCCCTCCAAGTTCCAGATTGATCTGAACCCCAGAAGACCAATTTCGGACCAAAATCCCCAAAACCCATTATGCAGCCCCGAAGACAATTTTGGCCGATCATCTTTGATCAATGCCATCGACCAAGAGCATCGACCAAACTTGTTGCTGACAGCAACTTCAACCAATTTTGACCCGTTCGACATCCGATCTTCCTCTCTAATCTCTTATTTATGTTTGTTTAGGGTCTTAACACTACTTTTGGATCATTCCTTGGTAACTCTTGATTCGTCATCAACTCAACCTAAGGTAAGGATGGTTATCTCCATAAACACATAGGCTATGAACTTATGTTTTGGTGCTTATACTTAGTGAACATAGTCTCTTAATTGCTTTTGAATATTATATCTACATGTTTTAGAACAGTAGTATTGTGATTTCATATACTCTTGTCAGAATGATTTATTATTCTTGTTACTTGTATTCATGATGGATCATTTCGATGTTATGATTTAACTTTTATCATGATGATGTATCAAATGTATGAGATATGATGGACTTGAGTATGTGATTGCCTAGGTATAACTTGGGATTGGGGAGTGTCCTATTGACTCTTCTGTCCTTGGGCATCGGAGGAATAGTATGGGATGTTCTTTGAAGGTGCCTATCAACACTTTCCAGGGTTATTGGATGACATACATAGGATTGTCTAGTTGTGTGGCTAGGATCGTCCTTGTCATGTCAGACCAAAATCGGAAGGGCATTGAGATTGAACGACCCGTGGTAGTGTATGGTTTGATGGGCGCTCAAGACCGGTAACCAACCCGGGGGAGGACATTAACCATGCTACGGATACCCAAAAGGGGCCATTTATTGGTAGTGCCCCCCCCCCCCCCCCCCCCCCCCCCCCCCCCCCCCCCCCGGGGTGCCCCCCCCCCCCGCAGATCCATAGTTCAGGGACCACATAATCCACATCGACGATAATACAATCATGAACAGATAATAATCATAAACTGACAATGAATGATCATGGAATTCAAAAATAAGGTGTCAGACATAATCAGAGTGCGGAAATAAATATCAAATCAGGTAACTTAAGAAGGCAGTGGGCGGAATCCACTCCTTCACCAAACGGAAGTGAGGTCAAAATTTAGTTAAGTACAAGTCTCAAGTTATGAAGATAAATTAAAGTTATTACAATTCTTCTAAGTTTAACTGTCACAAAAAGAAGTAGTAACTACTCATAAGTCTCCTCCACAATGGATATGTCCTCCTCAAAAGTGAGGACCATGGAGATCCAACATGACTGCTCCCATACAACTCCAGGGCTAACCCTGGTACGCCGGGTGATCTTCTTCGGTATGGTCACCGAAGTCTTCAGTGTAGCTAGCCTCCGGATAGTAGTATGAGGTATCCGGGTCCGTCTCAAGGAGGGTGCCATCAGAGTAATCACCTGTAGAATAGCCTAACAAAATATTGCAACAGAAAAGGAATGAGTTCAAAAGAACTCAAGCAAGGAAGTTATCCTTCCACACATAAACCACAAGATAATCATAAAATGATGCAGATGATATGAGGCATATAATGCAATATGACTTTATTCTAAGTATGCTGGTCATCTATGGTAGACATGCTTTAAGTCATAGCACCATACTTCTTTGGGTAGTCTCAGTCACTCATCACCGGGGTGACTTGGGTCCTGCATCCCTCTCGGACAAATCCATGGTTGGGGGTGTCGGTCACCGCTCTCTCACATCACCGTTTGGTCTAAGTATTGGCGCATGTCGTGGTATAGCCTAGCCCAATGCAAGTCATCTACTTAATCATATCATGCCAGTTCCAGATACTTCCATTCCTCCCCTCTAGGGATCCTTTCCGGTATCCTTCACACTAGAGTCACGGATATTACTCACCGGACTCATCAACCCTATTGGTCATCCACAAATGGTAAACGGGAAGCTCTCACGTCCCTCTCACGGATCATTTCACCGGTCTTGAGTGCCCGTGAGCCCAAGTCTAGCCATTTGTAACCCTACCAATAAATGGCCCCTTTCGGGTAACCGTAATGCAATTTATGTCCTCTCACGGGGTGGATACCGGTCTTGAGCGCCCACAAATCCACACTACTACCACGGGTTGTTCGGTCTCAATGCCCTTCCGAATCGGGTCCGATATGATAGGGACATCCTGGCCATACATCTAGACAAATCCTATGCATGTCATTCAATAACCCGGAAAGCGTCAATGGACACCTTCGGAGAACATCCCATACTATTCCCTCCGATGTCCAAGGACAGAAGCACCAGTAGGGTACCCCTCAATCCCAAGTTATACTTAAGCAATCACATGCCCAAGTTCATCATATCAGTTCACAAGATACAACGTCATAGTAAACATTCGATTCATGACATAAGTCATCATATATTGAAATTGATAAACATGATACAACATTGAAGTAATACAATGTAAACACCAAGCTACTGTTAAAATACATATGTAGCAAGTCTAACATGATAAGGATATGAATTAGAAACTATATTTACTAGGATAGGAATACCAAGTCAAGATTTCCATATCCTAGGTAATTACATCGATAACTATCCTTACCTTGAATCGGAGAAGAGAATGGTCCAAGATCACAAGCAAGGGCCCAAATAGTCTTAAAGTCCTAAACAAGCATATATGAAAGGTTAGAGAAGAAATCAGAACAATCGGAGATCAAACGAATCAGAACTGGGCAAAAGTTGCTGACAGCAACTCTATTGGTCGATACATTTGGTCGATAGTATCGACCAATAGTATCGACCAATTCAATTTCAGGACAGCAAGTGGCTTTTCGGATTCTTGCCCGCATTTGGTCTTCCTGGTCTCGGATTGACATGAAACTTGGAGGATAGTCTAGGCACAACATGGGGACACTAATTATCAAGAAACTTTCATAATCCAATGGTCCATTTGGAAATCCCCAAATTGACATATTAAGGTTAAGAGTTGTAGATCATAGCATTGGCTATAACTCAATGCAAATTAGGGGAAAACATGGGGGATTAGGTAGGGAATCGTTTAGAAGCAACATGGAGCACATATGCAAGGTATAGATTAAGTAAATCACGAGCTTCATCTCAGTTTTGGTAAATAAAGCAAGTTGGTAAGCAATAAATCATGAAAATGTGTAGTCAATGATCATGAGGTGAATCAATCATAGTCACATCGGTGAAAACATCATTGTGTGGGTTTTAGAAGGTTCATGGCAAGGTGTATGCAAGGTTGCAGCACCTTGACCATGGTCCCAACAGTAAAATAGAGAAAAGATGAGTAAGAAAGTGATTAGGAGAGAGAGTCATACCTTTAAAGTGGAACAAGAAGGTAGGAATAAGTGGTTGGCAATGATTGATGAAGAAGATGCTTCACCACTACCAAGGAGGAGTTCTTGGGAGGCTCTCTCACGTTCCCAGATGTTAAAGACACGAGGATAGGGCTCCAGTCTCGAGGAATAAATAATTAGAAAAGAATATTCTAAGAATCTTTAAATCTGGGCTCAGCAGACTTGTTGGTCGATACCTTTGGTCGATGGTATCGACCAATAGTATCGACCAAAACAAACTCTGCAGAATTTTACAGAATAGTACAGCAACTTTAGGTGCGGACTTGGAGGGCTATACAAGGTCAAATTGCATGGGGTTTTCTCCTACAGTTCACTCAAGAGGTCTAGTTTCAGGGAGTACCTTCGGATTATGCACCGGAGTCCGTTTGCCATTTCAACTGTCTCGCTCTTCATCAGTGCGCAGATTCTAACTTAACACTGGTAATGTGCTCAAGGAAGGAGCAGCATCATCAATGTCCATAAAATGGAATCCCGACATTACGTCATCAACCAGTAGGGCCCATAAGTCCCTCCTACCACCACTTCGGGTCTTTGGACCTACAAACATAACAATGACCGGGTCGGGTCAGGGTTAGGTAAAAGCTGGATTTTACAGGTAGGGTTGCAAATAGGTAGATTTGGGCTCACGGGCGCTCGAAGATCAGTGGGTCATATACGTGAGAGGACGTGAGAGCTTCCCATCTACTATTTGTGGATGACCAATAGGGTTGATGAGTCCAGTGGGTAATATCAGTGACTCTAGTGTGAAGGATACCGGAAAGGATCCTGGGATGGGAGGAATGGACGTATTCGGATCTGACTTGATACGACTGAGTAGATGACTTGCATTGGGCTAGGCTTCACCTTGACATGCACCAATACTTAGACCAAATGGTGACGTGAGAGAGCGGTGACCGAAACCCCAACCATGGATTTTTCTAAGAGGGATGCAGGACCCAATTCCCCCCGGTATTGAGTGATTGAGACTTACCTAAAGAAGTATGGTGCTATGGCTTAAAGCATGTCTACCATAGAGACTAGCATTCATAGAGTTAGAATCATACTTGCATCATTTGTATTTATATGATTATGAATTATGGAATAACTGCCTTGCTGAGTTCTTTTGAACTCATTCCTTTTGTGCAAATGTTGTTAGATTTTCCCCAAGGTATTGAAGACTCTGATGGCACAGTCTATGAGACGGACTTTGATCCCTCCTACTACCCTCCGGGTGGTAGCTACGGTGAAGACCAGAGTTATGGTGCCGAAGAGGATAACTCTACGTACCAGGGTTAGACCTACTGTAGTGAGGGAGCGGCCGTGCTGGGCTTTCTTCATCCACACTTATGAGGAGACAATTATTAAGATAGAAGAAACCCTTGCCTATGCCCCATTGCCCTGGATTTTTGTTAAACATTTGGCATATGTAATTAATCTTCTTGAGTTACTCTTTAAACATGGGATTGTAACTTAATTTGATTTTACTACTTTTCCGCTGCCATTGAGAGAGTGACTTTCACTCATTTTCTCATTCTTATGATTACACTTATACACTTGGTATCATTTATTTCCGCACTCTGATTATTTGATCTTATCTTATTCATGATATCTGTTATTTATTGCTTTTACCTTGATTATCATTGTTCATGATTGTGTTATCGCGTATGTAGGAGGCATGGTCCCTCGATGCTTGATCCTTGGACTGTGGATCACATTCCCGGGTAATGCCAGATAGGGTACCGGCTGGGTAGATGTGACAAATAGAACTTGTATGCATGTGTTATCTACTGTTATAGAACTTATTCATATTTGTTATACTTTTGTAATGTCAGAATGTGTTTCATAATGTTAACATGCATACTTGAATGATTGTGAATGATGTTATTTTGATTGGATCTTGATATGATATTTTATGCAATCATATTGTGATGTGTTTGCTTAAATTATAATTATGGAATGAGGAATGCCCTCTTGGCATTTCTGTCTCGAGACATCAGTGGAGGTGGTATGGGACGCTTTCCTATGTTGCCCCTTGATGCTTTCCATGATTATTGGATGACATACTTAGGTATTGTCTAGATATGTTTGGCTAGGAAAAGGCGTCATATCTCACCCCATCGGCGAGGATATTGATGTCGAGTGACCTGTGGCAACAATGGGGATTATGGGCGCTCAAGACCGGTATCCGATCCGTGAGAGGAAATAATCACATTGTTGGGGGCCATAGATTGTTAGGGTTGCACATAATAAACCTAGGCTCATGGGCGCTCAAGACCGGTAGGTAACTTGTGAGAGGACATCAGAGATTCTCGTTTATTTTATGTGGATGACCAATAGGGTTAAGAGTCCGTAGTTTGACTGGTTGGGTGCCATAGCATATGATAACTTTAGGGAGGGAGATACTGGAATGGACTACCGAGACATGGAAGGGAGGTAATGAGATCGGAACAGACTGTCTAGATGACTTGCATAGTGCTAGGTTTAACCCTGACACACGCTAGTACTTAGACCAATGGTGGAGTGAGAGAGTGGTGACCTAAACCCCAACCATGGAATGTCAGAGGGATGCTCTGACCCAATTACCTTGGAGAACCCAAAAGACGTGCTTAAGAGCTGTAAGGGAGAGTGACTGAGACTGCCCAGAGGAGTACAGTGTTATATATTAATGCATGTCTACCCCTAAAGACTAGCATACATAGAGTTAGAAGCATATTTGTGTCATTGTCTCATATCATTGCATCATGCTTGTTCTGAACTGCTTGTAGTTGTTTATTGATTGAACTACTTGTTGAGTTATTTTGAGCTCACCCTTTGAGGATATGTTTCTTAGACCTTGTTGCAGGTATTGATGATGACTAGAGCCAAGACTACGAGGCCATGATGAGTGACTCGTATTCTATGCAAGATATTAGTTGTTATGAACATAATGGTGAAGATTTTTAGAGTGACGATGGTGCCTACCAGGATTAGTCCTATCTTGAAGCTAGAGTGCCCGTACTTGGATACAGAAGTTTTTGAGTTTACAGATACTTTATTTGAGTTTATGAAGATGTAGGATTAGATTTAGATTGATTCTTAGACCTCTTCATTTCCTTAGTTTGTTTAGTTGTAGTACATTAGTTTGATCTACTTCTCCATTGTGATTATAGAGTTATTTCCGCTATACTCTATATTTTGATTATTTGATTGGTAGCATTTTATTCCGCACTCTGATAATTCTTATAATCTTTCTAAGTTACAACTTTAATTTCTTTCCTTAAATAATAATAAACAGTGATTTGTTCTTTGCTCGTGATTATATTATTGTGCTATGTGGGTATATGATTAGCCTGAACTTATCTTTGGGACTGTGGATCACACATCTGGGTATTGTGGTTAGGGTACTGGTTGGGTGGATATGACATAGTGGTATCATAGCCCAAAGTTCTTGGACAATCATAACCGCAGAACACAGTAGTGGAGCATCCTTGAGTCATAAATCTAGAAGTGACTCAATCCCCTTAGAAGTGAATAATAGAAAACATCAGAATAGAAACTTGTATTAATGAAGCATAATACATCAAGTCTGAATAATACACAATAACTACGGTTAAACAAATATACATCTTAATGAAATAATTGAAATGCATGATGTACAATATGACAAGTGAAACAAACTGAACTTCGTTAATTCTTAGAAAATTTTTACAAGCTGAAAAAGAAAATAATTACATTTGTGATAACATAAAGGAAAAATCCTAGAACTATCTATCTAGGAGATCATCTCTTTGAGCCGAGCTGATCACTAATAGCTTGAGACTCCTTCCTCACACTAGTGAAACTCGGCACTTGAAGCTTCAAAAAACTTTCCATCAGCCTGGTATGAGGGTACCCTCATTCCTTTCAACAATAGGCACAATAGCTTGATTAGGGTTCACTTGGGTAGCAGCACGAGTCTCATTGTGCATAGCCATGATTCCCATCATCATCTGATTAAACTGTATGTTTTGCTATTGCACTATGTTCCCCATGATATTAACAATATCGTAAAGGTTCGATATCGGTGGAGCACCAGGTGGATTTCCAACAGTTTGACCATTCAGAGGTACCTAGTCATCAGTACCATCAGTAGATGCACCACTGTTAGGAACAATTCTATTTCCATTCCAACTTGTAGAGGCACCATGATTCCTTGTACTAACCATCTTGTTAGTCCATCAAGAAATAAAAAAATCCAAGAAAATTTATCAAAATCGTGTTCGAAACATGCAAAACACACTTATCTCAGCATAGGCCATTAAAAATCGAAACACAATCAACAAAGTTCAAATTTCACTCAAAATGGCCAAAATCCAAAAATCAGCTTCTCTTTGGTTGATTGGATTGACCAAAGCAATCGACCAAGGGAATTCTGTGCCAAAAATCTCTTTAAATGGGCCCACTTGGCTCATTCAAATTCATTTCCAACTCTTCTCATTTCATGTTTGGGCTCTGGATAAAAGGTTCTTAGGATTTTCCAAAGGTTTCTAGGCTCTCAAGAGGCATCAACAACAACAATCTTCTACACTTTGATCATCAACACAAGGTAAGCGACGTTCAAACTCTCAAATGGCATAACCCTCCTCTTGATTTTTCTCAAATCCATGAAATGCTTGTTGTTCTAGGTTAGAATCATGTCTAGGAACATTATTTGACATGCTCCAAGCATTTTCCACTCAATGCCATGGTTCAACACTTATATTCAACACATTTTGCTCTCATTTTCACTATTCATCACATAACATGCCCTCTTTTGAAACTTTTGTCTCATTCTCAAACCGAAAGGAATTTTTAGGTCAAACCACTTCCCACACACATGATTCAATATGGGGTGCACACACACTTCATTTGACCAAATTCCAAAAATTCAAAAATCTAAAAGCTTCACCCAAAAGCGGGTTTTTCACACTTTTTCCTCTTGCTGATTTTTCCCCAAAATTCAAGGGTTTTGAGGGACTTTCTCCAAACAAACCCTCTTAGTATGCTAAACCAACTATTATGCACATGTCTGAATCGTCGTTTTCATTGAAAACAAAAATTTTAGAAAAATTACCAAAATACCTTTCTTTAGAAAACAAGCCTGTTGGACTAACTCATTTCAATCTTTGCCTTGTCTTATTAGATTCACTATGCCGCAACGTGGTAGACGTGCAGATAGAGTTCGGGGACACGTTCCTGGGCCAATGGTCATCTGAGGAGATCTATTTGACACACCAAAGGCAGAGTTTCTATACGAGTACTACTACTGGGATCTTCCCATAGATTATGGTTGGCTAGTCATTACGGATGATCTCCAGACATTATGCATATGATAGAGGTTGGAGGCGATACAATACTTACATCTCCATACCACCAACTACCTAGTCGATCTAGTGTTAGTCAGGTACTTCTACAATAACCTGACCTACCACACAAAGGTAGATACACACTATAACAACCCCCGTATTTCTAACCCGGGATCCATATTGCAAGTCCGAGAACCCGAAGGTCTAGTCGAGTTAATTTGTGGAGTGTCCGGATAGAAGCCCATGATCCATACCTTGAACCCATGGATATGGATTCTCTTGATGAAGAACCTGCCTTATTTGAAAGTTGGATCTCTAGTAGAAGGCAAGTGGTGTCTGGAGATGTCCAGAATGAAGGTAAGACCTCCCCCATGTGTTTATTAAGGTTAGGTTGTGTTTGGGTTTCAACCCCTTGAGCAAAGCACCATTGTATAGCAATATACTAGGGGGCGATTGCTTGAGGCGGTTGATTGAACCAAGCGACCACCCCAAGCGACCACTTGGTCCTGGTTGCAGGGTTTTGCCTTAATTCGCCCCCAGACCTCAATAAATAGCAACCCTTGCCCAATTAACGAATATTATATTCGGGATTATTGTTTTTGGTAGTTAGGAGGCAGTGGAGACACTCTGGAAGGTGAGCAGAGCGTGGACTGAGATCTGGAGATTTCCCTTTTCCTTATTTGGTGATTTTGGTTAAGGTAATTGGATCTCCTTTCACCTTTTTTCTTCCTTTAGCTTTTGATTGGTGTAAACCCATCCCCATGTTGTTAGTGGTTACCCAATTGGTTAGTTGTAGCTCCCTTTCCAATGTTCTTGATGGGATCCTATCTAAAAACGAAACCCTTCTTTCGTGAAAAGGATGGATCTAATCAAGGGGAGAATTTTGGGTGATTGATCTGCGTTAATATTTAGTTTTGTTTTACCCCTTGGTTATAGGTGTGTTAGGTTCGAAATTCGGATTGAGATCATCCCAAAATCGGATTGAAATCGGATGATCAAAAGCTTAAGTTTCGGATTGAAAACACACTATTTTTGGGGCGGTTGCTCAAGGTGGTCGCTTGAGCCAAGCGATCGGCCCAAACAATCAATTGGGTCACAGTAAGTATGTGGCTTTTGGCTATTTGTTTGATTGACTCATTTGACTTATATGATCTTATAACCCTGTTTATAGGTGTTCTCTGTTTCTACTAAAAGTCTTATAATTGTTCGTGGATTGCATTTTAAAGGAATTCTACTCATTTATAGGGAAAGATATTGTTCTTATCCTTATGCAATGACTTGAACATGCTAGATCAATGTCTTTTCTTACTATTCTTTAATTGTATATCTTGTTGTAACCGTATAAAGCATGTTGATCTTATTGTATACTTGTTTGTAATGTCTTTGTATGTACTTTATCAATTATGGTTATGATATGATGATGACTGATGGTTTGTGGTTCTAATGGAAAGGGTATTCCATTGGGATATCTTGGCTTAAGATATCAGAGGGCTATGGTATGGAACACATGCTCACTGATGCCTCCAACACTGTCATGACTATTGGATGACATAGCTAGGGAGAGTCTAGTATTGCATGGCTAGGTACCCCACATACTACTACCCTTTTGGTAGGGGAATTGAAGCTGGATGACTCATGATGATAGTGATGTGACTCTATTTCATCCTACAGTGGTAACTAGTCCATGCGGAGACTCAGGTCCGTTGTTGTTCATGCAATGGTAGGGTTGCATATGTTAGGGTTGGGCTCATGGACGTCCAAGGAGCGGACCGGGTGTCGTGAGGAGTCATGAGAGCTTTCCGCCCCAACAATATGTGGATGACCATAGGGTTAGGGAGTGGAGTCCAATAGCGGTAGCCAGTTCATGAGGGTTCTCATTCCTAGGTTGCGAAGGATAATGGTAACACACTACATGAACTGAGTTGGTTGGTGCCATAGGGGAAGTATTTGGACTTCATGTAGTGTGTTACCATTATGACTTGCATTGGATTAGAAACCCCGACATGCGCCAGTACTCATGCCAATGGTCATGGTAAGAGAGTGTTGACTTAAACCCCAGCCATGGTTTGTGAGCCAGGTGTGGACTTACCCCTTTACCAAGGATCCCAACAGAGGTATCCAGTTCGTGAGGGATTAGAGTGACTAGGCCTACCCAGAGGAGGGCTGGGGTATATCCTAAAACATGTCAACTGTTAGAGACTTGCACAATTAGATCTTAGCATCATTCATATTTCTGCATATCATACATGTCATATATGCATTGCTAATTGTGTTGACATATGGATGGGAATTATGTATCCTTACTGAGTTCGTTAGAACTCATTCCTTTTATTGTATGTATGTTGTAATGTGAGGAATTGCTCCTCCAAAAGTATATTATTCATAAGACCCCAATAGGGTATTTATAACTACAACCTAGTTAAGTCCTATACTAAGTAGGAAAAGGAAATATAAAACAAATAGAAAAGAAAAAAAAAACTCTAGACTTATTAGGAAACATAATCCTATTCTAATTAGAAAACCTTAGTCCATGTTTTCAACACTCCCCCTCAAGTTTGAGCTTAGATATTTATCATGCCTAACTTGCTCATAATGTAATTGAATATCTTCGTGCTCAAGCTCTTTGTAAGTACATCAGCCCATTGCTCGTTTGAAGTAACAAAGGTGATATGGATCAGCCCAGCCTCAACCTTCTCTTTGATGAAATGTCTATCAATCTCCACATTTTTAGTCCTATCATGTTGTACTGGGTTATGAGCTATGTTGATTGCTGACTTACTATCTGAGTATAACTGTATAGGAACCTCCAAATCTGTCCCAACCTCTTGAAGCAGCCCTTTAAGCCATAGTACCTCACAAATGCCTTGAGCAATCACCCTAAACTCGGCCTTGGCACTGGACCTCACAACCACAGCCTGTTTCTTGCTTCGCCAAGTCACAAGGTTACCTCCCACATATACACAATACCCAGAGGTAGACCTCCTATCATCTAGACATCCTGCCTAGTCTGCATCTGTATATGCCTCAATCTTCAAATGTCCTTGAGCTAAAATTAAAATTCCTTTTCCTAGAGTAGTCTTCAAGTATCTCAAGATCCGATATACTGCATCCAAATGTGAAGAATAGGGATCATGCATATACTGGCTAACAAGACTAACTGCAACTATGATGCCAGGTCTAGTGTGAGATAGATAGATCAACTTTCCCACTAATTTTTGATACCATATCTTGTCAATTGGTTCTCCTTCCTTTGCCTTCAAGTGTAGGTTAGGCTCAATAGGAGTCTCAGCAGGTTTACACCCTAGCATTCCAGTTTCGTCAAGAAGATCCAATGTATACTTCCTTTGGGATAGAGATACACCGCTAGTAGAATATGCCAACTCTAAACCTAGGAAATATCTTAGTTTTCCCATATCTTTGATCTCAAATTCAGTTCCCAAAAAAGTCTTTAATGTTGAAATCTCATCCTCACTATTGCCTGTGATCACAATATCATCCACATATACTAAAAGTATAGTAGTGTGGCAACCATCTCTTTTAATAAACAAAGTGTGGTCTGCATTGCTCTGCTTATAGCCATTAGATATCATTGCCTTATGGAACCTTCCAAACCACGCTCTTGGAGATTTCTTCAACCCATATAAAGCCCTCTTTAACTTGCACACTTTCCTATAAGTCTCTGTAGTAGAATACCAAGGTCCATATATACCTCTTCTTGGAGTTCTCCATGCAAAAAGGCATTCTTCACATCTAATTGTTGTAAACTCCACCCTTTATTAATTGCACATGAAATAATAGTATGAACTGTGTTCATCTTGGCAACAGGGGCAAATGTCTCCTGGTAGTCAACACCATAAGTTTGAGTGAAACCTTTGGCCACCAATCTTGCCTTGTACCTTTCAACAATCCCATCTACCTTGTACTTGATCACAAACTCCCATTTGCACCCAACAGCCTACTTTCCTATGGACAAAGTCACCAAGTCCCACGTTTTGTTTTTTTCCAGAGCTTGCATTTCCTCATCCATAGCTTCTTTCCAATTTGAGTGAGATAATGCTTCCTGCCAAGTGTTAGGAATAGAAGTAGAGGACAAAGAGGAAATAAAACTTTGAAATTATGGAGATAGAGACTGATATGAAACATAATTGGAAATAGGATGTTTGGTGCAAGTTTGAGGCTGCTTTCTTAATGCAATTGGTAAGTCCAAAGTAGGATTAAGACAGACTCACTTGGAGGAACGGATTGTTCAGGGCCAGGAACCAAAGCTTTTGATTGACTTGGTTCAAAAGGGGTCACTTGTTGCTTTTTTTGATAGGTCTTCAGAGTCTAGTCTCTCCCTGTATATCATCCACCAATTGTTCTTGTCCCCTCCGATAGGGTTTGATATAACAAGGGTTTTGTGAAATCCCACCTAACCCTAATCCGAAAATCCATAGTATAGATCCGATGACCCTATTTGTTTTGGAAGAAGAAGTGATTTGAAGGAAGTTTGAGTTGGAAGTTGGACCTTGAGTACAATGTTGACATCTTTTGAAGGTCCTAGGAAGTTAGGGAAGACCCTTCCTTAAGTTGGTTGAGGACCCAAGTGTTGTTTTTGACCTCTGAGATCCAAGCACCATCGACCAAGGCAGTCTTGGATAGAATTGATCTCATTTTGGAAGTTTTAGGTTTTGGATCTCTCTATATATATGCAACCTCGGTCTAAACCTAAACACTTTGCCTCTTAACTATTGGAGAACATGAGAAGAACCCTAGAGCCTCCTCCTTAAGCCAAGGAAGATCCCCAAACATCCAAGCAAGGTTCCTCCATTGATCTTCTTCTACAAGGTTAGTTTTCAATCTCATACTTCATTAATCTATTCTCTCTACTGTTCTTACTATTGGTTTTGTTTGTGAGGAAGGTATTACACTACTGGAATGACCCAACCTTTGATCTTCTTAGTCTTAGAGTGAATCTCCATTCACTCTATGTTTTCCTTGAAGCCATATGGTGTTTTCTTCTTTCTATATTTTGATATAGCGTGGGACTATGATTTACTCTTATTGTAGTTTTCTAATCCATGTTAGATATGTTCCTAAGTTGTTTTCTATGCTTGATCTACTGTTCTCTTATCTTTTTTAAATGAATCCCCAATCATTCTAGCCTTTCCGTCAGAATCTGCGGTTTAAGCCAATTGGTGATTTGTTGGAATTCTATTTCAATGGCCATATTAGATGCCCATTCCTTCACTTCGAGTCTTCGGACCTACAAACAAATGGGTTTCCGGGTTAGGGTTAGGGTTGGATTTCACAAGTATGGTGATTTATCTTAGTGCGTGTCTGCCAATAGAGACCATCATATATATAAAGTTAGAAGCATACTTGCATTCATTGTCTCATGTCATTGCATTATGTTTGCTTTGGACTGTTTGTAGATGTTTATTGTGATTGAACTACTTGCTAAGTTCTTTTGAGCTTACCCTTTGAGGGATATGTTTTTAGATGCCTTTGCAGGAACAGAAGAAATCCCGTGCACCAGTACGGAGGACCCTTCCCTATATGGTTCAACTACGGATATCATTGGAGAAGGTTATACCAGTGGTGCGACCAATATACCGGTGTGGACCACACTGATGACTCCTATTGATAGTAGTAGGCATCGTCTCATTTTCCGATGGGATCATTAGTTAGAAGTTGATCCAAAGTTACAAGGGAATAAACCTAAGGCGAAGAAGATGAAGATTGAAGAAGAAGAAGAGCCCATGGAAGAATTTGATTAATTTTACTCTTTATTCTTCTAGACTTTTATTAGTTATAATAACTTTCGATTTATGCTTTAAAATTTCGAACTACCTTACGCGTTGTTTGTGGGGTATATTTCCACTGTACTCTACAGTTATCTTTTTGATTGGTATCTTTATTCAGCACTCTAATATACTTTTGTAATCTTTCTCAGATCCTTTCTAAATTGTTTCTTTATTTACTTGAATGCAATGTTTTGTTCTTGCTTTTGATTATATTATTGTGCATGGATATGATCGCCATAAACTTGATCTTTGGGTGGATCACACACTCGGGTATGCCATATAAGGTACCGACTGGGTGGATGTGATAGTTTTTCATAGCTAAACACTGCTAGACATGCCCTAGGTATGTCAACCAGTGATCAGGGAAAGTGCCAAGGGGCACTAGAAGAATGTGTCCCATAACATGTCACATCCACCCAGCCGGTACCCTATCTGGCATACCCGAGTGTGTGATCCACAGCCCCGAAGATCAAGTATCGAGGAAATCATCCTCCCACATAAGCAATAACATAATCATGAACGGATATAATCAAAGTATAATATTATAAATAACATATCCAAATAAGGAAATAAATGATATATAATCAGAGTGCGGAAAATGATACCATATGTAAACATCAAAAAGGAGTAGAGTGAGGCGGAATCTCACTCCACACTTATAGCAAAATGTAGCACACAAGTCTAAAAAGAAATACAAATGTTCTTAAAGAAAGTAAAGAAATGGAAATCAACTAAACTAAGAGTCTTCTAGTTTATAGATAACCTCTTCATAATAATGGACTTCATGTAAAATCCAGCCCAAACCTAGCTAGGACACCCTATCTGTTTTGGGTGAAAAAAGGTTAGTTTAATGTTACACCTTGAAGTTGGACCTTGATTTTAGTGTTCTATCTCCTTCTTCTCTCTTTTCTTCTTCTTACTGTTCTATCTTGATGTTTTGATTGTGGAGAAGGTGTTACACTACTGTGCCTACCTATTCTCTAATCTCCTTATGTCTTAGAGTGAACCACCAATCACTCTATGCATTCCTTGAAACCACATGGTGAATCTCCTCAATTCTTCACTGATTTTGATTGAATTTTGGATAGCATGACCATTCTACTGTAGCTTCTTTTCTAATTAATGTTTAACATGTTTGATCTTCACCTTTACTGCTGTTCTAATGTATTTCATCTATTCGAATCAATTCCCCTTTCTTTCTAGCCATTTTAGCCTTCTATGTTGACCATTGATATAAGCATTCTAGTAAGTTTTTATTTTTGATTCCTCTCATTCTAGGATTAGTATTCTTTTGATTTTCTATTTAATTATTCTTGCCTCTAATATGTTCTTGATATTCCATTAGAGTGAAGCCTTGTTCTCTCTAGTTCTTCCCTTGAATCCATGGTGAGTGTGCTATGAGAACCATGTTGTTTCCAATTTAGAAACTCATGTTCCCAATTTATAAAGTACTGATTTTTGGACCATGGATGATGTCCAATTCATGCTAGATAGTCTTAGTATGTTTTTGTGAAGTTCCCTTTTGAATTTCGGATCAATCGGACTTCAAACGAAGAAGTTATGACCAAAACAGTGCATTTATGTACCTTGCTGTCTCCATTGGTCAACTAATTGGTCGATTGGGGCCAGTAGACCAATCAATCAACCAATGAGATCTGTTTTGCTGAATTAGGTCTTGGTTGCTCTATTTAAGTGCATGCTCGAGTTCTTTTTGCCTCCTCTGCCTCCTAAGCCTCTGGAACAAACCAGAGCTCTCCCCAAGTCATCTCCTTTGCGCCTTTGGTGGTTTTCTTGTTGGATCTTCATCATTTCTCTTGCTCTTACAACACAAGGTATGTGATCACCCTCCACTCTTCACCATCTTTACTTTCTTTAGTTTTTCTTTCCTTTTTGGGCTGAAATAGTAGAGAAGATGCTGCATTCTCTATTGCAAGCATCCCTCTAGTCATGACCTTCTTCAAGGATTTTTTATGCTGCACCATGTAGGGAAGGGTCCTCTGTACTGTAGCTCGGGCTCTCTTCCGTTCCTACAAAAGCATCTAAAAACATGTCCCTCGAAGGGTAAGCTCAAAAAGAACTTAGCGAGTAGTCAAATCACAATAAACATCTTCACACACAATCCAAGGCCGAATAAATGCAATGAGATGAAACAATAAATGCAAGTATGCTTCTAACTCTAGAGATGTTGGTCCCTATTGGTAGACACACTTTAAGTCATAGCACCATACTCCTTTGGGTGGGTCTCAAATCACTCTCCCTCAACCTTCCCAGCATCTTGGGTTCTCCGTTTGGTAATTGGGTCCTAAAAGCTTCCCGGACATACCTTGGCTAGGGTTTAGGTCACCAATCTCTCACATCACCATTGGTCTGAGTATTGGCGTGTGTACAGGGTTAATCTTAGCCTAATGCAAGTCATCTATTGAGTCATATCTACTTAGGGTTAAATACGTCCATCCCTCGTTTCCCGCGATCCTTTCCAGGATATATCTACACATCAGTTTAGATCAAAGAACAAGTTGAATTGAAAGGAATCATGAAAATGCAATGCTAGTCATTGAAATGGAAGCATAGCATAGCAAGAATTGAAGGAAAACAATGGAAGTGAAAGGGGAAACATATGACCAAGTGTTTGCAAGGTTACAACACTTTAGTCATGGTCTCAATAGCAATAAAGAGTAGAGGAATGAGTAGAATAGAAGATGAGATGGAGAAATCATACCTTGAGGAAGCAATGGAGATGGAATGCAATGATTGAGGCCAATATTCTTCACCAACTTCAAGAAATGGCTTTGGGAAGGTCACTCCTTGTTCTCTGGAGTCAGAATGATTAGGGTAGGGTTCTATTCATGAGGTCCCAATAAGTAGGCTTAAAATAATCAAGAATTTTGGAATTTTTGCATTTATTAATCTGCTGGTCTACTGGGCCAGTCAACCAAGTAGTCGACCAAGCCTGAACAACAATTTTAGACAGGGATTGGAAGGCCAGACTGATCCAAATTGAGTTGGGTTTTCTCCTACTAGTAAATCAACTAGTCTATATTAGAGAAATACCTTCGGAACGAGATCAGAAGTGCATCACGTACTTCAACTAAGCTGTCACATCCACCCAGCCGGTACCCCATTTGGAATACCCGGGATGTGATCCACAGTCCAAGGATCAATGATCTGAGGTCCATGCCTCCCACATACACGGTAACACAATCATGAACAGTAATAATCAATGGTAAAAACAGCTAATACCAAGTATCATGAATAAGATAAGAGTAACTAAATCAGAGTACGGAATATAGATAATAATAAAGTGTGATCAAAATCATAAAGGGTGAGAAGGTGTGGTAGTCACCCTCTTAGAGCAGCGGAAAAGAAGTAAATCAAGTTAGTTACATATCCGAATATCACCAGAATAATTCAAAGACAAGTTATTTACAATATCCAAGGTTCCACAAATACACCAGGGGAATGGGGCACTATGCTAGGGTTTCTTCTATACTAATGGTAGTCTCCTCAACAGTACGGATGAAGTAAACCCAGCGCTGCCGCTCCCGCACAACTGTGGGGCTAACCCTGGTGCGGATAGTAATCCTCCTCGGCTCCAATATACGGATCCTCACCGACGCCACTACCCGGAGGGTAGTATGTGGAATCATAGTCCGCCTCATAGGAGGTGCCATCATAATCTTCGGTACCTGGAATGTAATCTAAAACATTTGCATAAAAGGAATGAGTTCGAAGAACTCAGCAAGGAAGTTATTCCATAATTAGAAATCATACACATTCAGAACATATAATAATGCAATGTGATATGGAACATATGATGCAGATATGAGCCTAACTCTATGAATGCTGGTCTCTAAGGTAGACATGCTTTAAGTCATAGCACCGTACTTCTCTGGGTCGTCAGTCACTCTCCCATTTCCATATCTTGGGAATGCCCGGGGAAGATCGGTAAAGTCATCAAAAACCATGGTAAGGGGATCGGTCACCGCTCTCTCACATCACCATTTGGTCAAGTACTGGCACATGTCACAGTAAAGCCTAGCCCAATGCAAGTCATCTACTCGATCGGTCAAGTCGATTCAGATACGTCCATTCCTCGCCCCCGACGATCCTTTCCGGTATCCTTCACACTAGAGTCAGCGAAATCCCGGATTTTGGAATCATCAACCCTATTGGTCATCCACATATAGTAAATGGGAAGCTCTCACGTCCTCTCACGGATTGGTTACCGGTCTTGAGCGCCCATGAGCCCAAGTCTATCCATATGCAACTCTACCAATAAATGGCCCCTTTCGGTATCCGTAGCATGGTTTATGTCCCCTACCGGATTGGCTACCGGCCTAGAGCGCCCATCCAACCATACACTACCACGGGTTGTTCGGTCTCAATGCCCTTCCGATTCGGGTCTGACACGACAAGGATGAACCTAGCCACACAACTAGACAATCCTATGTATGTCATCCAATAACTCGGGAGAGTGTCGATAGGCACCATCGGAGAACATCCCATACTATTCCCTCCGATGCCCAAGGACGGAGTGTCGATAGGACACCCTCCAATCCCAAGTCATACGTAAGCAATCACACATCAAATCTCATCATTTCTCATGCATCCAATGCATATTCATAATAGTAATCAAATCATGGTATTGAAACGAATCATTATAAACATAAGAAAATCAAAATGATAAAGTAACACAACCAATGTATAAAGATTTAAATGTTACTGTTCTAACACATATGTAACAGTATCATAATGATTGAAAGAAATTTAGGGATTTCATTCTTTGAATAAAGCACAGTTCAATATTTGATGACTTATATGTTTATGGATATAACCATCCTTACCTTGGATGAGTTGATGATGAATTGAGAATACCAAGAATAGTCCAATAGAATTGTTAAGGCCCTAAACAAACATCAATAATAAGTTAGAAAAGAAGTCAGGAAGATCGGATGTCATTTGGGTCAAAACGACCAAGGTTGCTTGTCAAGCAACAACTTTGGTCGATGGTCTTGGTCGATGGTATCGACCAAAATTGTCTTCGGGCAGAATAGTGGATTTTGGGGATTTTGGTCCGAAATGAGTCTTCCGGTGTTCGGATCAATCAGAAACTTGGAGGCATACTTAACAACAGTAGTAGGACACTATAAATCAAGGAATTAACCCAATCCAATGGTCTAATTAAAAAGCCCCAATTTGAGCTATCAAGTTCAAGTGATAGACATCATGGCATGAGTTGGAATTGATTGCATTGATGAGGAATAGCATGCAATAGCTAGAGAAACTAATAGAAATTCGATTGGAATCATATGGCAATGTTAAACATGAACATAATACACTCTATAGCTCAGTTTGATATCAAATGGTATGATGTTAATAGGTAAATCATGGAATACATATGCTAGGCATGAGATATAAGCATTAGCATCAATGAATGGCTAAGGGAATCATGGATTGAGCATGAGTAGGCACTTGGAGTGGTGGTTGCAAGGTTGCAGCACCATTCCAAATGTCCCATCAGCAAGATGACAATAGAAAAGAGTAGAAAATGGTAGGGTAGAGAGTGGAATGAAGAGTCATACCTTAGTGTGGAAGATGAAGACAAGAATCAATGATAAACTAAGTGTCTTTGATGAGATACCCTTCACACTAACCAAGGAGCTGCTTTGGGAAGCTCTCCCCACGTTCCCAGGTGAGAAAAATGATTGCAAAAGGCTCAAGGCTCGAGGTCATATTAAATAGAAAAGGAATATTCCATGGAATCATTAACTTGGCAGACTGGGACATTTTGGTCGATGGTCCTTGGTCGATGGTATCGACCAAAATGATCGACCAAAATATTTTCAGCAGAAAACTCAGGTTTAGAACAGCAACTTCAAGTAGGGATTTGAAAGGCTATACAAGGTCAAATTGAGTGAGGTTTTCTTCCACAATTCAATCAAGAAGTCTAGTTTCGGGGAATACCTTCGGATTGTGCACAGGAGGTCATTTGGTACATCAACCATATTAATCTTCTCCGATGCGCAGACTTTCCTTAAGCACTGACAATGCATTTAAGCAAGGGGTATCATTGTCAATGTCCATGGGCTCGGTCTCCGAATCATGATCATCAATCAGGATAGTCCATAAATCTCTTTTTCCACCACTTCGGGTCCTCGGACCTGAATACAACAGTGGATCCGGGTCAGGGTCAAGGTTAGAATAGGGCTGGATATTACATTCTCCCCCCTTAAAAGAATTTCGTCCTCGAAATTGAAAGCGTACCTGTGCTTCCAAAAAGATGAGGAAACTTCTCCTTCATGTCTTCTTCTTTCTCCCATGAAGCTTCTTCAGGGGTATGGTTTTTCCATCGGATCTTCACCAGAGGGATGGTGCGATTCCGCAACTGCTTGTCCTTTCTATCTAGGATCTCGACTGGTCCTTCATCGTAAGAAAGATCGGCACTAAGTCCTTCGGGTGCTTGCTGTAGTATGTGTTCCGGGTTTTCTAGGTATTTCCAAAGCATTGAAACATGGAACACATTGTGAACTCCAGCAAGTGACGGAGGCAAGGCCAAGCGGTATGCTACAGGTCCAACCCTTTCCAAAATCTCAAAAGGTCCAATGAAGCGGGGACTAAGCTTTCCTTTCACATTGAATCTTGTCACCCCTTTCACAGGTGATATCTTAAGGAAGACTTTCTCTCCAATTGGAAATTCTAAGTCGGTTCTTCTCTTGTCGGCATACGACTTCTGTCTAGATTGAGCAGACTTGATCCTTTCCCGAATCATGTCAACCATATCACTGGTAGCTTCAATCATCTCTGGACCTAAGACTTTTCTTTCACCAGTCTCAGTCCAATACAAGGGCGTTCTACAAGTGTTACCATACAAAGCCTTAAACGGAGCCATGTCTATTGTTGCTTGATAACTGTTGTTATAGGCAAACTCGACTAAGGCTAAGTGTTCATCCCAATTTCCACCCATGTCAACCACA
This sequence comes from Hakea prostrata, assembly GCF_041222555.1. NCBI lineage: Eukaryota > Viridiplantae > Streptophyta > Magnoliopsida > Proteales > Proteaceae > Hakea > Hakea prostrata. The sequence continues at coordinate 41,649,099 of NC_142608.1, forward strand.
CAAGACCTAAGCATGTCTTCAAGAATATGAATTGTCCGCTCAGATTGTCCATCAAACTGTGGGTGATGAGTTGTACTCAGATTCAATTGGGTTCCCAAGGCTTTCTGCAATCCATTCCAAAACCTTGAGGTGAACCTAGGATCACGGTCCGAAACGATACTCATTGGTACTCCGTGTAGACGAACTACATTGTCCACATAAAGTCTAGCTAGCTTATCCAAAGAGTAGGTGATCTTCATAGGAATGAAATGGGCTGATTTAGTCAACCTATCAACAATCACCCACACATTGTCATTTCCCTTACTCGTCCACGGCAAGCTAGTCACAAAGTCCATTGAGATATCTTCCCACTTCCAACTAGGAATAGGAAGGGGCTGAAGTAATCCAGATGGGGGTTGGCGAACAACTTTCACACGTTGGCAAGTTCCACACCTAAAGTCTTCAACATCTGCTTTCAAACCATTCCACAAAAAATGTTCCCTTAAGTCCTTGTACATTTTGGTACTTCCAGGGTGTACTGTAAAGATGGACTGGTGTGCTTCTTTCAATATTTCCTTCTTGATTTCATCAACAGCGGGCACACAGAGTCTACCTCTACACAATAAGGTACCATCCATAGATGTACTAAAAGCAGGGTCCATTTCTGAATTCGAGGCAATCTTATCAATCTTCTCTTTCAACTCTTGATCAGAACTTTGCAAGGCAACAATTCTATCTCTAAGGGAGGATCTTGCAGTCATGGCATAGAGAATACAATCCGAACCCTTAGGGACCACTTCCAAACCAAATCTTTCCATCGAGGACAACAAAGGCCGACTCAAAGCATTTAAATCCAACTCTTTTCTTTGACTCTTTCTACTAAGAGCATCCGCCACTATATTTGCTTTACCCGGGTGGTACTGGATGTCACAATCATAGTCAGAGACCAACTCCATCCATCTTCTCTGGCTCATATTCAACTCCTTCTAGGTGAAGAAGTATTTCAAACTTTTATGATCTGTGAAGATGGCGATCTTCTCACCGTATAGATAGTGTCTCCAAATTTTCAAAGCAAATACAACAGTTGCAAGCTCTAAGTCATGAGTGGGGTAGTTCCGCTCATAATCCTTTAGTTGTCGAGAGGCATAAGCCACTACCTTTCCGTGTTGCATCAACACGCAGCCCAAACCGATTTTAGAAGCATCAGTGTAGACCGTCAATCCACCGGAACTATCAGATATAGTCAGAACCAGCGCGCTTGTCAATCTAACTTTCAGCTCTTCGAAGTTCTTCTCACAAGAATCGGTCCAGACAAACCTCTCTTCTTTTCTAGTTAGCTTAGTCATAGGGGCAGCCAACCTAGAAAAGTTTTCAATGAATCTCCGGTAGTATCCTGCTAATCCAAGAAAACTTCTTATCTCGGTCATGGTCTTCGGTCTTTCCCAATCAGTAACAGCTTGGACTTTCTCTGGGTCAACACGAATACCCTCGGCTGAAACAACATGGCCAAGAAACACTACACTTGAGAGCCAGAAGTCACACTTGCTAAATTTAGCATAGAGTTTCTTTTCTCTCAACCTTTGCAATGTGCAGTTCAGGTGCTCCGCATGCTCTTCCTCATTCTTTGAGTAAATCAAGATGTCATCAATGAAAACGATTACAAATTTATCGAGTACATCGTGAAATACTCGGTTCATGAGGTCCATGAACACGGCAGGGGCATTAGTCAAGCCGAAAGGCATCACTTTAAATTCATAATGTCCGTACCTTGTTCCGAACACTTGTCTTAAGGATGTCACTTGACTTCACCTTCAGCTGGTGATATCCCGATCTCAAATCAATCTTTGAAAAGACAGCAGCACCCTTCAACTGATCAAAAAGGTCATCAATCCGAGGCAAAGGATATCTGTTCTTGATTGTCAGCTTGTTCAATTCCCGGTAGTCAATGCACAGACGCATACTACCATCTTTCTTCTTTACAAACAAGACCGGAGCTCCCCAAGGCGACACACTTGGCTGCACGAAACCTCTCTCTAAGAGTTCATTTAATTGAGTTTGCAACTCTTCGAGTTCGGTAGGTGCCATTCCGCAGGGGCCTTGGATACGGGAGCCGCTCCGGGAATTAAGTCTATAGAAAACTCAACTTCCCTATCAGGAGGCAAACCTGACAAGTCATCCGGAAAAACATCAGGGAATTCACTAACAACTCTGACTTCTTCAAGTCTCTTCTTCTCTCTGACCTTGCTTCCAGATGAAGCATCTCCCAAAAAGGCATGGACTTGCATTAGAGTGGACAAGGTCTTCTTGCTAAATCTTCCCTTCTCTCCTTGAAATTCGAAAACTGAATTCTCTTCTTCACGGAACTGAATCTTCTTTGAGGAGCATAAGATCACGGCATTGTAGAAAGTCAACCAGTCGATTCCCAAGATTACATCAAAATTCTCATGTCAAACAATACAAGGTTTGCCTTCAAATTTCTCCCACAAATCAAAATGGAACAATCTTCTAACACTTTATCTAATTTAACAGCAGACCCAACAGGGGTACAAATAGACAAATGACTAGATAAACATCGAGGTGTCAAGTTAGTTCTCAAGGCAAAAGTAGATGATATGAATGAATGTGATGCACCCGTATCAAATAATACAAATGCGGGAAGAGAAGCTACTAACAGAGTACCTGTTACAACATCGTGGCGGGGGTCTTGCTCGGTACCGGATATGCTAAACACTCTGCCCGGAGGGAGGGGCGAAGTAGCGGCGGGAGTACTCTTCACTACGGGAGCTTGAGGTTGCACGGACTTCTTGGGGCAAGAACGAGCATAATGGCCTGCTTGCTTGCGGAGGAAACAAGTAGTATCTTTCGGTCCAATAGGAGCTGCAACGGGGGAGGTCTCTGATAAGCTGGTCTAGGATTCACCATCCCAAGCCTAGGAGGATAAGTAGCTCCCTGAGGTCTGGCTCCACTGGACTGACCATAATAGCTCACAGGAAGGGAATTAGGATTCGGACCAACATTTCTCGGCTGAAAGGTGGGTGCAGGATAAGGAGTAGGTCTAGCAAAACGCCGATTAGTGCGGTCCACAAATCCAGAAGGTCTAGGTTGCCAGGGTTTCTGAACTCGAGCATTTTCCTTTTCATTTTCTTCAAGCTTCTTCGAGTTTTGAACCACCTGAGCATATCCTTCAAGAGGCAAGACAGTGAGGTATGCCTTAATAGAAGGTCGCAAACCCTTGAAAAACTTTTTCGCCTTGGCTTCTTCAGACTTAATAGACTCGGGGGCGAAGAAGAAAAGTTCTTCAAATTTCTGCTGATACTCAAGCACAGACAAAGTACCTTGTACTAAGGCCATGAACTCGGCCTCCTTTGCGTCCGTTACAGCTTCCGGAAAGTAGTTCTTGCAAAAAGCTTCCTTAAACTTCTCCCAGGTAACAACACCACCATTCAAGGTCTCAAGGATAGGCCTAGTGGAAGCCCACCATGCATCAGCTTCTTGCTGAAGCTTTTGCTCGGCAAACAACACTTTCTGAGCATCAAAACATTGCAAATGTCTGAAGGCCTTCTCCAACTCACGAAGCCACTTGTTCGGAAAGAGGGTGTCCTTTGTTACACCAATAAAGGAAGGTACTTGTAACTTTAGGAAACTTTCCATCAAACGGGTGTGGGGTGTCCCGGTGAATCTTTCCATAAGAGGGACTGTGGCTCCAGAAGTTCCAATTCCGGCACGGTTCTCATTGCGAAGGGTAGCAAAACCAGTCATCATTTGATTAAATTGGGCAGCCTGTTGTTGCATCATGTTGGTCATGACGCTGGCGATATCTCTAAAGCTTTTTATATCGGGGGCACCAGGAATGCCATTCGTGGTGTGGCTATCGTCCTGTGTCTGCTGATCAGAGCCCCCCGCAGGGGTTTCTTCATTTCCGTTGCTTCCGGATCCGACGAAACGATTTCTAAGTAAGACCATTCTACAAGGATCAAAGATAAGGATACCAAAATTTCAAATTTGACAAAGACAACTTGGCCAACGAATAGGATAACCAAATCATGGTTAGAATTATCAATATAACAGTAAAATAAATCAGCATTGATCAAAATCCAAAGGAAATGAGTCCAAGAATCAAAAACTCCCAAAATAACCCAATGCAGAAAAATGAAGGATTTTGGTTGATGCTTCTTGGTCGATGGTATCGACCAAAATAAATTCTGCGCGAAAATCAGATTTAAAGGGCCCACTTCTCATTTCATTTTCATTTCTCACTCAACCATTTCGAGTTTAGCTCTGGAGAAAGCGATTTTCTAGGGTTTTCAAAAGTGCTAGGACTTGATTCAAGGCTTCAATCATTCTTGATAATCTCACTTGATCATCTACACAAGTAAGTTCTCTTTCTTTTTCTCTTTTCTTGTAAACTTCATTCACCATTGTTGTGTTCTTCAATAAAACTGAGTAATACTTGTAGCTAATGGTTAGAATCATACATATAAATGATTAGAAACATGTTTTCATAACTTTTCAAGTAAGATTAAGTTCCAAACACAAGATTGCATCCATTTTGGTTACCAAAACACTATTCATTTCACAAAAACTCAACTTTACAAGCACTTGTCTCATTTTCAACCCAAAAGGAATTTTGACATGAAACAAATTTCTACAACACTGATCTACTAGGGGAAAAGTGTTCCCACTCTCCATTCGGTCAAATTCCAATTTTTCAAAAATCACAAATGCAAGCCAAAAGAGGGATTTTTCTCTCTCTTACTTGCTGAATTTTCACTTTGAATATGCCAAAAAGATGGATTTTCACCAAATAAAGTATTCTAGCATGCTTGTATAGGTCTTATGCATATGTTAGAATGATCAAATCAAAATTTCACCAAAAATCGAATTTTCTGAAAATTTACGAAAATGCCCTTCATCTAACAATCATACACTGAGACTAATCCAAATGAGTTTCTTTCCTTGTTTCAACAGATACACCATGCCTAGAGGAGGGAGACGAGTAGACAGGGGGTAGAGGACTTGTTCCCCGGGCTGAGGTCATAGACGAGGAGCATTTCACTACTCCTATGGCGGAGTTTCTATACGAGCATTATTTCCATGATATACCGATCGAGCACGGACGATTGGTGGATGTGGATGATTTAGAGGTATTTCGCATCCGAGAGAGATTAGAGGCTATGGATTGGCTTCACTTATACACTACGGCACAGCTAGTCTACCCAGATCTTATCAGATACTTCTATAGTAATCTGACTTATCGTATAGAGGATGATCCGAGGGATGGTTCTAGGATTGTCATAGATTCCATGGTCGGAGGTAGAGAGATCAGTTTCACTACGAGGACACTGGCTCGCATCTTAGATGTACCGATCGTACGAGATTCCCGTTGGTGGATTCCCGCTGGTACAGATATCACAGAGGTGCTTCTTCCTTATGAGGTATACGAGGTGTGCATGACTCTATGGGATGACATTGACTGTTATATGCCCCGGTGTGGTACTGAAATGCGTCCTTCAGCTAGAGTTATCGCTCGCATCGTCGAGCGAAACATCCTTCTGAAGGTAGGGCATCATAGCAAAGTGTATATTGGAATACAAATCGATTTAGGATACATCATGCAAAATGTCATGATTGATCGGATCGAGTTTCCTGGGGATAGGAACTTGGCTTTCGGTCGACTCTTGACTCGTATCTTTGAGTACTTTGGTGTGGACTTGGAGCATACACCTACGATTCAGGGTCGAGATTTAGGTGAGCCCATTTGTACATGGTTGATCAGGAAGATGGGGCTCCAGGATGCAGTCAGATCAGAGGATAAGGATGATATCGATGATGCACCAGGAGATGACGACTCAGAGGATGATAGTACTGATGATGATGATGGTGGTGACGATGATGAGCATAGTGAGGATGATGATCAGGGTCATGATGATCAGGGTCATGAGGAGGCTCCGAGGCATGAGGAGGTTCCCGCTTCACGATTTACTGAGGTCAAAGGCCCATCACACACGACTTCTGAGGCTCCAGATGTGGCTTCTCATCAGTCGTCGATTTACTCTATTCTTGAGAGGATCAAGGCTCGGCAGGAGAGGATGGAGTTACACATGTGCACCCTCAGTGAGAGGTTTGTACGACTGGAAGAGGAGTTCAGATCTAGGAGGGATCAGACAGATCGCAGGAGTCGTTCACCTACATAGACATCACTAGGAATTTTCTTTTATGTCATTATGGATGTATTTCTCTTTTTCAGACTTGTAAAAATTTCCCTATGAAATCAATGAAGTTCAGTTGTTTTGTCTATATTATTGTGTCTTATTCATGAGTCAAATTATGTTTCAATATTTTGGTTTCTAGTCCAAGTTATCTATTATTCACTTCTAGGAGCACTTGAGTCACTTTCAGATCTGTGACTCGGAATGTTCCGTCACCGTTTCTGTGGTCGGGGTTCCACTTGAACCTGGCTCTGATACCAATCTGTCACATCCACCCAGCCGGTACCCCATTTGGAATACCCGGGATGTGATCCACAGTCCAAGGATCAATGATCTGAGGTCCATGCCTCCCACATACACGGTAACAAAATCATGAACAGTAATAATCAATGGTAAAAACAGCTAATACCAATTATCATGAATAAGATAAGAGTAACTAAATCAGAGTACGGAATATAGATAATAATAAAGTGTGACCAAAATCATAAAGGGTGAGAAGGTGTGGTAGTCACCCTCTCAGAGCAGCGGAAAAGAAGTAAATCAAGTTAGTTACATATCCGAATATCACCAAAATAATTCAAAGACAAGTTATTTACAATATCCAAGGTTCCACAAATACACCAGGGAAATGGGGCACTATGCTAGGGTTTCTTCTATACTAATGGTAGTCTCCTCAACAGTACGGATGAAGTAAACCCAAGGTCTGCGCTCCCGCTCCCGCACAACCGTGGGGCTAACCCCGGTGCGGATAGTAATCCTCCTCGGCTCCAATATACGGATCCTCACCGACGCCACTACCCGGAGGGTAGTATGTGGAATCATAGTCCGCCTCATAGGAGGTGCCATCGTAATCTTCGGTACCTGGAATGTAATCTAAAACATTTGCACAAAAGGAATGAGTTCGAAGAACTCAGCAAGGAAGTTATTCCATAATTAGAAATCATACACATTCAGAACATATAATAATGCAATGTGATATGGAACATATGATGCGAGATATGAGCCTAACTCTATGAATGCTGGTCTCTAAGGTAGACATGCTTTAAGTCATAGCACCGTACTTCTCCGGGTCGTCAGTCACTCTCCCATTTCCATATCTTGGGAATGCCCGGGGAAGATCGGTAAAGTCATCAAAAACCATGGTAAGGGGATCGGTCACCGCTCTCTCACATCACCATTTGGTCAAGTAATGGCACATGTCACTAGTAAAGCCTAGCCCAATGCAAGTCATCTACTCAGTCGGTCAAGTCAGATTCAGATACGTCCATTCCTCGCCCCCGACGATCCTTTCCGGTATCCTTCACACTAGAGTCAGCGAAATCCCGGATTTCGGACTCATCAACCCTATTGGTCATCCACATATAGTAAACGGGAAGCTCTCACGTCCTCTCACGGATTGGTTACCGGTCTTGAGCGCCCGTGAGCCCAAGTCTATCCATATGCAACTCTACCAATAAATGGCCCCTTTCAGGTATCCGTAGCATGGTTTATGTCCCCTACCGGATTGGCTACCGGCCTAGAGCGCCCATCCAACCATACACTACCACGGGTTGTTCGGTCTCAATGCCCTTCCGATTCGGGTCTGACACGACAAGGATGAACCTAGCCACACAACTAGACAATCCTATGTATGTCATCCAATAACTCGGGAGAGTGTCGATAGGCACCATCGGAGAACATCCCATACTATTACCTCCGATGCCCAAGGACAGAAGTGTCAGTAGGACACCCTCCAATCCCAAGTCATACGTAAGCAATCACACATCAAATCTCATCATTTCTCATGCATCAAATGCATATTCATAATAGTAATCAAATCATGATATTGAAACGAATCATTATAAACATAAGAAAATCAAAATGATAAAGTAACACAACCAATGTATAAAGATTTAAATGTTACTGTTCTAACACATATGTAACAGTATCATAATGATTGAAAGAAATTTAGGGATTTCATTCTTTGAATAAAGCACAGTTCAATATTTGATGACTTATATGTTTATGGATATAACCATCCTTACCTTGGATGAGTTGATGATGAATTGAGAATACCAAGAATAGTCCAATAGAATTGTTAAGGCCCTAAACAAACATCAATAATAAGTTAGAAAAGAAGTCGGGAAGATCGGATGTCATTTGGGTCAAAACTGACCAAGGTTGCTGTCAGCAACAACTTTGGTCGATGGTCTTGGTCGATGGTATCGACCAAAATTGTCTTCGGGCAGAATAGTGGATTTTGGGGATTTTGGTCCGAAATGAGTCTTCCGGTGTTCGGATCAATCTGAAACTTGGAGGCATACTTAACAACAGTAGTAGGACACTATAAATCAAGGAATTAACCCAATCCAATGGTCTAATTAAAAAGCCCCAATTTGAGCTATCAAGTTCAAGTGATAAACATCATGGCATGAGTTGGAATTGATTGCATTGATGAGGAATAGCATGCAATAGCTAGAGAAACTAATAGAAATTCGATTGGAATCATATGGCAATGTTAAACATGAACATAATACACTCTATAGCTCAGTTTGATATCAAATGGTATGATGTTAATAGGTAAATCATGGAATACATATGCTAGGCATGAGATATAAGCATTAGCATCAATGAATGGCTAAGGGAATCATGGATTGAGCATGAGTAGGCACTTGGAGTGGTGGTTGCAAGGTTGCAGCCAATCCAACACAAATGTTCCCATTCTACGTTATGCCTAATCGTAGTACGCAACGTGATCGCTCGTGGGATCATTAGTGTGATCTTTATTGTTGCCAGCACCTTGCATGTAGTATGCTTCATCGGCTCGCGCTTCATCGTATTGTCCTTCATAGTAGTCAGTACTTGTAGAATAATCTAATAAAAAGATTGCACAAAAAGGAGTGAGTACGAATGAACTCAGCAAGGCAAGTTAACTCATAACAACATAAATAACATGCTGTAGAACATAACAAGATGCAATGCAATATGAAATAGATAATGTATGTATACATCTAAACTCTATGTATGCCAGTCTCTAAAGGCAGACATGCTTTAAGTCATAGCACCATACTTCTCTGGGTAAGTCTCAGTCACTCGGCTTCGGTTGGTAATGGGTCCTTCATCCCTTGGGACAATCCATGGCTGGGGTTAGGTCACCGCTCTCTCACATCACCGTTGGTCTAAGTACTGGCGCATGTCAAGGTTAAGCCTTGCCCAATGCAAGTCATCTACTCAGTCATATCAACTCAGTTCCAGATACGTTCATTCCTTGCCGCTGGCGATCCTTTCCGGTATCCTTCACACTAGAGTCCTCATAGTCCTTGACTATGGACTCATCAACCCTATTGGTCATCCACATATGGTAAACGGGAAGCTCTCATGTCCCCTCACAGGTTGGTTACCGGTCTTGAGCGCCCATGAGGCCAAGTCTATCCATATGCAACCCTCCCAATAAATGGCCCCCACAATGTGATTCCTATCCTCTCACGGGTTGGTTACCGGTCTTGAGCGCCCAAGAATCCCCATTGCTACCACGGGTCATTTGATCTCAATACCCTTCCGACTAGGGTCTTATATAATGGGGACATCCTAGCCAAAAACTACTAGACAATCCTAGGTATGACAACCAACAATTCAGGAAGGTGTCAATGGGCATCTTCGGAGAACATCCCATGTGAAATCCAGCCCAAACCTAACCAGGACACCCTAATTGCTTTGAGACAAAGAAAGACTTGTTTGATGTTAGACCTTGATTTCAGTGTTTTTATCTTTGAAAGCCTTAGGAGGTTATGTCCGACCCTTTTCCTTAGAGTAGATTCAATGTTCCGAAGTGAAGGAAGAAGTCCTAGTGGGCCCTCTTTGTGGAAGACATGGTGTTTGACCCGAAACCCATGGACATTGACGATGATATCCCTTACTTGGGTACATTGTTGGTGTTTAGTGAGAATCTGCGCATCGAAGAGGGGTGAACTATTTAAAGTACCTAATGGACTCCCGTGTATGATCCGAAGATATTTCCCGAAACTAAACTTCTTGATGGACTTGTAGGAGAGAAACCCACTCAATTTGACCTCATATAGCCCTCCGAATCCCTGTCCGAAGTTGCTGAACTATTTCTGGATTTTCTGCTGAAACCTGTTTTGGTCGATGCCACCAACCAAAGAGCATCGACCAAAGTTTCCCAGATTCGAGTAAAAGATGTTGGAACGTTCTCTCATCTATATATACTAGCCTCGTGTTTTGAGCCCTATTACACTCATTTAGACCACTGAGAACAAGAGTGGAGCTTCCCAAGGCACTCTCTTGGTGTTTGTTAAGGATTCTTGCCCCCAATCATTGCAATCATTGTCTCCCTTCTCCAACTATCATCTTCCAAGGTATGATTATCTCTCTTGCTCTCTATCCTACTCACTTCTCTTCTTCTTTTTACTGATGAGACCATGGCCAAGGTGCTGCAACCTTGCAAACACCTTGCCATCAATGTCTCTTCCCATTTACATTGATTTTTCCTTCATTCTTGCTATGCCTCACTTTCATCTTGATCCTTGCATATGCATTACTAGGATTCCTTGCTTAGCAACTTGATTTCTTATACTAGACTGAACTGTGGAGTATGATTAGTCTAATTTCTGGCTTGCAAATGATTGTAATCTTGTTCCTAATCCATTCCCCAACTAATTCTCTAGCTTCCCTTTCAATTACATTGATTTCTCATGAATGCTAGGATTCTTGTCTTTAGAACATAGGACCTCAAATTGGGGGTTTTCATTTGGACCATTTGATTATGATAATACTTGCTAGGTAGTGTTCTTACATTGTTATTAATCATCCCTCCAAGTTTCGGATAGATCCGAGCCCCGGAAGACCGATTTTGGACCAAATCACCAAAATCCAACTTGTTGTCCGAAACCACTTTTGGTCGATACTCTTTGGACGATGCCATCAACCAAGGAGCATCGACCAAACATGCTGCTGACAACAACCTTGCTCTGTTTTGACCCGTTCGACCTCCGATCTTCCCGATTTCTTCTCTAATCTCTTATTTATGTTTGTTTAGGGTCTTAACACTATTATTGGATCATTCCTTTATGACTCTTGGATCGTCATCAACTTAACTTAAGGTAAGGATGGTTATCGCCATAAATACATAGGCTATGTACTTATGTCTTGATGCTCATAACTTAGTGAACATAGCCTCTTAATTGCTTTTGAATATCATAGGACTACTATGCATGTTTTAGAACATCAGTATTGTGATTTCATATACTCTTGTTATAATGATTTATTATTCTTGCTACTTGTATTTATGATGGATCATTTCCATGTTATGATTTAACTTCTATCATGATGATGTATCAAATGTATGCGATATGATGGACTTGAGTATGTGATTGCTTAGGTATAACTTGGGATTGGGGAGTGTCCTATTGACGCTTCTGTCCTTGGGCATTGGAGGGAATAGTATGGGATGTTCTCCGAAGATGCCTATCGACACTTTCCCGGGTTATTGGATGACATACATAGGATTGTCTAGTTGTTTGGCTAGGATGTCCCTGTCGTATCAGACCCGAATCGGAAGGGCATTGAGACCGAACAACCCATAGTAGCAGTGGGGATTTGTGCGCACTCAAGACTGGTGAAATGATCCGTGAGAGGTCATGAATCACATTGTGGGAGCCATTTATTGGTAGGGTTACAAATGGATAGACTTGGGTTCACGGGCGCTCGAGGATCGGTGGGTCATATCCGTGAGAGCTTCCCATCTACTATTTGGGGATGACCAATAGGGTTGGTGAGTCCGGTGGGTAATATCTGTGACTCTAGTGTGAAGGATATCGTAAAGGATCCTAGGATGGGAGGAATGGACGTATCTGGATCTGACATGATATGACTAAGTAGATATCTTGCATTGGGCTAGGCTTTACCTTGACATGCGCCAATACTTAGACCAAATGGTGATGTGAGAGAGTGGTGACCAAAACCCCAACCATGTCCGAGAGGGATGCAGGACCCAATTCCCCCCGGTGATTGAGTGATTGAAACTTATCTAAAGAAGTATGGTGCTATGACTTAAAGCATGTCTACCTTAGAGACTAGCATTCATAGAGTTAGAATCATACTTGCATCATGTGTTTCATAACATATTGCATCATGTTGTGGTTTGTATCGTATGGCTTATGTTTTATGGAATAACTGCCTTGCTGAATTCTTTTGAACTCACTCCTTTTTGCAACATCTTTTGTTAGACTCTATTGCAGGTACTACTACTGTTGATTGTGATGGTCAACACTCTGAAGACCAAGTTGATGACTCGTACCACACTAGTCACTGTGTACAAGTTGATAAAGACTAGTAGTCCGAGATTGGGACTTATCTGGAGTAGTTCAGTTTTGCACTTATGTGTTAGGGATGGGATATTGCTCATTCCCTTTTTAGCCTTTTGTTTTTATTTGTTGAGACTGTAGTTTAGTTTGTTCCCTTGTCACTTTGGGAACCAGTTGTAAATCCTTATTTTTAGTCGATCTACTTTCCGCTATTATTATAGGATTGGTTTCCCCCTCCTTTTCACACTTTGACTATATATCCCATTTGTATCTTTTCCGCACTCTGATGTTCTTTGTGATCTTTCTGAGATCCTTTCCTTGACTTTTATTATTAAATTATTTGAATACAAAGAATTGTTATTGCTTTTGATTATATTATTGTGCTAAGTGACTATGAGCGTTCCTAAACTTGATCGGCGGGACCGTGATTCACTCCCCCGGGTAATCCAGATAGGGTACCCCCTTGGTGGATTTAGGGTGGAATGTGACATCCCATACTATTCCCTCTAATGTCCAAGGACAGAAGTGTCAAAAGGACACCTCCCAATCCCAAATCATACTTAATCAATCACATTCTCAAATCGGTCATAACATACACAATCAACACTTCATCATACAAAAGAGGATGTAAAAGCATGATCCAATCATTAAACAATATGCAGTAATATGCATTTCATATAAGCTTGAATAATGAAAAAGAAAACATAAGTAAAGTGCTATTGTACTTACAGTAGTACATCATAAGTACAAAATACAATATCAGTAGTTAAACTCAGAGTTTCTTAAATTAGAAACCAAAATATATGCGATCTATGTTATTATAAAATAACTGTCCTTACCTTAATTATCGTAGAAGATAATCCAAAGATCAAAGAGAGAGGTTCCAAACTTAGCAATTAAACCCCTAACAATCATAGATACAACATTAGGAAAGAAGCCTAAAAGATTGGAGAGCAAACGAATCAAACTGAGCAAAAAACAGAGCTTCTGACTTCATTGGTCGATTGGTTGGTCTACTGACCCAGTCGACCAAAAAGTACGAAGCAAATACGGGAAATTTGATCCAAAGGAGCAAAGATTAGGTACTAATAATGATTAAAAACACTACCTTCCAATTTGAAATCATGGTTTCCCCAATTGGGTGAAAACCCTAGAATTCGACGAAAAATACAATATGAAATCACGGAAAAGACTAGGGATGATTTAGATCTCATCCAAGAAAAAGGTAATCAGAATCAAACACAAGTATGTCATGAAAATTAGATTCAGTCGCCTAAGAAATTAGATCCATAAGAAGAATTAGGGTTTCAAAAGGGTCTTACAAGGATTAGGGTTGAGATCCCTATGCTAATCATAAACCCTTAAGAAAAGAATGAGATCATGGAAGAGATGGTTGCAAGGATGCAACATCTTCTTCTCAATCTCGACCAAGAACAAGATCGAAAGATAAATCATGACACCAAAGAGATTACTAACCTTGAATTGGTAGATCGGAGATGAGAGACTTCAGATCTTGCGGAGAATTCTTCGAAATCACCGAAGAGAGTTTCGAACGAGTTTTCCCATGTTCTCAGAGTGTTTTGGAGGCAAAGGACACTAAGAAACACGAAGTGTGCTTAAATAGAAAGTGAAAAACCCTAAAATTGAATTTTCTCGGATTTAACACATTGTTGGTCGACTGCTTGGTCAACTAGCCCAGTTGACCAATCGATCGATCAATCAAGTCAGCAAGGCCCAAACAGGGAATTGGAGGATCAAATGAACACCAAACCTAAAGAGCTTTTACACACACATCAAGTGACATACCTAGGGTGTAGAAATGCCTTCAAACCAAGTCAGATAATACTCCACGTCTTTCAACTAATCTCATCTTCAATCAGGTGCAGTTTCCTTTCTAGTTTAGAGCAAGTTTCCATGATTGGAATACCAACATCAACATCCATGGGTTCAGAGTCAAACTTCATATCTTCCACTGAGATGGCCCATAGTTGACTTCTTCCTTTACTCCGGATCATCGAACCTACAAACAACAGGGTTTCCGGGTCAAGGTTAGGGTTGGGTTTCACATTATCAATATCCATAGGCTCTGGGTCATATACCGAATCTTCAACTATGAGGGTCCACAAGTCTCTTCTTCCACTACTCCGGGTCTTCGGACCTACAAACAACAAGGGATCCAGGTCGGGTTAGGGTTAGGATAGGGCTGGATTTCACAATTTCAATCCGGTTGTAATAAGAGTTTTGATCTACCTTTCCGCTTTGATTTAGAGTTTATTTCCGCTATACTCTATCAGTGATTTTGTAATGGTACCATTTATTTCGCACTCTGATGTTTGTTGTGATATTTCCTAAGATCCATCCTTAATTGTTTCTTTAATGATATTTATACAATGATTATTATTTTCTCTTGATTATATTGTTGTGCTATGTGGGAGGATGATTGTTATGAACTAATCTTCGGGGCTGCGGATCACAACTCTGGGTATTGCAGTTAGGGTACTGGCTAGGGAGATGTGACAAAAAACACCTTAAAATAGGCTTCAAAAATCAAATTTCCCAAGTTGCCCTTTTCTGGCGGAACGAGGTTGGTCACCTAGGCCAATTAACCAGCCCCTGTAACTTTTGTTTTAAGAGCAGAATCAAGGCCTTGAAAGACCATGTGTGAAATCCAGCCCAAACCTAGCTAGGACACCCTATCTGTTTTGGGTGAAGAAAGGTTAGTTTAATGTTTGACCTTGAAGTTGGACCTTGATAACAGTGTTACTACCCTTTGAAAGCCTTAGGAAGTCATGTCAAACCTTTCCTTAGGGTAAATCCAAAGTCCCAAAGTGAAGGAAGAAGTCTTTGTGGGCTCTCTCTATAAAAGACATGGTGTGTGACCCGAAACCCATGGATATTGTTAATGGTGATCCATACTTGGAAGCATTGTCAGTGTTTAGTGAGAAACCACGCATTGAAGAGGGGTGAATTATTTGAAGTACCTAATGAATTCCCGTTCTCAATATGAATTCACTTTCTATTTAAGCACACTTCGTGTTTCTTAGTATCCTCTGCCTCCAAAACTCTCTAAAAATGTGCGAAGACTCTCTCAAAGCTTTCCTTGGTGTATTCGAAGAACTTTTGCAAGATCTCAAGCCTCTCAACTCCGATTCTTCAGATCCAAGGTTAGTAATCTCTCCTATGTATTCAGATCTACTTCTTCTATGGTTAATCTCTGTGATGAGACTATGAAGATGATGTTGCATTCTCTGTTAGCAGCCATCACTTCATTGATCTCCTTCCAATCTTAAGGATTTATGATCAGCATAATGACCTTAACCCTAACCCTAGTAAATTCTTTAGGGAACCCTTGGGTAACCTTCATGAGAGGGTAACCTCCCTTGTGAGAGTAACCACATTGGTCATATTTGTGTTAATCTAAACTCTTTCAATGACTTTCTTGTTATCAAATTGCTAAGCAAATTATTTCCTTTCATCTTGTGAACCTACCGTGGGTTATCTGGATACCTAATCTAGGTTAACCTTCATGGGAGGATATTCAATTGGAAACCTTAACCCTTTCTTGAATCATCTCAAAGCTTTTCTTGACATGGTTAGTAGTCTTTTATGGGTGAATCCTTATTGCACCCTAGCCTTTCCATGAGAGCCATGGGACATAAAGATTGAAACCCTAACTTCTTGGTTCAAATCAAGAACCTATACTTTGACCTTCCTAGATAGTTCTAATATGTTCTAGGAAGCCCCCCTTCGAATTTCGGATCAATCGGACTTCAAACGAAGAAGTTATGATCGATTTGGTGTTTGCATTCCTTACTGTTTCCATTGGTCGATTGGTTGGTCGACTTGGCCAGTAGACCAACCAATCGACCAACCAAGTCAGTAGTCTCAATTTTTCTCTGTTTCGACTCCTATCTCTTGGATTTACTTCTTATGACCTATACATGTTTTGTCAAGCTTGTTTAGGTGATTTTGGAACTATTCTCTGATCTCTTACTTGAAGATTATAAGTTCGGATTACGAGGTGAGTATTCCACTCATAATATGCATATTTACATACCTTGCTATGATATGATTCTAATGCATGATTTAACTACTGTTGAATTACTTTCTTTATATTATGTTACCTCTGCAATTATAGTAGGATGTTAATATTGTGATTTACATATTGGAATGAATCATGAATGATGTTGAATGCGATTTGGACTATGGTGTGACATGTATGATTGTGGATGATCTGAGATGTGATTGATTAGGTATGTTGGGATTGGGAGGTGTCCCTTTGACATTTCTGTCCTTGGACATCGGATGGAATAGTATGGGATGTTCTCCGAAGATGCCCATCGACGCTTTCCCGAATCATTGGTTGTCATACCTAAGGCTGTCTAGTAGTGTTTGGCTAGGATGTCCCCGTTATATCAGACCCTAGTCGGAGGGGTATTGAGACCAAACGACCCGTGGTAGCAATGGGGATTCATGGGCGCTCAAGACCGGTAACCAATCCGTGAGGGGACATGGATCACATTATGGATACTCGAAAGAGGCCATTTATTGGTAGGGTTGCATAAGGATAGACTTGGGCTCATGGGCACTCAAGACCGGTAACCAACCTGTGAGGGGACATGAGTGTCACATCCACCCAGCCGATACCCTACCTGGCATACCCGAGTGTATGATCCACAACCCCAAAGATCAAGTATCGAGGTAATCAACCTCCCACATAAATAATCAATGTACAAAGTATAATCCAAAAGATCCAAATAAGGAAAGAATAAATCATATATCATTAGAGTACGAAAGACAACCAAAATGTCTAGATCAATAAGTAAAGTGAGGCGGAATCCCACTCTACAACCAGTGGAAAAGTAGTTCTAAAAAGAAAAGGAAAAGGAATGAAAACTAATCCTAGTGGTAGGTACAATAAGTAACTAAATTGTTCTCAATCTTATAGACAACATCTCTATAAAGTATAAATCTCAAAAATGGCACAAGGGTGCTTCCACTCTATGGTCGGACTAAGCATCGTACGCAGTATAACCACCCGCAAAATCTTCAGTGTAATTGTTGTAACCGCAATCACCTTCATGGAGATATGCCTCTTCTCCTTGCGCTTCTTCATACAAGTAGTCATGATACTTAGAACATGTAGAGAAATTTAACAATACATTGCACAAAAGGAATGAGTTTCAAAGAAACCCAGTAAGGCAGTTAATCCATAACAACATAAATAGCAGGATTTCAAAGCAAAGTAAAATGCTATATGATATGAAACACATGATGCAATATGATTCTAACTCTATGTATGCTAGTCTCTATTGGCAGACATGCTTTAAGTCATAGCACCGTACTTCTTTGGGAAGGTCTCATCACACGACGCCTTTTGGTAGTGGGAGCGGCATCCCTCGGGACATTCCATGGCTGGGGATTAAGTCACCCCTCTCTCACATCACCATTGGTCTAAGTACTGGCGCATGTCGGAGTCAAAGCCTAGCCAAATGCAAGTCTCCTACTTAGTTACATCAAGTCAGATCCAGATACGTCCATTCCTCGCCCCTGGTGATCCTTTCCGGCATCCTTCACACTAGAGTCCTCATAGTCCCTGACTACGGACTCATCAACCCTATTGGTTATCCACATATGGTAAACGGGAAGCTCTCATGTCCCCTCACGAGTTGGTTACCGGTCTTGAGCCCCCTTGAGCCCAAGTCTATCCATATGCAACCCTACCAACAAATGGCCCCCACAATGTGATTCTTGTCCTCTCACAGATTGGTTACCGGTCTTGAGCGCCCATGAATCCCCATTGCTACCACGGGTCGTTCGGTCTCAATACCCCTCCGATTAGGGTCTGACATAACAAGATATCCTAGCCAAACACTACTAGATAGCCCTAAGTATGTCATCCAACAGTTTAGTAAGGTATCCAAAGGGCATCTCTGGAAACATCCCATAATATTCCCGTAGTTGTCCAAGGACAGAAGTGTCAAAAGGACACCTCTCCTTTCCAAACCATACTTAATCATTCACAAACATAAATCCATAACATCACATATATGGTAACTTCTTTTATGGAAAGAAATCAATGATAACATCCAACTTGCATATATTTGGTAAGTAAATCATACATGAATCAATTAACATAAACAAGTAATGCTACTGTAATTCAAAGTAGTTGCATCAATAGTATATCATTGTAAAAATCTAATTAAGGAAACAAATCAATGATATTCAAATATAGAAACTAGATCATGCAATCTATGTAATTAAGGAAATAACCATCCTTACCTTATATAACTCGCAAATGATCTTAGGGAATCAAGTAAGACCTTGACTAAACTTGGGAAGAAAGACCTAAACAAGTGTATATAACATATTGAAAAAGATACTAAAAAGGAAAGATATCAAAACATCCAAAACAGACCAAATATGAGGTTGTTGTACTCATTGGTCGATTGGATTGGTCTACTGCCTCAGTCGACCAATGAGTCGACCAACAGAGAAGTGGCCTTAAAAAATCAGAGTTTTAGAATATGAAACCGAATTTGGTGGTTTAAAAGGGTACTAAACAAGGGGGAAACTACAATGGCAAGCATACTAGTATATAGAGGACTTCAAAACACTAATCATATCAAGTCTTCAAGTTACAAATTAGGAAACAAAAAGTTACCATAGTTAGATCAATCATGGTTCTTGAAGAATTCATAGTAAAAATCATGGACAAGAACAATAGGATGATGGATCACTAGTTTTGATAAAGAAATCATGAAAAGCATGCATAGATCTTCAAGAAAATAGATATAAGACTGAAGAACATCAATCTAAATAAGGAAAGTGAAAGAATACATGTTTTCCTTCAAAAGCGAGTGATGATCTTGATGAAGATCATCCACCAAGCTTTAGATCCTTAGGAAAAGAGAGGGAAAGAGTATAGTGATGGTTGCAACAGAGATACAACATCACTACAACTGTCCTCAATTTTAGAAAGAAAAGAAAAGTAATGAAGAATCAAAGACGAAGCATAGAATAGGATGATCACATACCTTGTTGTGTAAAAGTACGAGTTTTGACGAAGATCTGTCAAGAAAATCACCAAGGATGCAAGGAAGATGACTTGCAGAGGGCTCTAGTACGTTCCAAAGAGTTTGGAGGCAGAAAATACGAAGTAGACTCGAGATTAGACTTAAATAGAGCAAGCAAAGACCTAATTAAAAAAATCAGATCTCATTGGTCGATTGATTGGTCGACTAGCCCAGTCAACCAATGAGTCGACCAATCAGGACAGCAAGTCCAAAACAGGGAAATGAAGGCTCAGATCAAATCCAAACATAAAGGGGTTTTGCACACACATTAAATGACTTACCTAGTAGGTAGAAATGCCTTCGAACCAAGCCAGAGAGTACTCCAAGTCTATCAACTAATTCCATCTTCATCAGGGTGCAGTTTCCATAAATGGAACACTGACATCAACTCTCATGGATTCCAAGCCAGCCACCAAGTCTTCCACTAGAATGGCCCATAGTTGACTTCTTGCTTTACTTCGAGTTGTCGGACCTACAAACAACAGGGTTTTCGGGTCAAGGTTAGGGCTAGGTTTCACAATGAGAACTTCCCGTTTACCATATGTGTCACATCCCCCTAGCCGGTACCCTAACTGGCATACCCAGGAGTAAGTTCCACAGCCTCGAAGATCAAGTATCAAGGAAATCATCCTCCCACATATACAATAACATAATCATAAACAGGAA
Organism: Hakea prostrata; assembly: GCF_041222555.1. NCBI lineage: Eukaryota > Viridiplantae > Streptophyta > Magnoliopsida > Proteales > Proteaceae > Hakea > Hakea prostrata. Next base: position 41,669,331 of record NC_142608.1, read on the forward strand.
TAATCAAGGTTTAAATATTATAAACAAAAGATTTAAAATCAAGAAATGAATAATCAATATAATCAGAGTGCGGAAAATGATACCAGATATCCGAAGATATCAAAAGAAGTAGAGAGAGGCGGAAACTCACTCCACAGATACAGCAGAACATAGTATGTAAGTCTAGAAGGAATTACAACTGAAACAAAAGAAAATAAGAAAGACAAACTAAACTTAAGAGTCTTCTATCCTATAGATGACATCCTCAAAATAGTGGACTTCGTCAGTCCAACAGAGATGCTCCAACTCTACATTGCCTCTAATCATAGTACGCAATGTGATCGCCTGAGGGATCATCAGAGTAATCTTGATTGTCGCCAACACCTTGATTGTAGTACGCTTCATCGGTTTGCACTTCATCGTACTGTCCGTCATAGTAGTCAGTACCTGTAGAATAATCTAACAAAACATTGTACAAAAAGGAATGAGTTTCGAAAGAAACTCATTAAGGCAAGTTAACTCATAATAGCATAAATAACAGAAAGCAAATCATAACAAGATGCAATGCAGTATGAAACAGATAATGTATGTTTGCATCTAAACTCTATGTATGCTGGTCTCTATTGGCAGGCATGCTTTAAGTCGTAACACCATACTTCTTTGGGTAGGTCAGTCACTCGGCTCCGGTTGGTAGTGGGTCCTTCATCCCTAGGGACAATCCATGGCTGGGGGTTAAGTCACCGCTCTCTCACATCACCATTGGTCTAAGTACTGGCGCATGTTAGGGTAAAACCTAACCCAATGCAAGTCATCTACTCAGTTACATCAACTCAGATCTAGATACTTCCATTCCTTGCCCCTGACGATCCTTTCCGGTATCCTTCACACTAGACCTAATAGTCCCAGACTACGGACTCATCAACCCTATTGGTTATCCACATATGGTAAACGGGAAGCTCTCATGTCCTCTCACGGGTTGGTTACCGGTCTTAAGCGCCCATGAGCCCAAGTCTAGCCATATGCAACCCTCCAATAAATGGCTCCCACAATATGATTCCCATCCTCTCACGGGTTGGTTACATGTCTTGAGCGCCCGTGAATCACACTACTACCACGGGTCGTTCGGTCTCAATACCCTTCCGATTCGGGTTTGATATAACAGGGACATCCTAGCCAAACACTGCTAGACAGCCCTAGGTATGACAACTAATGAGGAACAATGATGGGCGAGAGAGGGAATGAAACCTTTGGTGTTGTGATTATCAGGTTGATATGGACGAACTTCATCGAAGAGACACAGAAAAGCAAAAGATCGAAGGCAAAGCGCCGATGGGCATCTTCAGAGAACATCCCATACTATTCCCTCCGATGTCCAAGGACAGAAGCGTCAAAAGGACACTTCCCAATCCCAAAACCATACTTAATCAAACACATTCTCAGATCAGTCATGACATACACAACCAACAATTCATCATATAAAAGAGAATGTAAAAGGATAATCCGATCAAGCAGTAATAGACATCTCATATAAGCTTGAATAATGAAAAAGAATACATAAACAAGTGCTACTGTACTTACAGTAGTACACCAGAAATATAGAGTACAAGAACAGTAACCAAACTCATAGTTTCATAAAGTAGAAACCAGAGAGTATGCGATCTGTTGGTGCTACTTTTGTCGATCGCCTTGAACCGAAGTTTCTCGCACCGAACTCCTCAGATCTGATTCGATCTGGTTTGCTCCTTGATCAATCAACCTCTCACTCCTGAAAGAAAACAGAATCACAGTAAGAAACGGAGCCGATCGTCTTGATCGGCGTCTCGTCTCCGACGATCTAGTCAGTATGGAGTCAATCAGAGTGAGTTTTGGGTTTTGGTTGATTCTAGAGACTTACCTTCTCACGGATCTTCCCTCGCTTTTATACTGATTTTCCCGCTTATAATACTCTTTTAACCATGGCCATCAGATCATTGCTCCTCTTTGAACGTCTTCGATCATCTTAGCTTTATATCTCAATTGAACCCGATTGAGATTGGTTTGACCGGTACGAACCGGCAATGGATATTTTAATTACAACATAAGCCCCCAAGCCTGTTGATCAGGTCGAGCTTGTATGAGACTCTGGTCAGGAGGTTTTATCCTTTTCATAAAAAACACACAGCATCTCTTGTCCAGCTACTTATGTCTTTTCCCCAGGTAATTCTCGGTTTCTTCAAAACCTTGATGACGAGTTCTTGCATCATATCATCATTATCTTGAAAATCGCTTATAATTATATCTCTCATGAGATCATGTCCTTCGTATTGGTTGACATTATATTACGTATTCAGCCCCCAAATTATCTTAAAACCGGCTGAAATCACTGTCTTGTCAGATCTTTTCTGAATTTTCAAATACAACTTTTTAACTTCCTTAGCGTTACCGCCGCCTGATCACTGACTTCACCTTTTTCCCATGCATTACCATCATATTGCTCCCTTGTCTTTTCACACATCATCTTCATTTTTTCAACTGTTGTTTTTCATGCGTTAGCTGATTAATCCCACGCGTCGGTTACGAAAGGTAATGACCATTGATTTTGGACCATCGTGTATTTCCCCCTCCTTTCAAGAAATCCTCTCTAATTCTTTATATATATCTTCAACCTGTCGCCTTTTCCTTTCCGTACTCTCTGTTCTTCTTCGCGAACACCAACATACCTATCTGCTAACTTCTTTATTACTCCTTTTCAGATTTTACCTTTTCAATTTCCTTCTTCTTCCTTGCTTATCTCCGCCATGGAACCTGCTTCCAATCCTTCAGTACCCAGTATCTCTTCCCAACTTGATATACCTTCAAACAAAAGCAAATGAAAAATGTGTCTGGTGCTTCTTCCTCTTCTCAACATGATCCTTCAGATTGGAAACCGGTCCCGTATGCTCATGATGAAGCCATCCTTCCTTATACTCCTGTCAACATGTCCGAGAGAAAAATGGACCCAAAGCATGCCGGTCCCGAATGGTATCCCACTAAGATAAAGAAATCCTCCCTGGATTCTTATTTGGAAAGTTACCATTTTCCTTCTGATGCTAGAGTATGGGTTCCCGACTCCTCCGACCGTCCTTACTCAGTTGATCCTGGTGTTATCACCATCTACCTTGATCACCTTGATTCAAATTTTAGAATCCCGCTGATTCCCATAGTTCAATCTTTGTTAGACTATTATCATGTCTGTCCTTCTCAGCTTACTCCAAATAGTTGGAGGCTGGTTTATTGTTTTTTTGCGTTCATTCTTCAGATGAATCGTGTCCCGTCTGTTGATCTCTTCAGAAATTATTACACCTTGAAAGTATCCCTGAACGCGGATATCTTCATTTTGCCGAAGAACCTGCATTTTGGGTGAGCTGGGAGAGAATCCAAAATTTTCATTGATTCCTCCATTCCCCATGACAATAAACAATGGCGGGAAAAATACTTCTTCGCTATTCCAAATCCAAACTTCCGTCTCATGTTTTCATTCCTTGGAATCCTTATCTCCTCTAAAAGTACGTCCTGCTTACTTGAATATGACCAATAACCTGGAGAATGATTCCACTGGAACTCCCATAGATGCGCCAAGTTGAAGACGGATCGGTCTCATTAGTCATGGCCTTTTTCCGTAAAGATAATAATTTATACCTTTCTATCCTTTTGTAATCCTTACTCATTATCATATATTTTTGCCATAGTAATTGCTCGTCCCATCCTTAATGTTGTGACTTACGGAGAAGTGTTTCGGAAGAAAAGAAGTCTGATCTAGGGTCATTAAACCCTCCAAGAAAAGAAAACATACTGCCCGTCATCCTTGAAGAGAAAAACGCTAAGAGAGATTCCCCGATCAAGAGGAAACTACCCGGCTCCGAAAGTGCCATCAGAGAAGATGCTGATGTGCAAATTGTGAAAACAGTGCAAGTGAAATCCCTGGTCCCAAGATGAGGACCTCCAGAACCTCCAATACACCGAGATGTAGACTTAGGTCTCGGGTCCGATCTCGACCAGGGCCCATCGCTCAAAGAAGAAAAAAAAGAAGAAAAGAAATTCATACTGCCCCCACAAAAGTTCCCTTGTTGAAGATAATCCATGTGAAGAAATTCCTCATGATACTTCGTCTTCCCAGAAAAAATGGTTGAGGACGAAGGTCAAGGTAAGGATTTATTTGACTATTCTTCGACCATCGAAAGAAAATTGCTGAAGACATACTAACATATGCTGCGGTGGTATTATTGAAGAAATAGCCGATCAACTATGTGATGAAAATATTGATGTTCCTATCTCTCCCTTGGATGTTGTTGCGAAGACCGTGTAAATGAAATTTCCGTTCCGTTTTACCTTTGTCCATCCCTGTTGGATGTTGCTGTCCCAGATCGATGTTCCCGCTCCTCCGATACCAATGCTCTTGCTCCCCGGATACTAATGTTCCCCCTCCCGAGAAAAATGATGAAGATGTTCCTCCTCCGAGAAAGTAATGAAGATGTTCCTCCTTTGGAGGATAATAACCAAAATGTTTCCCATGGAATTCATGAAGTAGTTCTCCCAGAATAATCCTCTCCCTCCGACCCTCGTGTAATTGTCCCTCATGAAGATCAAGAAAATATCATCATGCGACCGGTTCAAATGATCTTGCAGTGAATGTTAATCCCGAGAATATTCTTGGGGTAGCTGATCTCCAACCAGCCCCCGATCAGGTTGATGATACCATGAGCAATGCTGATTCGGGAATCCTTTCCACCCCGAGTGGTTTTTAAAAGAAAATCACACACCACCGTAATGGGAGGCTGCGCGAGAATGGGGTACAAAAGGCGAGAATTCCTCGCGACAAGAAGAATCTGCACGGATGTCCGATTCGATCTTTATTCTCATGGGTGGGGGTAAGAATTAGACCTCTCTTCTTTTTATTTATTTAAAACTAATTCACTTTTGATCCGATTATTTATATTGTCTTTAATGTATATATATATTGATTGATAAACGATGTTTTGGAGCGCCTTCAATGCATTTTCAAGTGTTGGAGAGAGAAAACTTTGTCTCGGAAAATGTCGAACCGATCAAGAAGAACTTGAATTGGTTAATGAGGTCAGGATCTTCAAGAAAATTGGGATCTTTAGAAAGAAAATTAACAGCGTGAGTTCAGAAATAGATTTGATGAATGATCTTGATAGTTTGCATAACGATTATGAAATTTGCTCACCATTGTCTGAATTGCGGAAGAAGTTTCTATGTTGAGAGAAGCCGTTTGAATCATAGGAATGAGCTTTCTCAACTAAAATGTTAAAGGATGATGCCCTTGACACCAAAATTGCCACGGTGAAAGAGAAGATTTTAAAGGAAAGCCGACCGAGCCTTGGTCCTCACAAAGCATTGAGAAGGAAAAGAATGAACTCCAGGAGAAGTTTGATGAGATTGAGAAGCTGAATACTACTTTAGAGTTGGCACAAGAATATCATGTGAAAGCCTTCAGTTCAATTCTGTGGAGAAGTCTACTTTGGAAGATAAGAATAATGGTTTGGAGTCAAGGCTGAATGAGATGACAATGGAAAAGGATAATCTCAATGCTTCCTTTAATTTAGTTTCTAAGGAGAAAGAAAACCTTCATGCACTCCTGGATGAAACTTTGAAATTCAAAACTTTCTGCATGAAGACTTAGAGGCAGAGAGGAACGTTTGAAATTGAAAAGAGAAGAATACAAAATGAGAGCCATAGTTTTAAACTCGTTACCTCCTCTATAAAGGAAGTTGGAGATAATCCGACTTTCCTAGGGTTTGCAAAAATATGGTAAAGGACTGCTCTCGACCAAATTTTTTCGAGAGATCCTTAAGACTCACCCTAGTTTAGATTTCAAGTTGTTACCTCCAGAGTTTCTCCTTCTAGAACCTTTTTTGATCTTAGGAATCTGAAGCATCCCGTTCATTGTTCATCGAAGATGATTCGATGATGATATGAGTGACTCCTCCAGCTCGGCCCGATCATCGCCTGGTTCGATGATAATGATGATGACAATTTACCGCTCAAGGAGATGAAGACATTGCTGCTAATGATGCTGTTGATGTTGATCCGTCGATAATGCTCGGATGTTGATCCATCTACAAAATCACACATATGAAGAAAACACTCTTTTGTTTATGGACTTACCTTTTTTTCTTTAAGGCTATTGTTAACCATTACCTTTTTTTTTTGCCTACCTCTTTTGCAAGAGGTTTTTTTCTTTTTTTACTCGCCATCTTTTAGTGAATGAAATTTTTTCCCTCCTCATTGTGATTATTTTCATATTATATATATCTGCTGAAAATACCGATCGATAGCTTGAGATGTTGATTTAATACCCGATCCGACCTTGAGCTTTAATTCAGACTTCAATGTAACCTGATCCTTGAGTTACTTTCGATTAATTCCGTCGTACTCGATCCAAATGATGCCTAGAAAGATGGCTCGTCCGATAGTCATCACCCTTATGATCCAGATCGCGCTCCTCAAGGCTGCCACGGTCACGTATCTTCTCGGAACACCTGATCAGCTCAGCATACTGCCTCGGCCTCCAAGTCGGGATCATTCCTCAAGGAACAACCGGGATCACCCTCGTGATCCGTGATTAGCCGGCTGACGCTACCGAGCCTAACTCCGAGAGTCGGGATCATCCTCTACGATGATCCTGATCGCTCAGCATGACCAGGCCTCAAGGCTCTTGAGCCTAACTCACAAAGGTGGATCATCCTCGATGATCCGTGATCACTCGCGACCAGCTCAAGGCGCACTCCTAACTCCGAAAGTCGGATCATCCTCCTATCCGATCACTAGCATAATCCGCCCGCTACGCCTAACTCACGAAGAGTCGGATCATCCTCGACGAATGATCCGTGATCGCTTCGAGCAGACCGGCCTAAGGCTGGCCACTTGCCGCCGAAAGTCGGGATCATCCTCAAGGAATGACCCCGATCACGTTGATATGGCTTGATCGAGAAACGTTCACATTAATGTTTCTTGGTTTAATAACGAGAAAGAAACTTTGGATGACCCTCGTTAATAAAATGCATTCTCCAAGAATACATGAAAATTCTTTCTACCGATAATATTTCTTAAGGTGAACTACATTCCACGGTCGTTTCAAACAACTTCCATGAGGTCCTTCAGCCTGTGTTTTTGCTCAGCTTTTGTTACCACATATGGTCCCTCCAGTTCAAAGCTTTCCACAATTCCTTGGATCCGACGCTGATTTTTTCTCAAAACCAAATCTCCTACTCAAAGATTTATGTTTGATTCGAGCATTATTCCTCTTTCTCCTTTGATATTCCATATTCTATAAGGCCTTTTCTCACTTCATCTAAAATTGAGGTTTGCCGTAGTCCCTTTCATTAGTTATTGGATCAAATTTTCATATCTATTTGATCCCACATAACTTCCACTGGAGCCAATCTTCGATCCATCGCTCTAAAGGTGTTTCACCTTTGGGGTTCACCGTAGTCCTATATGCCCATAATACATGAGGTAATTCATCAATCCACGCTATGCGCTTCATCCGGCTCTTTTTATCCCCCAAGTGTTCTGTTTGTTACCTCAATTTGGCCATTGCATTGAGGATCCTCGATGTGTTTGCATTCAATATGATAATCGCACTGAATTCCTTGAATCTCTCATTGTCAAATTGTGGTCCGTGATCGCTGAATCTTTGGTAGGCCATATCTGAATATGACATGATTTCTAAGAACTTTTCGATTTGATTCGTGGTGTTGTTGCCAGGCTTCGCTTCTACCCATTTCGTAAAATAATCGTTCACCACCACAAACTTTTTCCCTCAGCAAAGGTCCAAAAATATCCCCAATAGCAAGGAGAGGTTGATTGATGTTAGCTGCTCTCTTTCATTGGTGCATGAACCATTGATGACACCTTTTACATACTCAATTGCCTCGTTGCATTCTAACCTGCTTAAATTTTATATGAAGCTTTCCCACCTAAGTGGTTTCCACAAATTTTCATGAACATAGAGCATAAAGAGAGGGTCAAAACTTCTTTTATATAATCCCATTTTTAGAATAAACCTGTCTTCTTTTAGGTTTTCTCTATCTTCGGAAGAATCCATTTTTAGATATTGATAATAGGATCCATCAGATATCTCGCATCAATTTCCATTATCTCGCTCATATGCCAATATCTAGCTCCTCATAATATACAGTTTGTGGAATAGAAACAGACTTTGCGGATGCCAATTTTGCCGAGAATCTGCTTCATTGTTTTGATTTCGAGATATCCTTGTGACTCGAGAACCGTGTGAACCACTCCTTACATTGTGATACTTTTTTAAGATAGCTGACCATTCGATCATCTTTCGCACCATACGCTCCCGTGACTTGACCGACCACCAGTTCTGAATCACTTTTACTTCGATGCTTTGAACACGAGAGATCTAGCTAGTCGTAATCCCGCAATAAGAGCTTCATATTCTCGCTCGTTGTTTGAAGCATGAAAATTAAACCGAAGTGCATTTTGAATTACAAATCCGAACGGACTTTGTAAAATCACTCCCGCTCCCGATCCTCGCGAATGACTTGACCCATCTACATGCAAGGTCCATACGAGAAGATGCCTTACTAGAATCTTTTTCCTCCTCTCGGTGATGAAATACTTTCAGCAATAAAATCAGCCAAAACTTGTGCCTTTATTGCGCTTCTAGGTCTATAATCTATATCATGTTCCGTTAACTCTACCGCCCATGATACCATTCTTCCCGCCGATCAGGTTTATGCAGTATTTTCTTTAAAGGCCGTTAGTAAGAACGATAATTGGATGAGCTTGAAAATAGGGCCGGAGCTTCCCGCCGCTATTATTAAGGCGAAAGCCCGTTTCTCAAATTCCGGATATCTAGATTCCGCATCTAACAATGTATGGCTTACAAAGTAGATAGGATTTTGGACAAGACCTTCCTCCGGATTAACACCGCGCTTACCGCCGCCTTTGAAGAAGATAGATATATCCGCAAGCTTTCTCCGGGCTTTGGTCGAGATAAAACTGGTGGATTGGTCAACCTCCTCTTCAGCTCTTCAAATGAATTTTGACAGTCCTCTGACCATTTGAATTCGTTGAGTGCATTTAGATTCTTCAAAGCCTTGAAGAATGGTGCACACTTATCTCCCGATCTGGATATAAATCTACTTAATGCCGCAACTCTTCCCGTTAAGCTTTGAATTTCCTTCATACTACCGGGAGCCGTCATATTTAAGATAGCCCGATTTTTTCTCGGATTTGCTTCAATGCCCCTCTGTGTGACCATGAAACCTAGGAATTTACCGGATGAAACTCCAAATGCACATTTCTCAGATTGAGTCTCATTCCATTTCTCCTCAATACATCAAAGCATTCTCTCGGATCGACGAGATGATCAGATTTAAGTTGACTTTTTACAAGAAGATCATCTACATAAACCTCCATATTTCTTCCAATTTGATCCGACGCCTGTTCATTGCCCTTTGGTATGTTGCACCAGCATTTTTTAACCCAAAAGGCATAACTTTATAACAATAGCTTTCCCGATTGGTCATGAATGCTGTGTGAGGTTGATCCTCCTTTTTCATAAGAATTTGATTATATCCCGAATAGGCATCCATAAACTCAACATCTCGCCGACTCGATGTGGCATCGATTAGCTGATCGATTCGTGGCAAAGGATAGCAATCCTTGGGACATGCCTTGTTCAAATCAGTGTAATCTACACACATTCGCCATTTTCCATTATGTTTTTTCACCATTACCACATTTGCTAACCACCTTGGGCACTCGATTTGCTCAATGAACTCAGATTTCTTAAGTTTGTCCACTTCAACCTTAATTGCATCATGCTTTTCCGATGAGAAATTCCTTCGTCTCCTTTCTTGGTTTGATAGATTTATCTATCCATAAACAATGCTCGCTACCTCCCTACTTAAACCTGGCATGTCTTGTGCTGACCGGGCAAAGACATCTCGTTTTCTGGAGAAATTCTTTCAATTGTTGCTTATCCCGACCGCTCCGATCAGCTCCTATCATGGTCCCTTTTTCTCGATTCTCCAAATCAAAACAAATTTTTCTAGCTTTTCTACTTTGGTTCACCTCTTTGAATTTTTTCCTCATCTCTATTATCTCGAACTCAACAGTAAAGGCAAGTGCCTTACCTTGTGCTTTTGAATCCTTCAAAAAAGTTGTGTAGCTTTGCCTTGAAGTTTTCCCGATCCGATTTGCATTCTCCAACACCACTTTCTGTTGGAAATTTGACCTTCAAATGTCTTGTCGAAATTATTGCACCAATAGTATTCAACGTTGGTCTCCCCAGAATTATATTGTATGCTGACAGACTTTTAATTAACAAAAATTTGGTAACTGTAGTTACCGTTTGTGGATGTGTTCCAAGTGTTATCGTTAGTTCCACAGTTCCCTCTACCGAAGTAGACTCTCCGAAAATCCAAATAGTCTTGTACGCAAGGTTTTATCTTGACCGTATCCAACTTCAATCGTTGAAAAGCTTCGTAAGACATGATGTCTACAGATGATCCCTGTCTACCGAACTCTATGAATATCTCTGTTCGCCACCTCAATGACTATCACAACTGCGTCATCGTGTGGCTCTTGAATTCCTTCCATTTCTTCCTCCGTGAAGACTATTTCCTTCATCATTTTGATTCTTCTAGGAATAACATGAGATTCAACAGAATTCACATATCTGGCATGAGCTTTAGATTTTGAAATTGAATTTAAGTCCAAACTTCCCAGGATGGTCATGACGGGGGACCGCTTCGTTGAATCGCCGATTTTCCCGCTGTTTAGTATTTTCCTCCGAGAGTTATACTGAAAATCTCCCTTGGCTTGTTCTTCTCTTCTTGGTGTTCGATTGTTCCACCTTCTCGGCTGATCGCAACATTTCTTCTGTTTCCCCATTTCTTTTTTGAACATACTGATCTAATCTTCCTTGGTTGATCGGTCGTTCAATTTCATATTTTAGAATTCTCCAGTCATCGGTATCATGACCATGATCTTTGTGATATCTACTGAATTTATTCGGATTCCTTTCATCCGCCTTTGCTATCATAGGTAATGGCCATTTCATAAATCCCTGGTGCTGGATTTGCATCAGAATTTCCGATCTTCTTACGTTGAGAGGAGTGTAGTTTTCTTGGAATGGTTTGGGAATATCCCTTCTATATTGACGATCAGGAATATTTTTTGAAAAGCTCCTGCTGTTCCTTCGTTCTCTCTGATCTCTCGATCAGATCTCACCACTCCCTCATCTTTTCTTTTAACTCCACTGCTATCGCTTTCTTTTCTTGCTTGGAGGATGTCTTTCATATTTGCATACCGATTCGTAGTCGTCAATTCGCTATGTTTGCTGGTTTATTCATAATCGGGAATTCCGGAAGATGTTCATCTCATTAGGCCTCCGAACATAGCGTCATATGCCACCGCCTCATTCAAATTTTTAATTTGAATTGACTCTGATTGAATCTCTTCATATAATTTCGAACTGATTCTCCCGATTTTTGGCGGATTGCGCCAAGTTATCAACGCTTTTGCTTTTCATGCTACTTTGGAATCTTGACAAGAATACTTTCGCAAATCCTTCTTGGAGTCCGGCAATAAGCTCAAGAACCAGGTTGTTGCAGATCCTTTCGGGAAGATGGAAATGAACGACACTTTAAAATATCGAGTTACCTGCTAGCATCATAACGAGTTGAACCGGCCAGGTGCTCCATTGATCCGTACTTCCATCGTACATCGTGAATGTCGGAAGTTTAAAATTGCGCGGCAATGGTGCTGACATAATGTCTTTAGCAAATGGATTCTGGTTCATTATTTCCTCGTATTTTCTCCGCCATCTTTATTCACCAATCGTTGGATCCGATCATCGAGGACGCGAAATCTTTTGCTGATTTCCGATCCATAAACTTCAGATCCGCAATCTCCGATCTTCCCGTTTCTCTCTTATCTCTCCAATTCCCAACGCTCCGCTTTTTTGCTCCAGATATGACTCAATTGATCATCTCCGGACGATTCTCGATCCTCGCCTCTAGTGGAATATAGTTTGGATCTGCACTTTCTCCCGATCCTTCCTTGAAAATGATCTCCTTCGACTTCCTCCGATTTTTGAACCCGAGAGTTTGGGACGGTCGCTTTTGCTCGGGAAAGAGTTCGAGATTTTCCAACTGACAAAACCGGAACTCTCTCCTTAGGATGTACTCCGATCTGCTTGATGAAAGTTCTCATTAGATTTTGTGTCTCCAGTATTTGATGTTGCATGCTCTCAAACCGCTCCGCAATTAGATTTGGATCTAACTCTGGACGAGATGCCGCCAATGTATCTCGCTAATTGTTTCTCTTGCCTTTCAAACCGATCGGTTGGACGAGACGGAGAATGATCTTCCAGCATTCTCTGCCTTTGTCGAGTTTGCATCACTGGAATTTGCGGCATCGGAACCACTTCTCTCGCTCTTCTTTTTGGATTTACTCTCCTTGGCTCCCTCTGGCTTGTTTCCGCCATTTCTCTCGGTAATTCCTCCTCTCGCTCAGGTGATTGAGCCATAGCTTCTGTTCTTACTTGTTTTCCCACAGACGGCGCCAAAATGTTGGTGCTACTTTTGTCGATCGCCTTGAACCGAAGTTTCTCGCACCGAACTCCTCAGATCTGATTCGATCTGGTTTGCTCCTTGATCAATCAACCTCTCACTCCTGAAAGAAAACAGAATCACAGTAAGAAACGGAGCCGATCGTCTTGATCGGCGTCTCGTCTCCGACGATCTAGTCAGTATGGAGTCAATCAGAGTGAGTTTTGGGTTTTGGTTGATTCTAGAGACTTACCTTCTCACGGATCTTCCCTCGCTTTTATACTGATTTTCCCGCTTATAATACTCTTTTAACCATGGCCATCAGATCATTGCTCCTCTTTGAACGTCTTCGATCATCTTAGCTTTATATCTCAATTGAACCCGATTGAGATTGGTTTGACCGGTACGAACCGGCAATGGATATTTTAATTACAACACGATCTATGTTATTTTGAAATAACTGTCCTTACCTTGGTTATCGCTGAAGATAATCCAAAGATCAAAGAGAGCAACTCCAAACTTAGCAAATAGACTCCTAATAATCATAGATACAACATTAGGAAAGATACCTAAAAGATCAGAGAGCAAACGAATCAAATCGGGAGAAAAACGAAGCTACTGACATCATTGGTCGAGTGCTTGGTAGACTGGCTCAGTCGACCAAGTAGTCAACCAAGCGAGTCAGTACGGAAAAGTGAAAATTGCTTTGGTCATAACTTCTTCGTTTAAAGTCGGATTGATCCGAAATTCAAAGGGGAACTTCCTAGGATGTATTAGAATCATATAGGAAGATAAAATCATCAAGTCATGGTCAAACTATGGGTTCTTGATTTAACCCAAGAAACTAGGGTTTCAATCTTTATGGTTCCCATAAAAAGGTTATGATCACAGAATGAGAGGGAATGATTGTTATCAAGAAAATAACAAGAATCATAGAATAATCAAGTTTAGATTAACATAAATATTGCCCATGAGGTTTCCCTCGCATGGGAGGTTACCAAGGGTTTCCAGAAAGATCAAACAAGGGTCAGGGTTTTCAAGAAATTTATTCGGCAAGGGTTAAGATCATGACGATGATCATAGATCTCAAAGAATAGAATGAGATCATGGAATAGATGGTTGCAAGGATGCAACATCTTCTTCCTGATCTCAATCAAGAACAAGATCGAAGAAAGAATAACTAAAATTGTCAGAACAGAGATGAGAGGCTTCAGATCTGTAGAGGAGTCTTCGAAATCACCAGAGAGAGTTTCAGAGAGGTCTTCTCACGTTCAAAAAGTGTTTAAGAGGCAGCCGTAGCAAAGAAACACGAAGTAGGGTTTAAATATAAGTGAAAAACCCTAAAATTACATTTTCTCGAATTTGGCATTCCTTTGGTCGAGTGCTAGGTCGAGTGGTCCAGTTGACCAATCAGTCGACCGAGGCAGACAGTAAGGTTCAAATAGGGAATTGAAGGATCAAATGGGCTCTAAACCTTATGGGCTTTTGCACACACATCAAGTGACATATCTAGTGTGTAGAAATACCTTCAAACCAAGTCAGATAATACTCCAAGTCCTTCAACTAATCTCATCTTCAGACAGGTGCAACTTCCTTTCCAAATCTGCACAGACTTCCAAGTATGGAACTCCATCATCAACATCCATGGGTTCAAAGTCAAACACCATGTCTTCTACTGAGATGGCCCATAGTTGGCTTCTTCCTTTACTCCGGGTCTTCGGACCTAAAAACAACCGGGTTACCGGGTCAAGGTCAGGGTTAGGTTAGGGCTGGGTTTCACAATATGTGGATAACCAATAGGGTTGATGAGTCCGTAGTCATGGACTATTAGGACTCTAGTGTGAAGGATACCGGAAAGGATCGCCAGGGGCGAGGAATGGACGTATCTGGATTTGAGTTGATATGACTAAGTAGAAGACTTGGATTTGGCTAGGCTTTACCCTGACATGCGCCAATACTTAGACCAAACGGTTATGTGAGAGAGCGGTGACCTAAACCCCAGCCATGGAATGTCCTAAGGGATGCCTGACCCACTACCAAACGACGTTGTGTGATTGAGACCTACCCAAAGAAGTATGGTGCTATGACTTAAAGCATGTCTGCCAATAAAGACTAGCATACATATATGGAGTTAGAAGCATATTGCATTTATTGTTTCATATCATTGCATATATCTTTGTTTGTGAATGCATGTGAAGATGCTTATTGTGTTTTGATTACTTGCTAAGTTCTTTTGAGCTTACCCTTCGGGGACTTGTTTTAGATGACATTGCAAGTACGAAAGAGAACCCGTGCCATGGTACGGAGGACCTTCCCGTACATGGTACAGCTCTGGAAGTCCTTGGACAAGGTAATGGACAACGAGGCAGCCAACACTCAGATTTGGACTGCATTGATGGCTCCTATTGATGGCAGTTGGCATCGTCTTATTCGCCGATGGGATCGTGCACTAAATGCTGATTTGAAGCTTCAAGAGCATAACCTAAAGGTGAAGAAGAGGAAGACTGAAGAAGAAGAAGAGCCGATTGAAGATGTGGATTAGATTCCTCTTATTTCTTTTAGACTCGTATTTTACTTGTAGTAGCTTAGAGCTTTACTTAGATTTCGATCTACCTTCTGCATATGTTTGTGGAGTATATTTCCGCTATACTCCATGGTTGTCTTTTTATTTGGTATCTTGTTATTCCGCACTCTAATATTCTTAGTGATCCTTCTATGATCCTTTATTGAATTTTATTATTAACTTATTAGAATACAATGATTTGTTCTTGCTTTTGATTATGTTATTGTGCTAAATGGATATGATCGTTCCTAAACTTGATATTTTGGGTTGTGGATCACTCCTCCGGGTAATCCGGCTAGGGTATAGGCTGAGTGGATTTGGCGGGATATGACACCATGCTTTGCCCTAGTTCCTATTCTATAATATAGAAGGGTCTTACTTGATTTTCGGTACCTTCTACACATGTCATCACAAAATAATTGATTCATCTACCAAGTTTGTCAATGTTCGAGTTAGATCTCCTTCTAGACTATGATAGAACTCTCAACTCAGCCTCATCTCCATCTACTTCCATTGGTTCAGACTGCAACCCAATGGTCTCTATCTGGATGGCCTACAAATGCCTTCCACTCGTACTTTTGGGTCAAGATCGTGGGGGATTACACATAATGTGGTCTCGGGCTTTAACTCTACACTCCATATTACTTGTTGGGTCTTGGGTTTGGCCTTTGATTCATGTCTTGATCATTTTGTGTTAGTTCGTTTATGTTGATCTAATTAGACATTTTCCAAACAAGGCATTAGTACTGAATGTCTATCATCATCAAAATTAAATGAAAATCAAATGTGGGATGATGTAGTAGTTCCCAATTCTCTTTTTGTTGGTTCTAATTAAATGGACAACATGACATTCAAATTTATCATTCCACAATGAGAAGATCAAGTCTTACCTAGATATGCTAATCCCAAATAGAAAATGCAGTGGAAGAAAAAGAATGGATCCACATAGTCCTTCTTCCACACAATCTGTCACTTGTAAATCCTCAATCTTGTGGAAAGAGAATATAGTCCACAATCCAAAATACCTTTGTGGATGGATGGTAAAAAATTAGATCAAACAAGATCAAGAAAAGGAGCAAAATCTGCATCTTATACCGTCAGTTTCCTTCTTGCATTTCTTGGAGAGATAGAGAGAGTCTAACGAATCCAGTCCCACTTGTGAGAGTGGAACAGGGTTACCAACATATTCTCATATATTGTAACCGCCCAATTGTGCAATTCTATAATTGCCCTTGGCAATAATTAAAGTTCTAAACACTTTTCTATTTAAAATTAACAATAATGGTGTTGGCACAAAGGGGCTTTTGTAGTAAGAAAAATTGCAAACGATTGTAACCCTATTCGTTTGCAACCCTAGAGAGTGATGTAATTAAAGCATTTGTAATAATAAAATTTTTTTGGTAAGATTAATAAGAAAAAATTGCAACCATTGTAAACCTAAGGGGGGGGGGGGGGGGGGGGGGGGGGGGGGGGGGGGGGGGGGGGGGGGGGGGGGGGGGGGGGGGGGGGGGGGGGGGGGGGGGGGGGGGGGGGGGGGGGGGGGGGGGGGGGGGGGGGGGGGGGGGGGGGGGGGGGGGGGGGGCCCCCCCCCCCCCCCCGGGGATTTCCCCCTCCCCCCCCCCCTTCAAACCCTAGTTTGCAACTAAAGAGAGTGATGTAATTTGTTTTAATTTTTTATTTTTAATTAACATACATCTCTATCGGAAAAAAATTCAAGGATCAGACAAACGATAAAAGGATTAAATGACAAGGGTGAAGAGTTTAGCACATAATGTATTCGTGCTTGGACAGAAATTCTTTTACTTCATTTTTTTGGTAGAGAACGGAAAGAATTAGAGACGGGGCATTTATGGAAATTTGTTCCTCATCTTTAACCAAGAAAACCAGTTTGCCCTTCCTTATCTCTACTGCTCTGCACTCCTGACAATTTCCACTGAGGTCTGGAACTCCGTATTCGAAATACAGAGCGAATGGCTTCCGAGGATCATCATTCCCATGACCATCATCATGATCATGACCTCACGATCATCACCACAATCATACCCACGAGTAATTTTAGGATAAAACGCTTCCAATTTCGTCTTTGAGGTATTATGGTCTCTTGCAGTCTCCATTAATCTCTTCTTTTTTCTTTGCACTTTTAACAGGAAAGCTCAAACTGGTTCAACATCATGGGTAGGTGCTGATGGTAAAGTGTATCATAGCCATGATGGGTTAGCGCCACATTCACATGAACCCATATACTCACCTGGGTATTTTAGCAGAAGAGCTCCTCCGCTTTCCAACAGAGATTTCAATGAAAGAGCTTTCACTGTCGGCATTGGTGGGCCGGTCGGAACTGGGTATGCTTCAAAGTTTCAGTTCCTCTATTGTTTCAATGAAATAGAAAGACAGGGAGTCTTTTAAATAGTTGTGTTTGTTTTGAAGGAAAGGGTTTTTTTCCCCTCCTTTTACTTGTTTCTATTTTTTGTAAGGAAAAATGCTTGGTTTTAACGGTTATGAATGTTTTTTCCAATGTATTATCCTTAAGAATTAGTAAATTTACAATGTTAATGATAAGACATGGGGTTTCATTTGGAATAGAGTAAAATCTTTATCCATGAAGTGTTCTTGAACTCAGTATTTGCCTCTGAAGTCAGAGCATCTGTGTCGAATAATACCTCTCCTGTTATTTTTGACTTTTGAAAAAAGTAGGATGTGCGGTATGGATACTGTTGTCATCTTATAAACTGGAATGGTGAAATTGGATCTGTGTTGCTAAACCTAAAGGTCGGGATATGGTTTAGTTAATTAATTGAAGTGATTA
Organism: Hakea prostrata; assembly: GCF_041222555.1. Classification (NCBI taxonomy): domain Eukaryota; kingdom Viridiplantae; phylum Streptophyta; class Magnoliopsida; order Proteales; family Proteaceae; genus Hakea; species Hakea prostrata. The sequence goes on from NC_142608.1 coordinate 41,687,254, forward strand.
GATTTGTTCTTTAATGCACTTCCTACTTTTTCATTGGTTAATTTGCTCTTAGGGATGAATAGATTTGTTAATTACTAGTAGAACTTTTATTCACATTTTACAGGAAAACAGCTTTAATGCTGGCACTTTGCAAGTTGTTGCGTGACAAATACAGTCTTGCTGCGGTATGTATTATCTATTTCATGTCTTAAAAACTTCTTCAGTATTTTATTGTGATTTGCCTTGCTTATGGTCATTCATTCTTGGTATCCTCTGTTACCATTTCTCAATTTGTGTTGGTGCACAAAATATTTGTGTTGTCATGGACTCATGGTATACATTGAAGAACTAAAGCTTATGTATTTATCTGTCACTGATGTTTATGGTTGCAAGCAAGCAAGCAAGCCTAGAATTAGCAACACATCAAAGAGTTACAAGTCATAACATGCCCTGAAATTTCACATATTATCTGTCATTTTAAGATTATGAATGCCAACAAAAGGAATCCTGGAAATGGTCAATTAAATATCCCAAAATTAATTTATGACTCAAAACTATGTGCAATGTAAGTCAACTATTAGAGCATAAAAAGGTTATGATTGAGAACAGCTTTAAATGTTTTTGCTTTTAATTTTTGTTTGAAATATTGAACCCATAAATATTTTGAAATACTGAACCCATATATATTTTATGCCTTAAGTGTCACATCCACCCAGCCGGTACCCTACCTGGCATACCCGAGTGTTTGATCCATAGCCTTGAAGAATAAGTATCGAGGAAATCACCCTCTCACATGCACAATAACATAATCATGAACAATATATAATCAATGTGTAATAACATAAATAAGAGATCAAGATAAGAAGAGAGAATGACAATATAATCTGAGTGTGGAAATAATGATACCAATATATAACAATAAAAAATGTAGAATATGCTGAAATTCACTCCACAAAATACAATGGAAATGTAGTTTGAAAGCCAAGAAGAAGATTACAACCGATTCCAAAAGAAAGGAAAGAATGAAGTAATCAAACTAAACTAAAGTATCTTTTACTTTATAAAGATCATCTTTATAAACATAAACCTCATAAGTCAAGCACGGCCACTTCCACTCCACGGTAGGGCTAATCATGGTACGTAGCATGATCACACGAGGGATCATCACCGAGATCTTTGTAACTGCCAACACCTTGCACGAAGTATGCTTCTTCAGCTTGTGCTTCCTCATACTGGCCGTCATATTAATCAATACCTGTAGAATAATCTAACAAAAGATATTTGCACAAAAATGAGTGAGTTCAAAAGAACTCAGTAAGGCAAGTTATTCCACAACAACATAAAGAACATGATAGCAAAACGTAGCATGATGTAATGTGATATGAAACAGACAATGCATGTATGAATCTAACTCTATGTATAGTGGTCTCTATAGGCAGACATACTTTAAGTCATAGCACCATTCTTCTTTGGGAAGGTCTCAAATCACTCATCATCGGTTGGCAATGGGTCCTTCATCCCTCGGGACATTCCATGGCTGGGATTTAGGTCACTGCTCTCTTACATCACCGTTTGGTCTAAGTATTGGCGCATGTCAAGGTAAACCTAGCCAAATGCAAGTCATCTACTTAGTTATATCAACTTAGGTCCAGATATGTCCATTCCTCGCCCTGGGCGATCCTTTCCGGTATCATTTTCACTAAAGTCAGCATATTCTCGGACTATGGACTCATCAATCCTATTGGTCATCCACAAATAATAGACGGGAAGCTCTCATGTCCTCTCACGGGTTGGTTATCGGTCTTGAACGCCCATGCGCCCAAGTCTACTATTTGCAACCCTACTAATAAATGGCCCCCACAATGTGATTCATGTCCTCTCACGGGATGGTTACCGGTTTTGAGCGCCCATAAATTCCCATTGCTACCATGGGTTGTTCGGTCTCAATATCCTTCCGAATCGGGTCTGATATAACAGGGACATCCTAGCCAAACACCGCTAGACAAGCCCTAAGTATGACAACCAATAATCTGGGAAAGTGTTGAAGGGCACCATTGGAATTATCCCATACTATTCTCATTGATGTCCAAGGATAGAAATGTCAAAAGGACACTTGCCAATCTCAAATCATACCTATTCAATCACATTCCCAATTCAGTCATAACATACATAACCGATATCTCATTATATAGAAAGATGCATATAAACATGATCAATTGCATATGTAAATGACAAGAATAAGTATTCATAATAACAAAAGAACACATGAATATGGTACTACTGTGCTTGAAGTACTGCAACAGTAATATAGTATTAAGAAAATACAATAATGGTAGTGAATCTAAGAAATTCCCAAAATAGAAACTAAGATTCACGTAATCTATGTAATTATGGAAACAATTGTCCTTACCTTAAATAGCTTCGATGAATATTCCAAAGATCAAAGAGAATGGTTCCAAACTTAGCAAATAAACCCTAAACAAGCATAAATACAATACAACATTAGGAAAGAAGCCTAAAAGATTGGATATCAAACGAATCAAATCGGACAAAGAACACAGCTATTGTTAGCCTTGGTCGATTGGGTTGTAGCTTGGCCTAGTCGACCAAGCAATCGACCACCTGAACAGTACATAGCAGAAATTTGATTTTTGATCTGAAACTCATTCTACAAGATCTGAAACACTACGCAACTTGGAGGAAACCTCTAAAACAGTAATCTAACACTAAAATAACATAGCTGTGTTCTAGAGATGATAGGATCTCATTCTAGTAGAACATAATCAATAGATCATACATAAAACTAACATGCAAAACAGATCTAACATGCTAGAGAAATCAAATCGAAAGAATGATCATAGCTTCATGAAGAAATCATAAGGATCATGGCTAAGATCAATATGAAGATCATAGTACCATAAGAATGAATGGAGATTGTAGAAGAAATGGTTGCAAGGATGCAGCATCTTCTTCATAATCTCAATACAGAGAATAAATCATAGTAAGAGTAGATCAATACCATACAAGAGAGATTACTAACCTTTGATTGAAGAACAAGAGATGAAGAACTTGAAATCTTGCAAGAGTTCTTCATAAACACTAAGGAGAGGCTTTGAGAGAGTCTTCCCACGTTCTCTGAGGGTTTTAGAAACAAAGGAGGCTAAGAAACATGTGCTTTTATTATATAGAGCACCAACAGACCTAACAGAGGATTTTTGGCAGATTCTGTCACTGTTGGTCGATTGGCCCAATCGACCACCTAGTCGACCAAGCAAGACAGCAAGGCCAAAACAGGGAAATGAAGGTCCAAATCAAGTCCACCCAATGAGCTTCTCCCAACACAACATATGACTTACTTAGCATAGATGAATGCCTTCAAATCATGTCCAACTACACTTTAAGTCCATCAACTAGTCTCATCTTCATCAAGGTGCAGTTTCATTTCCAAATCCGACAAAGCTTCCATGTATGGAACACCATCATCAACTTCCATGGGTTCTGGGTCAAACACCATGTCTTCCACTGAGATGGCCCATAGTTGGCTTCTTCCTTTACCTTTTCAAGGATCATCAACTTTGTGATGGATTCCTTGTCCAGGTTAACCCTTTTGGTGGAACTGCCAAAAGTGTGGCATAGTACCAACCCTTGTCTTCTGAATATGTCATATGTCAATATTAGTACAGCTGTTTTGATCAATGAATTTGCTTCCCCTCTCCCCCCCCCCTTCCTCAAAAAAATAAAAAAAATAATAAATAAACTAATAAAGATGCCAAGTTGTAGGTGCTGTTATCATGGTTTGAGATCTCACGAGATCATGCTATTTTGAGATAGTGAGTCGAGATCTCATGTGATCTCCTTTGTAATAATTCTTGAACGAGATCTCAGTCCACTTAGCCACTTTAAATGCCATCTTTCGAGCGAGATAAGTTGTGAGATAGGTTGAGATCTCGACTTATCTCGCTCTCTCTTGCCTCCAAACTCGCCGAGACATTCCAAACCCCTATTTTTGCCTTATTTTTTGTCGGATTGATGCCGGATCTTGACCTGCAGCAAGGTTTAGCACATCTACATCAAGAAAGGAAGATCGAATAAGGCCATTTGAAGAAGTTCTTCAACCAAGGCCACAACAGCTATTTATGGGCCCAAGCCCAAACTGCAAAGGAAATCTGTGTGCATCGGGGGGGAAGGTTGTCAACAACAGAACGTATGGCTCATAAGCATGAGCAATACCCAACATTTTCTATTATGAATTTATGATTTATATTGAACTTATGATGGTTCTATTATTATACTCTTGAGAGTTAAGAATAGGATGTATCGTACTCATGGATGGAATTCTATTGTTGTTGAGTTATTTGATGCATCTTATTGTTTTCTTTTCATTTATTTGTCCTAATGGTTCTATATTTCATGCTTTATAACCTTGCATATTCATTTTTGAGTATTTCGATTTCAAACATAAGATCAAGTTAGAACTCATACTTAGGGTTGTCTTCTCACAAATCTAAGGCCACCAATGTGTTTAGAAGGCCTAAAATATGCTAACTACTAACTTTGAGCCCAACCTGATCCTTAAAACTCCCCAAGATGGGGCCCTTGAGTTTACTCGAGTTGGCTGGGAAAAAATGCCAGATCTGGATCGTGATCTTGCCTACTCGAGCAAGATCTCTCTTTTTTGAGGGGGCAAGATGGGTGTCGAGAGCGAGATCTTGAACCAGGGTTGTTATACCCCTTGCATTGAAGCTTGGTGAGGCATTGGGGTTTATCACAAGGATGATCTTTAGCGGGATAGAGATGGTAGTTGGAGACAGAGAAGCAGGGGGAGAGGGCAGAGGGTAACAAGTAATAGGAATCACACAAATAATCCTATCATAAAATGTTATCAGGTAGCAATGATATAGGCAAATAAGTCCAGATACAACAATATATTTTTACCGGGTTGGTTACAAATAGCTTTAGCCTAACTTTTATGGTCTTTGCTCAGATTAATATCTGATTTGTAGAAATTTTTAAAATAAAATTAACAAATTATATTTTTTCCCAGAAAGCGATAAAATTCAGTTAGCTAGGCAAAACTTCAGTTTAGAGGCCAAGAGATGGAGATGCTTTCTCACAACTTGACATGGCAGATTCATGGCAAGATAATTTAACTGTTAACTGGGTGTTCTTATGACTTCAAAATTAGGGTTTGAGTTAAATATTTATCTTCTCCAAAATTTTCAGTCTTGCACTTGGGTTACTAATGTTACTATGTATTCAGATGTCACATGATATGGCAAACAGCAGCTTGGGGTAAAATCGGATCCTAATTTTTCCACTCAATCTAGAGTTGTTTAGGTGTCTCTTTGTAATTAAGGTGGTCATGAACAGAATTATGACCAACCATTTTTACCCATTCAAAGTTGAAGTGTTAATTATTGAGAGAAGCTAAGAATATGAAATTTCCACCCTCATTACTCCTCTCACCATCTAATTTAAGTTCCATTGGCCCCCCTCTGGCACCCATCTTCATCTCGTGACCACCCTGACCTCCACCCTCTATGGTTCCCTCTTGCACCATTTCCCACCCCCCTTGTTTTCTTGTTTCTGCGGGTTATGCCTTCAGGACTCTTGAAGTCTAGGAGAGGTTGGGCAGATTTTCAGTTTACGCGGTTTATGAACTTTGAAGTGCTTAGACCATTGCATAAACAATAATCTCAAATTAGAAAATATACAGACAGAAAGAACTAGGATAGATGATGAGCTGCTTTTAACTTTACCGAGAGGGAGGAAACCCATGTGAATCACATGAATCTCACTATTGTTTCCCCTTTTTATTTTCTTCATTTACAGAAATGATCCTCATTAATGAACCAGGCGGGAAACCTTGAAAGGAAACATACATTGGTATTAAAAGGAGCTTTGAGCAGTGATATTAGGACTGTAAATGAAAGATGCATAATGAACAATTGAACATTTGAGTTGAAGGCAGAACCAGACTACACCATGTGACAAGAATTTTAAGAACAGGAAAGTTTTAAAACTTCCCGATTTCAACTGTTGCATTTCATTTATTCAGCCAGGAATATAAATGAATTTGAAGCCTTCCATCTAAAGTTTTCTTTGCAATTGTTCCATTTTTTTTCTTCCGCCATTACTCAATCCTCATCAGTCACTGCCACTTTATAATCTTATCTCTTCAGTAAACTCCCTTTGACTCTTTAGGTATTATCAGAGGAGTCATATTCAGAGGAAGAAACTGGAAAACTGTTGTTGAGGAGAGGAAAATAGAAAAGTTTCAATACGAAGAGAAGGCGAAGTGAGGAGAGGGAGGGAGATAAGGACAGAGAATAATGATAGGTAGATGGAGGCAGGGAAGGGGGGAGGAAATGATGCTGACGAGGTTGAGTAGGTGGGGAGGGGAGATGCAGAGCGAGAGTGTAAGCGGGGAAAGGGTAATGCAAGAAGTCCACCTTGAACTGTGGAAACCAGTGGGTGATCGATTGCGGCCAGGAACCATACAATAATGAAGACCAGATTAAATAACTAGAAAATCCTTCAATATTCAATTTCTCTCATTTAAGTTTTTATTGCAACAAAAAAAAGAAAAAAAAACCTGTTCATAGCTTGGCCAAAGCTTCACAAAATAGAAAATCTCAAAATAGAAACTTATGAAAATAAAATTTTTTAAATAAAAGCTAAGATAATAAAATAGTACTTCCTATTAATCTAGCTGCCAGACTTTAAAATAGGAACTATAAAATAGCTGATGTGAACCAAAAATATCCCCTTGGCCAAAACCCTAGGTTGCCAAAACCCACACCTTGAGGGAAGCCTCCCTAGGTTGGCCGAACTATTTGGGGAGGGTGGGGGGCAGTTTTGTCCTTATTCCCCCTTAGACTGATTTCAGCATGTGTCTCTAGTTAATTAAGTTTTAATTTCAGCATGTGAGTCTTTAGTATTTTTAATTCCAGCATATGTCAATTAGAGTCTTTAGTTAATTAGGATTTTATTTCAGCATGTGTCGATTAGAGTCTATTAGATCTTTTATTTGGTCAGTTGTGATTCAATGTAATGGGATCCTAATCTATAAAGGTTTTAAAGTCTTTTAGTTAGCTACAAATATTCAATTCTTTACTTGTAATTCTTTGAGTCTGATTATTTGAATTAGAGTTATCGAGTTGAGTACCGTGGTTCCTGTTTGAGGGGACCACGGCGGATTTCCAGCAAGCTTCTTCTTCAAAGATCAGCAACTACCTTTTGTCTAGCACTCTTCTTCCAGTCTCCATCAAGATATATAAGAAACTACAGCATCCTACAAGTAAGTACAGCATACCCCATCCCCTTTCCTCACCTTGTACAGCCCCTTCCCTCCCTGCACAACCCTAATTCCCCCTTCCCCGTGCTGCCATACCCTGGCAGCATCACTCCTCAAGGCCCAGAACACCCCAGACCCTTCCCCCATCCTGTATGATCTCCCCTAGACCTTCCCTAACCCCCCCCCGGCCCGGCCCTCCCACCAAAAAAATAATAAAAAACCCTCTTGGCTCTCTCTCTGTCTTTTCTTCCCTAAAGAAGAAGCAGCAGCACGCCTTCCCTATTAGGTCCTTAATCCCCACCCCTTCACCTTCCTTTTCCCTTGAAGTTGGTGCTTATCACCCCTCAGCCCATCCCTACCCTTAAGTCCATCTAAAGTCTAAATCCCTAACACTTTTAAAAATTCTGCCGTTCATCTTCTTCATTAAAATTGTGCAATTCATCTTCAACCTCTAAACCTAAACCCTAGTTCAACTTTGACCCTTGCTCACACTCCAAACCCACTTAGGATTAGCATCTCCTTCACCTACTCTACTTTCCCCTCCAATTCCTAACCCTAGTTAACTTCCCTAAGAGTCCCACTTCAAGTAGGAATTCTCCAACTAAACCTAAAACCATTTGAGGATTAAACCAGAAATTACAAAATAACGACAGCAGCCCCATTCCTAACCTAACTGAAACCTTGAGACCCTAATTTATAAACCCTAACTGTTAAATCTAGATCTACATCAAAGTTTCAAGTTTAAAACCCTCATCCCCTTAAACCTAAGCCTGGCCAAATTCTTCTAGGCTCTTTACCTAACCCTTGTGGACCCTAAGACCATGCCAAACATCCCATAATACTAGACTTATTTTGCTGGAAAATTTTGGGGAAATCATCATAAAACCTTAACCATAAAGTTGGGTTTCACATCAACAGCAATAAATAAAAATTTATAAATTGATTAATTGAAATAAAATATACTTTCTGAAACTACAGATGGAAACTAAAAAGGATGGAATCTTCCTACAATAGAAGCTCTTAGGAAGAGGATTCCCAACTAAGGCATATATTTGCTATGACACTGTTCACCCTGAACGGTGACATGAAGAGTCTCTTGGTCTACTATTTTGTTCTTTCATGCTTCTATTTGAAGTGGGACTGCCTTTTGTGATGCTTCATTGAACCAACAAAACTTGCCACAACATAAAGCCAGGCTGCCTCCCACAGGTTTTGCATCCCACAATCTTGTGACCTGGTTTAGGGGATTGTTCATATCATTGCATATGGTCTTGTGATATACATCAAAGGAGCAGCGGTTGATTAGTCTGGAAGTGGGATGGAGATACCAGGGGCTGTGGGAGTGGAGTGCTACTCCTCGGCTGCGAGAGGAACTATTTTTTGGGGAGTGGTGTTGGGGGGGGGGGGGGAGATGCGGATAGGGCAGAGTGGCGTGAAATTTTGAGACAAAAAGAATTGAGTGGGAGGGAAGGAGAATAGGCAACAAAATTACAAAACTGACCTCATAAAAAAATGCTCTTGATTGACCTGGTCAAGAGGCTAAAGCCTGTAACCAGTTTATTTACAGAACAGATTTTCCTTTTCTTCCAGCACCTTGATTTGCAGATACTCTATTTTTTTGATAGCTCTTACTGTTAATTTAACTACGAAATAAAATAAAGAACCTCTTCTTTTAAATGGGCCATTTTCTGTTGTTACTCCATATGCCTGTCTTCCTACAATATCTGCTGAACCAGCAGTTTGTTTCAATATTTCTATTATTCTTTTCACTTGTCTCTTACCATATCCAGTAATTGAAATTTCACTTCATGCCCTGTCACCGATTTGTTCTATTTTGAATTTTTATTTCCTAGTGTGGCTGTATGATCGTGTCGCTAACCAATCAAAAATTAAATTCCTATACTAATTTAGCTAGCAGAAAGTATGAGGTCGAACTATGGGGAACTAAAAAGCTAAGTTACTAAGATTGAATTCAACAAAATCTAATTTAAAGTAAATCTGAATTGTTTTTGCTTAGCTATAGAGCATCTTCTGCCAGACTCAAACACAATTAAAAGCATCAACTAAAAGGCATAGAACTATCAAATTAATGAAACAAGCAATGGTTCATTTACATCCCAAAGAAAAATGAACTAGCTACTCATTATAACAAAGCTCATAAAACAAATAATAATGGAATTTAAAGAGAGGGTTGTGGTCTTCTTCTTGCGCAATGAGAGAGAGAGAGAGAGAGATTAAAGCCAAGATCCGTGTTCGTTGTTTTCTCCCCTATCCGTGGCTGGCTTCTCCTTTCTATATATCCCACACACGATGAATTCGTCCTCTTTACCCATTAATTCGACCTTTATTTGTTCGGATTCTGGGAAAATTCAAAACTAAAAAGTTGTGGATATTTTTGTTATATTTCCAAAGCATCTTGAATCACCTCAATCCATGTTTAGACGAGAGGGATATGCCCAAAGTACTCAAGGTTGTTTGTATGATTTTCAGATCTTATTGCCAATTTTGTTCCTTGGCCTCCACCTATTTCCAATTTGGCTAAGATTTGAGCTCTCCTTGCATTATTTAAGTTGGATCTCAGCATTCATGATTTAATGGATAGCAAGATTAAATCCCATGATTAAAATCCACCAATATCTAATATATTTGTCAACTTTGCTCCATATTATCTGTTATAACTAAAATCACCTTATTCCTGAAAAAGACACAAAAATGCTCAATTATCTTTATTTTAATTAATTATGGAAAATTAAATCAAATAAATAATGATAAATGCATGCTTATCATTGTAGCTCAAAATTAATAAGTAGGAATCATCATTGTTGATGGAAACCATATCTCTAAACCAGTTTCTAATCCCATCTTTCCCACCAAACCCAGACACCAGTGTCCTTTTATTCTCTTCTAGTCTCATCTTATAGTTTATGGAAGCTTTAAATATTTTAACCTAAGCATTTTATATAGGATATTGACTTTGGAATGTTCAGGTTACAAATGATATATTCACAAAAGAGGATGGAGAATTTCTAATTAAAAATGGGGCACTGCCTGAGGAAAGAATACGTGCTGTTGAGACAGGAGGATGTCCCCATGCTGCAATACGTGAAGATATCAGTATTAATCTTGGACCTCTAGAAGAACTGTCTAATTTGTTCAAAGCAGATATACTTCTTTGTGAATCTGGAGGAGGTAATTCTTTTGTCCATGTTGCCTTGATAAGAGCTTCAACTGTTTCATTATAGATTTGGTACACTAGGCAGCTATTTTTTGGGAAAACCATATATGCAAAGACTGCTCATTTAATCAGCACTTATTAATCTTGATGACTGCAGATAATTTAGCTGCTAACTTCAGTAGGGAGTTGGCTGATTTCATTGTTTACATAATTGATGTATCTGGTGGAGATAAGATACCTCGTAAAGGTGGTCCAGGCATTACACAAGCTGACCTTCTAGTATGTGGTTCACTTAACCTAATACCGTCTATATTTAGGCTTCTCATAAATTCTGAAAATCCTCTATCGAATTACATCATTTTGGTAAAATAAGGTTTGTCTTCTCTGAACTATATGCATTTAAGTGCAGGTAATAAATAAGACTGATATAGCAGAAGCAATTGGTGCTGACTTGGCCGTCATGGAGCGAGATGCACTTCGTATGCGTGACGGAGGACCTTTTGTGTTTGCTCAGGTTGACTCTCTCTCTCTCTCTCTCTCTCTCTCTCTCTCTCTCTCTCTCTCTCTCATATGGTGTACTTATGTTTGAACTGGTTTACGCAGGTGAAACATGGGCATGGTGTAGAAGAAATAGCCAACCACATTTTACAAGCTTGGGAACCAGCAACAGGGAAGAAGCGGCACTGAAGCTATGTAGGTTTATTTAGGTTTATTCACCAAGTCATTCTGTACCTCAGAAAATACTTTGTACTTCCTTTTAGTGCATGGATGTCTTTTACAATCATGCTTCAGGCACAGTATCAGTGCAAAAGGATTAAGTTCAGCTCCCAATAATCTTGGATTACTGAATGGCATATTATGACTCTTCATCTGGGTAGTTACTTTCAATATCTTTTATTTGGATGAATTGCTTTCAATACCTCGTTTGCCATTAGGTTAATCCTTGAATGTTTGAATGCGTAGCTATATGATCTTTATTGGAGAGGGAGCATAAGAGCGCAAATCACAAGTACACAAACTAATACAGGAGATATGCAATTAGGTGAAGTCCTTAACATCCAATTCAAAGCTATATGTAACTGTCGAGTTTCTTAGGTGTTACTCCCCACCTGAAAATGCCAGCTTATCTGCTGAATAGTTTGATCAAATTTAAAGAAACAGTGTCTGTACCCTGTAGTTGACCATTTTTTTCGTGACAAGAAAATATCCACCCTTAGGTCTCTAAGTAAAACTCCAGTTAATCTATTCCCCTCATATTCATGAGTGAAAATTCCCTGTTCAACTTCATCAAGTGGAACGCGATCACTTGCTTTAACTGACTGCAGGCTTCTGAAGTTCCACGCACCTATCATCTTCCATAGGAACAAACTGAGAGTTAACGAGGACAGGTAGCAGTTGTTGCAGAATCGTTGATCGTGTTTGCTTAGCTGAGAAGTTTGGTTGGGAACTGTCTAGCTCAAGTGGTGGCCGGAAGTTGACCTCGCCACCTGGGTTTCTGCAGATCGTGAACCTCTCCCTTCTGCTACACATTCCCTTCATGTTATATTGGTGCAGGGCATGGGAGGTGTTGTTGCTAAAGTTATACCAATCTTGTCACTATATTCTTTTGTCATTGTGAGTTTCCTTCCAATTACTTAGTATCTTTTTGGATAAGGAGAATAGTGAACAGATCATGTATGTTGTAAGATGTAAGCTTAACAAGAAAGCATGTTGCATCTGTTGGAGAGTCTAGTACATTAGACTAGTCTTAGTCCACGTGTATTGTATCTAGAAGAAGTCTTAGTTCACGTATGTTGTTTCTAGTTTCTTCTATCGTCTTTATATATACTTGTAAATCCTATATTCATCATCTATTAAAATTCATTTTACACTATCTTCTGTCATGGTATCTTGAGCCTTTGACAAGTGTCTCTTTGGTTTTGTCTTTTCAACATTTTTCTTGCTTTTTCTTTCTTTACAGTTTCTTTACCTTTTTCTTGATGGTTTTTCATCTCAGCTTTAGCTTTCTTAACGACTTTTGCCATGGCTTCTGCAAATTCATCTGTCGTTTCTCTGAATATTCAATCCGCTTTGCCGTTAAAGCTTTCCAACACGAACTATCTCTTGTGGCGCGCTCAATTTCTTCTACTACTCCGTGGTCATAACCTGTTTGGTTATGTTAATGGAAGCTTTCCTCGACCGGTTGTGTCTTCATTGCTTTCTGATGGATCTGCTCTTGGTAATGCATCTTCAAGACCTTCTAATGTTTCTACATCATCACCTGTTTCTTCCTCGTTTGATTCTGCTGTGGATATTGGGATCGTCAAGATCAACTGGTTCTCAGCTGGTTAATTTCTTCACTCACAGAGGCAACACTTCCTCACATCGTCTCTGCAAGAACCTCTCATGAGGCTTGGCAGACTTTACATCGGATCTTTGCTCCATCTTCCTGCTCACATATAATGGATCTTAAAGAACGGCTTTATCATGTTCACATGGGAACTTCTTCTATCTCTGAGTTTCTTCTGTCGGTTCGAACTATAGTTGATGCTCTTGCAGTTGCAAATAATCCTATTGATGATGAAGATCTTGTGTTGGCTGTTCTTCGAGGTCTTGGTGAGTCGTATAATGATTTTGGTACTTCGGTTCGGGTTCGCGCTGATCCTATTACCTTTGAGACTCTATCGAGTCTTCTTCTTAATCATGAAAGTCATCTCCGGCATAGCTCTGTTGTGGCATCAAGTTCAGTTTTATTTGCTAATGTTGCTGTTCGAGATCGTGTTTGTGATTCTAGATCTCGTGGATCTATCTCTCGTTTCTCTTAGGGATTTGGCTCTTCAAATCATATAGCTGCTCATCCTACTGGATCCATTCTTGGTCGGCCACCATCTTACTCTATCGATCGTCCTCTGTCGGTGAATAATTTTGGTAATCGGCGTGGAAATCGTAACTTTTACCCTGGATCTCGTAATTTTAGTTCTACTCGTCGGAATTTATCTTCAGGACATGCTTTAGGCACTCCTTCCTTTCTCCAAGAACCTCGAGTGGTTTGTCAATTATGTCGTCTGGAGGGTCATACTTGCGGCCAGTGCCCTCAGCGGTTCAATCACACCTTTGTTGGTAAAGGATTTTGTTCCTTTGTTCTTTCTGGCTCTTTCAATGTTTCTTCTACTACATGGCTAATCGATTTTGGATCTAATCGGCATCTTTGTGCAAATATTGCAAATCTTGCAATCTGTGATCCTTATACAGGTTCAGAGGATATTATTGTAGGTAATGGGAATGCTGTTAAGATTTCTCACACAGGCAGTTGTTGTAAAGTTACTGATGACCATATATTTGTTTTGAATCACGTTTTGTGTGTTCCCAACATCAAATTCAATTTGCTCTCTGTATCACAATTTTGTCTTGATAATTCTGTGTATTTTTGTGAAACCCAGCCCTAACTTTGAACCGGAAACCCTGTTGTTTGTAGGTCCGACAACCCAAAGTAAGGCAAGAAGTCAGCAATGGGCCATCCCAGTGGAAGACTTGGTGACTGGCTTTGAATCCATGAGTGTTGATGTTAGTGTTCCATTTATGGAAACTGTATCCTGATGAAGATCGGATTAGTTGATGGACTTGGAGTGCTCTCTGTCATGGTTCGAAGGCATTTCTACCTACTAGGTAAGTCACTTGGTGTGTGTGCAAAACCCCTTGATGTTTGGATTTGATCTGAGCCTTCATTTCCCTGTTTTAGTCTTGCTGTTCTGATTGGTCGACTGGACCAGTCGACCAATGGGTTCTGTTTTTGATAATTAGGTCTTGCTTGCTCTATTTAAGTTCAATCTCGAATCTACTTCGTATTTGCTGCCTCCAAACTCTTTGGAACGTACCAGAGACCTCTGCAAGACATCTTCCTTGCATCCTTGGTTGATCCCTCGCAAGAACTCAAGTAATCTTCTTCCTCTTCATCAAAAGGTATGTCTACACTCTCTTCTTCTTCTTCTTCTTCATCTTTGATTTTCTTTCCTTTTTGGGTTAAGACAGTAGAGAAGATGCTGCATTCTCTGTTGCAAACATCTCTTTACTTATCTCTCATGATTTCCTAAGGATTAATGGCTAAAGCAATGATCTTAATCATGATCATTGCAAGCTTTTGAAGGAATCATGGTCTAAATCATGATCTTGTCTTCGTTCATCTTTTGATTTAAATTCTGATCTTCTTAGATCTATTTTATTGATCATATTAGTAGTCAATCGCTGTGTTTTCTTTACAAGATCTATAACCTATCAATCTCTAGTTCTTTCTCCTTGATCATACCATGTTCTTTCTTCTAGAACCATGATTGATCTAATTATGGTAACTTTTGTTTCCTAATTTGTAACTTGAAAACTTGATTCGATTAGTGTTTTGAAGTTCTCTATATACTAGGATGCTGCCATTGTAGTTTACCCCTTGTTTAGTACCCTTTTGAATCACCAAATTCGGTTCTTTATTCTCAAAATTCTGATTTTTGAAGGCCACTGTCTTGGTTGGTTGACTGAGGCAGTAGACCAAGTCAATCGACCAATGAGTACAACAACTCCATATTTGGTCTGTTTTGGATGTTTTGATATCTTTCCTTCTAGGTATCTTTCCTAATATGTTGTATACACTTGTTTAGGACCTTCTTCTCAAGTTTTGTCAAGATCTTACTTGATTTCTTAAGATTCCTTTGCGAGTTATAAAAGGTAAGGATGGTTACTTCCTTAACTACATAGATTGCATATCTTAGTTTCTATATTTGAATCTTGTTAGTTTATTTCTTTAATTAGATTTTTATAATGTTATACTATCTTGATTTCAGTAGCATTACTTGTTTATGATTCATGTATGATTTACTTATTAATTATACGCAAGATATATGTTGTTATTGATTTCTTTCCATATATGAAGTTACTATATATGTGATGTTATGGATTCATGTTTGTGTATGATTAAGTATGGTTTGGAAAGGGGAGGTGTCTTTTTGACACTTCTGTCCTTGGACTACTACAAGAATATTATGGGATATTTTCGGAGATGCCCTTTGGACACCTTCCTAAACTGTTAGATGACATATTTAGGACTGTCTAGTAGTGTTTGGCTAGGATGTCCCGTTATGTCAGACCCTAATCGGAAGGGTATTGAGACTGAACGACCCGTGGTAGCAATGGGGATTCATGGGCCCTCAACACCGGTAACCAATCCGTGAGAGGACAGGAATCACATTGTGGGGACTATTTATCGGTAGGGTTGCATATGGTTAGACTTGGGCTCACGGGCGCTCAAGACCGGTAACCAACCCGTGAGGGGACTTGAGAGCTTCCTGTTTACCATATATGGATGACCTATAGGGTTGATGAGTCCGTAGTCAGGGACTATGATGACTCTAGTGTGAAGGATACCGGAAAGGATCACCAGGGGCAAGGAATGGACGTATCTGGATTTGACTTGATGTAACTGAGTAGGAGACTTGCATTTGGCTAGGCCTTGACTCTGACATGCGCCGGTACTTAGACCAATGGTGATGTGAGAGAGTGGTGACCTATACCCCCAACCATGGAATGTCCCGAGGGATGCCGGACCCACTACCAAAAGGCGTTGTGTGATGAGACCTTCCTAAAGAAGTACGGTGCTATGACTTAAAGCATGTCTGCCAATAGAGACCAGCATACATAGAGTTAGAATCATATTGCATCATGTGTTTCATATCATATAGCATTTTACTTTGCTTTGAAATCCTGCCATTTATGTTGTTATGGATTAACTGCCTTACTGAGTTTCTTTGAAACTCATTCCTTTTGTACAATGTTTTATTAGACTACTATACAGGTTCTGAGTATCATGACTGTTCGTATGAAGAAGCGCAAGGAGAAGAGGCATATCTTCAGGAAGGTGATTGCGGTTACGACAATTACACTGAAGATTCCGCGGGTGGTTATGCTGCGTACGATGCTTAGTCCGACCATAGAGTGGAAGCGCCCTTGCGCCATTTTTGAGATTTATACATATATAGATGTCGTCTATAAGATTGAGAACAATTTAGTTACTTATTGTACCTGCTATTGGGATTAGTTTTCATTCCTTTTCCTTTTCTTTTAGTACTACTTTTCCGCTGGTTGTAGAGTGGGATTCCGCCTCACTTTACTTTATTGATTTGACGTTTTGATTATCTTTTGTACTCTGATTATTTATGATTTACTCTCTCCTTATTTGGATCTTTGGTTTATCTTTTGCACATTGATTATTATTGTTCATGATTTTGTTATTGTCTATGTGGGAGGCTGATTACCTCGGTACTTGGTCTTTGGGGTTGTGGATCACACACTCGGGTATGCCAGGTAGGGTACCGGCTGGGTGGATGTGACAGTTTTACATTTGGATCTGACTCTGTGTTGATTAAGGATGTTCACACTCATGTGATTTTGACTCACGGATGGAATAGCAATGGTTTGTATTTGCTTGAGTTTGAAGGTGATGTTCTGTCTCCTCCTTCTTCATACATTTCTGCTGCTGCTACAAGTTCTACTGCTGATTTTTACATGGCATAGACGTCTTGGTCATCCATCTTCTCAATGCACTGATGCTGTTGTTCGTTTATTCTCCACCTCAGTTCCTGGCTCTCTTCCACTTTGTGAAGCTTGTCAGTGTTCTTAGAGTCAGCGTTTGCCCTTTCGCTCATCCACGTCACTCACTCGACGACCACTAGAACTGCTACACAGTGACATTTGGGGAAAATCTCCTGTTAATTCATTTGATTGTTTTTCCTATTACATTGTATTTGTGGATGATTACACCCGTTATACTTGGTTGTATCCACTGAAAAACAAAAGTGATGTTCGTGCTGTTTTTACAAAATTTAAGGCACTAGTTGAGAATTTTTTTGGTAGCACAATTAGTTCATATCAGTGTGACGGTGGTGGTGAATTTCAGCTTCTTCGCTCTGTTTTTGCCTCTTTTGGTATATCTCAGCGTATTTCCTGTCCATATACACAAGCTCAGAATGGGGTGGCTGAACGAAAGCATCGACATGTTGAATCTGGTCTTGCTTTGCTTCTCCAAGCTAAAATGCCACAAAATTTTGGTCTGCAGCTTTTCAAACAACGGTTTATCTCATAAATCGCTTACCTCTTGATGTTTTTCATGGAGTTTCTCCTTTTGAGTGGTTGTTCGGTGTTGCTCCTGATTATCAAGCATTACGTGTCTTTGGCTGTTTATGCTTTCCTTGGCTTCGGCTCTATGCTGATCATAAGCTTGACGCACGTTCACGGCCTTGCGTATTCATTGGATATTCTCCTGTTCACAAGGGATATAAGTGGTTTGACCCCTCTTCTCAGCGCATATTTTATCTCGTCATGTTGTGTTTGATGAAAGTGTTTTTCCCTTTGTATCTTTAAGTTCTTCTGCATCCTTGCTTGCCCCTGCACAGTGGTTTAATATTTCTCCTGTGGTGATGTTTCCCTGTAATTCTGCTGATGTAACCTTTATCTCACCTATACATAGTGGATCTCTCCCCACCCCGAATCCTTCCCCTACCCTTGATGGGCCCCTTGGGCCATCAATGCCTGCTGATTTGGTTGATGGTAATCTAGGAGATGGGATGTTGCTTCCAATGCACTCTGCACCAAGCACTAGGCCCACATCTGTTATTGGGCTGGTTGAGCCATCTGGGCCTCTATTACCTTTAGTTCCTAGGTCTTCAACACCTTTGGGCTCCCGTCCAATGCAACATCATATGGTAATTCGGGCCAAAACTAATTCTCTTCGGCCTAATCCAAAGTATGCTTTGGTTGCTGCTTGTGATGACACCGTTGTTCCTAGCTGTTATAGTAAAGCTCTCCAAGATTCTCATTGGCGTAGTGCCATGCAGGAGGAATTTAATGCCTTGGTTAAAAATGGGACTTGGGATCTCATTCCGGCGTCTTCAACTCAAAATGTAATTGGCTGTAAATGGGTTTTTAGAGTTAAAAGAAATCCTGATGGGACTATAGAACGCTATAAAGCTCGGCTTGTTGCGAAGGGATTTCATCAGCGTCCCGGCTTTGATTTTGATGCCACTTATAGTCCTGTGGTGAAACATACTACTATTCGTGTCGTACTTTCCTTGGCTGTGTCTGTTGGATGGCCTATTCGACAACTAGATGTTTCTAATGCATTTCTTCATGGGGATCTCATTGAAACTGTGTTCATGACACAACCTCCTGGTTTTATGGATATTTTTGATCCTTCACATGTTTGTCACCTATGCAAGTCCCTATATGGTCTCAAACAAGCGCCACGTGCCTGGTTCGCAAAACTTACTACTTTTATTCTCTCTCATGGTTCTGTGGCGTCTCGTAATGATGCTAGCCTTTTCATCTATCGATCTTCTCATGTGACATTATATTTTCTTATCTATGTTGATGATATTCTTGTCACTGGCAATAGCCTCAAGGCTATCTCATGTCTGATTAAGGCTCTTACAACTGCATTTGCTATTAAAGACTTGGTTGATTTGCATTACTTCTTAGGTATTGAGGCCACTCGCACTTCTGATGGTCTTCTTCTTACTCAAAAGAAATATTTCTCTGATTTACTTCGCCATGTTGGTATGCATGAGGCCAAGCCTATTTCCTCTCCCATGGCATCTGGTTCACCCCTTTCGTTGACTGATTGCACTTTGTTATCTGATGGTACCACATATCGTCACACTATTGGTGCCCTTCAGTACCTAGCCGATACCCACCCTGATATTGGTTATGCGGTGAATAGGGTTACACAATTTATGCATGCACCTACTGATATACATTGGATTGCTGTCAAGCGCATTTTGCGCTATCTCTGTGGCACTCCCTCTCATGGCCTGTATTTTTCTCATTCTGCGGCGTCATTATCTCTTGTTGGTTACTCCGACGCAGATTGGGCTGGGTGCCCTGATGATCATCGGTCTACTACGGGTTATGCTATGTTTCTTGGTAATCATTTGGTGTCTTGGTTATCTCGAAAACAAAGGACTGTTTCGTGGTCTTCTACTGAAGCCGAGTATCATGCCGTTGCCACTACTGCTTCTGAGCTTCTTTGGTTGCGTTCCTTACTTGGTGAATTGGGTGCCTATCTTCCCACGACTCCGGTTATTTGGTGTGATAACATCGGTACTACGTACATGGTCGCCAATCCTGTGTTCCATTCTAGAACGAAGCATATTGACATTGACTTTCATTTTGTGAGAGATTTGGTAGCTTCCTGACAGTTGCTTGTTCGCTATACTCCTACTCTTGATCAGCTTGCTGACACTCTCACAAAGTCTCTCTCATGGGCTCGTTTTCTTACTCTTCGGGACAAGCTCATGATCATGGATTCATCTTGCTTGCGGGGGCGTGTTGGAGAGTCTAGTACATTAGAGTAGTCTTAGTCCACGTGTATTGTATCTAGAAGAAGTCTTAGTTCACGTGTGTTGTTTCTAGTTTCTTCTATTGTCTTTATATATACTTGTAAATCCTATATTCATCATCTATTAAATTCATTTCACACTATCTTCTGTCAACATCCATTGCTCTTAGGGTGCCAAAACAAGTTTCCAGTAATATTCCAAGATGAAATGGTGCGTCAAAGGGACTCAGTGTTCCCTCTTTTCTTTTTTTTCTCTTGGTAAGACAGTGTTCCCTCTTTTCATTCATGAGAAAAAAAAAAAAAAAAAAAAGAAGAAGAAAAAAGAATTCCCCTTCATCTTTTTTCTTCTTCTATGTTTTTTAGGAATAAGAAATAGATATTAATAGTGATCAGAACAAATACATCGGATGTCCATGTCTACATAACTAGTAGAATACTTCTTGCAGTTAAGAGTCCTACCATGTCCATATTTATAGGTAGCTTCTAAAGCAAAATTAGTAAGATAATAAGGAGAGTTGGGGATTCAAAATTACAACAGGTGATGAAGGTTAACTTGTTCTTGAGATCCACTAGTGTTGGAATTATGTGAAGCGGCCAATATGATGTTATTAATTGGATTGTAGCTTCCGATTCCATTCGCCAAGCTGCCCGGCAATGTTTGTTCTTCTTTGTGTAGTGGTGAACTCCTTCCAAGATTACCATTAACATTGCTTCCGAGGTCTTGCCAAAATTTAGTGTACCTGTAAGAATAAACTCAACCTTTCCATCTTCTATCAACCCCACATTCCAACCTGTACTATTTGTGAGTTCGTTATAAGCCCCTACGCATAATAGTAAGAGTGAGTGGTGTGCGGTTAAGTAATGTCGAAATTTACAAAAACATATTTTTTGTAGTGCATGAGGTGGAATGAGGGTATGAATTTTCTTAGGTGTTTTGTTAAGTTCTTCAAGCCATTTATTGATATTAATTAACAACAAGAAGGGGTTGGGTTTTTTTTGGGTGAACGTCACCAAGTTCCTTTCCCTCCAAATAAAATAGCATGTTATGATAAATACAGGAGAAAAAAAAATCCATTGGGTTGTTTGTTCATCAAGACCAAAAGTTAAAGAGAAAGGTGTTGCATAGATGCAAGATTGACTCTTGGGGAAAGAGATCTATTTTGAGTCCTAGCGATCCCGCCGCCCAAATTCTCTTTGTCCATTCACATGATATGAATACATGCCAAAGAGTCTCTACCTTATCTCCACACAGTTCACAAATATTGTGCACCTCTGTCCATTGAGATAAGATAGATCTAACTGGTAACCCTGCATTCATGAGATGCCAAAAGAAATGTTTAAATTTTGGATGGAGTTGTAGTTTCCAGAAAAATTTCCACCAGAATGTGAAAGTGTTTTAAGTTGTGGGGTATTTGTTTTCTATCAGTCTCGCCAACTTGGCAGAGATCTGAGATGTTGGTCAGTTTTGATGAAGTAGCCATTGAAATTGAAGAACTGGACGATCAAGTGGCGTATAGCGCCTTGTGGAGTGGCATCACACACAAGATGCTCCTGGAGGTCCTACTCTCGGACAAACCGAAAACTTATGGAGCCTTGCTACGTAAATGCCAAAAACAAGCAAGCATGTATGAAGCAATAGACGTCTGGGTAAAAGCCAACAAAGAGCGCAAGCCGGATAGTGAGAGAGATGGGCAATCCAATACCCGGGAAAAAGGGACCAAAGGAAAAATGGAGAAGAGACTCGGGTCGGGAAGGATACACCCCCCTCAACACCAAGCCTTCGGAAATCCTCGTGCAATTTCGAGATAAGAAGTCCCTGAAATGGCCCGGGAAGCTACACTCTTGACCTGAAGACCTAGACATGAATAAGCATTGTTGTTTTCATAAGGACTATGGCCACCACATGGACGACTACTGAAGTCTTAAATCTGAAATAGAAAAATTAATACAAGAAGGCAAACTTGGTTAGTTCGTCAAAGGCTTGAGACATGCTCACCTGGCAACAGGAAAAGACCCCAATCAATGACTCCGGGAGAAGCTGTGAAAAAGCATGAAAAAGGGAAGGAACGAGAGGAGTGTAAAATCCAGCTTTTACCTAACCCTGACCCGACCCGGACATTGTTGTTTTTGTAGGTTCGAGACCCGAAGTGGTGGTAGAAGGGACTTATGGGCCCTGCTAGTTGATGACGTGGTGTCGGAACTCCAATATATGGACATTGATGATGCTGCTCCTTCATTGAGCACATCATCAGTGTTAAGTTAGAATCTACGCACTGATGAAGAGTGAGACAGATGAGATATCAAACGGACTCTGTGCATAATACGAAGGTACTCCCTAAAACTAGACCTCTTGATTTAACTGTAGGAGAAAACCCCATGCAATTTGACCTTGTATAGCCCTCCAAGTCCACACCTTAAGTTGCTGAACTTTTCGTAAAAATTCTGCACAAACATGTTTTGGTCGATACTATTGGTCGATACTATCGACCAAATGTATCGACCAACAGGTTTGCTGAACCCAGGTTTAAAGATTCTCTGGAACATTCTTTTCTATTTATTTATTCCTCGAGACTGGAGCCCTATTCTAGCGTTTTCAACACCTGAGAACGTGGGAGAGCCTCTCAAGAACCTCTCCTTGGTAATGGTGAAGCATCTACTCCATTAATCTTTGCCAACCACTCATTTCCACTTTCTTGTTCTACTCTCAAGGTATGACTCTCTCTCCTAATCACTTTCTCACTCATCTTTTCTCTATTTTACTGTTGGGACCATGGCCAAGGTGCTACAACCTTGCAAACACCTTGCCATGAGCCTTCTATACCTCATACATTGATGTTTTCACCGATATGACTATGATTTATTCACCTCGTGATCATTAACTACACATTTCCATGATTTATTGCTCACCAACTTGCTTTATTTACCAAAACTGAGATGAAGCCTATGATTAACCTAATCTACACCTTGCATATGAGTTCAATGTTGCTTCTAAGTGATTCCCTACCTAATCCCCTATGTTTTCTCCTGATTCGCATTAAAATGTAGCCAATGCCATGTTTAACAACTCTTGACCTTGATAAATCAATTTGGGGATTTCTAAATGGACCATTGGATTATGTTAAATTCATGATAATTAGTGTCCCTATGTTGTGCTTAGACTATTCCCCAATTTTCGTATTGATCCGAGTCCCGGAAGACCAAATCTGGGCCAAAACCCAAAAAGCCAGCTTGCTGTCCGAAATCCTTTTGGTCGATGCTTGTTGGTCGATGATATCGACCAAATGTATCGACCAACAGAGTTGCTGTCAGCAACTTTTGCCTAGTTTTGATTTGTTCGATCTCCGATTGTTCTAATTTCTTCTCTAACCTTTCATATATGCTTGTTTAGGGTTTTAAGACTATTTGGGCCATTTGCTTGTGATCTTGGACCATTCTCTTCTCCAATTCAAGGTAAGGATAGTTATCGATATAATTACATAGGACATGAAATTTTGACTTGGTGTTCCTAACCTAGTGAGCATAGTTTCTATTTCATATTCCTATCATATTAGACTTGCTACATATGTCTTTCAACAGTAGCTTTGTGTTTACACTATTTTATTTCAATGTCTTATCATGTTTATCAATTTCAATATATGATGACTTATGTCAATGTCATGAATCGAATGTTTATTATGATGTTGTATTTTGTGAATTGATATGATGAACTTTGGCATGTGATTGCTTAAGTATAATTTGGGATTGAGGAGTACCCTACTGGTGCTTCTGTCCTTGGACATCGGAGGGAATAGTATGGGATGTTCTTCGAAGGTGTCCATCGACGCTTTCCCGAGTTATTGGTTGACATACATAGGACTTGTCTAGATGTATGGCTAGGATGTCCCTATCATATCAGACCCGATTCGGAAGGGCATTGAGACCGAACGACCCGTGGTAGTAGTGTGGATTTATGGGCGCTCAAGACCGGTAACCACTCCGTGAGAGGACATAAATTGCATTGCGGATACCCGGAAGGGGCCATTTATTGGTAGGGTTGCAAATGGCTAGACTTGGGCTCACAGGCACTCAAGACAGGTGAAATGATCCTTAAGGGGGACGTGAGAGCTTCCCATCTACCATTTGTGGATGACCAATAGGGTTGATGAGTCCGGTGAGTAATATCCATGACTCTAGTGTGAAGGATACCGGAAAGGATCCCGAGAGGGGAGGAATGGACGTATTTGGAACTGACATGATATGATTAAGTAGATGACTTGCATTGGGCTAGGCTTTACCTTGACATGCGCCAATACTTGTACCAAATGGTGATGTGAGAGAGTGGTGACCGAAACCCCCAACCATGGATTTGTCCGAGAGGGATGCAGGACCCAATTCCCCCTGGTGATGAGTGACTGAGACTACCTAAAGAAGTATGGTGCTATGACTTAAAGCATGTCTACCATAGATGACCAGCATACTTAGAGTAGAATCATATTGCATTATATGTTTCATATCATCTGCATCATTTTATGATTATCTTGTGACTTATGTGTTGTGGAATAACTTCCTTGCTGAGTTCTTTTGAACTCATTCCTTTTCTGTTGCAATATTTTGCTAGGCTACTCTGCAGGTGATTACTCTGATGGTACGTCCGGTGAGGCGGACCTAGATGCCTCATACTACTATCCGGAGGCTAGCTACAATGAAGACTTCGGTGATGGTACTAAAGCAAATCCTCCGGCGTATTAGGGTTAGCCCTGGAGTAGTACGGGAACAGCCATGTTGGATCTCCATGGTTTTCGCTTTTGAAGAAAATTTAATTATTGTGGAGGAGACTTATATGTAGCTGCCCCCGCCCCCTTTTTGTGACAATTAAACTTGGAAGAATTGTAATAACTTTGACTTATTTTCATAACTTAAGACTTGTACTTAATTTAAATTTTGACCTCACTTCCGCTTATTTGAAGGAGTGGATTCCGTCCATTGCCTTCTTAATTTATCTGATATGATATTTACTTCCGTACTCTGATTATCCTTGGTATCTCATTTCTGAATTCTATGTTTATCAATTGTTAGTTTAATATTGATTGTTCATGATTGTGTTATCGTCGATGTGGTCCCTGAACTATTGATCTTCGGGGCTGTGGATCACATCCCGGGTATGCCAGATAGGGTACCGGCTAGGTGAATGTGACAGAGTGGTATCAGAGTCCCAGGTTCAATAACACCCTAACCACAGAAGCGATGACGGAACATTCCGAGTTACAGATCAAAAGGGTAACTCAACTATTCTTAGAGCTGAATAATAGATAACCGAGATTAGTAACTAAATAAATGAAACTTAACTGATTATGGAATAAGACACAATAATATAGCAAAATAACTTGATCTCATTAATCACATAAGAGAATTTTTACAAGTCTAAAAGAAAGTACATTTGGGAGAACATAAAAGGAAATTCCTAGTGCTATCTATCTAGGTGATCTACTCTGACGATCTGTCTGATCCCTCCTTGATCTGAACTCATCCTCGAGTCGTGTAAACCTCTCACCTAGAGCGTGCATGTATGACTCCATCCTCATCTGTCGAGCCTCGATCCTCTCAAGTATGGAATGAATCGAAGACTGATGAGAAGCCACACCTGGAATCTCATAAGTCTGGTGAGATGGACCTCCATCCTCAGAAAATCGTGGAGCAGGAATCTCCTCATGCCCCGATCATCATCCTGAGCTGGAGCATCACCGTGATCATCATTGTCTCCATGCTCATCTACATCGTCATCCTCGGCATCCCCGTCGATGTCGGCCTCATCATCTGATCTAAGTGCATTACCAAGCCCCATCTTCCTGATCGACCATGCACAGAGGTCCTCACCTATCTCTATATCAAGAATCATCAGTGCGTCCTCTAAATCCACCTGGAAGTACTGGAAGATGCGTGTCAAGACCCGACCAAAAGCTAAGTTCCTGACCCTGGGAAGCTCAACTCGGTCTATCATGATATGCTGCATGATGTGAGCCAAGTCTATCTGCACTCTAGTGTAAATGCAGTAGATGACTAATGCCTCCATGATCATCACCCTACTGTGATGCCCTGCCTTCGGAATAATGTTTCGCCCGACGAAGCGAGCGATGACTCGAGTAGATGGCAGCATAGAAGTACCGCTCCTGGGCATGTAGCAGTTCTCATCATCCCACTGAGTCATGCATATCTCATGTGTCTCGTGTGGAAGAAGAGCCTCCATGATGTCAGTGCGAGGAGGAATCCACCAACGAAAATCCGGTACGGACGGCACCCCCAAGATCGTAGCCAACTCACTGGTGGTGAATGTGATCTCGATGCCTCTGACCACGGAGCTGATGACAATCCGAGAACCATCTCGTGGGTCATCCTCGAATCGGTAGGTCAGGTTACTATAGAAGTACCTGACAAGCTCTGGGTAGACTGGATATGGCGTGGTGTACAAAGGTAGCCATCCCATCGCCTCTAACCTCTCCCAAATGCGAAATGTCTCTAGCTCATCTAAGACTACCAATCGTCCGTACTCGATTGGTATGTCGTAGAAGTAGCGCTCAAACAGGAACTCTGCCTGAGGTGAGATAAAGAGCTCCTCCTCGATAACCTCCTGTCGTGGAGCGTGCCCTAGACCTCTGTCAGCCCTCCGTCCTCCTCTGGGCATGATGAATCTGTGGAGACAAGAAGGAAAATTTCATTTTGATTAGTCCCCGTGTACATTTGTTAGATGAAGGGCATTTTCGTAAATTTTTGAAAAATTAAAATTTTTGCTAAAATGCGATTCGAACGTACTAGCATGTGCATAAGACTTGGATAAACATGCTGGGATGTTTCATTTGGTGAAAATCTAACATTTTGACCTTGTGAAAGTGAAAATTCAGCAAGATGTGAGAAGGAAAATTCCCCTTTGGGCTATGTTTGTGATTTTTCAAAAATTGGAATTTCGGCAAACCGAGTGTGGGAACACCTTCCCCATGGTAAATTAGTCATGTGGGACTTGGTTTCATGTCAAAATTCAAATTTGTTTAAAAATGAGGCAAGTGTTTGCAAAGTTGGAAAATTTTGAAATGAATAGTGATTTTGGAACCTAAGCATGTGAAATCTTGTGTTTTATGCTTGGTTTTGTTTGTAGGCTAGTGGGAGCATGTTTCTAAACGTCCCTAGACATGATTCTAACCATTAGCAACAAACATTTTGCAGTTTTGAAGGAAAACCATGTTATGGTAAATGAAAATGCAAGAAAAGAGAAGAAGAGAATGAGACTTACTTGTGTTGATGATCAATGCAAGCTTGCAAGAGTGTTGGAAGCCTCAAATCACCCCTAAAATCCTTAGAGACCTTAAGAAGAACTTTTCCCCAGAGCCAATTATGAAATGGAAATGTTTTGAAATGAAATGAGTGGGCCATATATTCTGTTTTCGCGCAGAATATGAATTGGTCAATACTATTGGTCGATGCCATCGACCAAATGTATCGACCAATAAGGGAAAATTTATGCTTTTGGGCTTTTTGTGGAAATCTGATTTGTGATTTGTTCATTTTCACTAATGTTGGACTATAATCTTGCTATGTTGATGATTTTAAGCATGATTTGGGCATTCTAATCTTTTGATCAAGTGATTTTGACAAGTTTGATTTTCGATGTTGTAATCTCCGATTTTGCAGAATGGTGCTTCTAAGAAATCGTCTGATTGGTTTTGATAATTTCGGAGTCGATGATGTGCCCGCTGGGGTCCCGGACCAGCAAAGACAAGGGGAGAACCCCACCCCTAATGGAATTCCCGATGCTCCTAAAATCGGAAGCTTCAGAGACATTGTTAGCGTTATGACCAACATGATGCAGCAATAGGCAGCACAGTTCAATCAAATGATGACCAGATTTATGGCTTTGCGAGAAGAGAACCGAGCAAGTGGTTCAAGAAACCCCGGCCATGTAGCTCCGTATGTGGAGAGGTCCACCGAGATCCCGCATACCAAGCTGATGGAAAGTTTTCTTAAGCTTCAAGTACCATCTTTTACCGGAATGACCAAGGACACCCTCTTTCCTAATAGATGGTTGAGAGAACTGGAGAAGGCATTCAGACACCTGCAGTGTTCAGATAATCAGAAAGTGTTGTTTGCATAACAGAAGCTTCAACATGAAGCTGATGTATGGTGGACCTCCACCAGGCCTATTCTCGAGAACCTTCATGCTGGTGTGGTTTGTTGGGAGTTGTTTAAGGAAGCTTTTTGTAGAAACTATTTCCCTGAGTTAGTGAAAGATGCCAAGGAGGCAAAATTTATGGCATTGGTGCAAGGTACCCTTTCTGTGCTAGAATACCAGCAGAAGTTTGAAGAACTCTTTTTCTTCGCTCCTGATTCCTTGAGCTCCGATGTTGCCAAAGCGAGAAATTCTTCAAAGGGCTGTGACCTTCGATCAAAGTTCACCTCACTGCCTTGCCTCTTGGGGACTATGCTCAGGCCGTTGAGAATGCGAAGAAAATTGAGGAAACTGAGAAGGAGAATACGCGAGCACAGAGACCTTGGCAATCCAGGCCTTCTGGATTTGTTGATCGTATTGACCGTCGCTTTGCGAGGCCTGCACCATACCCCACTCCCACCTATCAGCCCCGGAGTGTTGGGCCGAGTCCTAGTGCTGTTCATGTAGGCCAGTATGGCCAGACTAGTGGGACTCGACCTGCGGGAATTGTTCAGCCTCCTCAACCTGGAATGGTGCATCCCAGGCCTGTATCTCAGAGACCTCCAATGGCAGCTACCTCTGTTGGACCGAAGGATAATGTTTGTTTCTTTTGCAAACAGCCTGGCCATTTTGCCCGCCTCTGCCCCAAGAAGTCTGTTCAGCCCGGTGCTCCTGTTCAGAAGAGTGTCCCTGCTCCTCCTGCCGGCAGAGTCTTCAGTTTATCCGGTGTTGACCAAGAAGTTTGTCACGATGTTGTCATAGGTACATTGTTAGTCGCTTCTTTACCAGCATTTGTATTGTTTGATACGGGTGCGTCTCATTCATTCATTTCATCTACTTTTGCTGTGAAGACTAACCTAACACCCAGATGTTTGTCTAGTTATTTGTCAATTTGTACCCCTGTGGGTCTGCTGTTAAACTAGATAAAGTGTTAGAGGAATGTCTTGTTTGTGTTTGTGGTTTGAACTTGAAGGCAAATTTGGTGTTGTTCGATATGAGAGATTTCGACGTGATCTTGGGAATTGATTGGTTGACATCCTACAACGCTGTGATCTTGTGCTCTTCAAAGAAGATCCAATTTCGATTGGAGGGGAATTCAGTTTTGGAATTCCAAGGGAAGAAGGGAAGAGTGAGCAAGAAGACTTTGACCGCTTTAATGCAAGTCCACTCCCTGGTGGAAGATGCTTCATCTGGAAGCAAGGTCAAGGAAAAGAAGAGACTTGAAGATGTCAGTTGTCACGTCCTCCCAGCCGGTACCCTATCTGGCATACCCGAGAGTGTGATCCACAGCCCGAAGATCAGGTATCGAGTGATCAACCTCCCACATAAACAATAACATAATCATGAACAATCATAATAAAAGTGCGGAAGATAAACCATAGATCCAATAAGGAAAGAATGAATCATAAATAAATCAGAAAGATAGTTATAATCAGAGTATCAAACAGATAAGTAAAGTGAGGCAAAAATCCCACTCTACAACCAGCGGAAAAGTAGCTCTAAAAAGAATAAACTAGACAAAATCTAATCCCAGTAGCAAGTACATTGTGTAACTAAATTGTTCTCCACTTTATAGACAACATCCTTATAAGTGTAAATCTCATAAATGGCACAAGGACGCTTCCACTCAATGGTCGGACTAAGCATCATACGGAGCATAACCACTCGCGGGATCTTCAGTGTAATTGTGGTAACCGCAATCACCTTCCTGGAGATATGTCTCCTCGCCTTGCGCTTCTTCATAGGGACCGTCATAGTATTCGGTACCTGCGGGATAGTCTAACAAACATTGTACAATAAAGGAATGAGTTTCAAAGAAACTCGGTAAAGCGATTTAAATCCATAATAACATAAATGGCAGGATTACAGAACAAACATAAATGCAATATGATATGAGACAAGCAATGAATGAATGAATCTAACTCTATGTATGCTGGTCTCTATTGGCAGACATGCTTTAAGTCATAGCACCGTACTTCTTTAGGAAAGTCCACTCACATCCTCAACCATTTAAGATATCTTGGATTCTCTCACGGATCATTTCACCGGTCTTGAGCAGCCGATTGGTAATGGGTCCTTCATCCCTCGGGACAAACCATGGCGGGGGTTAAGTCAACACACTCTCTCACAACCATTTGGTATAAGTCTTGGCGCATGTCGGGGTAAAACCTAGCCAAATGCAAGTCTTCTACTTAGTTACATCAAGTCGAGATCCAGATACGTCCATTCCTCGCCCACGGCGATCCTTTCCGGTATCCTTCACACTAGAGTCCTCATAGTCCCTGACTACGGACTCATCAACCCTATTGGTTATCCACATATGGTAAACGGGAAGCTCTCACGTCCTCTCATGGGTTGGTTACCGGTCTTGAGCGCCCGTGAGCCCAAGTCTAACCATATGCAACCCTACCAATAAATGGCCCCCACAATGTGATTCCTGTCCTCTCACGGGTTGGTTACCGGTCTTGAGCGCCCATGAATCCCCATTGCTACCACGGGTCGTTCGGTCTCAATACCCCTCCGATTAGGGTCGACATAACAGGACATCCTAGCCAAACACTACTAGACAATCCTAGATATGTCATCCAACAGTTTAGGAAGGTGTCCAGGAGGGCATCTCCGGAAACATCCCATAATATTCCCGTAGTAGTCCAAGGACAGAAGTGTCAAAAGGACACCTCTCCTTTCCAAACCATACTTAAGCATACACATGCATCAATTCATATCATCATATATATGGTAACTTCATATATGGAAAGAAATCAATAAGTACAATCAACTTGTATATAATTGGTA
This sequence comes from Hakea prostrata, assembly GCF_041222555.1. Lineage (NCBI taxonomy): Eukaryota > Viridiplantae > Streptophyta > Magnoliopsida > Proteales > Proteaceae > Hakea > Hakea prostrata. Next base: position 41,718,026 of record NC_142608.1, read on the forward strand.
AATAAATCATTCATGAATCAATTAATCATAAACAAGTAATGCTACTATAATCAAAGTTATACAACAGTAGTATATCATTGTAAGAATCTAATTTAGGAAACATGTCAATGATATTCAAATATAGAAACTAGATTCATGCTATGTAATTAAGGAAATAACCATCCTTACCTTTTATAACTTGCAAAGGGATCCTAAGAAATCAAGTAAGATCTTGGCAAACTTGAGAAGAAGGTCCTAAACAAGTATATACAACATATTAGGAAAGATCCCTAACAGAAAAGATACCAAAACATCCAACACGGACCAATTCACGGGTTGCTTGTACTCATTGGTCGAGTGGATTGGTCGATTGGTCCATCGACCAATCGATCGACCAATGCGACGATAGCCTAAAAAAAACAGAGTTTTAAGATATGAAATCCGAATTTGGTGGTTCAAAAGGGTACTAATCAAGGGGTAAACTACATCAGTAGTATTCTAACATATAGGGGACCTCAAAACACCAATCAAATCAAGACATCAAGATCCAAATTAGGAAACCAAAAAGTTACCATAATTAGATCAACCATGGATCTTGATGAATTCGAAATAGAAATCAAAAACAAGAACAAAAGGAGGATGGATCATTGCTTCAGGTAAAGGTATCATGAAAACATACTTAGGTCTTCAAGGAAAAAGGCTTAGAAGCATAAATCTAAATAAGGAAATAAAACCTACCATATATGTAACTACCATGCTTCATGAAGAACACATAGTATGGTAGAAGAGAACAACTAGAGATTGATAGATCATGGATCATGGAAAGAAAACACAGTAATTAACTACTAACATGATCAATATAGAAGATCCAAAGAGATCAGAATTCAAATCAGAAGTTTAACAGGATTAGATCATGGTTTGATCATGATTCCTTCAAAAGCTTGCAATGATCATGGTTAAGATCATTGTTCTAGCCTCAAATCCTTAGGATGATCATGAGAACATGTTCAGAGATGTTTGCAACAAAGAATGCAGCATCTCTTCTACTGTCTCAACTCAAAAAGGAAAGAAAAACAAAGATGGAGGAGAAGAAGAGAGAGTAGACATACCTTTTGATGCAAAAGGAAGAGTTTCGACGAAGATCCGTCCGGAAAACACCAAGGATGCAAGGGAGATGACTTGCAGAGGTCTTTGGTTCGTTCCAAAGAGTTTGGAGGCAGCAAATACGAAGTGGACTCGAGATTGGACTTAAATAGAGCAAGAAAAACCTAATTGCCAAAGACAGCACTCATTGGTCGAGTGGATTGGTCGATTGGCCCAGTCGACCAATCAGTCGATCAATGCTGACAGCAAGTCCAAAACAGGGAATTGAAGGCCCAGATCAAATCCAATCCTCAAGGGGTTTTGCACACAAGTCAAGTGACTTACCTAATAGGTAGAAATGCCTTCAAACCAAGATAGAGAGCACTCCAAGTCCATCAACTAATCCGATCTTCATCAAGATTCAGTTTCCATAAATAGAACTTCATCATCAACTTTCATGGATTCAAAGCCAGACACCAAGTCCTCCACTGGGATGGCCCAAAGCTGACTTCTTACTTTACTCCGGGTCATCGGACCTACAAATAACAAGGTTTCCGGGTCAAGGTTAGGGCTGGGTTTTACATTCTCCCCCCCTTAAAGAAATTTCGTCCTCGAAATTGAAAGCGTACCTGTGCTTCCAAAGAGGTAAGGAAACTTCTCCTTCATGTCTTCTTCCTTCTCCCAAGAAGCTTCTTCAGGGGTATGGTTCTTCCACCGAATCTTCACCAAAGGGATGGTGCGATTCCGCAGCTGCTTGTTCTTCCTATCCAAGATTTCAGCCGGTTCTTCATCGTAGGTCAAATCAGCACTAAGTCCTTTAGGTGCTTGCTGCAAGATGTGTTCCGGATTCTCTATGTATTTTCGGAGCATCGAAATTGTAAAACCCAGCCCTAACCTTGACCCGGAAACCTTGTTATTTGTAGGTCCGATGACCCGAAGTAAAGTAAGAAGTCAGCTTTGGGCCATCCCAGTGGAGGACTTGGTGTCTGGCTTTGAATCCATGAAAGTTGATGATGAGGTTCTATTTTTGGAAACTGAATCCTGATGAAGATCTGATTAGTTGATGGACTTGGAGTGCTCTCTATCTTGGTTTGAAGGCATTTCTACCTATTAGGTAAGTCACTTGACTTGTGTGCAAAACCCCTTTAGGATTGGATTTGATCTGGACCTTCAATTCCCTGTTTTGGTCTTGCTGTCAGCATTGGTCGACTGATTGGTCGACTGGGCCAGTCGACCAATCCACTCGACCAATGAGTGCTGTCTTTGGCAATTAGGTTGTTCTTGCTCTATTTAAGTCCAATCTCGAGTCCACTTCGTATTTGCTGCCTCCAAACTCTCTGGAACGAACCAAAGACCTCTGCAAGTCATCTCTCTTGCATCCTTGGTGTTTTCTTGACGGATCTTCGTCGAAACTCTTCTTTTTGCATCAAAAGGTATGTCTACTCTCTCTTCTTCTCCTCCATCTTTGTTTTTCTTTCCTTTTTGAGTTGAGACAGTAGAAGAGATGCTGCATTCTCTGTTGCAAACATCTCTGAACATGTTCTCATGATCATCCTAAGGATTTGAGGCTAGAACAACGATCTTAACCATGATCATTGCAAGCTTTTGAAGGAATCATGATCAAACCATGATCTAATCTTTGTTAAACTTCTAATCTGAATTCTGATCTCTTTGGATCTTCTATGTTGATCATGTTAGTAGTTAATTACTGTGTTTTCCTTCCATGATCCATAATCTATAGATCTCTAGTGTTCTCTTCTACCTTACTATGTGTTCTTCATGATGCATGGTAGTTACATATATGGTAGGTTTTATTTCCTTATTTAGATTTATGCTTCTAAGCCTTGTTCCTTGAAGATCTAAGTATGTTTTCATGATACCTTCACCTGAAGCAATGATCCATCCTCCTATTGTTCTTGTCTTTGTTTTCTATTTCAAATTCATCAAGATCCATGGTTGATTTAATTATGGTAACTTTTTGTTTCCTAATTTGGATCTTGATATCTTGATTTGATTGGTGTTTTGAGGTCCCCTATATGTTAGAATACTAGTGATGTAGTCTACCCCTTGATTAGTACCCTTTTGAACCACCAAATTCGGATTTCATATCTTAAAACTCCGATTTTATAGGCTCTTTATCTGCATTGGTCGACTGATTGGTCGACTGGACCAGTCGACCAATCCACTCGACCAATGAGTACAGCAACTCCAGAATTGGTCTATGTTGGATGTTTTGGTATCTTTTCTGTTAGGGATCTTTCCTAATATGTTGTATATACATGTTTAGGACCTTCTTCTCAAGTTTGCCGAGATCTTACTTGATTTCTTAGGATTCCTTTGCGAGTTATAAAAGGTAAGGATGGTTATTTCCTTAATTACATAGATAGCATGAATCTAGTTTCTATATTTGAATATCATAGATATGATTCCTAAATTAGATTCTTACAATGATATACTACTTTGTTGCATAACTTTGATTACGGTAGCATTACTTATTCATATTAAATTGATTCATGTATGATTTACTTACCAATGTTATAAAAGTGATTGTAATTATTGATTTCTTTCCATATATGAAGTTACCATATATGTGATGATATGAATTGATGCATGTGTATGCTTAAGTATGGTTTGGAAAGGAGAGGTGTCCTTTTGACACTTCTGTTCTTGGACTACTACGGGAATATTATGGGATGTTTCCGGAGATGCCCTCTGGACACCTTCCTAAACTGTTGGATGACATATCTAGGATTGTCTAGTAGTGTTTGGCTAGGATGTCCTGTTATGTCAGACCCTAATTGGAGGGGTATTGAGACCGAACGACCCGTGGTAGCAATGGGGATTCATGGGCGCTCAAGACCGGTAACCAACCCGTGAGAGGACAGGAATCACATTGTGGGGGCCATTTATTGGTAGGGTTGCATATGGTTAGACTTGGGCTCACGGGCGCTTAAGACCGGTAACCAACCCGCGAGAGGACGTGAGAGCTTCCCGTTTACCATATGTGGATGATCAATAGGGTTGATGAGTCCGTAGTCAGGGACTATGAGGACTCTAGTGTGAAGGATACCGGAAAGGATCGTCAGGGACGAGGAATGGAAGTATCTGGATCTGACTTGATGTAACTAAGTAGAAGACTTGCATTTGGCTAGGTTTTACCCGACATGCGCCGATACTTATACCAAATGGTTGTGAGAGAGTGTGTTGACTTAACCCCCTGCCATGGTTTGTCCTGAGGGATGAAGGACCCATTACCAATCGGCTGCTCAAGACCGGTGAAATGATCCGTGAGAGAATCCAAGATATCTTAAATGGTTGAGGATGTGAGTGGACCTTCCTAAAGAAGTACGGTGCTATGACTTAAAGCATGTTTGCCAATAGAGACCAGCATACATAGAGTTAGATTCATTCATTCATTGCTTGTCTCATATCATATTGCATTTATGTTTGTTCCGGAATCCTGCCATTTATGTTATTATGGATTTTTAAGCGCCTTCTTGAGTTTCTTTGAAACTCATTCCTTTATTGTACAATGTTGTTAGACTATCCTGCAGTACCGGGTACTATGACGGTCCCTATGAAGAAGCGCAAGGCGAAGAGGCATATCTCCGGGAAGGTGATTGCGGTTACCACAATTACTCCGAAGATCCCGCGAGTGGTTATGCTCCGTACGATGCTTAGTCCGACCATTGAGTGGAAGCGTCCTTGTGCCATTTATGAGATTTACACTTACAAGGATGTTGTCTATGAAGTGGAGAACAATTTGGTTACCCAATGTACTAGCTACTGGGATTAGATTTTATTTAGTTTATTCTCTTTAGAGCTTTTTTTTTTTTTTTTTTTTTTTTTTGTTTTTTCCCCCTTTTCTTTTTCTTTTTTTTCCCCCTTTTTTTTTTTTTTTCCGATTCATTTATGATTCATTCTTTCTTTATTGGATCTATGATTTATCTTCCGCACTTTTATTATGATTGTTCATGATTATGTTATTGTTTATGTGGGAGGTTGATCACTCGATACCTGATCTTCGGGCTGTGGATCACACTCTCGGGTATGCCAGATAGGGTACCTGCTGGGAGGGCGTGACAGAAATATGAAACACATTGTGAACACCAGCAAGAGGCGGAGGTAATGCTAATCGATACGCAACAGGTCCAACCTTTTCCAAAATCTCGAAAGGTCCAATGTAACGAGGGCTAAGCTTTCCCTTAACATTGAATCTCATCACACCCTTCATTGGTGAAACCTTCAGAAATACTTTCTCTCCAACTTGAAATTCCAAATCCGTCCTTCTCTTATCAGCATAAGATTTCTGTCTTGACTGGGCAGACTTAATCCTTTCTCTTATCATATCTACCATAGCACTCGTAGCTTCAATCATTTCAGGACCTAAGACTTTTCTTTCACCTGTCTCAGTCCAGTACAAAGGTGTCCTACAAGTACTGCCATACAAAGCCTTGAATGGAGCCATGCCTATTGTTGCTTGATAACTGTTGTTATAGGCAAACTCAACCAAAGCTAGGTGTTCATCCCAATTACCACCCATATCCACCACACAAGATCCGAGCATGTCTTCCAATGTCTGAATTGTCCGCTCGGATTGTCCATCGACTTGTGGATGATGAGCTGTACTCAAGTTCAATTGGGTTCCCAAGGCCTTCTGCAAACTATTCCAAAACCTTGAGGTGAACCTAGGATCACGATCCGAAACAATACTCAATGGCACACCATGCGGACGAACCACATTATCCACATAAAGCCTTGTTAGCTTATCCGAGTATGACCGATCTTCATAGGAATGAAGTGGGCTGATTTGGTCAACCTATCAACAATCACCCACACAGTGTCATTGCCTTTACTTGTCCGAGGCAAGCTAGTCACAAAGTCCATGGAGATATCCTCCCACTTCCAACTAGGAATAGGAAGAGGCTGAAGTAATCCAGATGGAGGTTGTCGAACGGCTTTCACACGTTGGCAAGTCTCACACTTGGCAACAAAATCATCAACATCAGCCTTCAGACCAATCCACCAAAAATGTTCCTTCAAGTCCTTGTACATCTTGGTGCTTCCCGGGTGTATAGTAAAGACTGACTGGTGTGCTTCCTTCAATATTTCTTTCTTAACTTCTTCGTTTGCAGGCACGCACAGTCTTCCTCTAAACAACAAAGCACCATCCATGGATATACCAAAGTCGGGGTCCGACTCAGGATTCGAAGAAATCTTCTCAACTTTGTTCAAAAACTCTTGATCCGAACTCTGCAGAGCAACAATCTTATCTCTAAGACCAGATCTTGCCGTCATGGTAGAAAGAATAAAATCAGAATTCTCAGGGACGATTTCCAAATCAAAACTCTCAATAGAAGACCACAATGGTAAACTCAAAGCATTCAAATCCAAAGTCTTCTTCTGGTTCTTCCTACTAAGAGCATCAGCAACAACGTTTGCTTTCCCGGGGTGATCTTGAATATCACAATCATAATCGGAGACTAGTTCCAACCATCTCCTTTGTCTCATGTTCAACTCCTTTTGGGTAAAGAAGTATTTCAAACTCTTATGATCCGTGAAAATGGCAATCTTCTCACCGTAAAGGTAATGTCTCCAAATCTTCAAAGCAAAGACAACGGCGGCAAGTTCTAGATCGTGAGTGGGGTAATTCCGCTCATAATCCTTCAATTGCCGAGAAGCATAGGCTACGACCTTGCCATGTTGCATCAGTACACAACCCAAACCAATCTTTGACGCATCGGTAAAAACTATCATACCACCGGAACTATCAGGTATAGTCAAAACCGGGGCACTTGTCAATCTATCTTTCAACTCTTGGAAATTCTTCTCACAAGCGTCAGACCAAACAAACTTTTCTTCTTTCCTGGTCAACTTAGTCATAGGAGCAGCCAACCGAGAAAAGTTCTCAATAAACCTTCGGTAGTAACCCGCCAATCCAAGAAAACTTCTTATTTCCGTTACTGACTTCGGTCTTTCCCAATCCGCCACAGCTTGGACCTTTTCAGGATCGACACGAATACCTTCGGCTGAAACTACATGACCAAGGAATACCACTCTCTTAAGCCAGAAATCACACTTGCTAAACTTAGCGAACAACTTCTTTTCTCGCAACCTTTGCAAAGTGAAACTTAGATGACTCGCATGCTCTTCTTCACTCTTCGAATAGATCAAGATGTCATCAATGAAAACAATCACAAACTTATCAAGCACATCGTGAAATACTCGGTTCATGAGGTCCATGAAAACCGCAGGAGCATTGGTCAATCCGAAGGGCATGACTCTAAACTCGTAGTGACCATACCGCGTTCGGAAAGCTGTCTTGAAGATATCACTAGACTTCACTTTCAATTGGTGATATCCGGACCTTAAGTCAATCTTTGAGAACACAACTGCACCCTTCAATTGATCGAAGAGATCATCAATTCTGGGCAGCGGATATCTATTCTTGATAGTCAACTTATTCAACTCACGGTAGTCGATGCACAAGCGCATACTACCATCTTTCTTCTTGACAAACAAGACCGGAGCTCCCCAAGGTGACACACTAGGCTGTACGAAACCTCTATCAATGAGCTCATTCAACTGATTTTGCAACTCTTTCAACTCAGTAGGAGCCATCCTATACGGAGCTTTAGATACCAGAGCGGCACCAGGGACGAGATCTATAAAAAACTCGACATCCCTGCATCCGGAGGCACTCCGATAGATCATCGGGGAAGACATCAACAAAGTCGCAGACAACTCGACTTCATCGACTCTTTTCTCCACTATACCCTTGCCTTCGGATGAAGCATCATCCACTAGGGCATAGACTTGCATCGGTCACGACAAGACCTTCTTACAAACCCTTCTCTTTTCACCCTGAAATTCAAAGACCGGACTTCCACAAATATGGAACTGAATCTTCTTTGAGGAGAACACAGCTTTGTGGGCTGTCAACCAATCAATTCCCAAAATAACACCGAAGTCCTTCATGTCAAGAATTACAAAATTGGCTTCTAAGTTCTTCTCACCGATCAACACAGGACATTTAGATAACCCCTTATCTAGTTTCACAACAGACCACAGTAGGTGTACTAATCAATAAACAACTAGACAACTTCTCGGGGATTAGGTTAGTCTTCTTGATGAATGCGAGATGACATGAATGAATGAGATGCACCCGTATCAAATAAGACAAATGCGAAATAGAAGCAACTAACAATGTACACCTTAATCACTTCATGGCTTGGATCTGCTCAGCACTGGTAATCTGAAAACTCTACCGGAGGGAGGAGCAGGAACACTCTTCACCACCGGGGGCACGCTGCTTTGGGCGGGCCGCCCGGACAGGCACGAGCAAAATGACCAGCTTGCTTGCGGTAGAAGCAAACGGGATTGCTTGGATCCAACGGGGGTGGCTGCAACAGAGGGCTTCGAACAATAGGCCTTGCACTTGCACTTGCTGGTGGTCGGTTTCCGCCATCTTGTCCTAAACTGGCCGGGCTGCTGAAAACCCGTGTTCGACCTACACTCTTAGCCCGAAAGGTAGGAGTGGGGTAGGGTGTAGGTCTCACAAAACGACGGTCATTATGATCCACCAAACCAGAATTCCTTGACTGCCAGGGCTTTTGCACACGAGCACTTTCCTTCTCGGTTTCTTCCAACTTCTTCGAGTTCTGCACCACTTGAGCATAGCTCACTATAGGCTGGACTGTGAGGTAAGCTTTAATGGCAAGGCGCAGTCCTTTGAAGAACTTCTTTGCTTTGGCGAGGTCATCCTTCAGAGAAACTGGAGCAAAGAAATGAAGCTCCTCGAACTTCTGTTGGTACTCCAACACAGACAGAGATCCTTGAGTAAGAACCATGAACTCAGCTTCCTTCGCATCTTTTACCGCCTCGGGAAAGTAGTTCATACAAAAAGCCTCCTTAAACAGCTCCCACGTTACAACTCCTGCATGCAAACCTTCCAAAACAGGCCGAGTGGAGATCCACCATGCATCAGCTTCTTGTTGTAACTTCTGTTCAGCAAACAGAATCTTCGAGCTTCCGAGCATTGCGGATGTCGGAAAGCCTTCTCCAACTCACGAAGCCACTTGTTAGGAAACAAGGGGTCCTTGGTAACTCCGGTGAAAGTGGGTACTTGCATCTTCGAAAAACTCTCCATCGGGCGAGTATGAGGAGTTCCAGCTAAACCTCCCGCATTCAGGACTGCGGCATGAGGATTCACATTAGCACCAGCTCGAGTCTCATTATGCAGAGTCATGAAACCCACCAACATCTGGTTGAATTGAGCTGCTTGCTGCTGCATCATATTGCCCATAATATTGGCAATATCTCGGAAACTTCCAACATTCGGGGCACCAGGTATCTCATGAGTACCCTGATCAACATTAGGTATCTCACCACCTCCATGAGGTATTTCACCACTTCCATGAGGTATTTCACCACCTCCTTGACCATTGGATTCACCACGCCCACTTCTCAGAGTAACCATTCTGCAAAACCGAGAACATCAAAATACCGAATTTCGAAGTTTCAACATAAACCACAAATCCAAATGATTTGAAAACTTAAATCATGCTCAAATATATCCATATAGTCATCAAACAATAATCCATAAGGCAAAAATCACATTTTCCAAAAATTCAACAGCAAATGAGGTCTTTGTGACCATTGGTCGAGTGATTGGTCGACTGACCCAGTCGACCAATGAGTCAACCAATGCAGACAGAATGCGAAAATTCGCATTATAAGCCTCATTTTCACATTCCAACCTCATTCTAACTTCTTCCAAAGGTGAGAGAGCTCTAGGGAAAGTCTCCAAAGGTTCTCATAAGTGTTCTTGAGGTGATTTGGTGCTTCAACAACAACACCACAACACACAATCTTCACAAACAAGGTAAATCTCTTATTCTTTCTTCCATTTTCATCTTCTCATGCTTGCATTTCAATAAGACCATGCTTTACTTGTATCCAATGCTAGAAATCATGCTTAGGAATGCTTAGAAACATATTCCCTAGGTTTTAAACACGATGCCATGCATAGACAACAAGTTTTAACATATTGGTGTTCATCTCGCAATGTTTTTATACCGAAATCGATATCTTTAGAAAAATCTTGTTTTCTCTCAAACCGCTTGAAATTTTCGCACGAGATCAAATGCTACATGCTCAAGATGACATTGTAGATAGGTCCATACAATTTGATTAAACCAATTTCAACTTTTCAAAAATCCAATTTTGACCTAAATTGCAAAATCCCCAAATTTCCTTCTTGCTGAATTTTTCGCTTTAATCCAAGTTTTCGATCGATTTTCATCAAACAAACTTCATAGACATGAAATTCCAAGTATTGCGCACATGCTAGTATGTTCAAATCAAATTTCCCCCAAATTTGAAATTTTCCGAAAAATTACGAAAATACCCTTTTGGCTCAAATCTTAAGGTAGCACTAACTGGAATTGTCTCTTGTCTCTTTCACAGATTCCCACTATGCAGAGGGGAGGGCGAGGACGGGGTAGAGGTCGTGGTCGCATTGTAGGTGCTCTTAGGGGCAGAGGTCGGGTTCCTTCGAGCCTAGACGGGAGGTTAGGAGACCGGACATGTTTGACACACCTCGGGCCGAGTTCCTGTACGAGGCCTACTTCATTCTTGCAATATCGAGATGGGACGTCTACTTCACTTACGCCAGCTCGAGCCTTTAGGATTCGGCGAGATTCGACACATTGCAGTGGACTCATCTCTTCACCGAGGATCTGCCGGTATACCCGGAACTAGTGAGGTTGTTCTTCAGCAACCTTACCTACACAGAGGAGGCTCGAGGCCAAGGACATCCGCTTAGACTTGTCCTCAGGAGCAGGGTCTTCCGGACTCGGATTCGCTTCTCTATCCGGACACTGGCTGAGATCTTGCGGGTTCCTTACTATCCACAACGGTGTGTGTGGATACCTGCGAGGAGCAGATCTGGACAGCCATCCGATGTCGTACGAGCTACGTGAGATATGCTCTACACTATGGGATAGCCGTCGATGCTTCACTCCGTGGACCAGCGGACGGATGACGGATTCTCGCACGGATTATCGGTCGCATAGTCGGCCGAAACATTATGCCGAAAGCCGGACATCACCATCGGGTCACGGTGATGGAGGCCTTAGTCATCTACCGCATCTACATGGGCTTCGAGATCGATCTCTCCTACATCATTCAGCGGGTCATCTTGGACTTAGTTCTGCGGCCTAGCATGCGGAACCTTTGCTATGGGAGGCTACCGACTTTGATCTTCGGGCATTTCGGGGTGAGTTTCGAGGATACACCGGTGGACACCGGTCCACGGGGATACTCTATTGGGACTCGGACCATTCGTCAAATGAGACTACGAGCGATCGAGAGAGATCTCCTGGTCCGGAGGTTGAGGATGATGATGAATCGGAGGATGAGGATCGGGGGTCGGAGGATGGAGGAGAGGATATCGGTCCGATAGTGATGATCAGGCCGGAGATGATACGGATATGCACGAGGCTGAGCCGGTGCACCACGAGTTTCCTTCATCACACTTCGAGGCGGTGGCCCTTCACATGCGGTTCGGAGACTTCGGATCTTGGAGCACGGATGAGATCGATGACTTCCATGCTAGAGAGGATGGAGGTCGGACGAGAGCAGATGTACGAGAGGATGGAGTCACGACGGGATAGGATAGAGCATCGGGTGACTCGGCTAGCGGAGGAGTTCGAGCATACGAGAGATCGAGAGAAGATCACCTAGATAGACTGTACCTTAGGATTTCCATTTATGCATTTCGGATGTAATCGTTGTAAAAACTTTTGAAATTAATGAAGTTCATTTTGTTCCCCTTTAATTATTGTATGTTATGCACCTTTCTTTTCCTTGCATTAGTGACATTTGTTCAAGTATAATTATGGTATGTTATTCGGAAATGTTTTGTTATGCCTCAAAGGTCAAGTTTCTAATTCAGTGTTCTATTATTCACTTCTAAGCGTAGAAGAGTCATTTTAGATCAATGACTCAGGAATGTTCAGTTATTGTCTTTTGTGGTTAGGATCTCCTCGAACCTTGGGCTCCGATACCAATCATCCCGTCCTCCCAGCCGGTACCCTATCCGGCATACCCGAGAGTGTGATCCACAGCCCGAAGATCAGGTATCGAGTGATCAACCTCCCACATAAACAATAACATAATCATGAACAATCATAATAAAAGTGCGGAAGATAAACCATAGATCCAATAAGGAAAGAATGAATCATAAATAAATCAGAAAGATAGTTATAATCAGAGTATCAAACAGATAAGTAAAGTGAGGCAAAAATCCCACTCTACAACCAGCGGAAAAGTAGCTCTAAAAAGAATAAACTAGACAAAATCTAATCCCAGTAGCAAGTACATTGGGTAACTAAATTGTTCTCCACTTTATAGACAACATCCTTATAAGTGTAAATCTCATAAATGGCACAAGGACTCTTCCACTCAATGGTCGGACTAAGCATCGTACGGAGCATAACCACTCGCGGGATCTTCAGTGTAATTGTGGTAACCGCAATCACCTTCCTGGAGATATGTCTCCTCGCCTTGCGCTTCTTCATAGGGACCGTCATAGTATTCAGTACTTGCAGGATAGTCTAACAAACATTGTACAATAAAGGAATGAGTTTCAAAGAAACTTAGTAAGGCAGTTTAAATCCATAATAACATAAATGGCAGGATTCCAGAACAAACATAAATGCAATATGAAATGAGACAAGCAATGAATGAATGAATCTAACTCTATGTATGCTGGTCTCTATTGGCAGACATGCTTTAAGTCATAGCACTGTACTTCTTTAGGAAAGTCCACTCACATCCTCAACCATTTAAGATATCTTGGATTCTCTCACGGATCATTTCACCGGTCTTGAGCAGCCGATTGGTAATGGGTCCTTCATCCCTCGGGACAAACCATGGCGGGGGGTTAAGTCAACACACTCTCTCACAACCATTTGGTATAAGTCTTGGCGCATGTCGGGGTAAAACCTAGCCAAATGCAAGTCTTCTACTTAGTTACATCAAGTCAGATCCAGATACGTCCATTCCTCGCCCCTGGCGATCCTTTCCGGTATCCTTCACACTAGAGTCCTCATAGTCCCTGACTACGGACTCATCAACCCTATTGGTTATCCACATATGGTAAACGGGAAGCTCTCACGTCCTCTCACGGGTTGGTTACCGGTCTTGAGCGCCCGTGAGCCCAAGTCTAACCATATGCAACCCTACCAATAAATGGCCCCCACAATGTGATTCCTCGTCCTCTCACGGGTTGGTTACCGGTCTTGAGCGCCCATGAATCCCCATTGCTACCACGGGTCGTTCGGTCTCAATACCCCTCCGATTAGGGTCCGACATAACAGGACATCCTAGCCAAACACTACTAGACAATCCTAGATATGTCATCCAACAGTTTAGGAAGGTGTCCGGAGGGCATCTCCGGAAACATCCCATAATATTCCCGTAGTAGTCCAAGGACGAAGTGTCAAAAGGACACCTCTCCTTTCCAAACCATACTTAAGCATACACATGCATCAATTCATATCATCACATATATGGTAACTTCATATATGGAAAGAAATCAATAAGTACAATCAACTTGTATATAATTGGTAAATAAATCATTCATGAATCAATTAATCATAAACAAGTAATGCTACTGTAATCAAAGTTATACAACAGTAGTATATCATTGTAAGAATCTAATTTAGGAAACATGTCAATGATATTCAAATATAGAAACTAGATTCATGCTATCTATGTAATTAAGGAAATAACCATCCTTACCTTTTATAACTTGCAAAGGGATCCTAAGAAATCAAGTAAGATCTTGGCAAACTTGAGAAGAAGGTCCTAAACAAGTATATACAACATATTAGGAAAGATCCCTAACAGAAAAGATACCAAAACATCCAACACAGACCAATTCCGGAGTTGCTTTGTACTCATTGGTCGAGTGGATTGGTCGATCGGTCCATCGACCAATCAATCGACCAATGCAGAGAAAAGAGGCCTAAAAAAAACAGAGTTTTAAGATATGAAATCCGAATTTGGTGGTTCAAAAGGGTACTAATCAAGGGGTAAACTACATCAGTAGTATTCTAACATATAGGGGACCTCAAAACACCAATCAAATCAAGACATCAAGATCCAAATTAGGAAACCAAAAAGTTACCATAATTAGATCAACCATGGATCTTGATGAATTCGAAATAGAAATCAAAGACAAGAACAATAGGAGGATGGATCTTTGCTTCAGGTAAAGGTATCATGATAACATACTTAGATCTTCAAGGAAAAAGGCTTAGAAGCATAAATCTAAATAAGGAAATAAAACCTACCATATATGTAACTACCATGCTTCATGAAGAACACATAGTATGGTAGAAGAGAACAACTAGAGATTGATAGATCATGGATCATGGAAAGAAAACACAGTAATTAACTACTAACATGATCAATATAGAAGATCCAAAGAGATCAGAATTCAAATCAGAAGTTTAACAGGATTAGATCATGATTCCTTCAAAAGCTTGCAATGATCATGGTTAAGATCATTGTTCTAGCCTCAAATCCTTAGGATGATCATGAGAACATGTTCAGAGATGTTTGCAACAGAGAATGCAGCATCTCTTCTACTGTCTCAACTCAAAAAGGAAAGAAAAACAAAGATGGAGGAGATGAAGAGAGAGTAGACATACCTTTTGATGCAAAAGGAAGAGTTTCGACGAAGATCCGTCAAGAAAACACCAAGGATGCAAGGGAGATGACTTGCAGAGGTCTTTGGTTCGTTCCAAAGAGTTTGGAGGCAGCAAATACGAAGTGGACTCGAGATTGGACTTAAATAGAGCAAGAAAAACCTAATTGCCAAAGACAACACTCATTGGTCGAGTGGATTGGTCGACTGGCCCAGTCGACCAATCAATCGACCAATGCTGACAGCAAGTCCAAAACAGGGAATTGAAGGCCCAGATCAAATCCAATCCTAAAGGGGTTTTGCACACAAGTCAAGTGACTTACCTAATAGGTAGAAATGCCTTCAAACCAAGATAGAGAGCACTCCAAGTCCATCAACTAATCCGATCTTCATCAAGATTCAGTTTCCATAAATAGAACTTCATCATCAACTTTCATGGATTCAAAGCCAGACACCAAGTCCTCCACTGGGATGGCCCAAAGCTGACTTCTTACTTTACTCCGGGTCATCGGACCTACAAATAACAAGGTTTCCGGGTCAAGGTTAGGGCTGGGTTTTACATCAGTGTTGCTTGTAACTTTGCTGATGTGTTTCCAGACGATCTATTAGGACTACCCCTTGATAGAGAGGTTGAGTTCTCTATAGACTTGATCCCTGGAGCGTCTCCGGTGTCTAAGGCTCCTTACAGGATGGCGCCTACCGAGCTAAAGGAGTTGCAAACTCAGTTGAACGAACTCCTGGATATAGGTTTTGTGCAGCCAAGTGTGTCACCCTGGGGAGCTCCGGTCTTGTTCGTTAAGAAGAAAGACGGTAGTATGCGCCTATGCATTGACTACCGAGAGTTGAACAAGTTAACGATCAAGAATAGATACCCGTTGCCTCGGATTGATGACCTGTTTGACCAGTTGAAGGGTGCGTCTGTGTTCTCGAAGATTGACTTGAGATCGGGGTATCACCAGTTGAAAGTGAAGTCAAGTGATATCTTTAAGACGGCGTTCCAAACAAGGTATGGACATTATGAATTCAAAGTTATGCCTTTTGGTTTAACAAATGCTCCTGCCTTGTTCATGGACCTCATGAACCGGGTATTTCATGATGTGCTCGATAAGTTTGTGATCATTGATGACATCTTGATTTACTCGGAAAATGAAGAAGAGCATGTGGAACATCTGAACTTCACATTGCAAAGGTTGAGAGAAAAGAAACTCTATGCTAAGTTTAGCAAGTGTGACTTTTGGCTTTCAAGGGTAGTATTTCTTGGCCATGTTGTTTCAACCGAGGGTATTCGTGTTGACCCGGAGAAAGTGCAAACGGTTACCGATTGGGAAAGACCGAAGACCGTGACTGAGATAAGGAGTTTCCTTGGATTGGCAGGATACTATCGGAGATTCATCGAGAACTTTTCTTGGTTGGCTGCCCCTATAACTAAGCTAACTAGAAAGGAAGAGAAGTTTGTTTGGACTGAATCTTGCGAGAAGAATTTTGAAGAGCTAAAGGTTAGATTGACAAACGCCCCAGTTTTAACTATACCTAATAGTTCTGGTGGGTTGATAGTCTACACCGATGCTTCCAAGATCGGTTTGGGTTGCGTGTTGATGCAACACGACAAGGTTGTGGCTTATGCCTCTCGGCAATTGAAAGACTATGAGCGGAATTATCCCACTCACGACTTTGAGCTTGCCACCGTTGTTTTTGCTTTAAAGATTTGGAGACATTACCTATACGGTGAGAAGATCGCTATCTTCACAGATCATAAGAGTTTGAAATACTTCTTCACCCAAAAAGAGCTGAATATGAGACAAAGAAGATGGTTGGAGTTAGTTTCTGACTATGATTGTGATATCCAGTATCACCCAGGCAAAGCAAATGTAGTTGCGGATGCTCTTAGTAGGAAAGGTCAGAGGAAGGATTTGAACTTGTGTACTTTGAGTCGACCTTTGTTGTTGTCGGTGGAAAGGTTTGGCTTAGAAGTGGTTCTTGAGGGTTCGGAGTGTATCCTTTATGCCATGACGGCAAGATCCACCCTTAGAGACCGGATTGTTGCTTTGCAAAGTTCTGACCCTGAGTTGAAAGAGAAGATTGAGAAAGTCGCCACAAATTCAGAAATGGACCCTGGTTTTAGTACATCTTTAGATGGTACCTTATTGTTTAGAGGTAGACTCTGTGTGCCTGCTGTTGATGAAATCAAGAAGGAAATATTGAAAGAAGCACACCAGTCGATATTTACAATACACCCGGGAAGTACCAAAATGTATAAAGACTTAAGGGAACATTTTTGGTGGAATGGTTTGAAAGCGGATGTTGAAGACTTTATTGCCAAGTGCGAGACTTGTCAGCGTGTTAAAGCCATTCGTCAACCTCCGTCCGGATTGCTTCAGCCCCTTCCTATTCCTAGCTGGAAGTGGGAAGATATCTCCATGGACTTCGTGACTAGCTTGCCACGGACAAGTAAAGGAAATGACACTGTGTGGGTGATTGTTGATAGGTTGACTAAATCAGCCCATTTCATTCCTATGAAAATCACTTACACTTTGGACAAGCTAGCTAGACTTTATGTAGACAATGTGGTTTGTCTGCACGGAGTGCCTATGAGTATTGTTTCTGATTGTGATCCTAGGTTCACCTCAAGGTTTTGGAATGGATTGCAGAAAGCCTTGGGAACCCAATTGAATCTGAGTACAACTCATCATCCACAGTCTGATGGACAATCTGAGCGGACAATTCAAATTTTGGAAGATATGCTTAGATCTTGTGTGGTGGATATGGGTGGAAATTGGGATGAACACTTAGCTTTAGTTGAGTTTGCCTATAACAACAGTTATCAATCAAGAATAGGCATGGCTCCATTTAAAGCTTTGTACGGTAACACTTGTAGGACACCTTTGTATTGGACTGAGACGGGTGAAAGAAAAGTCTTAGGCCCGGAAATGATTGAAGCTACAAGTGCAATGGTCGACATGATTAGAGAAAGGATTAAATCTGCTCAGTCAAGACAGAAATCTTATGCCGACAAGAGAAGGACCGATTTGGAGTTTCCAATTGGAGAGAAAGTTTTCCTTAAAGTATCACCTATGAAAGGGGTGATGAGATTCAATGTGAGAGGAAAGCTTAGCCCTCGCTTCATTGGACCTTTTGAGATCTTGGAAAGGGTTGGATTTGTTGCTTATCGCTTGGCCTTGCCCCCATCTCTTGCTGGAGTTCACAATGTGTTCCATGTTTCGATGCTTCGGAAGTACATAGAGAACCCGGAACACATACTACAACAATCACCCGAAGGACTTAGTGCCAATCTTTCTTACGATGAAGGACCAGCCGAAATCCTAGATAAAAAGGACAAGCAGCTGTGAAATCGCACCATCCCTTTGGTGAAGATTGGGTGGAAGAACCATACCCCGGAAGAAGCTTCATGGGAGAAGGAAGACGAAATGAAGGAGAAGTTTCCTCATCTTTTTGGAAGCACAGGTACGCTTTCAATTTCGAGGACGAAATTTCTTTAAGGGGGGAAGAATGTAAAATCCAGCTTTTACCTAACCTTGACCCGACCCGGACATTGTTGTGTTTGTAGGTCCGAAGACCCGAAGTGGTGGTAGAAGGGACTTATGGGCCCTGCTAGTTGATGACGTGGTGTCAGAACTCCAGTATATGGACATTGATGATGTTGCTCCTTCCTTGAGCACATCATCAGTGTTAAGTTAGAATCTACGCACTG
The DNA here is from genome assembly GCF_041222555.1 of Hakea prostrata. Taxonomy (NCBI): domain Eukaryota; kingdom Viridiplantae; phylum Streptophyta; class Magnoliopsida; order Proteales; family Proteaceae; genus Hakea; species Hakea prostrata. Next base: position 41,736,514 of record NC_142608.1, read on the forward strand.
ATGAAGAGTGAGACAGATGAGAAATCAAACGGACTCCTGTGCATAATCCGAAGGTACTCCCTAAAACTAAACCTCTTGAGTGAACTGTAGGAGAAAACCCCATACAATTTGACCTTGTATAGCCCTCCAAGTCCACACCTTAAGTTGCTGAACTTTTCTGTAAAATTCTACAGAAACATGTTTTGGTCGATACTATTGGTCGATACTATCGACCAAATGTATCGACCAATAGGTTTGCTGAACCCAAGTTTAAAGATTCTCTGGAATATTCTTTTCTATTTATTTATTCCTCGAGACTGGAGCCCTATTCTAGCGTTTTCAACATCTGAGAACGTGGGAGAGCCTCTCAAGAACTTCTCCTTGGTAATAGTGAAGCATCTACTCCATTAATCATTGCCAACCACTCATTTCCACTTTCTTGTTCCACTCTCAAGGTATGACTCTCTCTCCTAATCACTTTCTCACTCATCTTTTCTCTATTTTACTGTTGGGACCATGGCCAAGGTGCTACAACCTTGCAAACACCTTGCCATGAGCCTTCTATACCTCATACATTGATGTTTTCACCGATATGACTATGATTTATTCACCTCGTGATCATTAACTACACATTTCCATGATTTATTGCTCACCAACTTGCTTTATTTACCAAAACTGAGATGAAGCCTATGATTAACCTAATCTACACCTTGCATATGAGTTCAATGTTGCTTCTAAGTGATTCCCTACCTAATCCCCTATGTTTTCCCCTGATTCGCATTAAAATGTAGCCAATGCCATGTTTAACAACTCTTGACCTTGATAAATCAATTTGGGGATTTCTAAATGGACCATTGGATTATGTTAAATTCGTGATAATTAGTGTCCCTATGTTGTGCTTAGACTATTCCCCAAGTTTCGTATTGATCCGAGACCCGGAAGACCAAATCTGGGCCAAAACCCAAAAAGCCACTTGCTGTCCGAAATCCTTTTGGTCGATGCTTGTTGGTCGATGATATCGACCAAATGTATCGACCAACAGAGTTGCTGTCAGCAACTTTTGCCTAGTTTTGATTTGTTCGATCTCCGATTGTTCTAATTTCTTCTCTAACCTTTCATATATGCTTGTTTAGGGTTTTAAGACTATTTGGGCCACTTGCTTGTGATCTTGGACCATTCTCTTCTCCAATTCAAGGTAAGGATAGTTATCGATATAATTACATAGGACATGAAATTTTGACTTGGTGTTCCTAACCTAGTGAGCATAGTTTCTATTTCATATTCCTATCATATTAGACTTGCTACATATGTCTTTCAACAGTAGCTTTGTGTTTACACTATTTTATTTCAATGTCTTATCATGTTTATCAATTTCAATATATGATGACTTATGTCAATGTCATGAATCGAATGTTTATTATGATGTTGTATTTTGTGAATTGATATGATGAACTTGGGCATGTGATTGCTTAAGTATAACTTGGGATTGAGGAGTACCCTACTGGTGCTTCTGTCCTTGGACATCGGAGGGAATAGTATGGGATGTTCTCCGAAGGTGTCCATCGACGCTTTCCCGAGTTATTGGTTGACATACATAGGACTTGTCTAGATGTATGGCTAGGATGTCCCTATCATATCAGACCCGATTCGGAAGGGCATTGAGACCGAACGACCCGTGGTAGTAGTGTGGATTTATGGGCGCTCAAGACCGGTAACCACTCCGTGAGAGGACATAAATTGCATTGCGGATACCGGGAAGGGGCCATTTATTGGTAGGGTTGCAAATGGCTAGACTTGGGCTCACGGGCACTCAAGACCGGTGAAATGATCCGTGAGGGGAACGTGAGAGCTTCCCGTCTACCATTTGTGGATGACCAATAGGGTTGATGAGTCCGGTGAGTAATATCCGTGACTCTAGTGTGAAGGATACCGGAAAGGATCCCGAGAGGGGAGGAATGGACGTATCTGGAACTTACATGATATGATTAAGTAGATGACTTGCATTGGGCTAGGCTTTACCTTGACATGCACCAATACTTGTACCAAATGGTGATGTAAGAGAGTGGTGACTGAAACCCCCAACCATGGATTTGTCCGAGAGGGATGCAGGACCCAATTCCCCCTGGTGATGAGTGAGTGAGACTACCTAAAGAAGTATGGTGCTATGACTTAAAGCATGTCTACCATAGATGACTAGCATACTTAGAGTAGAATCATATTGCATTATTCTCATATCATTTGCATCGTTTTATGATTTTCTTGTGACTTATGTGTTGTGGAATAACTTCCTTACTGAGTTCTTTTGAACTCATTCCTTTTCTGTTGCAATATTTTGCTAGGCTACTCTGCAGGTGATTACTCTGATGGTACGTCCCCTGAGGCGGACCCGGATGCCTCATACTACTATCCGGAGGCTAGCTACAATGAAGACTTTGGTGACGGTACCGAAGTAGATCCTCCGGCGTATTAGGGTTAGCCCTGGAGTAGTATGGGAATAGCCATGTTGGATCTCCATGGTCTTCGCTTTTGAAGAAAATTTATTTATTGTGGAGGAGACTTATATGTAGCTGCCCCCCCCCTTTTTGTGACAATTAAACTTGGAAGAATTGTAATAACTTTGACTTATTTTCATAACTTGAGACTTGTACTTAATTTAAATTTTGACCTCACTTCCGCTTATTTGAAGGAGTGGATTCCGCCCACTGCGTTCTTAATTTATCTGATATGATATTTACTTCCGTACTCTGATTATCCTTGGTATCTCATTTCTGAATTCTATGTTTATCAATTGTTAGTTTAATATTGATTGTTCATGATTGTGTTATCGTCGATGTGGATGATGTGGTCCCTAAACTATTGATCTTCGGGGCTGTGGATCACATCCAGGGTATGCCAGATAGGGTACCGGCTGGGTGGATGTGACAAGGAGACTCTTGTATATGTTGTATTAGGGGGACTGACCGTTAAGTCAGTCAAGAAAGCAAAGCAATAGGCTCAATTCATGGGGGCCGTACACCTGCCAAAGAAGAGGAGGAACCAATCTTGTCCCTAGCCAATCACCTTCACTGCCAAGGACCTAGATGGGATAGCCACACTTCATGACGACGCAATCGTCATAAAGCTAAAACTAGCCAATTGGGAGATTCACCGGGTCCTAGTAGACACCGGCTCCTTAGTTAATCTGCCGTCATATGAGGCATTCAAAAGGTTGAAGATGAAGGACAAAATGATGACTCCTTGTGCAACCCCTCTGTAGGGTTTGCGGGTCTTCATCCATAGCAGAGGGAACAATCAAACTCGACTTGAGGATCGGGCCTCACCCAGGGATGCACTAGTTTAGGCAAACTTCATGGTAGTTTAGGACTTGTCAACATACAATGTGATACTCGAGCAACCAATGCTTAAAATGTTACAAATAGTGGTCTCACCCAGACACATGAAGCTTAAGTTTTTGACTGAGGTAGGAGTAGGAGAATGCAAATCCGATCAGTCCATGTCTCGACAGTGTTATGCAACAACTTAAAGAAGAGGTGAAGGTCTGAAGGATTGTGAAGCGCACTCACCGTCGAAATTCAAGATGACCGGGACAAGGACAACATGCATAGGGGTGAGTCAGTGGAGCAGCTAGAAAAATTACTCCTGAACTATCTGGAATGCAGGACAATGGTTGGGTTATAACAACCTGAACTGTTTAAGCAAGAGTTGATCAAGTTTTTGTGGGACAACTCAGATGTCTTTGCCTAGTTGGCAGAAGATATGCTCGGGATTGATAGGAGGGTGGTTGAACATAAGCTATGGATTCAGAAGGATGCAATCCCGTTCATCCAAAGAGATGAAATTTTTCGTTGGAAAAGCACGAAGCAATTAGAGTAGAAGTGGAGAAACTAGAGCAATCGGGCTTCATTAAACCAATCGAGTGCCCAACCTAGCCAGCGAATGTTGTAATGGTCAAGAAAGAAAATGAGAAATGGAGGATGTGCGTTGATTACATAGACCTCAACAAGGCTTGCCTGAAAGACTGCTACCCACTACCCTAGATAGATGTACTCATTGACGTAACCACAGACCATGAAGTACTCAGTTTCATGGATGCTTACTCGGGGTATAACCAAATATTGATGAATTGGGATGATGAGAGGCATACTTTATTTATGACCCATGAGGGAGCTACTACTACCGGGTAATGCTGTTCGGCTTAAAAAATACAAGGGCAGCCTACTAGAGGGCTGTGAACAAGATCTTCAAAGATCAGATCGGGAGAAGCATGGAGGTATATGTTGATGACATGGTCGTGAAAAGCTTGGTTTGGGCGAAACATTTGGCAAACTTAGAAGAAGCATTCGACGTGTTGCGAACCTACTAAATCAGACTGAACCCGAAAAAATGTGCGTTTGGGGTATCATCCGGGAAGTTCCTTGGCTTTATTGTATCTCAATGAAGGATCCAAGAAAACCTTGATAAGATCAAAGCTTTGGAAGATATGCATCCCCCAAGGATGATAAAAGATATCCAATGCCTAACCAGGAGAGTGGCTACAATGAATCCATCTCCCGGGCGGGAGAAAAATGCAATTCATTCTTCAAGGCACAAAAAGCCACATTTGTGAAACCCAGCCCTAACCTTGACCGAAAACCCTATTGTTTGTAGGTCCGACAACCCGAAGTAAAGCAAGAAGTCAACTTTGGGCCATTTCAGTTGAAGACTTGGTGACTGGCTTTGAATCCATGAGTGTTGATGTCAGTGTTCCATTTATGGAAACTACACCCTGATGAAGATCAAATTAGTTGATGGACTTGGAGTGCTCTCTGTCTTGGTTCGAAGGCAGTTCTACCTACTAGGTAAGTCACTTGGTGTGTGTGCAAAACCCCTTTATGTTTGGATTTGATCTGAGCCTTCATTTCCCTGTTTTGGACTTGCTGTTCTGATTGGTCGACTGGACCAGTCGACCAATCCAATCGACCAATGGGTTCTGTTTTGCTAATTAGGTCTTTGCTTGCTCTATTTAAGTCCAATCTCGAGTCTACTTCGTATTTTCTGCCTCCAAACTCTTTGGAACGTACCAGAGCCCTCTGCAAGTCATCTCCCTTGCATCCTTGGTGATTATCTTGACGGATCTTAGTCAAAACTCATGCTTTTACACAAAAAGGTATGTGATCATCCTCTTCTATGTTTCATCTTTGATTCTTCGTAATTTTTCTTTCCTTTTCTGATTGAGGACAGTAGAGAAGATGTTGCATCTCTGTTGCAACTATCTCTTTACTCATTCCCTCCCTTTTCCTAAGCATCTAAAGCTTGGTGGATGATCTTCATCAAGATCATCATTCGCTTTTGAAGGAAAACTTGTATTCATTCTCTTTCCTTATTTAGATTGATGTTCTTCAGTCTTAGATCTAAATTTCTTGAAGATCTATGCATGTTTCTCATGATTCCTTTATCACAAACAGTGATCCATCATCTTATTGTTCTTGTCCATGATTTGTACTATGAATTCTTCAAGAACCATGATTGATCTAATTATGGTAACTTTTGTTTCCTAATTTGTAACTTGAAGACTTGATTTGATTAGTGTTTTGGAGTCCTCTATATACTAGTATGCTGCCATTATAGTTTCCCTCTTGTTTAGTACCCTTTTGAACCACCAAATTCGGTTTCATATTCTAAAAACTCTGATTTTTGAAGGCCACTATCTCTGTTGGTCGACTTATTGGTCGACTGAGGCAGTAGACCAAGTCAATCGACCAATGAGTACAGCAACCTCATATTTGGTCTGTTTTGGATGTTTTGATATCTTTCCTTCTAGGTATCTTTCCTAATATGTTGTATACACTTGTTTAGGACTTTCTTACCAATTTCATTCTAGGTCTTAACTTGATTTCCTAAGATCCTTTGCGAGTTATATAAGGTAAGGATGGTTATTTCCTTAACTACATAGATTGCATATCCTAGTTTCTATATTTGAATCTTGTTAGTTTATTTCCTTAATTAGATTCTTACAATGATATATACTGTTGTATAGTCTTGATTACAGTATCATTACTCGTTTATGTTAACTTGACTCATGTATGATTTACTTACCATTTATATGCAAGTTATATATTATTATTGATTTCTTTCCATATAAGAAGTTACCATATATGTGATGTTATGGAATTATGCTTGTGTATGATTAAGTATGGTTTGGAAAGGAGAGGTGTCCTTTTGACACTTCTGTCCTTGGACTACTACGGGAATATTATGGGATGTTTCTGGAGATGCCCTCTAGACACCTTCCTAAACTGTTGGATGACATATTTAGGACTGTCTAGTAGTGTTTGGCTAGGATGTCCCGTTATGTCAGACCCTAATCGGAGGGGTATTGAAACCGAATGACCCGTGGTAGCAATGGGGATTCATGGGCGCTCAAGACCGGTAACCAACCCGTGAGAGGACATGAATCACATTGTGGGGACCATTTATCGGTAGGGTTACATATGGATAGACTTGGGCTCACTGGCGCTCAAGACCGGTAACCAACCCGTGAGAGGACGTGAGAGCTTCCCGTTTACCATATGTGGATGACCTATAGGGTTGATGAGTCCGTAGTCAGGGACTATGAGGACTCTAGTGTGAAGGATGCCGGAAAGGATCCCCAGGGGCGAGGAATGGACGTATCTGGATCTTACTTGATGTAACTGAGTAGGAGACTTGCATTTGGCTAGGCTTTGACCCTGACATGTGCCGGTACTTAGACCAATGGAGATGTGAGAGAGTGGTGACTTAACCCCCAACCATGGAATGTCCCGAGGGATGCCGGACCCACTACCAAAAGGCGTTGTGTGATGAGACCTTCCTAAAGAAGTACGGTGCTATGACTTAAAGCATGTCTGCCAATAGAGACCAGCATACATAAAGTTAGAATCATATTGCATCATGTGTTTCATATCATATAGCATTTTACTTTGCTTTGAAATCCTGCCATTTGTGTTGTTATGGATTAACTGCCTTACTGAGTCTCTTTGAAACTCATTTCTTTTGTACAATATATTGTTAGACTTCTCTACAGGTTCTGAGTATCATGACTGCTCGTATGAAGAAGCGCAAGGAGAAGAGGCATATCTCCAGGAAGGTGATTGTGGTTACGACAATTACACTGAAGATTCCGCGGGTGGTTATGTTGCGGACGATGCTTAGTCCGACCGTAGAGTGGAAGCGCCCTTGCCCCATTTTTTAGATTTATACTTATAGAGATGTTGTCTATAAGATTGAGAACGATTTAGTTACTTATTGTACCTGCTGTTGGGATTAGTTTTCATTCTTTTTCCTTTTCTTTTAGTACTACTTTCCGCTAGTTGTAGAGTGGGATTCCGCCTCACTTATTGATTTAGACATTCTGATTATCTTTCGTACTCTGATGATATATGATTTAATCTTTCCTTGTTTGGATCTTTTGTTTATCTTTTGCACATTGATTATTGTTGTTCATGATTATGTTATTGTTTATGTGGGAGGTTGATTACCTCGATACTTGATCTTCAAAGCTGTGGATCACACACTCGGGTATGCCAGGTAGGGTACCGGCTGGGTGGATGTGACAACATTGAAGCAAGGAGAAAACATATGGACCAAAGAATACCAGATAGCATTAGACGAGCTCAAGAGGACTCTCGGGACAACCCTGGTTGTGAAATCCAGCCCTATTCTAACCCTAACCCTGACCCGAAACCTTTGATGTTTGTAGGTCCGAAGACCCGGAGTCGAAGAAGGAGAGACTTGTGGGCCCTCTCAGTTGAAGACTTGGTGTATGATTCTGGGCCCATGGATGTTGACAGTGATGCCCCTTACTTGGATGCATTGTCAGTGTTCGGTGAGAAGCTGCACCTAGAAGAGGGGAAGTCTAGTAGAAGTACCCAATGCACTTCCGGACTCGATTCGAAGGTAATACTTTAATCTAGACTTGTTGATTGATTTGTAGGAGAAAACCAACTTCAATTTGAGTTGTTCTAGCCTTTCAATTCCTTGGATCAAGCTTGTTGTTCTTGCTTGGTCTACTGGGCCAGTCGACCAAAGGATTCATAAATCTAAGAATTTGATGCTTTTTGAATATTCTCTTCTCTACTTAAGTGAGCCTCGTGATTTGAACCCTATTTTACTCATTTAGCTTGCTGAGAATGAGGGGAGAGCTTCCCAAGGCACTCTCTTGGTAGTGGTGAAGGAATATTGCATTCAATCATTGCCAATCATTGTCTCTTACCTCCATTATCATCTCGAAGGTATGATTTCTCTCTCCTACTCTCTATTCTACTCTATTCCCTTCTCTTACTTGCTGTTGTAACCTTGAAGTTGGTGCTGCAACATTGCAACCACCACTTCAAGTGTTCATTCTTTGCTAAAGCTTAAGCTCCTGCCATTCTTGCCTATGCCATGCTCTCATGTTGTTCCTTGTATATGCATTTCCATGATTTTCTTCTTAGCATCTGGTATTCTTGTCCTAAACTGAATTATGAAGCATGCTAAGTCTGATTTCTGTGCTAGCATATGATCCTAATCTATTGCATATAAATTCCCCTTGCTAATTCCCCAATTTCCCTTGCAATTGCATTTGATTTCATTGAAGACTATGATTCTTGCATATAGAACTCAGGGTTTCAATATGGGGATTCCTAATTAGACCATTGGATTATGCTAATTATTTGCTAGATAGTGTTCTTATACTGTTAATATCAATCCCTCCAAGTTTCGGATCGATCCGAGCCCCGGAAGCTAGGTTTCAGATAAAAATTCACTATTCAGCCCCGCATGTTCATTTGGTTAACTAATTGGTCGACTAGGTCAGTCAACCAAGTCAGTCAACCAATTGGTTGCTGAACTATGTGCTTCGCTGATTTGACTTGTTCGACCTCCGATTTTCCTTATTTCTTTTTCAATATTTCATCCATGTTTGTCTAGGGTCTATATACTACCTTTGGATCATTCTCTTGTGATTGTTGGATTATCATCATCGCGACTCAAGGTAAGGACGATTATCTCCATATATGCATAGACTATATGAATCTTACACTGATGTTGGCAACATAGTAGGCTTAGCTTCTTTGTTGTATTTGAACATCACATGACTGCTGTACATACTTTAGGAAAGTAGTACCATATTTATATACTCTTACTTATTATGATTATGCATTCTTGTCAATTACATATATGATGGATCATGTGATGTTATGACTTACTTTTCGATATGATGAAGTATTACTTATGTATGATGTGATGAAATTGAGAATGTGATTGGATAAGTATGATTTGGAATTGGTGTCACATCCACCCAGCCGGTACCCTACCTGGCATACCCGAGTGTGTGATCCACAGCCCCGAAGATCAAGTATCGAGGTAATCAACCTCCCACATAAACAATAACATAATCATGAACAATAATAATCAATGTGCAAAAGATAAACAAAAGATTCAAATAAGGAAAGATTAAATCATATATCATCAGAGTACGAAAGACAATCAGAATGTCTAAATCAATAAGTAAAGTGAGGCGGAATCCCACTCTACAACCAGCGGAAAGTAGATCGCAAATCAAAAGAAAGATTACAACTGTTTCTAAGATAAGAAAGAAATAACAACTAAACTAGAGTCTATTCTATCTTATAAAGAACGTCTTCATAAACATAAACTTCATCAATGATGCTCAGACGTTCCCACTCCATAGTAGGGCTAATCCTGGTAACAAGCAAAACCACTTGAGGAATCCTCAATGTTATCTTCATGGTTGCCAGCACCTTGCGTGAAATACCCCTCTTCAGTTTGCGCTTCCTCGAATTGACCTTCATAGTCATCAGTACCTGTAGAGTAGTCTAACAATACATTGTACAAAAGGAATGAGTTTCAAAGAAACTCAGTAAGGCAGTTAATCCATAACAACACAAATGGCAGGATTTCAGTAAAATGCTATATGATATGAAACACATGATGCAATATGATTCTAACTCTAGGTATGCTGGTCTCTATTGGCAGACATGCTTTAAGTCATAGCACCGTACTTCTTTAAGAAGGTCTCAACACACAACGCCTTTTGGTAGTGGGTCCGGCATCCCTTGGGACATTCCATGGCTGGGGGTTAAGTCACCACTCTCTCACATCACCATTGGTCTAGGTACCGGCGCATGTCAGGGTCAAAGCCTAGCCAAATGCAAGTCTCCTACTCAGTTACATCAAGTCAGATCCAGATATGTCCATTCCTCGCCCCTGGCGATCCTTTTCGGCATCCTTCACACTAGAGTCCTCATAGTCCCTGACTACGGACTCATCAACCCTATAGGTTATCCACATATGGTAAACGGGAAGCTCTCACGTCCTCTCACGGGTTGGTTACCGATCTTGAGTGCCCGTGAGCCCAAGTCTATCCATATGCAACCCTACCGATAAATGGTCCCCACAATGTGATTCCTGTCCTCTCATGGGTTGGTTACTGGTCTTGACCACCCATGAATCCCCATTGCTACCACGGGTCATTCGGTCTCAATACCCCTCCGATTAGGGTCTGACATAACGGGACATCCTAGCCAAACACTACTAGACAGTCCTAAATATGTCATCTGTCACGTCCTCCCAGCCGGTACCCTATCTGGCATACCCAAGAGTGTGATCCACAGCCCGAAGATCAGGTATCGAGTGATCAACCTCCCACATAAACAATAACATAATCATGAACAATCATAATAAAAGTGCGGAAGATAAACCATAGATCCAATAAAGAAAGAATGAATCATAAATGAATCAGAATGATAGATATAATCAGAGTATCAAACAGATAAGTAAAGTGAGGCAAAAATCCCACTCTACAACCAGCGGAAAAGTAGCTCTAAAAAGAATAAACTAGACAAAATCTAATCCCAGTAGCAAGTACATTGGGTAACTAAATTGTTCTCCACTTTATAGACAACATCCTTATAAGTGTAAATCTCATAAATGGCACAAGGACGCTTCCACTCAATGGTCGGACTAAGCATCGTACGGAGCATAACCACTCGCGGGATCTTCAGTGTAATTGTGGTAACCGCAATCACCTTCCTGGAGATATGCCTCTTCACCTTGCGCTTCTTCATAGGGACCGTCATAGTACTCGGTACTGCAGGATAGTCTAACAAACATTGTACAATAAAGGAATGAGTTTCAAAGAAACTCGGTAAGAAGGCGATTAAAATCCATAATAACATAAATGGCGGGATTCCAGAAACCAACATAAATGCAATATGATATGAGACAAGCAATGAATGAATGAATCTAACTCTATGTATGCTGGTCTCTATTGGCAGACATGCTTTAAGTCATAGCACCGTACTTCTTTAGGAAAGTCCACTCACATCCTCAACCATTTAAGATATCTTGGATTCTCTCACGGATCATTTCACCAATCTTGAGCAGCCGATTGGTAATGGGTCCTTCATCCCTCAGGACAAACCTTGGCAGGGGGTTAAGTCAACACACTCTCTCACAACCATTTGGTATAAGTACTGGCGCATGTCAGGGTAAAACCTAGCCAAATGCAAGTCTTCTACTTAGTTACATCAAGTCAGATCCAGATACGTCCATTCCTCGTCCCTTATGATCCTTTCCGGTATCCTTCACACTAGAGTCCTCATAGTCCCTGACTACGGACTCATCAACCCTATTGGTTATCCACATATGGTAAACGGGAAGCTCTCACGTCCTCTCACGGGTTGGTTACCGGTCTTAAGCGCCCGTGAGCCCAAGTCTAACCATATGCAACCCTACCAATAAATGGCCCCCACAATGTGATTCCTGTCCTCTCACTTGGTTGGTTACCGGTCTTGAGCGCCCATGAATCCCCATTGCTACCACGGGTCGTTCGGTCTCAATACCCCTCCGATTAGGGTCTGACATAACAGGACATCCTAGCCAAACACTACTAGACAATCCTAGACATGTCATCCAACAGTTTAGGAAGGTGTCCATAGGGCATCTCCGGAAACATCCCATAATATTCCCGTAGTAGTCCAAGGACAGAAGTGTCAAAAGGACACCTCTCCTTTCCAAACCATACTTAAGCATACACATGCATCAATTCATATCATCACATATATGGTAACTTCATATATGGAAAGAAATCAATAATTACAATCAACTTGTAAATAATTGGTAAGTAAATCATACATGAATCAATTTAAGCAATGCTACTGTAATCAAAGTTATGCAACAGTAGTATATCGTTGTAAGAATCTAATTTAGGAAACATATCAACGATATTCAAATATAGAAACTAGATTCATGCTATCTATGTAATTAAGGAAATAACCATCCTTACCTTTTATAACTTGCAAAGGGATTCTAAGAATCAAGTAAGATCTTGGCAAACTTGAGAAGAAGGTCCTAAACAAGTATATACAACATATTAGGAAAGATCCCTAACAGAAAAGATACCAAAACATCCAACACAGACCAATTCCGGAGTTGCTTGTACTCATTGGTCGAGTGGATTGGTCGATGGCCCAGTCGACCAATCGATCGACCAATGCGACGATAAGCCTAAAAAAAACAGAGTTTTAAGATATGAAATCCGAATTTGGTGGTTCAAAAGGGTACTAATCAAGGGGTAAACTACATCAGTAGTATTCTAACATATAGGGGACCTCAAAACACCAATCAAATCAAGACATCAAGATCCAAATTAGGAAACAAAAAGTTACCATAATTAGATCAACCATGGATCTTGATGAATTCGAAATAGAAATCAAAGACAAGAACAATAGGAGGATGGATCATTGCTTCAGGTAAAGGTATCACGAAAACATACTTAGATCTTCAAGGAAAAAGGCTTAGAAGCATAAATCTAAATAAGGAAATAAAACCTACCATATATGTAACTACCATGCTTCATGAAGAACACATAGTATGGTAGAAGAGAACAATTAGAGATTGATAGATCATGGATCATGGAAAGAAAACACAGTAATTAACTACTAACATGGTCAATATAGAAGATCCAAAGAGATCAGAATTCAAATCAGAAGTTTAACAAGATTAGATCATGGTTTGATCATGATTCCTTCAAAAGCTTGCAATGATCATGGTTAAGATCATTGTTCTAGCCTCAAATCCTTAGGATGATCATGAGAACATGTTCAGAGATATTTGCAACAGAGAATGCAGCATCTCTTCTACTGTCTCAACTCAAAAAGGAAAGAAAAACAAAGATGGAGGAGAAGAAGAGAGAGTAGACATACCTTTTGATGCAAAAGGAAGAGTTTCGACGAAGATCCGTCAAGAAAACACCAAGGATGCAAGGGAGATGACTTGCAGAGGTCTTTGGTTCGTTCCAAAGAGTTTGGAGGCAGCAAATACGAAGTGGACTCGAGATTGGACTTAAATAGAGCAAGAAAAACCTAATTGCCAAAGACAACACTCATTGGTCGAGTGGATTGGTCGACTGGCCCAGTCGACCAATGCTGACAGCAAGTCCAAAACAGGGAATTGAAGGCCCAGATCAAATCCAATCCTAAAGGGGTTTTGCAAACAAGTCAAGTGACTTACCTAATAGGTAGAAATGCCTTCAAACCAAGATAGAGAGCACTCCAAGTCCATCAACTAATCCGATCTTCATCAAGATTCAGTTTCCATAAATAGAACTTCATCATCAACTTTCATGGATTCAAAGCCAGACACCAAGTCCTCCACTGGGATGGCCCAAAGCTGACTTCTTACTTTACTCCGGGTCATCGGACCTACAAATAACAAGGTTTCCGGGTCAAGGTTAGGGCTGGGTTTCACATCATCCAACAGTTTAGGAAGGTGTCCAGAGGGCATCTCCGGAAACATCCCCTAATATTCCCGTAGTAGTCCAAGGACAAAAGTGTCAAAAGGACACCTCTCCTTTCCAAACCATACTTAATCATACACAAGCATAATTCCATAACATCACATATATGGTAACTTCTTATATGGAAAGAAATCAATAATAACATATAACTTGCATATAATTAGTAAGTAAATCATACACGAGTCAAGTTAATATAAATGAGTAATGCTACTGTAATCAAGACTATACAACAGTAGTATATCATTGTAAGAATCTAATTAAGGAAATAAACTAACAAGATTCAAATAGAAACTAGGATATGCAATCTCTGTAGTTAAGGAAATAAACATCCTTACCTTATATAACTCGCAAAGGATCTTAGGGAATCAAGTAAGACCTTGACTAAACTTGGTTAGAAAGTCCTAAACAAGTGTATACAACATATTAAGAAAGATACCTAGAAGGAAAGATATCAAAACATCCAAAACAGACCAAATATGAGGTTGCTGTACTCATTGGTCGATTGACTTGGTCTACTGCCTCAGTCGACCAATGAGTCGACCAACAGAGACAGTGGCCTTCAAAAATCAGAGATTTAAGAATATGAAACCGAATTTGGTGGTTCAAAAGGGTACTAAACAAGGGGGAAACTACAATGGCAGCATACTAGTATATAGAGGACTCCAAAACACTAATCAAATCAAGTTACCATAATTAGATCAATCATGGTTCTTGAAGAATTCATAGTACAAATCATGGACAAGAACAATAAGATGATGGATCACTGTTTGTGATAAAGGAATCATGAGAAACATGCTTCAAGAAATTTAGATCTAAGACTGAAGAACATCAATCTAAATAAGGAAAGAGAATGAATACAAGTTTTCCTTCAAAAGCGAGTGAAGATCATCCACCAAGCTTTAGATCCTTAGGAAAAGTGGGGGAATGAGTAAAGAGATAGTTGCAACAGAGATACAACATCTTCTCTACTGTCCTCAATCAGAAAAGGAAAGAAAAATAACGAAGAATCAAAGATGAAACACAGAAGAGGATGATCACATATCTTTTTGTGTAAAAGCATGAGTTTTGACGAAGATTCGTCAAGATAATCACCAAGGATGCAAGGGAGATGACTTGCAGAGGGCTCTGGTACGTTCCAAAGAGTTTGGAGGAAGAAAATACGAAGTAGACTCGAGATTGGACTTAAATAGAGCAAGCAAAGACCTACTTAGCAAAACAGAACCCATTGGTCGATTCGGGTCGACTGGTCCAATCGACCAATGAGTCGACCAATCAGAACAGCAAGTCCAAAATAGGGAAATGAAGGCTCCGATCAAATCCAAACATAAAGGGGTTTTGCACACACACCAAGTGACTTACCTAGTAGGTAGAAGTGCCTTCGAACCAAGACAAAGAGCACTCCAAGTCCATCAACTAATTCGATCTTCATCAGGGTGCAGTTTCCATAAATGGAACACTGACATCAACACTCATGGATTCAAAGCCAGTCACCAAGTCTTCAACTGAAATGGCCCAAAGCTGACTTCTTGCTTTACTTCGGGTTGTCGGACCTACAAACAACAGGGTTTCCGGGTCAAGGTTAGGGCTGGGTTTCACATTCTCCCCCTTAAAGAAATTTCGTCCCCAAAATTGAAAGCGTACCTATGCTTCCAAAGAGGTGAGGAAACTTCTTCTTCATATCTTCTTCCTTTTCCCAAGAAGCTTCTTCAGGGGTATGGTTCTTCCACTGAATCTTCACCAAAGGAATGGTGCGATTCCGTAGCTGCTTGTCCTTCTTATCCAAGATTTCGGCTGGTTCTTCATTATAGGTAAGATCAGCACTAAGTCCTTTAGGTGCTTGCTGTAAAATGTGTTCCGGATTCTCTATGTATTTCCGAAGCATCAAAATATGAAACACATTATGAACTCCAACAAGAGGCGGAGGTAATGCCAATCGATAAGCAACAGGTCCAACCTTCTCCAAAATCTCAAAAGGTCCAATGAAACGAGGGCTAAGCTTTCCCTTAACGTTGAATCTCATCACACCCTTCATTGGCGAAACCTTCAAGAAAACTTTCTCTCCAACTTGAAATTCTAAATCAGTCCTTCTTTTATCAGCATAAGATTTCTGTCTTGATTGGCCAGACTTAATCCTTTCTCTGATAATATCAACCATCGCACTCATAGCTTCAATCATCTCAGGACCTAAGACCTTTCTTTCACCTGTTTCAGTTCAGTACAATGGTGTCCTACAAGTGTTACCATACAAAGCCTTGAATGGAGCCATGCCTATTGTTGCTTGCTAATTGTTGTTATAGGCAAACTCAACCAAAGCTAAGTGTTCATCCCAATTTCCACCCTTATCCACAACACAGGATCTGAGCATGTCTTCCAAGGTCTGAATTGTTCGCGCAGATTGTCCATCCGACTGTGGGTGATGAGCTGTACTCAAATTCAATTGGGTTCCTAAGGCCTTCTGCAAACTATTCCAAAACCTTGAGGTAAACCTAGGATCACGATCAGAGACAATACTCGTTGGCACTCCGTGCAGACGAACCACATTGTCCACATAAAGCCTAGCTAGCTTATCCAGAGTATGAGTGATCTTCATAGGAATGAAATGGGCTGATTTGGTCAACCTATCAACAATCACCCACACAGTGTCATTGCCTTTACTTGTCCGAGGTAAGCTAGTCACGAAGTCCATAGACATATCCTCCCACTTCCAACTAGGAACAGGAAGGGGTTGAAGTAATCCAAATGGGGGTTGACGGACGGCCTTCACACGCTGGCAAGTCTCACACTTGGCAACAAAATCATCAACATCAACCTTCAAACCAATCCACCAAAAGTGTTCCTTCAAGTCCTTGTACATCTTGGTGCTTCCAGGGTGTACAGTAAAGATTGACTGGTGTGCTTCTTTTAATATTTCCTTCTTAATTTCTTCATTTGCTGGCACACACAGTCTACCTCTAAACAATAAAGCACCATCCATGGATATACCGAAGTCGAGATCCGACTCAGGATTAGAAGAAATCTTCTCAACTTTGTCCTTAAGTTCTTGGTCAGAACTCTGCAAGGCAACAATCCTATCTCTAAGGCTAGATCTTGCCGTCATGGCAGAAAGAACGAAATCAGAATCCTCAGGGACAACTTCCAAATCAAAACTCTCAATAGAAGACAACAATGGTAGACTCAAAGTATCCAAATCCAAAGTCTTCTTCTGATGCTTCCTACTAAGAGCATCAGCAACAACGTTTGTGTGAAACCCAGCCCTAACCTTGACCCGGAAACCTTGTTATTTGTAGGTCCGATGACCCGAAGTAAAGTAAGAAGTCAGCTTTGGGCCATCCCAGTAGAGGACTGGGTGTCTGGCTTTGAATCCATGAAGGTTGATGATGAGGTTCTATTTATGGAAACAGAATCCTGATGAAGATCTAATTAGTTGATGGACTTGGAGTGCTCTCTATCTTGGTTTGAAGGCATTTCTACCTACTAGGTAAGTCACTTGACTTGTGTACAAAACCCCTTTAGGTTTGGATTTGATCTGGGCCTTCAATTCCCTGTTTTGGCCTTCTTTCTCGCATTGGTCGGCGATTGGTCGGCGGGCCGATCGACCAATCCACTCGACCAATGGGTCTTGTCTTTGGCAATTAGGTTGATTCTTGCTCTATTTAAGTCTAACCTCGAGTCCACTTCGTATTTGCTGCCTCCAAACCCTCTGAGAACGAACCAAAGACCTCTGCAAGTCATCTCTCTTGCATCCTTGGAGTTTTCTTGGCGGATCTTCGTCGGAACTCTTCTTTTTGCATCAAAAGGTATGTCTACTCTCTCTTCTTCTCCTACATCTTTGTTTTTCTTTCCTTTTTGAGTTGAGACAGTAGAAGAGATGCTGCATCCTCTGTTGCAAACATCTCTGAACATGTTCTCATGATCATCCTAAGGATTTAAGGCTAGAACAATGATCTTAACCATGATCATTGCAAGCTTTTGAAGGATTCATGATCAAACCATGATTTAATCTCCCGATAATTTCCTAATCTGAATTCTGATCTCTTTGGATCTTCTTTCATTGATCATGTTAGTGGTTAATGGTTGTGTTTTCTTTCTATGATCCATAATCCATAGAATTCTAGTTGTTCTCTTCTACCTTACTATGTGTTCTTCATGATGCATGATAGTACATATATGGTAGGTTTTATTTCCTTATTTAGATTTATGCTTCTAAGCCTTATTCCATGAAGACCTATGCATGTTTTCATGTTTTCATTACCAAAAGCAATGATCCATCCTCCTATAGTTCTTGTCTTTGTTTTCTATTTCAAATTTATCAAGATCCATGTTTGATTTATTTATGGTAACTTTTTGTTTCCTAATTTGGATCTTGATACCTTGATTTGATTAGTGTTTTGAGGTCCCCTATATGTTAGAATACTACTGATGTAGTCTACCCCTTGATTAGTACCCTTTTGAACCACCAAATTCGGATTTCATATCTCAAAACTCTGATTTTCTAAGCTACTGTCTGCATTGGTCGACTGATTGGTCGACTGGACCACTCGACCAATCCACTCGACCAATGAGTACAGCAACTCCAGAATTGGTCTGTTTCGGATATTTTGATATATATTCTGCTAGGGATCTTTCCTAATATGTTGTATATACTTGTTTAGGACCTTCTTCTCAAGTTTGCCAAGATCTTACTTGATTTCTTAGGATTCTTTGCGAGTTATAAAAGGTAAGGATGGTTATTTCCTTAATTACATAGATAGCATGAATCTAGTTTCTATATTTGAATATCATTAATATGTTTCCTAAATTAGATTCTTACAATGATATACTACTGTTGCATAACTTTGATTACAGTAGCATTACTTATTCATATTGAATTGATTCATGAATGATTTACTTACCAATGTTATACAAGTGATTGTAATTATTGATTTCTTTCCATATATGGAGTTACCATATATGTGATGATATGAATTGATGCATGTGTATGCTTACGTATGGTTTGGAAAGGAGAGGTGTCCTTTCGACACTTACTGTCCTTGGACTACTACGGGAATATTATGGGATGTTTCCGGAGATGCCCTCTCGGACACCTTCCTAAACTGTTGGATGACATATATAGGATTGTCTAGTAGTGTTTGGCTCGGATGTCCTGTTATGTCAGACCCTAATCGGAGGGGTATTGAGACCGAACGACCCGTGGTAGCAATGGGGATTCATGGGCGCTCAAGACCGGTAACCAACCCGTGAGAGGACAGGAATCACATTGTGGGGGCCATTTATTGGTAGGGTTGCATATGGTTAGACTTGGGCTCACGGGCGCTTAAGACCGGTAACCAACCCGTGAGAGGACGTGAGAGCTTCCCGTTTACCATATGTGGATAACCAATAGGGTTGATGAGTCCGTAGTCCGAGTTGGTCGGTGCCATAGGATACGCTGACTCTAGTGTGAAGGATACCGGAAAGGATCGTCAGGGACGAGGAATGGAAGTATCTGGATCTGACTTGATGTAACCAAGTAGAAGACTTGCATTTGGCTAGGTATTACCCCGACATGCGCCGATGCTTATACCAAATGGTTGTGAGAGAGTGTGTTGACTTAACCCCCTGCCAAGGTTTGTCTCGAGGGATGAAGGACCCATTACCAATCGGCTGCTCAAGACCGGTGAAATGATCCGTGAGAGAATCCAAGATATCTTAAATGGTTGAGGATGTGAGTGGACTTTCCTAAAGAAGTACGGTGCTACGACTTAAAGCATGTCTGCCAATAGAGACCAGCATACATAGAGTTAGATTCATTCATTCATTGTTTGTCTCATATCATATTGCATTTATGATTGTTACGGAATCCTGCCATTTATGTTATTATGGATTTTAAGCGCCTTCTTGAGTTTCTTTGAAACTCATTCCTTTATTGTACAATGTTGTTAGACTATCCTGCAGTCTTGAGTTCTATGACGGTCCCTATGAGGAAGCGCAAGGCGAAGAGACATATCTCCGGGGAAGGTGATTGCGGTTACCACAATTACTCACGAAGATCCCACGGGTGGTTATGCTCCGTACGATGCTTAGTCCGACCATTGAGTGGAAGCGTCCTTGTGCTATTTATGAGATCTACACCTACAAGGATGTCGTCTACAAAGTGGAGAATAATTTAGTTACCCAATGTACTTGCTCTTTGGGATTAGCTTTTATCTAGTTTATTCTTTCGAGCTACTTTTCCATTTGGATGTAAAGTGGGATTTTTGCTTCACTTTACTTATCATCGATACTCGATTATATCTATTATTCCGATTCGTTTATGATTCATTCTTTCATTATTGGATCTATGATTTATCTTCCGCACTCTTGTTATGGTTGTTCATGATTATGTTATTGTTTATGTGGGAGGTTGATCACTCGATACCTGATCTTCGGGCTGTGGATCACACTCTCGGGTATGCCGGATAGGGTACCGGCTGGGAGGGCGTAATGATTGGTATCGAGCAAGGTTCGAGGAGATCCTAACCACAAAAGACAACAACTGAACATTCTGAGTCATTGATCTGAAATGACTCTTCTACTCTTAGAAGTGAATAATAGAACACCTGAATTAGAAACTTGAACTTTGAGGCATAACGAACATTTCTGAATAACATACCATAATTATACTTGAACAAATGTCACTAATGCAAGGAAAATAAAAGTGCATAATATACAATAATTAAAGAGAAACAAAATGAACTTCATTAATTTCAAAAGTTTTCTTTTACAATGATTACATCTGAAATGCATAAAGGGAAAATCCTAAAGTACAGTCTATCTAGGTGATCTACTCGATCTCTATATGCTCTGAACTCCTCTGCTAGTTGAGTCACTCGACGCTCTATCCTGTCTGTCGAGACTCCATCCTCTCGTACATCTGCTCTGTCCGACCTCCATCCTCTCTAGCATGGAAGTCATCGATCTCATCTGTGCACCAAGATCTGAAGTCTCCGGAACCGCATGTGAAGGGCCGCCTGCCTCGAAGTGTGATGAAGGAAACTCGTGATGCACAGGCTCAGCCTCGCGCATATCTGTATCATCTCCGGCCTGATCATCACTATCAGGACCGATATCCTCTCCTCCATCCTCTGATCCCCGATCCTCATCCTCCGATTCATCATCATCCTCACCCTCTGGACCAGGAGATCTCTCTAACGCGATGTAGTCTCATCCGTCGAATGGTCCGAGTCCCAATGGGGTATCCCTGTGATCTAGTGTCCATCGGAGTATCCTCGAAACTCACCCCGAAATGCCCGAAGATCAAAGTCGAAGCCTCCCATAGCAAAGGTTCCGCATGCTAGGCCGCAGAACTAAGTCCGGCATGACCTGCTGAATGATGTAGGAAAGATCGATCTCGAAGCCCATGTAGATGCGGTAAATGACCAAGGCCTCCATCACCGTGACCCGATGGTGATGTCCGGCTTTCGGCATGATGTTTCGGCCGACTATGCGACCGATAATACGTGCGAGAACCCGTCATCCGTCCGCTAGTCCACGGTGTGAAGCATCGGCGGCTATCCCATAGCGTAGAGCATATCTCGCGAAGCTCGTACGGCATCGGATGGCTGTCCAGATCTGCTCCTGCGGTATCCACACACCTGCTTGTGGATAGTAAGGGACCTGCAAGATCTCGGCCGTGTGCCGGGTAGAGAAGCGAATCCGAGTCCGAAGGACCCCGCTCCACGAGAACAAGTCCGAGTGGATGTCCCCGGCCCCGAGCCTCCTCTGTGTAAGTAAGGTTGCTTTGAAGAACAACCTCACTAGCTCCGGGTATACCGGCAAATCCTCGGTGAAGAGGTGAGTCCATGCATAAAGTGTCGAACCTCTGCCGGATCTCGGAAGGCTCCGAGCTGGCGTAAGTGAAGTAGACGCCCCATCTCGATGTTACAATAGCTGAAGTAGGCCTCGTACGAAACTCGGCTCGAGGTGTGTCAAATAGGTCCGGTCTCCTAACCTCCTCTCCCGGGCTCGAAAGGAACCCGACCTCTGCCCCCGAGAGCACCTACGATGCGACCTCGACCTCTACCACCTCCTCGTCCTCCCCTCTGCATGATGTATCTGTGGAAGAGACAAGAGACATTTCCAATTAGTGCTATTTCAAGATTTGAGCCAAAAGGGTATTTTCGTAATTTTTCGGAAATTTTCAAATTTGGGGGAAATTTGATTTGAACATACTAGCATGTGCGCAATACTTGGAATTTCATGTCTATGAAGTTGTTTTGATGAAAATCGATCGAAAACTTGGATTAAAGCGAAAAATTCAGCAAGAAGAAATTTGGGGATTTTGCAATTTAGGTCAAAATTGGATTTTTGAAAAGTTGAAATTGGTTAAATCAAATTGTATGGACCTATCTACAATGTCATCTTGAGCATGTAGCATTTGATCTCGTGCGAAAATTTCAAGCGGTTTGAGAGAAAACGAAATTTTTCTAAAGATATCGATTTCGGTATAAAACTTTGCGAGATGAGCACCAATGTGTTAAAACTTGTTGTCTATGCATGTCATTGTGTTTAAAACCTAGGGAATATGTTTCTAAGCATTCCTAAGCATGATTTCTAGCATTGGATACAAGTAAAGCATGGTTTTATTGAAATGCAAGCATGAGAAGATGAAAATGGAAGAAAGAATGAGAGATTTACCTTGTTTGTGAAGATGGTGTGTTGTGGTGTTGTTGTTGAAGCACTAAATCACCTCAAGAACACTTGTGGGAACTCTTGGATATTTTCCCTAGAGCTCTCTCACCTTTGGAAGAAGTTAGAATGAGGTTGGAATGTGGAAATGAGGCTTATAATGCGAATTTTCGCATTACTGTCTTCATTGGTCGACTGATTGGTCGGCGGGTCACTCGACCAACCACTCGACCAATGGTCACGGTGACCTCATTTGCTGTTGAATTTTTGGAAAATGTGATTTTTGCCTTATGGAATATTGTTTGATGACTATATGGATATATTTGAGCATGATTTAAGTTTTCAAATCATTTGGACTTGTGGTTTATGTTGAATCTTCGAAATTCGGTATTTTGATGATCTCGGTTTTGCGAGAATGGTTACTCGAGAAGTGGGCGTGGTGAATCCGGTGGTCATGGAGGTGGTGAAATACCTCGGGGAGGTGGTGAAGTACCTCATGGAGGTGGTGAGATACCAAATGCTGATCGGGGTACTCATGAGATCCCTAGTGCCCCAAATGTTGGAAGTTTCGGAGATATTGCCAATATCATGGGCAATATGATGCGGCGACAAGCGGCTCGGTTCAACCGGATGTTGGTGGGTTTCATGACTCGCATAATGAGACCCGGGCTGGTGCTAATGTGAATCCTAATGCCGCGAGTCCTGAATGCGGGAGGTTTAGCTGGAACTCCTCATACTACTTTGATGGAGAGTTTTACGAAGATGCAAGTACCCACTTTCTTTGGAGTTACCAAGGACCCCTTGTTTCCTAACAAGTGGCTTCGTGAGTTGGAGAAGGCTTTCCGGCATCTGCAATGCTCGGAAGCTCGAGAAGATTTTGTTTGCTTTGAGCGAAGTTGCAACAAGAAGGCTGATGCATGGTGGATTTCCACTCGTCTGTTTTGGAAGGTTTGCATGCGGGAGTTGTAACTTGGGAGTTATTCAAAGAGGCTTTTTGTATGAACTACTTTCCCGAGGCGGTGAAGGATGCAAAGGAAGCTGAGTTTATGATTCGACTCAAGGAACTTTGTCCGTGTTGGAGTACCAACGAAGTTCGAGGAGCTTCATTTCTTTGCTCCGAGTTCTTTGAAGGAAGACCTCGCCAAAGCAAAGAAGTTCTTCAAAGGACTGCGCCACTGCCATTAAAGCTTATCTCACGAGTCCGAGCCTATAGTGAGCTATGCTCAAGTGGTGCGAGAACTCGAAGAAGTTGGAAGAAACGAGAGAAGGAAAGTGCTCGTGTGCAAAAGCCTTGGCGGTCAAGGAATTCTGGTTTGGTGGATCGCAATGACCGTCGTTATGTGAGACCTACACCCTACCCCACTCCTACCTTTCGGGCTAAGAGTGTAGGTCGAACACGGGTTTTCAGCAGCCCGACCGGTTTAAACGATATGGCGGAAACCGACCACCAGCAAGTGCAAGTGCAAGTGCAAGGCCTTTTGTTCGGAAGCCCTCTGTTGCAGCCACCCCTGTTGGATCCAGCAATCTGTTTGCTTCTATTGCAAGCAAGCTGGTCATTTTGCTCGTGCCTATCCGAAGCGGCCCGCCCAGACAGCCTGCCCCGATGGTGAAGAGTGCTCCTGCTCCTCCCTCCGGTAGAGTTTTCAGTATTTCCGATCTGAGCGGGATCCAAGCCATGATGTGATTACGGGTACATTGTTAGTCGCTTCTATTTCTGCATTTGTCTTATTTGATACGGGTGCATCTCATTCGTTCATGTCATCTGCATTCATCAAGAAGACTAACCTAATCCACGAGAAGTTGTCTAGTTGTTTATTGATTAGTACATCTCTGGTCTCTGTTGTGAAACTAGATAAGGGGTTATCTAAATGTCCTGTGTTGATTGGTGAGAAGAACTTGGAAGCCAATTTTGTGATTCTTGACATGAAGGATTTCGATGTTATTTTGGGAATCGATTGGTTGACAGCCCACAAAGCTGTGTTCCTTTGTTCCTCAAAGAAGATTCAGTTCCATATTTGTGGAAGTCCGGTCTTTGAATTTCAGGGTGAAAAGAGAAGGGTTTGTAAGAAGGTCTTTCTCTGCCTGATGAAGTCTATGCCCTAGTGGATGATGCTTCATCCGAAGGCAAGGGTATAGTGGAGAAAAGAGTCGATGAAGTCGAGTTGTCTGCGACTTTGTTGATGTCTTCCACGATGATCTATCGGGAGTGCCTCCGGACGAGAGATGTCGAATTCTCTATTGATCTCGTCCACTGGTGCTGCACCGGTATCTAAAGCTCCGTATAGGATGGCTCCTACTGAGTTGAAAGAGTTGCAAAATCAGTTGAATGAGCTCATTGATAGAGGTTTCGTACAGCCTAGTGTGTCACCTTGGGGAGCTCCGGTCTTGTTCGTCAAGAAGAAAGACGGTAGTATGCGCTTGTGCATCGACTACCGTGAGTTGAATAAGTTGACTATCAAGAATAGATATCCGCTGCCCAGAATCGATGATCTCTTCGATCAGTTGAAGGGTGCGATTGTGTTCTCGAAGATTGACTTAAGGTCTGGATATCACCAATTGAAAGTGAAGTCTAGTGATATCTTCAAGACAGCTTTCCGAACGCGGTATGGTCACTACGAGTTTAGAGTCATGCCTTTCGGATTGACCAATGCTCTGCGGTGTTCATGGACCTCATGAACCGAGTATTTCATGATGTGCTTGATAAGTTTGTGATTGTGTTCATTGATGACATCTTGATCTATTCGAAGAGCGAAGAAGAGCATGCGAGTCATCTAAGTTTCACTTTGCAAAGGTTGCGAGAAAAGAAGTTGTTTGCTAAGTTTAGCAAGTGTGATTTACGGCTTAAGAGAGTGGTTTTCCTTGGTCATGTAGTTTCAGCCGAAGGTATTCGTGTCGATCTGAAAAGGTCCAAGTTGTGGCTGATTGGGAGAGACCGAAGTCGATAACGGAAATAAGAAGTTTTCTTGGATTGGCGGGTTACTACCGAAGGTTTATTGAGAACTTTTCTCGGTTGGCTGCTCCTATGACTAAGTTGACCAGGAAAGAAGAGAAGTTTGTTTGGTCTAACGCCTGTGAGAAGAATTTTCAAGAGTTGAAAGATAGATTGACAAGTGCCCCGGTTTTGACTATACCGATAGTTCCGGTGGTATGACGGTTTATACCGATGCGTCAAAGATTGGTTTGGGTTGTGTCTTGATGCAACATGGCAAGGTCGTAGCCTATGCTTCTCGGCAACCGAAGGATTATGAGCGGAATTACCCCACTCACGATCTAGAACTTGCCGCCGTTGTCTTTGCTTTGAAGATTTGGAGACATTATCTTTACGGTGAGAAGATTGCCATTTTCACGGATCATAAGAGTTTGAAATATTTCTTTACCCAAAAGGAGTTGAACATGAGACAAAGGAGATGGTTGGAACTCATCTCCGATTATGATTGTGATATTCGGTATCATCCTGGGAAAGCAAATGTTGTTGCTTGATGCTCTTAGTAGGAAGAACCAGAAGAAGACTTTGGATTTGAATGCTTTGAGTTTACCATTGTGGTCTTCTATTGAGAGTTTTGATTTGGAAATCGTCACGAGAATTCTGATTTTATTCTTTACGCCATGACGGCAAGATCTGGTCTTAGAGATAAGATTGTTGCTCTGCAGAGTTCGATCGGGAGTTTTTGACCAAAGTTGAGAAGATTTCTTCGAATCTGAGCCGGACCCCGACTTTGGTATATCCATGGATGGTGCTTTGTTGTTTAGAGGAAGACGTGTGTGCACCATAAGCGATGAAGTTAAGAATGAAATATTGAAGGAAGCACACCGGTCGGTCTTTCTTGTACACCCGGAAGCACCAAGATGTACAAGGACTTGAAGGAACATTTTTGGTGGATTGGTTTAAAGGCGGATGTTGATGATTTTGTTGCCAAGTGTGAGACTTGCCAGCGTGTGAAAGCCGTTCGACAACCTCCATCTGGATTACTTCAACCCCTTCCTATTCCTAGTTGGAAGTGGGAAGATATCTCCATGGACTTTGTGACTAGCTTGCCTCGGACAAGTAAAGGCAATGACACTTGTGTGGGTGATTGTTGATAGGTTGACCAAATCAGCCCATTTCATTCCTATGAAGATCACTCATACTCCGGATAAGCTAGCCGGGCTTTATGTGGATAATGTGGTTCGTCTGCATGGTGTGCCATTGAGTATTGTCTCGGATCGTGATCCTAGGTTCACCTCAAGGTTTTGGAATAGTTTGCGAAGGCCTTGGGAACCCAATTGAACTTGAGTACAGCTCATCATCCACGGTCGATGGACAATCGAGCGGACAATTCGGACATTGGAAGACATGCTCGAGATCTTGTGTGGTGGATATGGGTGGAAATTGGGATGAACACCTAGCTTTGGTTGAGTTTGCCTATAACAACGGTTATCAAGCAACAATAGGCATGGCTCCATTCAAGGCTTTGTATGGTAGTACTTGTAGGACACCTTTGTCTTGGGTCGAGGCAGTTGAAAGAAAAGTCTTAGGTCCTGAGATGATTGAAGCTACAAGTGCTATGGTAGATATGATAAGAGAAAGGATTAAGTCTGCCCAGATCGAGACAGAAATCTTATCTTGATAAGAGAAGGACCGATTTGGAATTTCAAGTTGGAGAGAAAGTCTTTCCGAAGGTCTCACCAATGAAGGGTGTGATGAGATTCAATGTTAAGGGTAAGCTTAGCCCTCGTTACATTGGACCTTTCGAGATTTTGGAAAAGGTTGGACCTGTTGCGTATCGATTAGCATTACCTCCGTCTCTTGCTGGTGTGCACAATGTGTTCCATATTTCGATGCTCCGAAAATACATAGAGAATCCGGAACACATTTTGCAGCAAGCACCTGAAGGACTTAGTGCTGATTTGACCTATGATGAAGAACCGGCCGAAATCCTGGATAGGAAGGACAAGCAGCTGCGGAATCGCGCCATTCCTTTGGTGAAGATTCGGTGGAAGAACCATACCCCTGAAGAAGCTTCTTGGGAGAAGGAAGAAGACATGAAGGAGAAGTTTCCTTACCTCTTTGGAAGCACAGTGCGCTTTCAATTTCGGGGACGAAATTTCTTTAAGGGGGGGGAGAATGTGAAACCCAGCCCTAACCTTGACCCGGAAACCTTGTTATTTGTAGGTCCGATGACCCGAAGTAAAGTAAGAAGTCAGCTTTGGGCCATCCCAATAGAGGACTGGGTGTCTGGCTTTGAATCCATGAAGGTTGATGATGAGGTTCTATTTATGGAAACAGAATCCTGATGAAGATCTAATTAGTTGATGGACTTGGAGTGCTCTCTATCTTGGTTTGAAGGCATTTCTACCTACTAGGTAAGTCACTTGACTTGTGTACAAAACCCCTTTAGGTTTGGATTTGATCTGGGCCTTCAATTCCCCGTTTTTGGCCTTCTTGTCTGCATTGGTCGACGATTGGTCGATCGGGCGATCGACCAATCCACTCGACCAATGGGTGCTTTGTCTTTGGCAATTAGGTTGATTCTTGCTCTATTTAAGTCTAACCTCGAGTCCACTTCGTATTTGCTGCCTCCAAACCCTCTGGAACGAACCAAAGACCTCTGCAAGTCATCTCTCTTGCATCCTTGGAGTTTTCTTGGCGGATCTTCGTCGGAACTCTTCTTTTTGCATCAAAAGGTATGTCTACTCTCTCTTCTTCTCCTACATCTTTGTTTTTCTTTCCTTTTTGAGTTGAGACAGTAGAAGAGATGCTGCATCCTCTGTTGCAAACATCTCTCGAACATGTTCTCATGATCATCCTAAGGATTTAAGGCTAGAACAATGATCTTAACCATGATCATTGCAAGCTTTTGAAGGATTCATGATCAAACCATGATTTAATCTCTGATAATTTCCTAATCTGAATTCTGATCTCTTTGGATCTTCTTTCATTGATCATGTTAGTGGTTAATGGTTGTGTTTTCTTTCTATGATCCATAATCCATAGAATTCTAGTTGTTCTCTTCTACCTTACTATGTGTTCTTCATGATGCATGATAGTACATATATGGTAGGTTTTATTTCCTTATTTAGATTTATGCTTCTAAGCCTTATTCCATGAAGACCTATGCATGTTTTCATGTTTTCATTACCAAAAGCAATGATCCATCCTCCTATAGTTCTTGTCTTTGTTTTCTATTTCAAATTTATCAAGATCCATGTTTGATTTATTTATGGTAACTTTTTGTTTCCTAATTTGGATCTTGATACCTTGATTTGATTAGTGTTTTGAGGTCCCCTATATGTTAGAATACTACTGATGTAGGGTACCCCTTGATTAGTACCCTTTTGAACCACCAAATTCGGATTTCATATCTCAAAACTCTGATTTTCTAAGCTATCGTCTGCATTGGTCGACTGATTGGTCGATTGGACCACTCGACCAATCCACTCGACCAATGAGTACAAAGCCAACTCCAGAATTGGTCCGTTTCGGATATTTTGATATATATTCTGCTAGGGATCTTTCCTAATATGTTGTATATACTTGTTTAGGACCTTCTTCTCAAGTTTGCCAAGATCTTACTTGATTTCTTAGGATTCTTTGCGAGTTATAAAAGGTAAGGATGGTTATTTCCTTAATTACATAGATAGCATGAATCTAGTTTCTATATTTGAATATCATTAATATGTTTCCTAAATTAGATTCTTACAATGATATACTACTGTTGCATAACTTTGATTACAGTAGCATTACTTATTCATATTGAATTGATTCATGAATGATTTACTTACCAATGTTATACAAGTGATTGTAATTACTGATTTCTTTCCATATATGGAGTTACCATATATGTGATGATATGAATTGATGCATGTGTATGCTTACGTATGGTTTGGAAAGGAGAGGTGTCCTTTCGACACTTCGTCCTTGGACTACTACGGGAATATTATGGGATGTTTCCGGAGATGCCCTCTGGACACCTTCCTAAACTGTTGGATGACATATATAGGATTGTCTAGTAGTGTTTGGCTCGGATGTCCTGTTATGTCAGACCCTAATCGGAGGGGTATTGAGACCGAACGACCCGTGGTAGCAATGGGGATTCATGGGCGCTCAAGACCGGTAACCAACCCGTGAGAGGACAGGAATCACATTGTGGGGGCCATTTATTGGTAGGGTTGCATATGGTTAGACTTGGGCTCACGGGCGCTTAAGACCGGTAACCAACCCGTGAGAGGACGTGAGAGCTTCCCGTTTACCATATGTGGATAACCAATAGGGTTGATGAGTCCGTAGTCCGAGTTGGTCGGTGCCATAGGATACGCCGACTCTAGTGTGAAGGATACCGGAAAGGATCGTCGGGGACGAGGAATGGAAGTATCTGGATCCGACTTGATGTAACCAAGTAGAAGACTTGCATTTGGCTAGGTATTACCCCCGACATGCGCCAGTACTTATACCAAATGGTTGTGAGAGAGTGTGTTGACTTAACCCCCGCCAAGGTTTGTCCTCGAGGGATGAAGGACCCATTACCAATCGGCTGCTCAAGACCGGTGAAATGATCCGTGAGAGAATCCAAGATATCTTAAATGGTTGAGGATGTGAGTGGACTTTCCTAAAGAAGTACGGTGCTACGACTTAAAGCATGTCTGCCAATAGAGACCAGCATACATAGAGTTAGATTCATTCATTCATTGTTTGTCTCATATCATATTGCATTTATGATTGTTCGGAATCCCGCCATTTATGTTATTATGGATTTTAAGCGCCTTTTACGAGTTTCTTTGAAACTCATTCCTTTATTGTACAATGTTGTTAGACTATCCTGCAGTCTTGAGTTCTATGACGGTCCCTATGAGGAAGCGCAAGGCGAAGAGACATATCTCCGGGAAAGGTGATTGCGGTTACCACAATTACTCCGAAGATCCCACGGGTGGTTATGCTCCGTACGATGCTTAGTCCGACCATTGAGTGGAAGCGTCCTTGTGCTATTTATGAGATCTACACCTACAAGGATGTCGTCTACAAAGTGGAGAATAATTTAGTTACCCAATGTACTTGCTACTGGGATTAGCTTTTATCTAGTTTATTCTTTCGAGCTACTTTTCCGCTGT
Organism: Hakea prostrata; assembly: GCF_041222555.1. Lineage (NCBI taxonomy): Eukaryota > Viridiplantae > Streptophyta > Magnoliopsida > Proteales > Proteaceae > Hakea > Hakea prostrata. Next base: position 41,767,040 of record NC_142608.1, read on the forward strand.
ATGTAAAGTGGGATTTTTGCTTCACTTTACTTATCTGTCTGATACTCTGATTATATCTATTATTCCGATTCGTTTATGATTCATTCTTTCATTATTGGATCTATGATTTATCTTCCGCACTCTTGTTATGGTTGTTCATGATTATGTTATTGTTTATGTGGGAGGTTGATCACTCGATACCTGATCTTCGGGCTGTGGATCACACTCTCGGGTATGCCAGATAGGGTACCGGCTGGGAGGGCGTGACAGTTTGCCTTACCAGGGTGATACTGAATATCACAATCATAATCAGAGACTAGTTCCAACCATCTTCTTTGCCTCATGTTCAACTCCTTTTGGGTAAAGAAGTATTTCAAACTCTTATGATCCATGAAAATGGCAATCTTCTCACCGTACAAGTAATGTCTCCAAATCTTCAAAGCGAAGACAACAGCGGCAAGTTCTAGATCGTGAGTGGGGTAATTCCGCTCATAATCTTTCAATTGCCGAGAAGCATAGGGTATGACCTTACCATGTTGCATCAGTACACAACCCAAACCAATCTTCGACGCATCAGTATAGACCATCATACCACCGGAACTATCAGGTATAGTCAAAACTGGGGCACTTGTCAATCTATCCTTCAACTCTTGGAAATTCTTCTCACAAGCGTCAGACCAAACAAACTTCTCTTCTTTCCTGGTTAACTTAGTCATAGGAGCAGCCAACCGAGAAAAGTTCTCAATAAACCTTTTGTAGTAACCCGCCAATCCAAGGAAACTTCTTATTTCCGTAACCGTCTTCGGTCTTTCCCAATCAGCCACTGCTTGGACTTTTTCAGGATCGACATGAATACCTTCAGCTGAAACCACATGGCCGAGGAATACTACTCTCTTGAACCAAAAATCACAATACAATCATGCAATCAATATGTAGATCACATAAAGGCAGATATAAGACTCAGAAAACGAAATGAGAAACTAGAGGCAACTGTCAACCTAAAATGCAAATACAATGCAAAAACTCAAACATCAAGTCTTATATATCAATGCCAAGGGTATTCAAATGAAATCACAACAGGATTCATTAACAAGTCATATTTTCAAATTTAGTTGTTAAAATGCCTAAAGAAGTTGCAAATCATTCTTTCTTCTACATTAAAGTAAAGAAAGATAACAAGTATCCAATTACCCATTTAATGAAGAGAGTAACTCAGGATAGCAAACATTCTAATAGCCTTACATTTAACCAACAAGATGAAAATATTCTAGACAAACCCAAATAGGCAATAACACTCCTCAATCCATCACTGGCTTACTACCACTACTCAAACCAGGACCTCTTCACCCACTCACCACACATGGCGGGCACAAGTCACAACTAGACAAATCCAGGTTACCTAGAATAGAAACCAAACTAGAGATAAAAGAAGTAAACTCAATAAAACTTGACAACTCTGACCTATAAGACCAGACTCAAAAGGTATACAAAAATATCTAACTGCAAACAAGACATAACCTAACCAATAAAACTGGTGCAAGTCATCTTACTAGACAACTCCATAAATCTGACAATAACTACTCCCAAATCAAAAAACCATACAAGCTGACAAACCATATCCCCTGAATATCATATGAACCCCAACAACATGTGAGGACACACCCTCTTGACATCTCCTGTGTCAAGATCCAGCACTAATGCTGAACTGGAGAACAAACCTCTCCCCCTGGAGACCAAACTCTCCAAACACTTGACAACACTGTGTCAAAACCAGCACTCATGCTGAACATGGAGACTATACCACTCCAAACACCAGGGATACACCTAATGCTATACCAAGTGAAATAAGAATCCTCATATGTAACCAACTGTACTAAACAATCTCAACACCACCTATTACCACTCTAGCATTAAAAAAAAAAAAAAAAAAAAAAAAAAAACTCAGTCAGACATGTATATTAATGCAAATAAAAGCATCCATGAGAGTACAAAACATGTTGTCTCAGATTTATTAAAATAAACAGCTTCTTTACACAAGCATATCACCTTAAAAATAAATAGACCACCTCCCTTTAACAAAGGAACAAAATAGGATAAACCAAAGTATGCATCCAATGGAAAACCAAATAACCAGGTCTTAAAACAAGGTCTATGCAAACACAGAAAACACCTAGGTCATCAAAGGACCTCAAACATGTTTATTTCACAAGAATTAGGCATATCATTGTTAGATGTCTCACCTTCTTGTAGTTTCCTCTTATATGCAAAACAATGTTTCTTAATATGACCCACTTTATGACAAAAATAACATCTCCTGTTATTATTCCCATTATTATTCTTGTTGTTATTTTCATGATTGTCATACACTTTACCCTTCCCTTTGGACTTCCCATGTTTGTAGGAGCCCTTGCCCTTAACAAACAAATTGTCCCCACTGCTTTTAGACTTACCAGAAGCCAATAGTTCTGACTCCCTATTCTTTAAAGCATCAATCAATTGTTCTAGGGAAATGTTTTGACAAGCATACTTAATTGAATTCTTAACAACAAGATAGTCATTATGAAGGGAATTCAATAGGATAATAGACAGGTCTTGGTTTTCCAATTTGGTCTTTTCCCTAGTACTGGCTAAGTCTTGAATCAACTTCTTAAACACATCTAGGTTCTTATCAAGGCTGATTGTAGGGTCCATCTTAAACCCATACAATCTTTCTTTCAGATAAATCTTATTACCTAGATTCTTTTTCTGGTAGATTTGTTCAAGCTTATTCCATATTTTAATAGGGGTATTGTCATCATCATCCAAACACCTAATAACACCATCAGTGATGTTCCAGATCATGCAACCAATTGCATTCTCCATCACTTCAATCCTCAAGATTGGGTCAATGCTTTCAAAGAAAGCAACTGGGTCTTCTATGGATCTTAAGAGTTTCTGCTGAGCCATTAAAGCTCTGACCTTTCTCTTCCAAATCCCAAAGTCCCCTGTCCCATCAAACTTCTCTATGTCTACCCTGGAACCCCCCATAGGAGTATCCAAACTTAGGTAACTAGGATTTCCCCCTAGACCTACTGCTCTACTCGAGCCTGTGGTGACCACACTGACCACACTGGGAGGAGTGCCCTCCCCTGGTAGACAAAATTCCTTGCTTAACTCCACTTTGGAGCCGGTAAATCACAACAAATCAGTATATAAGAAATAATTCAAACAATACTGATATAAACAATTCTGAAAAAAAGAAGATTAAACTAATCAAGCATCAATTAATCACACTTTGTTTGCTAATATTATTCAAAACAAAAAACATCAGCATTTATTTAATTAGATGTTAACACAACAGGCCAATACAAACCAAGTAAAGTGCCAATATTAACAAACTAATATAATAATGCAATTTTATAAAATAAAATTCAGCAAAATTATAAAAATCAGTGATTAATCAAGAATTAGTCATCTCAGAATTATTCTTCTCATACATAGACTTTATTCCATACATTTAATTAACAATTCTTCTCAAGCATAAGACCGAATATGATCAGGGCAGTAGAAGCAGGTATATGCAAAATCAGAAAAACTAACAAATATAAAAGCCTAAGAATCGTATGAGATCAAACATCACCTTCTAACCAGGCTAACTGGCTAACACAGGCTAACAGGCTAACAGTGGCAGAACTAAACAAAAAATCAGATTATATATATAATCAAATCCGAACCAGCAATGGTTGAAAACTATACAGAACACCAGCAATGGTTGAAACTATACAGAACAAATGTATATCATCAATTCTAACCAACAGAGACAGAAAAATATACACAACAACTGTATATAATCAAGTCCTAGCAAGAAGTAGCAGCAGCCGAAGCATACACAGATTATATAATCAGGAAAAATGATTCAATAATTTAACCTGAAATTACCTATGAGATCATATAAACCAATTAAGCATAAAACTCATAGATAATAGCAATTAGTCTCCACCGAATCACAAGAAAAAGAAAACCACTAACACACAGGCTATCTCAGGCTAACTGGCTCTGATGCCAATTTGATATTCCCAGGTCTAATTTATGATTAGATTTAGTGATTAACCTATATGATTATCAAATTGAAACAAGAATACAGATTCACAATCGATAAACCCTAGCCTAACAAATCATTCGGTCATGTGATTTACCAAGAAAATGGAAGCAAGAAAACAAGAGAGACACAGGCGTTTGATGACGGAGTTCGGTTCTTTCGAACCTACATCTCCGGGACTCAAGACTGGAGTCCGATCCACTATAATCAATCAACAAATTACAAAAAAACAGGGAAGAATAAGGGTACAGATCTCACCGTATATGGCAACCAAATTGGCTCAAGTCATCATCGAGTATCCCTCCTTATCTAAGGAACAAAATCCCTCTAGAATAACTCCAAAGAACACACCAGAGGAGACAATTCACACAGCCAGAAACATAGCCAAGCCTTCACTGAAATGCCACACGAAAGCCATCGAGTGTTCCTTTCCTTCTACTCAACATCTTCTCTTCAGATGATACAAGGATCATACAAGAACAAGGATCGAAGATGAAGAACAAGGTAGAATGATGCCATAGCCAGAATCGCCAGAGCCCAGTATGATTTCCCAATTCCAGAAACCCCCAAATCTGAATCGTGTTTTGCATACCCCTAATGAGACTAAACCGGCCAATGATATGATATACAACAAATGAACCAACTGGTCCAATAATAACCCAACTTAGGAAAGGAAATTCCCAGATTACCCCTAACAAAATCGGCTAGTGCCTGAGCTTTGATTGCCGTTCTAGGCTTAAAGCTTACTTGAAACTCACTGAGTTCAGCCAACATGGCCACCATCCTTCCAGACAAATCTGGTTTACGAAGAACTTTACTAAGAGGGAAAGTTGTAAATACCTCTATCGAGTGAGCCTGAAAGTATGGCCGTAGCTTCCTAGCTGCTGTCATGAGATCTAGAGTCTGCTTCTCGATCTGAGAATACCGCGTCTCCGCATCAAGTAGAACGTGGCTGACATAATAAATTGGCCACTGCTTCTTATCCTTCTCCCAAACGAGTACCGCACTGACCGCTGAAAGGGATGCTACTAAATATAGCTGTAAAACTTCTCTCCTTTGGGGTCGGGATAAAAGCGGTGGTCTTCCCAGTGTTTCCTTTAATTCCTCGAAAGCTCTCTGGCACTCTTCAGTCCAATTTGCTTCTTTGCTGCCCCTCAAATCTTTAAGTGCCTTAAAAAATGGTAGACACTTTTCTCCAGACTTTGAGATGAAACGGTTCAGAGCAGCAATTCTCCCTGTCAAGCACTGTACATCCCGAACAGTTTTTGGGGCTTCCATGTCAATTAAAGCTTGTATTTTGGCTGGATTAGCCTCAATACCTCTCTGTGATACCCTGAAGCCCAAGAATTTGCCTGAAGATACTCCAAAGGCGCATTTCTCTGGATTCAGCTTCAGTTGATATTTTCGCAGTACTGCGAATACTTCTTTTAAGTCTGCGATATGCTTTGCCCTTGCAATGCTTTTTACCAGCATATCGTCAACCTAAGCCTCAACATTTTTCCCGATTAGGTCTTTGAATATCTTGTTGACGGCCCTCTGATATGTAGCTCCTGCATTTTTCAGGCCAAACGACATGACTTTATAATAGAAGCTTTCACGATCAGTCATGAAAGCCGTAAATTTTTCATCCTCCTTATTCATAAGGATCTGGTTATACCCCGAGTAGGCATCCATGAAACTCAAGGTTTCATATCCTGCAGTTGTATCTATCAAGAGGTCAATCCTGGGCAATGGATAGCAATCCTTAGGACAAGCTTTATTGAGGTCGGTGTAGTCTGTACACATCCTCCACTTCCCATTTGCCTTCTTGACCATTACCACGTTGGCTAACCAAGTTGGGCATTCAATTGGTTCTATGAAACCAGAATTCTTCAGTTTTTCAACTTTGCCCCGAACGGCTTCGTACTTTTCTATGGAGAAATTTCTCCTTTTTTGAATAACTGGTTTCAGCTTTGGATCTATCCAGAGTTTATGCTCTGCAACATTTTGATCGATTTCTGGAATGTCTTCAGCAGACCATGCGAATACATCACTATTTTGTTGAAGAAAAGACTTCAACTCTCCTTTGAACTCTTCCAGCTGCTCAGATCCGATGTAAGTAATCCTTTCTGTATTATCAGTAAACAACTGGATTTGCTCTAGCTTTTCTACCGGCTCGGGCCTTTGCATTTCTGCTTCTTCCCGATCATCTCGTACTTCTATTGGTAGGGTAGTCACCTTCCTTGGGCCCTCCTTGTCCTTCAAATAGGAAACATAGCACTGCCGAGAGATCCTTTGGTCAGATGAAACTTGACCAATTCCCATCTCAGTCGGGAATTTTATCTTCAGGTGCTTCATAGAAACAATAGCACCTAGCTTGGACAAAGATGGCCGTCCGAGGATAACATTGTACGCTGGAAGTTCCCGAACCACCAAAAAATTTATTCGGACGGTAGCTTCCTTGGGAAAACACCCAATCGATAGGTCCAACTGGACTGATCCCTCTGCTATTGCTGATGATCCTGCAAAGCCATATAAATGTGTGGATGATGGCTCCATCAAGTCCTTATCCACCTTAAGCTTTTGATACACCTCATAAGATATTAGGTCCGCAGCAGACCCTGCATCAACTAAAACTCTATGTATTTCTCGACGCTCGATTTCTACCTTGATGACTATGGCATCATCATTAGGTCAACAAATGCCTCTCTCATCTTCTTCGCCAAAGGTGACAGAATCTTCACCATTCGGCCTCTTACGCTTCTGCGTTTCTCCGGTTCCAACAAATTTAGATTTTGTTTTCAACCTCCGGAGTGATTCGGGTTCTGGGCCTCCGAATATTGTAAGGATCGGTGACCGAGTAGCATCAATCACCTCCTTACCCTTTTTAGACCTCGGAGCCTCCTTCGGTTGTTCCGGACTAACCGAATGGTTCCTCTTGGGGCCCGCTTCACATGGTTCCTCTCTTCCCTTGTTAACAAAATTGGACAAATATCCCTGAGATATTAATCTCTCAATATCCGCCTTCAAATGATGACAATCATTGGTATAATGACCGTAATCCTTGTGGAAAAGACAATATTTTTCTTGATCCTGTTGCTCTCCAGGTTTTAAAGGAATCTTTGGAGGCCACTTCAAAATATTTCACTTCTTAATGATATTCAAAATATCAGCTTGAGGAGTATTTAATGGAGTATACTCACTTTTACCAGGAGATCTCTGCCGCCATGCCTGAGGCTTTCCAACTCGGACCCGAACATTCTGCTTTGGCTTCTGCCTGTTCTCAGGAGCCTTTTGTTCTTTGGTGGAGGCTTTATTTTCCCCCTGGTGCGCATCTAAGATTTCCGTGACTTCTGCCTGCTTTTGGCATCTCTGTACCAACTCAGCATAAGTTGTAGGCATATCCTGAAGTAATAACTCCAGGAGTCTTCGGTTAGTGAGTCCAGTGAACAAAGCAGTTTTAGCTACTTGCTCATCTAGATTCTCTATCTCCATTGTAACTCTATTGAATCTTTTCAGATATTCTCTGATCGATTCGCTCTTCCCTTGTCTAATAGTAAACAAGGTTTCCTCGGTCTTTTTGATCTGGATTTCACTCTGGAATCACCCTATGAATTTGCGCGCCAACTCATCGAAGTTCACAATCCTTCCCGATGGAAGGTTCGAAAACCATTTTTGCGCTGCTCTAGTTAAAGATGAATCAAAAACCCTGCAAAGAATTTCATCAGAATTACCTGCAACTGCCATAGTCTGCTGATAATAACCGATGTGGGCCGTAGGATCCCCGAAGCCATCGAATGTAGAAAAAGTTGGCAAGTGGAAATTGTGAGGAAACTGGTATCCCGCAATTGGCTCGGCAAAAGGGGTCTTTCGAATAACTGAATAAATATCATCAGTTATGCTTCCTTTAGCTAATTGTCCCAGCTTTTGATTAATATTGGCCAATTCCTGACTGATATGTGTCGAATGATCTTCTGCAACACGATCACGACCTCAAACAAAACGATCATCACGAGCTACTCGATCATCACTAACGGCCCGCTCATCACGAACAACCCTCTCATCACAAACTGCTCGATCATCACGAATGGCTCGTCTAATAGTTGGTGAGTGAGTTTCCACTCTTGTATCCAACCTCGTATTCGAATCGATTGTACTTTCCTGTGGTCTGGCAAACCGATCGTCCCGCCTAGGCAGATCGTCGACTCTCCTAGGCACTCGGTCCCCTTCACGAAAGTTCTGACTGATATCTTGATCTTCAGTCAATCTCTGATCGCGTGGTAATACAAGCCTCCTTGCATCGCGATGATCAGGTTCTTGTGGTAATACCACTTGTCTGGTTAGCACGCGGAGTGCTTGACTTACTTCCAAAAGTTGGATCTTCACTTGATCCAATTGACTTTGGAGTGTCTCTGGAGGATTGTGTCCCCCTAGACCGCCATCTACTTCGAGAGGTGGTAAACTTCCCTGAGGAATATCTGGATTATTTTCTCCAGGGATTTGGACACCAGTATCGCGTTGTGCAGCGGCTGCTGCGGCTGATCTAGTCACCATAGCTTTCTGAATCGATTTCCCACAGACGGCGCCAAATGATGCGTCCAAAATCTGCTCAGCCCTTAGATCTCCTTAGAATGACCTGGAAAACGAAAGCGTCAGATGTGGCCCGACCGCTGGGGTTGGGAGTCCACCTCCGAAGGCTAAGTCAGTCGATGAACTTAATCACAAATGGCTCTGTTAGAAGCACAGAGCTACTGGAAAACGATTTAGATCATAAGCATCTGAGTGTTTACGTCCAAATGTGTGTGTAGATCTGGTCCCTTTACCTTGTAGGTAAGTGATGTTTATATAGAGTGTACCTTCGAATCTTCTTTGTTGGATGTATTTAAGCCTTCTTCGGATAGTCGTTGGATTCTAATTGTAATATCCAGCCCTATTCTAACCCTGACCCTAACTCGGATCCACTGTTGTATTTAGGTCCGAAGACCTGAAGCGGTGGTAGAAGAGACCTATGGACCATTATGATTGATGATCATGATTCGGAGACCGAGCCTATGGACATTGATGATGATACCCCTTGCTTAAATGCATTATCAGTGTTTAAGGAAAGTCTGCGCATGGAGAAGATTAATCACGTTGATGTACCTAATGACCTCCTGTGAACAATCCGAAGGTATTCCCCGAAACTGGACTTCTTGATTGAATTGTGGAAGAAAACCTCACTCAAATTGACCTTGTATAGCCTTTCAAATCCCTACTTGAAGTTGCTGAACTAAACCTGTTTTTCTGCTGAGAAACATTTTGGTAGATCCTTTTGGTCAATGCCATCGACCAAAACTATCGACCAAAGTTTCCCAGTCTGCCAAGTTAAAGATTCCATGGAATATTCCTATTCTATTTATTATAACCTCGAGCCTTGAGCCTTGTGCAATCATTTTTCTCACCTGAAATCGTAGGGAGAGCTTCCCAAGGCACCTCATCAAAAACTAATTGTTTACTATTGATTCTTGTCTACTTCTTCCACACTAAGGTATGAATCACCATTCCACTCTCTATCCTACCATTTTCTATTTTTTTCTTTTCCTTTCTTGCTGCTGAGACATTGGAAATGGTGTTGCAACCTTGCAACCACCACTCCAAGTGTCTACACATGATTAACCTATGATTTTCTTAGCCATCCATTGATGCTATGCCTCCACCTCATGCCTAGCTTATGTATTCCTCTATTTTCTATTAACATCATTTTATTTTGTACCAAACTGAGTTGTAGGGCATGCTATGTTCATGTTTATCACTTCTATATGATTCCAATCGAAATTCTAGTAGTTCCCCTAGCTATTACATGCCATTTCCATGACAATGCAATCAATCCCAACTCATGCCATGATGTTTGTCACTTGAACTTGTTAGCTCAATTTGGGGCTTTTTGTTTGGACCATTGGATTGGGTAAATTTCTTGACCTATAGTGTCCTACTACTGTTGTTAAGTGTTCCTCCAAGTTTCAGATTGATCCGAACACCGGAAAACCAATTTAGGATGAAAACACCCAAAATCCATCATTCTGGTCCGAAGGTTGCTGTCAGCAACAACTTTGGTCGATCCTTTTGGTCGATACCATCGACCAAAACCATCGACCAAAGTTGTTGCTGACAGCAACCTTGGCCAGTTTTGATCCAATTGATATCCAATCTTCCTAATTTCTTCTCTAACTTATTATTGATGTTTGTTTAGGGCCTTAACAATTATTTTGGACTATTTCTTGGTACTCTCAATTCATCATCAATTCAACCCAAGGTAAGGATGGTTATCTCCATAAACATATAGATCACCAACTTATGATTTATGTTCTTGTTTATGACTAGGACCCTTTGATTACTTGTAGATCTTTATAAGACTATTATATATGTGTTAGAATAGTAGTAATGACATCTTTATACTCTTGCCATGTTACATTGCTATTCTTGTTTACTTATGTTTATGATGATTCATTTCAATATCATGTTTTAACTTTTATGATAAGATGTATTGGATGGTGTTCTATTGACACTTCTGTCCTTAGGCATCGAAGGGAATAGTATGGGATGTTCTCCGATGGTGCCTATTGACACTCTCCCGGGTTATTGGATGACATACATAGGATTGTCTAGTTGGTTGGCTAGGTTTATCCTTGTCGTGTCAGACCCGAATCGAAAGGGCATTGAGACCAAACAACCCGTGGTAGTGTATGGTTGGATGGGCGCTCTAGGCAGGTACCCAATCCGATAGGGGACATAAACCATGCTACGGATACCCGAAAGGGGCCATTTATTGGTAGGGTTGCAAATGGCTAGACTTGGGCTCACGTGCTCTCAAGACCGGTAACCAATCCGTGAGAGGACGTGAGAGCTTCCCGTTTACTATTTGTGGATGACCAATAGGGTTGATGAGTCCGAAATCCGGGATTTCGCTGACTCTAATGTGAAGGATATCGGAAAGGATCGCCGGGGGCGAGGAATGGACGTATTTGGATCTGACTTGACCGACTGAGTAGATGACTTGCATTGGGCTAAGCTTTTTTGTGACATGCGCCAGTACTTATACCAAATGGTGATGTGAGAGAGTGGTGACCTATTCCCTTACCATGGTTTTTGAGATGACTTTATCGAACTTCCCTAGCAGACCCAAGATATCTTGTATGATTGAGGGGGAGTGACTTACCACCCAAAGAAGTATGGTGCTATGACTTAAAGCATGTCTACCCTAGAGACTAGCATTTATAGAGTTAGAATCATACTGCATCATATGTTCCATATCTCATTGCATTATGTATGTTCTGTATGTGTATGATTTCTAATTATGGGATAACTGCCTTGCTGAGTTCTTCGAACTCATTCCTTTTGTACAAATGTTTTTAGATTATCCTATAGGTACCGAAGACTACGATGGCACCCCCTTCGAGACGGACTATGATTCCGCATACTACCCTTCGGGTAGTGGCATCTATGAAGATCCGAGTGTTGGTGCCGAGGAGGATTACTATCCGCACCAGGGTTAGCCCCACGGTTGTGAGGGAGCGGCAAAGCTGGGTTTACTTCATCCGTACCATTGAGGAGACTGTTATTAGAATAGAGGAAACCCTAGCTTAGTGCCCCATTCCCCTGGTGTATTTTTGGAGTACTTGGACTTGTAATTAATTAACTTTTCGGAATTATCTTTAATACCTGGACATGTAATTAACGTTATCACACTTCTTTTCCGCTGCTCTAAGAGAGTGGTTATCATACCTTCTCTCACCTTTATGATTATGTTCATACTTTACTGTTATTGTCTTCCGCACTCTGATTTATTTAATCTTATCTTATTCATGATACTTAGTATTAATTGTTTTTACTTTGATTATCCTTGTTCATGATTATGTCATTGTGTATGTGGGAGGCATGGACCTATGAATCGTGATCCTTGGACTGTGGATCACATTCCCGGGTATTCCAAATGGGGTACCGGCTGGGTGGATGTGACACTAACAGTTAGATCCGTTGAGCGATAGACTTCTACTAGTTTGAACTAGTAGAGGACTCCTGAGATAACCTCACAGTTATCTGATGATTATCCCTTCAACAGTGATAAGTGACAACCGCCAAGTTGTGTCTACCATCATTAGGGTAATTAACCTAATCCATAAATTGGATTAGGGCGTGCTTGTTGCTGATTTAGTTTTCTTCCTCAACAAGCTACCTCCTGGACCCGGCTCGCTCGGAAGCGAGTCGATTCCTTTTGTCCCGACCGGAGTCGAAGGTCAAACCAAGTATGAACCAAGTTCGATCATATTTTCTCCACATCACATATGATATCTAAAATCAACTAATAAGTTAAGTCTACTAAGTTACCAACAACAGTGTAAAAGTCATACAGTCTATGTTATATGGCAATAACCATCCTAACCTCAAATTGTGAAGAAGATGATCCGAAGTCACAAGAGAATGGTCCAATTATAGTCTTAAAGCCCTAAACAAACATACATGAAGGATTAGAGAAGAAATAAAAACAATCAGAGATCGAATGGATCAAAACTGGGCAAAAGTTTCTGACAGCAACCTTGTTGGTCGATACCTTCGGTCGATGGTATTGACCAATAGTATCGACCCAAAAGGGTCTCGGACAACAAGTTGGATTTTGGCTCAAAGTTGGTCTTCCAGGTCTCGAATTGATACAAAACTTGGGGAGCAACCTAAACACAATATAGAGACACTAATTGAAATCATATGCAATGTATAGATTAGGTCAATCATAGGCTTCATCTCAGTTTTGGTAAATAAAGTAAGTTGGTAAGCAACAAATCATGGAAATGTATATTAATTGATTAAGAGGTAAGTGGAACATAGCAAGATGGTTGAAAACATTAATGTATGAGGTAAAGAAGACTCATGGCAAGGTGTTTGCAAGGTTGCAGCACCTTGGCCATGGTCCCAACAGCAAGAATAAGGTAAGTTATAGGTAGATTAGAGAGAGAGTGAGAGATTACATACCTTGTAGAAGAGATTAAAGAAGAGAGACAAAGGATTCTTGAACAAGATCAACACCCAAGCCAATGAGGAGGCTTAGAGGAGCTTTCCCACGTTCTCAGATGTTGAAATGAGTGAAATAATGTTTTAGGTTCGAGGTTTCACTTAAAAGGAGGAAGGAATATCCAAAAAGCACCTTTTTATTCGAATCTGGGCTTGTTGGGTCGATACCTTTGGTTGATGGTATCGACCAACAGTATCGACCAACAGTAGTTTCAACAGAATTTTCAGGAATAGTTCAGCAACTTCTAACAGGGATTCGGAGGGCTATACAAGGTCAAATTGAGTGAGGTTTTCTCCTACAAGTCAATAAAGAAGTCTAGTTTCCAGAAATACCTTTGAGCATGGGAGTTCATTAGGTCCACCAACTAAGCTCACCTTCTTCGATGCGCAAGCAGCAAATTGAGTGGGGTTTTCACCTACAACTCCATCAAGAAGTCTAGTTTCAGGAAATATATTCGGATTGAGCACGGGAGTTCATTAGGTATTTCAACTAATTCACCCCTCTTCGGTGTGCAGATTCAAAACTAACACTGACAACGCTCTCAAGTGAGGGGCATCATCATCAATGTCCATGGGATTGGGTTTCGACACCAAATCATCAAACAAAAGGGTCCACAAGTCTCTTTTTCCCCCACAGGTCTTCGGGCCTACAAACATAATAGATTCCGGGCCGGGTCAAGGTTAGGATAAGGCTGGACATGGCCTCCTGAGGCTTTCAAGGATAACAACATTGAAATCAAGGTCCGACTTCAAGGTCTAACATTAAACAAGTCTTTCTTTATCCCAAAACAAATAGGGTGTCCTGGTTAGGTTTGGGCTGAATTTTACATTCTTCCCCCCCTTAAAACAATTTCGTCCTCAAAATTGGGAGAAATTGGGAGAGTACTAGGCTTCTAAGGAGATGGTGGTACTTCGATTTTATCTTGACTTTTCTTCTCCCAAAATCTTCGGAAAACAATTAACAATAAATCTTTTGTAAGAAAACAAAGAATCAATCTAACATGCCTTGATATCAAATCGAAAGTATGACTATGGCTTCTTGAAGACTTCACAAGGATCATGGCAAAGATCAATATGAAGGTCATAAAACTTTAAGAATGACAAGAGATTGTAGAAGAGATGGTTGCAAGGATGCAGCATCTTCTTCTAAATCTCAATCACAAAGGATAAAACATAGTAAGAGTAGATCAATACAACACAAGAGAGATTACTAACCTTTGATTGAGGAATAGGAGACGAAAGGCTTGAAGTCTTGAAACAATTAGAAGGAATAACAAATCATGAAGATCACATTTGATTTCTCTTTGAAATCATCATGTGGAGAGTTCACAAGATTATAGGGTGTATGGAGATCCACTCTAGAACAGCAGGGATAGAAGGATCAGTCATGGGAATGACTTAAAATCACCCTCCTATCAAAGGGAATAGAAGGCATAAGAAGAAATAGAAGGGAGAAAATATCAGCTTCAAGGTAAACTTCTACCAATTGAAACTAGGCAACTCGTACGACAGAGAATAAATCGAACAATGTATATGGTAGGTATGCATTTGGCACAGCAGGAAGGTTAGGATTTGGTGGGATTTCACACGAACGATCCTCCACCTCCAGATCCGGATATCATGCATTATCTCGATGATTCCCCTCCTTATGCTCCTCTCCAAGGATTCAGTTATGAAGAGCTTGCCTTGAATGCAGGTTTGATTAATGATCAAACTTCTTTTGGTCAAGCTGGATAAAGAGTATAGAATTGCAGAGGATTTTGATAACATGCTTTTTCCCGACTCTGTTCTTCTTCTTCCTGAATTTGTGTTGCTTCCTAACTCTGTATTACTTCTGGCAAAGTTCTTTCAATCTTGTAACTTCTTGATGATGTCTTTCTCATTTGACCGAGTGAAGATTGTACCCCAACACTTGTTTATATATATATGTTGGTTGTAAAGGTTGGCTTCTTCTGGTCGTTTTAAGAAATAAAGAATTGAACTTCATCTTTGAACTTTGCTAGTCAGTTGAGTCATTGTTGCCGTAGGTCTTATAATGCCTTTACTTAGAGATTTCTGGAGAAATTCAATAAGTCTGAGAAGGAACTCTCTCGGGTTTCAAACCAATGCCTTGTAGAAGGAACTCACTCGGGTTTTAAACCGATGCCTTTACTTAAAGATTTCCGGAGAAATTCAATAAGTCTGAGAAGGAACTCACTCGGGTTTTAAACAGTTGCCTTGTAGAAGGAACTCACTCAGGTTTTAAACCGATGCCTTGTGGCTGGATCTGTTCTTGAGTGTGGTGTATGATGCCCCCCAATCAAAAGATAATTGTTGAAAACCAATAATTGCATTGATTGAGTTGAAATTTGTTACATCATGAACGAAATTGATAATCCTCAAGGATAATATTTTTTCAGATGTCTGGCATTCCACGAACGATCCAACTCTTTCTGGGTTGTCATGTTCTTCAGCTTGTAAGCTCCTGAACCGACCGGTTTTATAACCATATATGGTCCTTCCCAGGAAGGGTCCAATTTTCTTTGATGGCGTGGATCTGAAGCTAAGGTATTTCTCAATACCAAATCTCCTGCTAAGTACCGACGATTCTTCACTCGGGTATTATAATGTGACGCTATTCTTCGTTGATAATGTTGAGTTCGTGCTATTGCTTTTGCCCGAACTTCATCCAATAAATCAAGACTATCAAGCAATCCTTGCTCGTTCGCTTTTTCTTCGAACTCTCTGTCCCGCAATGTTCCCGCCATTACTTCCACAGGTGCCAATGCTTCGGATCCATAAGCCAATTTGAAAGGAGTTTCTCTTGTGAGTGTTCGAACCGTAGTTCGGTAGGCCCATAGTACATTATGCAGTTCTTCGACCCATAAGGCTTTGTCAGCCTCAAGTCTTCTCTTTATTCCCTCAAGTAGTGTGCGGTTAGTAACCTCTACTTGTCCATTGCTTTGGGGATATGCCACTGATGACATACGATGCTCAATCATGTAAGTTCCACAAAACTGCTCGAATTGTGGACAGTCAAATTGGGTACCATGATCAGTAACGATTATCTTCGGCATCCCAAAGCAATATATGATTGACTCAAGTATAAACTTCTCCACCTTTCTTTCAGTGATTGTTGCCAGGGCGTTGGCCTCAACCCATTTAGTGAAATAGTCAATTGCTACTATTAGATATTCTCTTCCGCTTGACGCCTTGGTGAATTTACCCATGATATCGATTCCCACATCGCAAAAGGGATGGGATCTAGAATTGACGTCATGGTTTCCGCTGGGCGTTTGGATACTGTAGCATGAACTTGACAATTGCCACACTGGCGAACATATTCCATAGCAGCTTGTTGGATCTTAGGCCAATATAACCCAAGTCTCAGGATTTTGTGTGCCAGGGCTCGTCCACCCATGTGAGTGCCACAAATCCCTTCATGTACCTCGGCCAGAACTGACTCCGCTCCTTCGAGACCTAAACATCTCAGAAGGGGTCCAGAATAAGATCTTCTGTACAACCTTCTGTTTTGCATAATGAACCTCGCGGATCGTACTCTGACTAATCTTGCCTCTTTTGGATCCTCTGGTAGTTTATCATCTCTCAGGTATCCAACTATTGGATCCATCCAGCAACGCTCTGCTTCAATGTAAGAAATTTCTTTCTCGTGATAACTCGGAAATGTTATCTCTTCAATGTAGACCGAAGGATTTAAATTTTTCTCTTTGGCATTGGCTAATCGGGATAGCTCATCTGCCACTGTGTTTTCCTCCCTTGGAATTTGACATACCTTCAAATTCCTGAATTCTTTTTGCAATGCTTGCACAATCTCTCGATATTTCTGCAAGCGAGGTTCTTTAATACCATACTCACCCTGAACTTGATTGACAATAAGCTGAGAGTCACTATAAATAGTTACATCTGCTACTGCCAATGCTTTTGACAATCTGAGTCCAGCTATCAGGGCTTCATATTCTGCTTCATTATTGCTAGATTCGAATGCAAATCTCAATGCATATCGAATGATAAATCCTGCTGGACTCTTCAAAAGAATTCCAGCTTCTGCTCCGTCTTTATTATTCGAACCATCCACATATACTTCCCAAGTGGTTGGTATAGTGGGTTCTTCAACAATGTTCTCCATTGGTGCAGTAGTTTCTACTACAAAATCGGCTAGTGCCTGGGCTTTGATTGTCGTTCTAGGCTTAAAGCTTACTTGGAACTCACTGAGTTCAACCAACCAGGCTACCATCCTTCCAGACAAATCAGGTTTACAAAGAACTTTACTAAGAGGGAAAGTTGTAAATACCTCTATTGAGTGAACCTGAAAGTATGGCCGTAGCTTCCTAGCTGCTGTCATGAGTGTAAAACCCAGCCCTAACCTTGACCCGGGAACCTTGTTATTTGTAGGTCCAGTGACCCGAAGTAAAGTAAGAAGTCAGCTTTGGGCCATCCCAGTAGAGGACTTGGTGTCTGGCTTTGAATCCATGAAAGTTGATGATGAAGTTCTATTTATGGAAACTGAATCCTGATGAAGATCTGATTAGTTGATGGACTTGGAGTGCTCTCTATCTTGGTTTGAAGGCATTTCTACCCATTAGGTAAGTCACTTGACTTGTGTGCAAAACCCCTTTAGGATTGGATTTGATCTGGGCCTTCAATTCCCTGTTTTGGTCTTGCTTTGTCGGCATTGGTCAACCGATTGGTCGATCGGGCCGATCGACCAATCCACTCGACCAATGAGTGCTGTCTTTGGCAATTAGGTTGTTCTTGCTCTATTTAAGTCCAATCTCGAGTCCACTTCGTATTTGCTGCCTCCAAACTCTCTGGAACGAACCAAAGACCTCTGCAAGTCATCTCCCTTGCATCCTTGGTGTTTTCTTGACGGATCTTCGTCGAAACTCTTCTTTTTGCATCAAAAGGTATGTCTACTCTCTCTTCTTCTCCTCCATCTTTGTTTTTCTTTCCTTTTTGAGTTGAGACAGTAGAAGAGATGCTGCATTCTCTGTTGCAAACATCTCTGAACATGTTCTCATGATCATCCTAAGGATTTGAGGCTAGAACAATGATCTTAACCATGATCATTGCAAGCTTTTGAAGGAATCATGATCAAACCATGATCTAATCTTGTTAAACTTCTGATTTGAATTCTGATCTCTTTGGATCTTCTTTATTGATCATGTTAGTAGTTAATTACTGTGTTTTCTTTCCATGATCCATAATCTATCAATTTCTAGTTGTTCTCTTCTACCATACTATGTGTTCTTCATGAAGCATGGTAGTTACATATATGGTAGGTTTTATTTCCTTATTTAGATTTATGCTTCTAAGCCTTGTTCCTTGAAGATCTAAGTATGTTTTCATGATACCATTACCTGAAGCAATGATCCATCCTCCTATTGTTCTTGTCTTTGATTTCTATTTCGAATTCATCAAGATCCATGGTTGATCTAATTATGGTAACTTTTTGTTTCCTAATTTGGATCTTGATATCTTGATTTGATTGGTGTTTTGAGGTCCCCTATATGTTAGATTACTGCTGATGTAGTTTACCCCTTGATTAGTACCCTTTTGAACCACCAAATTCGGATTTCATATCTTAAAACTCTGTTTTTTTAGGCTACTGTCTGCATTGGTCGATCGGGCGGTCGACCAATCCACTCGACCAATGAGTACAGCAACTCCAGAATTGGTCTGTGTTGGATGTTTTGGTATCTTTTCTGTTAGGGATCTTTCCTAATATGTTGTATATACTTGTTTAAGACCTTCTTCTCAAGTTTGCCAAGATCTTACTTGATTTCTTAGGATTCCTTTGCGAGTTATAAAAGGTAAGGATGGTTATTTCCTTAATTACATAGATAGCATGAATCTAGTTTCTATATTTGAATATCATAGATATGATTCCTAAATTAGATTCTTACAATGATATACTACTGTTGCATAACTTTGATTACAGTAGCATTACTTATTCATATTGAATTGATTCATGTATGATTTACTTACCAATGTTATACAAGTGATTGTAATTATTGATTTCTTTCCATATATGAAGTTACCATATATGTGATGATATGAATTGATGCATGTGTATGCTTAAGTATGGTTTGGAAAGGAGAGGTGTCCTTTTGTCACTTCTGTCCTTGGACTACTACGGGAATATTATGGGATGTTTCCGGAGATGCCCTCTGGACACCTTCCTAAACTGTTGGATGACATATCTAGGATTGTCTAGTAGTGTTTGGCTAGGATGTCCTGTTATGTCGGACCCTAATCGGAGGGGTATTGAGACCGAACGACCCGTGGTAGCAATGGGGATTCATGGGCGCTCAAGACCGGTAACCAACCCGTGAGAGGACAGGAATCACATTGTGGGGGCCATTTATTGGTAGGGTTGCATATGATTAGACTTGGGCTCACGGGCGCTTAAGACCGGTAACCAACCCGTGAGAGGACGTGAGAGCTTCCCGTTTACCATATGTGGATGATCAATAGGGTTGATGAGTCCGTAGTCAGGGACTATGAGGACTCTAGTGTGAAGGATACCGGAAAGGATCGTCGGGGACGAGGAATGGAAGTATCTGGATCCGACTTGATGTAACTAAGTAGAAGACTTGCATTTGGCTAGGTTTTACCCCGACATGCGCCAAGTACTTATACCAAATGGTTGTGAGAGAGTGTGTTGACTTAACCCCCGCCAAGGTTTGTCCCGAGGGATGAAGGACCCATTACCAATCGGCTGCTCAAGACCGGTGAAATGATCCGTGAGAGAATCCAAGATATCTTAAATGGTTGAGGATGTGAGTGGACTTTTCTAAAGAAGTACGGTGCTATGACTTAAAGCATGTGTGCCAATAGAGACCAGCATACATAGAGTTAGATTCATTCATTCATTGCTTGTCTCATATCATATTGCATTTATGATTGTTCTGGAATCCTGCCATTTATGTTATTATGGATTTTAATCGCCTTTACTGAGTTTCTTTGAAACTCATTCCTTTATTGTACAATGTTTGTTAGACTATCCTGCAGTCTTGAGTGTTATGACGGTCCCTATGAAGAAGCGCAAGGCGAAGAGGCATATCTCCAGGAAGGTGATTGCGGTTACCACAATTACTCTGAAGATCCTGCGAGTGGTTATGCTCCGTACGAGGCTTAGTCCGACCATTGAGTGGAAGCGTCCTTGTGCTATTTATGAGATTTACACTTATAAGGATGTTGTCTATAAAGTGGAGAACAATTTAGTTACCCAATGTACTTGCTACTGGGATTAGATTTTGTCTAGTTTATTCTTTTAGAGCTACTTTTCCGCTGGTTGTAAAGTGGGATTTTTGCCTCACTTTACTTATCTGTTTGACACTCTGATTATATCTATTATTCTGATTCATTTATGATTCATTCTTTCTTTATTGGATCTATGGTTTATCTTCCGCACTTTTATTATGATTGTTCATGATTATGTTATTGTTTATGTGGGAGGTTGATCACTCGATACCTGATCTTCGGGCTGTGGATCACACTCTCGGGTATGCCAGATAGGGTACCGGCTGGGAGGGCGTGACAATGAGAGCTAGAACCTGCTTCTCGATCTGAAAATACCATGTCTTCGCATCAAGTAACACATGGCTAACATAATAAATAGGCCATTGCCTTTTATCCTTTTCCCGAACGAGTACTGCACTAACTGCCGAAAGGGATGCTGCTAAATATAGCTGTAAGACTTCTCCCCTTTCGAGTCGGGATAAAAGCGATGGTCTTCCCAGAGTTTCCTTTAACTCTTCGAAAGCTTTCTGGCATTCTTCAGTCCAATTTGCTTCCTTGCTGCCCCTCAAATCTTTAAGTGCCTTAAAAAATGGTAGACACTTTTCTCCAGATTTCGAAATGAAACGGTTCAGAGCGGCTATTCTCCCCGTCAAGCACTGCACATCCCGAACAGTTTTTGGGGCTTCCATATCAATTAAAGCTTGTATTTTGGCTGGATTAGCCTCAATACCTCTCTGTGATACCATGAAGCCCAAAAATTTGCCTGAAGATACTCCAAAGGCGCATTTCTCCGGATTCAGCTTCATTTGATATTTTCGCAGTACTGAGAATACTTCTGTTAAATCTGCAATATGCTTTGCCCTTGCAATGCTTTTTACCAGCATATCGATAACATAAGCCTCAACATTTTTCCCAATTAGGTCTTTGAATATCTTGTTGACGGCCCTCTGATATGTAGCTCCTGCATTTTTCAGGCCAAACGGCATGACTTTATAATAAAAACTTTCACGATCAGTCATGAAAGTCGTGAACTTTTCATCCTCCTCATTCATGAGTATCTGGTTATACCCCGAGTAGGCATCCATGAAACTCAAGGTTTCATATCCTACAGTTGCATCTATCAAGAGGTCAATCCTGGGCAATGGATAGAAATCCTTAGGACAAGCTTTATTGAGGTCGGTGTAGTCTGTACACATCCTCCACTTCCCATTCGCCTTCTTGACCATTACCACGTTGGCTAACCAGGTTGGGCATTCAATCGGTTCAATGAAACCAGAATTCTTCAGTTTTTCAACTTCGCCCCGAACGGCTTCGTACTTTTCTATAGAGAAATTTCTCCTTTTTTGGATAACTGGTTTCACCTTTGGATCTATTCAGAGTTTATGCTCTGCAACATTCCGATCGAATCCTGGCATGTCTTCAGCAGACCATGCGAATACGTCACTATTTTTTTGAAGAAAAGATCTCAACTCTCCTTTGAACTCTTCTAGCTGCTTGGATCCGATATAGGTAATCCTTTATGTATTATCAGTAAACAACTGGATTTGCTCCAGTTTTTCTACCGGCTCGGGCCTTTGCATATCTGCTTCTTCCCAATCATCCCGTACTTCGATTGGTAGGGCAGTCACCTTCCTTGGGCCCTCCTTGTCCTTCAAATAGGCCACATAGCATTGCCTAGAGATCCTCTGATCAGATGAAACTTGACCAATTCCCATCTCTGTTGGGAATTTTATCTTCAGGTGCTTCGGAGAAACAAAAGCACCTAGCTTGGACAAAGATGGCTGCCCGAGGATAACGTTGTTGGTTGGAAGTTCCTGAACCACCAAAAAATTTATTCGGACGGTAGCTTCCTTGGAAAAACTCCCAATCGATAGGTCCAACTAGACAGGTCCCTCTGCTATTGCAGACGATCCTGCAAAGCCATATAAATGTGTGGATGATGGCTCTATGTACTTCATAAGATATTAGGTCCGCAGCAAACCCTGTATCAACTAAAACTCTATGTACTTCTCGGCGCGCGATCTCTACCTTGATGACTATGGCATCATCATGAGGTAAACAAACACCTCCTTCATCTTCTTCGCCAAAGGTGATAGAATCCTCACCATTTGGCCTCTTACACTTCTGCGTTTCTCCGGTTCCAACAAATTTAGATTTTGTTTTCAACCTCCGAAGTGATTCGGGTTCGGGGCCTCCGAATATTGTAAAGATCGGTGACCGAGTAGCATCAATCACCTCCTTACCTTTTTTAGACCTCGGAGCCTCCTTCGGTTGTTCTGAACTAACCGAACGGTCCCTCTTGGGGCCCGCTTCACGTGGCTCCTCTCTTCTCTTATTAACAAAATTGGACAAATGTCCCTGAGATATTAATCTCTCAATATCTGTCTTCAAATGACGACAATCATTGGTATAATGACTGTAATCCTTGTGGAAACGACAACATTTTTCTCGATCCTGTTGCTCTCCAGGTTTTAAAGGAATCTTTGGAGGCCACTTCAAAATATTTCGCTTCTTAATGATATTCAAAATATCAGCCCGAGGAGTATTTAATGGAGTATACTCACTTTTACCGGGAGATCTCTACCTCCATGCCTGAGGCTTTCCAACTCGATCACGAACATTCTGCTTTGGCTTCTGTTTGTTCTCAGGAGCCTTTTGTTCTTTGGTGGAGGCTTTATTGTCCCCCTGGCGCGCATCTAAGATTTTCGTGACTTCCGCCTACTTTAGGCATCTCTGTACCAACTCAGCATAAGTTGTAGGCATATCTTGAATTAATAACTCCAAGAGTCTTCGGTTAGTGAGTCCAGTGAACAACGTAGTTTCAGCTACTTGCTCATCTAGATTCTCTATCTCCATTGTAACTCTATTGAATCTTTTCAGATATTCTTGGATCGATTCGCTCTTCCCTTGTCTTACAGTAAACAAGGTTTCCTCAGTCTTTTTGATATGGATTCCACTATGGAATCGCCCTATGAATTTGCGTGCCAACTCATCGAAGTTTAGGATCTTTCCTGATGGGAGGTTCGAAAACCATTTCTATGCCGCCCTGGTTAAAGATGAACCAAAAACCCTGCTGAGAATTTCATCGAATTACCCTGCAACTGCCATAGTCTGCTGATAATAACCGATGTGGGCCGTAGGATCTCCAGAGCCATCAAATGTGGAAAAAGTTGGCAAACAGAAATTGTGAGGAAATTGGTATCCCGCAATTGGCTCGGCAAATGGAGTCTTTCGAATAACTGAATAGATATCATCAGTTATCCTTCCTCTAGCCAATTGTCCCAGCTTTTGATTAATATTGGCCAATTCCTGACCAATATGTGTTGAATGATCTTCTGCAATATGATCACGACCTCGAACAAAACGATCCTCACGAACAACTCGGTCATCACAAACAGCTCGATCATCCCGAACAGCTCGTCTAACGGTTGGCGAGTGAGTTCTCACTCCTGTAACCAACCTCGTATTCGAATCAGTTGTACTTCCTTGCGGTCTGTCAAACCGATCGTCCCTCCTAGGTAGATCGTCGACTCTCCTATGCACTCGGTCAACTTCACGAAATTTCTGACCGATATTCTGATCTTCAATCAATCTCTGATCCCGTGGCAATACACGCATTCCTGCATTGCGATGATCAGGTTCTTGTGGTAATACCACTCGTCTGGTTAGCACACGGAGTGCTTGACTTACTTCCAAAAATTGGACTTTCAATTGATCCAATTGATTTTGGAGTGTCTCTGGAGGATTGTGTCCCCCTTGACCGCCATCTACTTCAAGAGGTGGTACACTTCCTTGAGGAATATCTGGATTATTTTCTCCAGGGATTTGGACACCAGTATCGCGTTGTGCAGCGGCTGCTGCTGCAGATCTTCTTGATCTAGTCACCATAACTTTCTGAATCGTTTCCCACAGACGGCGCCAAATGATGCTTCCAAAATCTGCTCAGCCCTTAGATCTCCTTAGAATGACCTGCAAAACGAGAGCGTCAGATGTGGCCCGACCGCTGGGGTCGGGAGTCCACCTCTGAGGCTAAGTCAGTCAATGAACTTAATCACAAACGGCTCTACTCGAAGCACAGAGCTAAGGAATGAATAAATGGAAAATGATTTAGATCATAAGCATCTAAGTGTTTACGTCCAAATGTGTGTGTATATATCTGGCCCCTCTACCTTGCAGGTAGGTGATATTTATATAGAGTGTACCTTCGAATCTTCTTCATTGGATGTATTTGAGCCTTCTTCGGATAGTTGTTGGATTCTAACAGTTAGATCCGTTGAGTGATAAACTTCTACTAGTTTGAACTAGTAGAGGACTCCTGAGATAACCTCACGGTTATTTGATGATTATCCCTTCAACAGTGATAAGTGACAGCCGCCAAGTTGTGTCTGCCATCATTAGGGTAATTAACCTAATCCATAAGTTGGATTAGGGTGTGCTTGTTGCTGATTTAATTTTCTTCCTCAGCAAGCTACCTCCTGGACCCGGCTCGCTCGGAAGGGAGTCGATTCCTTTCGTCTCGACCGGAGTTGAAGGTCAAACCAAGCATGAACCAGGTTCGATCATATTTTTTCCACATCAGGTTCAAACATTCTCGAGTTGGAAGTGGTCGAACCACTCGACCGACCTACGATTGAACCGCTGATCATAGGTGCTGTGAACCGTTTACTCATAACAGTACCGTTTTAAAAAACTATTTCTACTATTGTACAGTAGGATGTACATATCATTTTGTATTCATTGTAACATGCAGTTTGCATACTAAAAACATATTATATCATATTTATACATTCTTTCCACTATTTTCATGGCGGTCACATAAAGAAACCGTACATTTTCATACCAATTTTTCATATTGTTTTCGTACTGAAACTGTATGTACCATATTACAGTTTGCAAATGTGTGAATAAAAAGATGATAACATATGGTAACTTTTATAGGTGCCGAATTTCTGTACCATTGCATCAGATTACTGATATTATACCGTTTTTTTAGTTTCAACCCTGGTTGAGGTTAAACTAAAACCCCAAATTAGGGATTACTACAGTGTTTCTGACCAACTGTATTCATGCCGACAAGATCCGACGATCCAGACTTAAGGGTTAATTATAAAAGTGTCATTTTCAAGTCAAATCTCGCCACGTATACACCTAGGTGTTCCACTTCCATCTACACTGATTGAACACGTAGATTCAAAAGTCAAAACGCCAGAGGGTTACCTTCGTTGGTCAATACCAACTACCGAACCTTTCATAATCCGAATGTACATTGCACAGCTCTGTATTTTGTCTCTCTTGTCTGGCGTTCGTTGGCGTCTACAGTTTTCAGAGAAGCTTCAAGCCTTGAGAGTTATTCTTCAGTCTTCACTCGTTGCAGTTATTCGTGAAGGAAATTTTCTCTCTCTATTCTGTTTTCAATGAATAAATAATAATTAGTGTTGGAATCAAACTTAGCACTAGCAGAGACATGTTACTATCGTTGATCTTTACTTGGACGTCTCAATTAATGATTCATTAAAGCTTTGGCGTTTTCACTTCTGTTTCTATGTTTTGATGGTTCATCTTTGTTCGTTATCTTCTTCATGTTGATGGAAGTTGCTGTTTAATTGGAAGTTTCGGTGTTGCGTCTTCAACTGAATTCTCTTTGGGATATTCCTGGATTCGTTTTGCGACTTTTAATGCTAAAAAGTTTGAAATTGAAGGTTTCAGATTCAGGTGAAAGCAAACTTAAAAGGGGTTTCTATAGGTATATGCAGCAGTGAACTCGAAAGGGGGAATCTATAGGTATATGCTGGATTGATTAGGAATTTGTTTTGTTTTGATGGATATGAGATTTGTTTTTGATTCTACTCTGTTAAGTGAGTCGAAGAGCAGATGTTGATTTGAGTTTGAAGTTTAGAATTGGATTTCAGAAGAGGAGATGGATATAACGGAGGTTACGATGATACATCATGTGGCCATTGTGCTTGTTTTGCTTTGGATTTTGACTTCGTATGGTTCAAATCACCTCGTCGTTTACTTCATATGCTTGATCTATCTCTATCAGGTATTTGCTATCATCCCCTACTTGGCTCTTGGTTCAATGAGGATTCGTTAAGAAAGCACAGACATGAGTTAGAAGATTAGTACTAATAAGGCTGCCAGGGATCTCTAAAATGGGACAGAATAGAATTAAGTTACTTTCGTAAGAACTGATTTTAGTCTGTTTTTTCCCCAAATCTAAGCTTTTGTTTTTGTTCTTTAAGGTTCATGAGCGTTACACTATGCGGTTGCGGAAGAAATTACAGTTCGAGGAACGAAAAAGAGCAAATCAGAAAAGGGTAATTTTCATCTCGATATTTTGGTTTTTTTCCTTACGAAACGGTGAAGTTTGTGCTTCCAAATTTCCAGTGCCAATTCCTGAACTAGTAAGGATTTTCAATTTTGTGGCGGCATATATTGTCTGATGATGCTTTTGTTCTTCTTTCAGGTACTTACTGATTCAGAAACAGTGCGGTGGTTGAATCATGCAATTGAGAAAATGTGGCCTATATGCATGGAGCAGATTGCATCCCAGAAACTCCTTCTTCCTATTATACCTTGGTTCTTGGACAAGTACAAACCGTGGACTGCTGTATGAATTCACATTCTGAGAGTTATCCTAAGATGTACTTCCTTGCTGCAGTTATTTGATTCTTTTCTTCTACAACCCCCCCCCCAACAAAAAAAAAAGAAGGAAAATTAAAATGGAATAAAAGAATGTTTAATTATATTCAGATCTTTTTCTGCTGTGTCCCTTACCTGTGTGTGTTTGTTTTATGAAGTTACTGTAGAACTTGATTGATGTTTTTGCTCCATACATCGAGAAATTAATCTCTTTTGCTGTCTTTGATATGTGCAGAGAGAAGCAGTGGTTCAGCACCTTTACTTGGGAAGGAACCCACCTAGGTTCACAGATATTAAGGTTCTTCGCCAATATGATGATGATCACTTGGTATAGGTCTCTGAACTTGTCTTTCAAACTGATATATCTAGCTCTGTTTTATATACTCATTTATATGTTGGGAAAAGATTGAGATGATGCCAGTGCAAATTCTTGCACACTCCCTCTCACATCCCTATTCTAGTGTTACTTCATGATTTGTGTGTACTCTTGCTCATCAATGAAAAATTGCAATCCAGGCTTGCAGCAATCCTTCTCCGTTTCTTTTTTCTTTTCCTTGCGGGAGGGTGGTGAAGAGAGTAGGGGATCAGTGAATTTGTTACTATTTCTTGTAGTAGTAAATTTTCAATTAATTAAAAGCAGGTTCTGGAGCTGGGTATGAACTTTCTCTCTGGAAAAGATATGAGTGGGATAATTGCTGTGAAGCTGAGGAAAAGGCTAGGATTTGGCATCAGGTCTAAGTTGCATGTGACAGGCATGCATGTTGAAGGAAAGGTAAATTATTGGTAGTTTTAATATGAGATCCTTCTTTTCAAGTGATTTTGACTGGATGTTCAAGCTTTCATATTTAAAGGATTACTGTACTGGCGATTGATAATTGCAAGTTGAAAAGAATTAAAACAAGGAACTTTAAGCTGAATTCCTTTAGTTCATTGAGAGATGCTTTATTTAAAACTTTCTATTCTATGGAAATAGATCACAGATAGAAAAACATCAAATTGATGTAAATAAACACATCACGAGGAGGCCAAAAAAAAAAAAAAAAAGAATTTGAAAATGCTTTTTTTTTTGGGGGGTGGGGGGGGGCAGATGTATTGGAAAAAAAAAAAAAAAAAAGAAAGAAAGAAAGAAAGAAAGAAGAGAGGAAAGTAATGATTTAATTTGAGGACCCAGCAGCAACAAGCAGTCTTCACTCTTTACCATCTGAGACTGATGGTAGCTTCAAAATTTCTTAATTTTGAGGTCCTCTATGAGTAAAACTTCAATAGATAAGCAGCCTATCCAGTTGCTGAGGATCTGCAGTTAAATTGCCCAAAATTTCCGTGAGGTTCTCTGCTTTCAAGGGTTTTGGATCAGCCCATCTTCTCTATAGACTCTATTTCTCCAATAGCGTGAATGGATGAAATGGCCAAATAAATATGGTAATTATTACATGGAACGGAGTTTTGCATCATGTAAGTTTATCACAAGGGATACTTTTCTACTTATTAGTTTTGTTTTCTCAATGTTATATGGTTTAACCTTAATTGTTTGCTCAACGATATATGTTTTACAAAAAACCTTAATTTGATATTTCAAAATTTAAGAACATTCAATATACTTTGTCATTCTTAAAGCAATGTCTTTTTATTTTCTTTCTATTATTTACTTTGTGGGCACAAGGGTTGGGGGATTGGGGGGGGGGGTGTTCAATGTCAATATGAGTTGATATGTGACTCATGGAGTTATGCTTTAGAAGCAGATTGTTTTCTATATAATTAACTTCCTTTTAAATGAATTGTAAGATGTGTTGTGAATTAATCTCCTTTCAGTCTTTTTTGCTTCTCTTGGCAGTATCATGAAAGTTCTCTCTTTTCTAGGTCTTGGTTGGTGTGAAGTTCCTTCGTGAGTGGCCTTTTCTTGGACGTTTGCGAGTGTGCTTTGTTGAGCCACCTTATTTCCAGATGACTGTAAAACCCATTTTTAATCATGGACTTGACGTCACAGAACTTCCAGGGATTGCAGGATGGCTTGTAAGCATTTTTGCATGTTGCAGACCCAGTTCATTAATTTTGTTATTTCATTTCTGAGGAATTTGACTATTTGCTTAATGTTTCTTTTTGTCAGGATAAGCTTCTTGCTGTTGCTTTCGAACAGACACTTGTTGAGGTTAGTTCTGCCTTAGCTGCTGGCAAATTCCATTTTAAATATTTTCTCTTATGTAGTATCTTTGACCTTTCAGCCCAATATGCTGGTTGTTGATGTGGAAAAAATGGCTTCAGCAACAACA